>NW_026526677.1:98250979-98942646 GCF_024362965.1 Panthera pardus | reverse complement strand
TGACTTTTAGTTTTTCTAGAATTTAAAAGACTTAGGATATATTTTAGGGACACCTGGTTGGCTCAGTTGGTTAAACTTCTGACTCTTGATTTTGGCTCAGGTCCTGATCTCATGGTTCGTGAGATTGAGCTCCGGGTTGGGTTCTGTGACGACAGCGTGGACCCTGCTTGGGATTCTTTCTCTCTCCCTCTCTCTCTGCCCCTCCCTTGCTCACGCTCACTTGCTCTCTCTCTCCTTCTCTCTCAAGATAAGTAAACATTAAAAAAATAATGATAAAATCAAAGTGTTAAAAAAAAAAAAGACTTAGAATATATTCCAGATTTTAGCACGGGGTCTTTTTTTTTTTTTTTTTTTTCTTCTTTCTTAACCGTGATTTTAACTGTGGCTCTCAGCTATTTATTTCCTATGAAGTTTAGAACTTACCTTTTATCAACTCTGCTGGCTAAATTTATAAGTAACTTGTCTTCATGCCTAGTGTGTGCCTTGTCTCTCAAAGTGGAGTTGAATTAGTGCTCTCTTGGGCAGCACATAAACTAAAATAGGAACGGTACAGAGAAGATGAGCATGGCCTCTGTGCAAGGATGACACGCAAATTTGAGAAGTTTCCATATTTAAAAAAAACAGTGGACTTGAATTAGAGAGCTAGAGGTGTAGCAGCCCTACGCTGTATTTTGGCGTGTCTTCTTCTAATTAAACTTTCAGGAGAACCAATCTTTAATACGAAATGTATAAATATCTTTAATGGCAAATTAACTTCGTTTGCCTTTTCAGTACTTAAACTCAGTATAGAATATTTTGATTTGTTTCTGATCTAAGGATTGGTTGGTAACATTTTTAGTTACCAAGTTCACATATTCATGACTCAGATTTCTTGTCTTGAAGCCCAGACCTTCTACTGTTGCTGATGGTTTTGGGGTCAAGTGAAAGATGAGTCTGGGAGGATACTTTCATGAGGTGTGCATGAAAGAGGAGTGTTTTGTATATCCCTTTCTGTACGAAATGAACAGGGATACATTGGGATAAATGTCTTAAATCACTAAAGCTCCTTTGCTATTCCTGGCGGTTGCTTAGTGTGTGGCACTATTTTAAAAAGATGCTGGAAACTGTCATGTATTAGAGAGGGCTCGAGGTTCTTTGCTAAATGATGAAATACTTGCTGAGCCCGGAGCAAACTCTTGTGAAGACGCACGGGCCCCCGCGCTGTTTGAAGATGCGCTCCTTTGTGGTCTTGAGTCTCATTCCTCTGTTTCTGGGAAGACTTCCGTGGTGGAACAGAGAACAAAATAGGATGCCAGAATATTCTTCTTAGCTTCTGCAGTTCACCCAGTTAAAAATAGTTTTAGTAAAGGATATGGATAGTTTGTACTTTGTAATTGCCCAGAGAGGCAGCACTTTTTGTTTCACTTATTTGTTTGTGTCAGGTTATACATTCATATAGTTCAAAATTCAGAAGGTTCAAAGAGTGTTACAATTAAAAGTCTGTCTCCCACCCAGCCAGGCAAGTTTGTCTTTTTGGAGGCAACTAGTATTAATTAGTTTCTTCTTGTATTCTTCTGAGGAGTATAGTCTATATGTAGATGAATACAAATATATGTGTTTTTTTTTTTTCTTTTTATATGTAAGTGGTAATAACATACTAGGTACATTTTCCAGTTGCTTTTTTCACTTACTTATTTTGGAGATGAGAATATCCTTATTTGAAGCTATAAAGACGTGACATCTAAATGGAAGACTTTATCCTAAACTGGATCTTGTACAACTTTAAAGGACATTATTAGGTCAGCTGACAAAATTGGCATATGGTTGGTAGATGAAACAAAGTACCAATGTTCCTTTACGAAGTTAATATGTACTTTGGTTATGTGAGAGAATATCCTATTCTTGCAGTACTCTGAAGTGTTTAGGGCTAAAGGGCCATGGTATGTATAATCTGCCTCTAAATGGTTCAGGAAAAGAAATCAAATAATAGTTCTAGAGAGTATGCAAATGATAAAACAGACGGTGGGGCAAAACGTTAACAGCATTTAAAAAGTGTATAAATGTATTTCTGGTATAATTTTAATTTTTTTCATTGTTGAAATCATTTTCAAATGAAAAGCATTTCAGTTGTTGCCCCCTTTCTTCACAGCAGTGTTCATTTTTGTGGACGTACCTTTATGTGTTTAAGCAGTTCCCTCCTGATAGACACTTGAGTTATTTCCATACTTCTGCTATTATAACCCTTTCTTTAGTGAATGACATTGTTTGCACAGCTGAGACTTTGTGGGCTGAATCTAGTGCTTTAAATTTTGTACATACAGCAGTAGCACCTTAAAATAAGTTGTTGATGGCTCATTACCATTAAACCCTGGAGAAAGGGAATTCTGGTTCCTGCTTTTATGAACAGATTTTGTTACTTTTTCCCTACAGTGTGCACATGAAGATTGAGGAAAAGATCACACTCACCTGTGGCCGAGATGGAGGATTGCAGAATATGGAATTGCATGGCATGATCATGCTTAGGATCTCAGACGATAAGTTTGGCCGAATTCGTCTTCATGTAGAGAATGAAGATAAGAAGGGGGTGCAGCTACAGGTGTGGAGAGGTTTTGGATAAGGGAGTCAACTGGAGTTTCTCCTTTGAACCATAGAACACAGAAAACATTTCTTTTTTTCTTTTTTTTATATTATATATTTATTTATTTTGGGGGGAGGGGCAGAGAGAGAGGGAGACACAGAATCCGAAGCAGGCTCCAGGCTCTGAGCTGTCAGCACAGAGCCCGACGTGGGGCTCGAACCCACACATTGAGATGGTGACCTGAGCTGATGTCGGACACTTAGCCGACTGAGCCACCCAGGTGCCCCTGATTTCTTTTTAAAGTTTATTTATTTATTTTTTGAGAGAGAGACTTAGAGTGTGAGCCGGGGAGGGGCAGAGAAAGAGGGAGAATCTCAAGCAGGCTCTGGCACTGTCAGCACAGAGCCCATGCGGGGCATCAAACTCTGCAAACTCTGAGATCATGACCTAAGCCAGAATCAAGAGTTGGATGTTTAACTGACTGCGCTATTCAGGCGCCCCATTAATATGATTTCTGTAGTCCATCTTACATGGCCTGAATTTTAACAACCTGAGTGCTCTTGGCAAGATTGCAGCTAACCTTTCAACAGAACTTTTCCCTCTCCTGCCTGCTGACTCTAAGGCCAGGACTCATATCTGACCCTGGCAACTGATCAGTATCTAACCTTAGTCTTCTACTTGGCTTGCCTGGCTCTACCATGATGTTGCTTCCTGTGAAGTATTTTTAGAAAGGACTTGGTTGAATGTATTTAACTTTTTTCAATTACAAAGTTATTAACTTGTTCAATTACAAACAAAATAGTTTAGACTTGAAATTATTTTAATTATTACTTTTAAAATGTCTTAAATCTTTTTAAAATTCTTCAAAGAAGGGAAATTTTTCTTCAAAGCGAAAGGAATTGGCATTTTTTAGGCACTCCTCTTCTCTTCTCTTCTATTTATTTATTTATAAGATTTTATTTTTAAGTAATTTCTATACCCAACATGGGCTTGAACTCACAACCCTGAGATCAAGAGTTGCATGCTCTACCAACTGGCCTGGCCAGGTGCCCCATGGTATTCTATCTTAGATATTTAGATTATGGGCCATGTAAGACCAGAAGGAATTTCTTTTCTTTTTTTTTTTTTTTTAACATAAATTTCTGGTTGTTTTTTTTTTTCATGTTTATTATTTTGAAAGAATGAGCACGAGTGGGGGAGAGGCAGAAAGAGAGGGAGAGAGAGGATCCCAAGCAGGCTCTGGCTGGAAGCAGAGACACAGGCTCTGGCTGAAAGCTCAATCTCAAGAACTGTGAGATCATGACCTGAGTTGAAATCGAGAGTTGGACGCTTAACTGACTAAGCCACCAGGCACCCCTATTTCCTGTCTCATAATGCCTGAAACTCAGAAGTTTTCTTTTCCTTCTTATTTTAGACCCATCCAAATGTGGATAAAAAACTTTTCACTGCAGAATCTCTAATTGGCTTGAAGAATCCAGAGAAGTCGTTCCCGGTCAACAGTGACGTAGGGGTACTAAAGTGGAGGCTACAAACCACAGAAGAATCTTTTATTCCACTGACAAGTAAGTGCTTCTCGTCAGTCCCACTAAACTAGTCCACACTGAGAACCAGAAATAGCCCCGGCTTGTACACTCTACATTCATTGCCACAGCAGAATGCTTTTTTGACAAAATGACCTTCTTTCAAAATGGACTTAGTGCTGGGTTTTGTGTATGTTAATATGAGCTTTCATTTTTAATAGCTTTACTTGTGAAACTGTTATTTATAATAGTTTATGTTAGGATATTTAAGGCCTGCAGCTGTCAGTTTTGATTTGCCGTCTTAACTTTTCTCCACTCTCCTTTTAGTATTTGAGTATTCCTGCTTTGCTTTTCTTCTCAGTTAATTGCTGGCCCTCAGAGAGTGGAAATGGCTGTGATGTCAACATAGAATATGAGCTGCAAGAAGATCATTTAGAACTGAATGATGTGATTATCACCATCCCACTCCCGTAAGTGGTGTCCCCGACATACTCTGTTTTTTCTGTGCTGGGCTTCTAGAACTAATCTTTCGGAACTTGTTTTGGAGGCAGCACTCAGTTGGCTCTCCATCATAAAAATCTGCTTCCTAAAAAGATCACTTGTAAAAGAAACCAGATACAAAAGGCTTCGATACTATACGGTTCCACTTATCGGACATTGTGAAAATGTGTCATACTCCTAGAACAGAAGTCAGGAGATAGAGAGGAAGGCAGTTGACTAACAGGGCACAAGAGAACTTCTGAGGATGATGGAAATGTTCTCTGACTTGATCGTGACAGTGCTTACGAGATTACAAAGTCAAAGTGCACGGAGCTGTACACTTTAAAAGGAGTGGATGTACGGTTTTAAAACCAACTCAAACAGCCAGTTGTAGTTCTAGAGCTGTGTTTTCAGATGTTGGGCCTGTTTGTTCCTGTAGTAATGAAGACTTCCAGAAGGAGGAGCCAGTTCTCTGTCAAAAACCATTCTCAGTTTTGTTTGCTACTCAAAGAAATTGAATCTGACTGAATCTTTCACTTTGCTCTCTAAACTTTCAGCTAAAGATGAGAGTACACTTTTTCTTTCTTTCTTTCTTCCTTTTTTTTTTTTTTTTTAACATTTATTTACTTTTGAGAGAGAGAGAGAGAGAGAGAGAGAGAGCATGGGCGGGGGGCGGGGAGGGCAGAGAGAGATGGAGACACAGAATCTGAAGGAGGCTTCAGGCTCTGAGCTGTCAGCACAGAGCCCGACATGGGACTTGAACTCAACAAGCTGTGAGATCATGACCTGAGCTGAAGTCGGACGCTTAACCGACTGAGCCACTCAGGTGCCCTGAGAGTACATTTTCCAGGGAACTATTCTTGCTGGAATACACATCTACATTAGTTTTAGTGAATTTTCTAACAGTTTTATTGTGGTTTAGTTGACCTACCACAAACTACACATATTTAAATTGTACAATTTGATAAGTTTTGACACATAGACACCTGTGAAACCATCACCACAATAAAGATAATGATAATATCCATCACCCCTAGAAAATCAGTTCCAATAAGTTTTTGTTCTGTGCTTAAATGGCCTACTTTCCAGGATCATCTGGAAATATTCTCTCCCTCAAGTTAATCTCACTAGCACTCACTTCCATTGAGTGTGCGCTATTATATCACCGATGAATTCCTAGCCCCTCTCCTCTTCCTCTCAGTACCTACCTCCCGTGATTAAGTATTGGGTGTCATTATACCTAATAAGCATATTCTTAATGTATTTTTATTGTTATATTGTTATTGCAGAGAAAATGGTACTAATTTAATTTGTAGTTTTGTTTCCTTTTTGATGTCCTTCAGACATTTATGTGGCCAGGTCAGGTTTTTAATCATTCTTTTTAAATGGAAGGATTTAAAAAAAATTTTTTTTTTAATATTTATTTTTGAGAGAGAGGCAGAGCACAAGTGGTAGAGGGACAGAGAGAGAGGGAGACACAGAATCTGAAGCAGGCTCCAGGCTCTGAGCTGTCAGCACAAACCTGATGCAGGGCTCAAACCTAAGAACTGTGAGATCGTGACCTGAGCCAAAGTTGGACACTCAACTGACTCAGCTATCCAGGCGCCCCTGGTTTTTAGTCATTCTTATTTTTCCATTAAAAAAAATATGCTTGGGGCACCTGAGTGGCTCAGTAGGTTAAGTGTCCAACTCTTGACTTTGGCTCAGGTCATGACCTCTCAGTTCATGGGATCGAGCCCTGAATGGGGCTCTGTGCTAACAATGTGGAAACTGCTTGGGATTCTCTGTCTCCCTGTCTCTCTGCCCTTCCCCCACTCCTTCTCATCCTCTCTCTCTCTCAAACATTTTTTTAAAAATTTAAAAAATAAAAAGTATGCTTTATTACCAATCTCTTCTTTATTGGAGTAACTATCTTATTCTTCACAGCATGGTTATTCTTTTAGAACAATAGATGGCTACCTTGAACCATTGTAGGGGTTGGGCGTTGGTGACAGGTGTGGGTTTTGTTTTGTCAAGATTTGTTTTACTACGCTATTTTTAGGATGCCACAATTTTTAGGCCTCTCCATCTACCCTATAATTGTGGTTATGGTGGTTTCCTGTGTCTTAGTTCAGTTTTGCAGTAGTCTCCAGAAAAGACCCTTACACAACATTTCACTCTGTTGTCTAGAACTGATTTCGATTTTAGAGATCAGAATCGGAATCGGAACAAGAGCAGAGGAAGAAACATATATACAACTGGGACCATAAAATGGATAGGGAAGAGCTGATCATGTTGTATCGCCCTTAAAATGTTTGTCTTCCTACTGTGTCCCTAATACAAGCATTTAATGTCATTGGCGAATTAAAAGATGGTAAATTTAGAATGTGTAGGAGGGGTGACACTGCCGATCAGCCACATTTGGGGGTACAGAGTACATCCTAACTAGCCCTGGTTCTCTTGCAGACTAGAGAACAGCTGTGTGTCTTTTCTCCCGTCATGTTCACATTCTGGGCAGAGGAAATTGTGTTTTCACTTATCAAATAAAAGTCCGCTTACTGGATTGTAAATCAGACCTGTTGGCGTCAACTACAAGTTTTGAAATGTTCTAAGGTCTTTTTTTTTTTTTTTTTCCTAAGGTCTTTTGAAAACTCTTCTCAAAGACAATTTATCTCCATTCTAAATAACCACGTAATGGTGTGTAAGGGTTCCCACCACTACAATCACCCTGTTTTCCCCGCATTGTCACCTACAAAGAGAGCTGCATTATGTTAAAAGTCTTTGACAGGGCAACAGACCCTTGGTGCAGGACTTTTGGAAATACATCCCCCTTCACATGTTCATCAGTCTCAGTCCCCTGCTAGCTTCAGATCTGATCCACAAGTTGGAGCAGCCCACGGATATATCTGCCAGTTACCCATGGTTGCATGTATCCATATCTATAAGAGGCAGTGAGTGGGACCCTTTGGCCAAGGTGCTAAGACTGTTTGATCCTTGCGGTTATTAGGGAACCTCGTTTTTTTTTTCAAGGATCATATAAAGTGGGCAGAATTTGAGGAGCATAATCAAATTCGGGGCTGGTTTTCCTTGGCAGAATTCTTCCAGCTCTGGACAGCTAATGTGACACAGGTGTTTCTCATGACAGATCCGGTGTCGGCGCACCGGTGATTGGCGAGATTGATGGCGAGTATCGACATGACAGTCGACGAAATACCTTGGAGTGGTGCCTGCCAGTGATTGATGCCAAAAATAAGAGTGGCAGCCTCGAATTCAGCATTGCTGGGCAGCCCAATGATTTCTTCCCTGTTCAAGTCTCTTTCATCTCCAAAAGAAACTACTGTAACATACAGGTACCACCTTTTAATAGCACGTAACGGGGAAAGTGGTGGGACAGATGCCAGATAGGCAGCATGGGATCAAAAATCAGAAAAGTTGGGCGTCTGCCTGGCTGGCTTAGTCAGTAGAGCATGCGACTGTTGATCTTGGGGTTGTGAGTTCAAGTCTCACATTGGACCTAGAACTTATGTTAAAAAAAAAAAATCAGAAGAGCTGGTATTACTGCAGATTACATTATTGACTCTCTCATTGAATGGCCTTGGTCAAATTCTTCTCCTGTTTTAACTCAGTTTTCCTCTCTAGATTGGACAAGGTCAAGGAATTGAATATGAATATATATAAAAGTATTTATGGATTGTGCACGATTTAGATCTCTTAGTTTCCTGCTTTTCTAAATAATCTCATATATTTTTAAAACCTTTTACCAAAACATGCAACCCAGGGTTTTCTTATCCCTTTTATATGCCACTCAGTTTGAACACAAGGAAGGAAAGTTTATTTGGAAGGCAAAATTACTTCCTCTCAAAAGTGATTCTAATACAAATGGATACAATATTTGGATTTTTTGTGTTACTGCATCCCTTCATTAGTACAGATAATCATCAACCAATTCTGTTACCAACTTTGTTTGCCCTTTAGATAGGCAAAGCAAAGGAAATTTGCGAGCTGTTTCTTTAGATCGTTATTTTTAACTCCTCGTTACTCCAGTTTTTGAAGTTGCATTACAAGGGCCCGGTTCATATTGTCATTGTTCCCTCTGACTTGGTGATTTGCTTGTTATTGTGGCACTATCTTATCTTCCCAGATGGTCTCTGGCTGTCCTCTAAGTATTTGGGAGATTACAGTTGCCTTCCTGTGTTGGATCATTTTAAAAAGCAGTTCTCTCTCCACTCTTAATTATAGGCATAAGGCTATCAATATTGGGAGCACGTGGTTGAACCCAAGACATTAAATAGAAATGGTACATTTTCAGGCCTCCTGACTGGCTCAGTCGGAGGAGGAGCATGCGACTCTCGATTTTGGGGTCGTGAGTTTGAGCTCCACGCTGGGTATAGAGATTATACTTAAATTAAAACAAAACAACAACAACAAAACAACTTAAAAAAAAAAAAAAAAAGGATACATTTTCCTGTTTGGGAACTTTTGAAAAACTTCATTAGAAAATATGAATCAGTGGTTCAGGCATCATGTTGATGCCATTACAGGCACTGTTGTTACAGGTAATTCGTTAGACTAGACATTTATAATTAAAAGGAAAAGACGAGATGTCACAGAAGGACACAGCCATGTCTAGAAAATACGTGTGATAGAGCCACTTAGACTTTGAGAGCAAGTCAAGCAAATAAAGTTGAAGAGTTAGAATTTTGCATTTGGGGTCAAAATATTAATTGATCAACCTGATAAAATGTCTGTGAACTTCATAGGTTTTATGGGGCAGGACCTGGGTAATGGCCACTCATTCAGATCTTTTACTTGATAACCACTCACTCTAATCTCATCCCATCAGTTGTCTTTTCTGTGTGGGAAGCCGGTTAATCATGTCATTGGGGAAGGGTGCCGCTGTGAGATCCAATTGTGAATTGAACTTTGTTAGTATTTTTGAGTTATTTTTAACGCTGCTTTAAGGGAATTTGACCCATTCTGTCCTGAGAATTTAGTCGGCACCTTGGAGACTTGCCCTCCTGCTTTACCTTATTCTTTGTTTGTTTCCCTAGGTTACCAAAGTGACCCAGGTAGATGGAAACAGCCCTGTAAGGTTTTCCACAGAGACCACTTTCCTAGTGGATAAGTATGAAATCCTGTAATACCAAGGAGAGGGAACCAGAAAGGAAAATTTCAAATTAATAAAGAAGAAGCCAACAGTGGCTGAAGAGTTTTTTCCAAATCTACAAGCCATTGGAGACCCTTTTTTCCTGGTACAATGCACGATTCTCTGCGCGCAAGGACCCTCAACTCACCCTCAGTGTTTAAGTGTCACAGAGACGTTCTTTGGCAAAGAAAGACACAAACATAAAGGGAAAGGCTGCTGATTTCTTTGGCAGATTTCACTGGCCAGCAGGAAAGCACGCTCTCCAGAGAATACCCCCAGTTAAACAGCTTCTCTGCCTTCACCTCAGTGGTTGCTCCTTTGTTTTAATCCCTGAATATAGTTACATTTCGTACTTTGTTTAAAAAGTTTTCTTTCACATTTTATTTTTATTTTTTTCCCTCTTTTTCTCTTCACATTTTGATCTTTCAGACTCTTTAACCCTCATTTTTTTCCTTTCTGTACATTCAATCAAGTGCTGGGATCATCTGTATATAGGCATTATATTCGGCACTCTTGGAAACAGTTGAGCTAACCAATTCTCGATCTTCAGGCTATTCAGGCGAACTGCTTAAGGGGTATGAGGTCTAGAAGTTAAAAGATAAGGACGTCCTTTGTCATTTTCCTATATCCACTCATCCCTCCATTCCTCTGCCAAGTTGTTTTCCTTCCAGTCCTGTCCCTCCAGTTTAGAACAGTACTGTGAAGCCTACCTGTGTCACTATTAAAGATAGCTGAGAAGCACCTTTCAAATGGCATAGCCCCGCTTCAAGATGCCTGAGAGGAGAATGGTTATGTCCAGTTAGGGATTTCACATCCACAGGTAATCATGTCTGCTGCTGGTGCTACCCAAGCTTCTAGTTCTCTACATTTTGAGTACTTAGCTAAAACGTGAGAGCTCGTGGTCTTTGTGATCTACTCACATTGCCTCGATTTCACCACCTCCTTCCTCTTGGCTGTTCTGTGCGTTACCCGGTCCTTTCCAACTCTCCCTGTCTGTGAAATCCTTCCTTTTCCTCCCTTGAGCCTTTTCTCTTGCGTGTCCTCATGCCCCATCTCACCCATTACTCTTGCAGTGAAGAAGACTCCCATCGGCCAGCCCCACTGTGGCTTTTTAACCCAGTATTGCACTTAATGTGCTGGCTGAGCTGCTGGGCTGTAGCCCCAGGAAGGGGGCGAGGTGGGTGACTAGGTGACCTGCTGCGCTTCCAGCTGGCTGGAGAGTACCACTCCCGCTGGGGACAACATCTGGCCTCCCCTGCAAAGAGTGTACCGTCCTCGAAGCAGAGCAGCCACACACAGATGGCCATGGATGGAATTGATTGCCAAAGAAATTTCTGGCCTTTCCCTTTCCCTTAACTGCATCAGGGAAGAATCCTTATCTCTGGCTTGGTTTCCACACGAGGTTTTTCTGAGGAAGGGGACTGGGACAAGAAATCTGTCATGTAGTTAAATAGGCAAGAAATCTTATTAATCCAGTTTTGTTTGAAAAAGTTGCTTGTCCATACGATTTTTTTAAAGCTGTTTAGTTTCACAACTTTTTTTTTTTTTTTTCTGAAATTACTTTTGGGGTAATATTTAAAATGAAAGACGTTTTGTAACCCTGTAAAATACATAGGGAATATAACATTCCAGTGTACACAAAGAAGGAAGATTCTTTAATCAAATAAAGAGTATTATAAAATGAATGTTTCTTAGACTCTCGACTCTCTCGTACTTTGGTGTCTGCTTGCTGATTTGAGATGATGTAACAGGATCTAAGTTTAAAAATTAATGATATGTTTTTTTTAAGAGAAAATAATCTCTATCTGAGGGTATTCATTGCCTTCCCGCATATTAACAGGTATCGTGCCACCTCGTGTATTTTTCTGCATTTGAGCATGCACTCCTGATGGTGGAGCTTTTGAATTTGATGTTACTTACGGACTTTCGGTCTTAATTTTGTCAGGGGCAGTTGTAGAGTCAGAAACGGGAGGCTCCATCTTTAAAGAAGAACAATGGTTGGGGGCACCTGCGTGGCTCAGTCAGTTGAGCGTCAGACTTTGGCTCAGGTCATGATCTCATGGTTCGTGGGTTCACGTCGGCCTTGTGCTGACAGCGTGGAGCCTGCTTTAGATTCTCTGTCTCCGGCTCTCTCTGCCCCTCCCCCGCTCATGTGCTGTGCCTCTCAAAAGTAAATTCACATTTAAAAAAATTTAAATATTAAACATTCCTAATTAAAACAAAAAAAGAACAATCATCGGTGAGTATTCTCTTCCCCATCAGAAAAACAGTGGTAAGACGTAAGTGATCCAGGGGTGAGTGATGAATGCTTTGGGAGTTTTGATAATTCCTTCAGAAAAGTCTTCATCCTTTCTTTTTATTTAACTTAGAAAACTATCGAATGTCAGCGGATTCTTTGGAAGACAAATTATTCTCTAATGAGTAATTAGTGTCTGGGAATGATAGAGTTTTTATCTTCACGGTGAAAGGCAAGATTCTGGATTTTTTTTTCCCCTTAAGAGAAATCCCAAGTATCTGGTCTGTGTTGCTGAAGTGTGGCTTGGCTCTCAGCCTGTAACCTTAATCCGGTGAAGCACACCAAACCCTGTCACACCCCCTGACTGGCAGCTAATCCCTCCGCGGCATCAAGTGGACTCTTTTGTTGGCCTCTTGTGAAGGAGACTAACAAACTAATTAGACCTGACTGAGCATTCTGTTTAATGTAGGAGGTTTGTGGTTCCTGCTTTGAATTAATTAATTCCACATAGAGGAGGTAGGGAACACACCTCTGTGGTCAGGAATTCCTTTTAAGAAGGATCTGTAATTCATCTACTCAGTCGTTTCAAACCTCCAAGTCTATCAACCCATGCATCTCAGACACAGGAAGTTTTACCCTCCAATTAATGTGAAGTTGTTGGCACTGTGTAGGATCTGAGAGATTTCCAGGGTTGGTACAGACTGGGCTTTTTAGAAAAGTTCACATCTGGTCTGCCTCGTCGGAGGAGGAAAATAGAACAGAAAAAGTTCCCCCCATCCTCAAGATTAAAGTCTAACTAGAAGCAATGGCTGTACCTACTTGCAAAGCCTTTTTGTCCTCAGGTAGACAAGTGCTAACTACAGCTAGTGATACTCAGCATGGGTCTCAGTGAGGGTTGGGAACAGGGTCGTGGCGTAGGCTTCAGAATAATCTCTCAAAGCAAAAACTCAGAATTAACTCTCCTTTACCATGCACATCTCACTGCAACCCCTCTCTCCCTCCGTTTCCTCTCCTTGCCCCTTTGGTAACTATTGCACCTATCGAGCTTTGAAACTCCAAGAAGATCCACCAGTAATTGGTTGCTGTACATCGCTCTTACGTGAACTTTGACAGCATTTCTACAAGTGTCAGTCTCCCATCTTAACCCCTGGGAGTTGAGTGGTTTACACGGAGGCAAACCTTTAGGAAGATTATATTACCTTTCCAAACCCAGCTCCTGCCTACTCTCCCACACAAAAGGTCAAGCAACCAGGCAATTGTTAGAAGTTTGGGTCATTTCCCACTCCTGGCGCTCCCCCCACCCCAACAGGTTTTTTTGTTTGTTTGTTTGTTTGTTTTTTTGCCTTGCTGTTCATAGGGCAGGGGCTAAGTGGTTATTTAGGGCTTAGTCCAATTCTAGAAAGCTGCCACAAGCGTGTGTACGCTGCGATCGGGTTGATAGCCAAACAGGCTAGTTGAAAAAGGCATTCCAATTTCAAGGCGATGAGGGAAATGGAAACAGGTTTTGTTTCTTCTTCTGCCCAAATGAATGCTTGTTCTTTTCAGTTCAGGGGAAGGTCCCGAGCTGTGGATGTGGACAAGACCAGTACCCCACCCCCACCCCGCCCCATTGCCCACTCTGCTTTGATGCATCTTAGCTTGAGGTATCACTGCTGCCACACCTACACTAACGATGCCTGAGTTCGGGATCCACGGCAACCAGAAAGGATAGCTTGAGCAAGTGTGAATCTACAGGGTTTGCCTGCCGTAATGAGCAAAAATCCCCTCCTTCTGGAGCTGGAGGGAGCACATTTGAAGTGACAGAGGTGGGAGATGCGTCTAGGCAAAGGCGGGAGGGGTGTGGAAATCCACCCCCGACGCTCCAAGCCAAGTGCAGAGGGCCTTCACAAATCCGCTCTTCCTTCCACACCCAGCCTTTGCCCTCTCCCCCTGCTTCCACTTCGGAAAGTCTGAAGCAAGCTTGGAAAGCTGTTTTCAGCTTTCTTCTCCTCTCTTCCTCCCCCTTTCCTGAGCTCCCAGCTGCTCGACCTCTTGCGTAATTGTGAGCGAGCACGGAGTTTTTTGATGGGCTCCAGATGTGCAGCGGGTGGGGGTGGAGGGTGGGGGCGGTAGGTTTGTAGTCCCCTGAGTGCTCTAACTGTGGGAACACAGGGCCTCAACACAGCAGGACTGAGGACACACTGCACTGAGCCTTAGTCCTGGGGTCAGCTGGTCCTCGGGCTGGGAGGGCAGAGCGGAGTGGGGTGCTGTTTTAACCCCCTGCCTCAGCATCAGCTGCCTCGTGGCAGGCTCAGTCATCCCCTGAAATTCCTCCTGGCCAAGGCGGTGAAGACGATCTAGGACTTGTGGAGCTATGTGAAAAGACCCCAGTCAGAACCCCTTCCCTCTAATGCTGGGATTTGGCACATACGATACAACAGTTTCAGTTTGTTTCTTTTTCTTTTACCAGGATAGTCGGAAAATTACTGTTGTGATCTGCTTCCTGAAAGGTGGCCAGAGTCAAAATACTTTCCCGGGCCTCAAGCAGTATGAAGAGAGGGGGGGGAAAAAAAAGGAGCAACCCTCTACCCTCCAAATCCTGAGGCTTCCTGGTACCATGATGCATGCTGGAGCCTTGCTTGTTTGACCTCTGTTAGCCACAGCTGGTAACAGCAAAGTGTCTTTCCCCTCCCCCCTCTCATCCATTGCCTGGCTCCAGTCAGCCCCAGCCTCCAGCGGGGGGGGGGCCTGCTAACGCTGGTCCTGTCAATGAGTGACCAAAGATTCTTGCACTTCAGCCTCCTGCTGCTCCCCGGTTAGCGAAAAAGGGCACCAACTAAAGCCACTGAGTCAGAACAAGGTATGTTCATCCCAAAGAGGGTGAATTATTTTCTGCTATCTGCCCCCCGCTGGAAGACTTGGGGGCTTTTCACTCCCTTGTTCGGAGAGGAAGAGTCTCAGGGATCCCTCTAGGGCAAGGTAGAAGACGCTCAGCCTAGCTGAGTTCAGCTCCCTAGGGCCTCCCAAGTCAGTCCCCCGGGGCAAGAGCTGGCTTTGCAAGGTAAGGATCCACTGTCAGCGTTGAATTTCGGGGCGGGGGTTGAGATGACGAATGACTTCAACCAGGCTCAGTTTCTAGACTCGGGTTTTTAGTGCCTCCTTTTCCTCCTTCTTAAGCCCCTACTCCTAGAGAGACCCAAACTGCTATAGGACGGTGGGCTCAATTGTCTGCCTGTAGCTTGCCTTGCCATCGTAAAGCAGCAAGTTGCGGTAGGGTGGAGCTACCTGGATGGGGGCAGGATGATAATTCAGTTCAGGTTTGTACTTTATGGTTTGCGTGGCACTTTAACATGTCTTATACCTAGCCTTAGAAAAATCTGTGAAGCCGGATGTGCAGGGTTATCAACCCCATTTACAACTCTTCATGGTAGGGCCGGGGATAGGGTGAAGAGGAGGGGTGACCGGAGGTAAACCTAGGTCCCCTCAGCAGACATTTTCTGGAGATATTGACTAGGCTGGGGGGCTGCGACCAGGAGGTTCACGGGAGCCATGGAGGACTCAGGCATCTAAGGTTAAAAAAATAAATAAAAGCGGGCGGGGGCAGAGAGTGAGAGATTGTTAAAAACACCCTTTCAGAAGAGCCTTAAGGCCCACGGGTGGAGGGTCTGGGGGAGTCCGGAGGGGAGGGGAGGAAGGCGGAGGTGTGCGTGTGTGTGTGTGTGTGTGTGTGTGTGTGTGTGTGTGTGTGTGTGTGTTTGATGGTAGTGGAGAGCCCAGCTGCAGAGAGGAACAAAGCGGGTGCTGTGCAGGCGGGGTGGGGAGTAGGGGGGGGAGGTGCTGCTATGGGAAAGGGTGGGTGGGGGGACCTTGGGCTCCAGCTCCACAAGGGCGTCTTCTCTGGCTGGCCAGGCGGACGGGACGGGGGACGGGGGCGGGGACTGGGGGGGGGGGCGGGACCCGCTCGCTCTCCTCCCACTCAGCGGGCTCCCAAGGAAAAGCAACAGTGTCCTCCAGAGCCTGAGGCCGCGGCGGGCTCAGCCAGGCGAAGGAACCGGTGTCCCACTCTCCCCCCGCGAGGTAAGGACTCGCTCTCCCACTAGGCCCGTGGGTCTCGCCGGCTGCGCGGCTGGGACTGGATAAGGGGAAGTCCCAGGGCCTGGCGGGAGCCCCCAGATCAGCTCTGGGCCGGGAAGTTCAGAAGAAACCGTGGGGGAGGTGGGGGCGCCCCAGGTGAGTGCGGGAGGCCTAAAGGGGCTTTGTGCGGAGCCGGCTCCGCTGTTTTTCTGCGAGCTGCTTGCTTTTGCCCTCGCCAGCCGCCGTCCGCACAGCCGCCAGAGGGGGCTCTCGCTCCCTTCCCCGGTAGGGACGCTGGTCGTTGCCCCCTCCGAACTCTCTCGTGGGCTCCCAGACGGCCCGGCGGACACTCGCGGGGTCTCGTCCGCCCGCGCCGCACACCGCCCACTCTCCGGCCGACGGCAGGACTGAGAGCACCGCACCGGGGAGCGGGCTCCCCTGAGCCACCTCCGCTCCTGTCCCGGGCCGGCCCGCCCTGATGGATGAGGAGTGTGTGCGGGGTCCGACCCGGAGGCGGTGGGTATCGGGGAGGGACTCTGGGATGTGTTCAGCAGACGGGAGGCACGTCCGGGGCCTCCCGAGCCCTCCTCCGAGGCCCCGCATCTTTAGGAGTCCAAGAGGCCAGATGGGGCTCCCTAGGGCAGTGAGTTCCAGGTTCTTGCCACGCCCGCGCGGTCCGGATTCGAATCCCTAACGGAGTTCCCCGAGGCTGGGGGCTGAGCCAGTCATCCGGGTTTCTCCGGGATGGGGAAGTGCGGGCGGGCGGGCGGGGGCGGCGGGGCCTGGGAGGGCCGCCCGGCGCGGGGTTGCCGAGGCGCCCGCAGACGCTTCCGCCGGGGCTGGCGCGAGTGGGGGGGCTCGGCCGGGGGACCGCGCGGCCCGGCGGGGGACCCAGGGCGCCGGGGCGGGGCTGCATTCTGGGCCCGTTAGCTCAGCGGTCCCGGAGGCTCCCGGGCTGACTCATCGGACCGCTCACACACAAACACGCGCTGCCCACCACGTCAGGCGTCCCACGCGGCAGACCCGCACCGCGCCCCACCCCGCGTCACCCACGCGCCCACCCGCCGCGCGCGCAGCCCGGGTCTCGGCCACCGTTGCACGTGTGGCAGCCCGGCGCACGCCTGGCCGTCAGCCCGCAGTCCACACGCGCTGCACACGCAGCACTCCTGAGCCCGCCGTTCACTCCGGCAACCCGTCGCTCTCACGCAGTTCCCGCCTGCACAAGTACCTCCTCGCGCACGCACATCCCGCCGCTCACACTCTCTCCTCCCGTGCACACGCAGCACCGCCCCCCCCCCCCCCCCACTTCCCGCAGCTGCCCCGCGGGGAGCGGGCGGTGTCGGAGGGGCCGCCCCTTTCCCCGGCCGCGCAAACAAGCGGCTCCTTCTCCCTGCCCGGCCAAAGAAAGGCCGCTTGTCCGGCGTCCGCGGCGGGCGGGGCGGCCCAACACTGTGGCCTTGTCCCACCTGGCGGCCCCGGGCAGGGCAGGCCGAGGGCCAGCGAGGAGCCGCGCCCTGGCGGCCGTCCCACCCGCCCGCAACCTCGCAGAGCGGCGCTTTCCAGCACCCCCATACCCCCCATCCTCCATGAGAACCAGAGCCCCACTCCACACTCCCGCCTCTCGTCTGTGACCGCCTGCAATCCCGCCCCCACTTTTGGGCCCCGGCCTGCCCTCAGTCTCCCCTTTACCTTCCCCTCCCCCATCTCCCCGCCCCCTCGGTTTCCCCCTCCACTGCCCTCTGTACCTTCTAGGGCTGTCCCTGGCCGTCGTTCCCTTTACTCGACGACCTCCCTGTCCTCAGTCTCATCTCCTTTGTCCCCCAGTCCCTCCACCTCGCTGTCCTTCCGTCTCCCTCCAGCTCTGCGTTCCCCGGGTTGTTCCCCCAACTTCTTGCCTTCCTGTCCATCTCCCCAGCTCTCATTTTTGTTCATCGCTCAGTCTCCGTCTTTCATCCAACCCCCCTCCCCCCCATCCTTGCGTCTCCCCTTCCCCACCCAGTCCCGCCACAGACCCCTCATTTCCCCCTCCTCAAGTTCTCTCCGCCCCGGTCTTTTCACACTCCACCCCTGCCCCCACCCACCGGGCTCCCAGCCTCAGTTTCCTTCCCGTCCCGACTCCTTCCCCTGCCGGCGGCCCTTCCTCGAAGGCGGATGTGCGTCGGGAAAGCGAAGGCGGCGGCGGGCGGAGAGGGTCCCAGCTCGGCCCCGAAGGCCTCGGGACGCGGCCATGCGACGCCCGGGGCGAGGCCTCGGCTGGCCCCCCGGGCCACAGGTGAGGGCTGGAGCGGCCCCCCGGGACCCCGGGGAGCTCCCGAGCAGGGGCGCCGCGGAGGGCCCGGCTAGCGCTCAGGGAGTAGCCCGGGACCTTTTGCCCGCGGGCCTGATTTGGAGCTTGGGCTTCCTCTAGTGCCTGTTGGTTGCAGATCTTTTCGGCCCTTCCTCGGGCTTCCTTTCGCTCTAGTTCGGGTGCCTAGACCCCCGAGCCGTGACTCTGGACACCCACTCGGAGGAGAGGGCTGGGGACTGGCTGATCCCTCAGGGCCCGTGAGCCCGCGCGTCCGCGCTGGGCAAGGAGGCCGGAGGGGCCGGGCTTGAGCAGGGTCACCTGCGGGAGCCCGGGCCTCGCCCGCCACGGGGTCCTCCTTGTTGCACGGCAGCTTCCGGCTCCCAGGCCTCTACCCCCCACCCCCTGCGTCCCGGGAGGTGCGGGAGAGCTGTCGAGAGCCCGGGCTGACCGCGGCGCCTTCTTCGAGTTCCTCCTTCCCAGAAGCCGGCCTCGAGCCGCAGGGGCCTTTTTTTGGCAGTGGGACCGGGCGGGGCGCTCCGAGTGGGTAATTACTGCCCGGGGTAGTGGGCAGCTCTGTCCACGGAAGCGGGTTGAGCGGTGGGGGCGCCCCGGGCGCAGCGCCGCTTCGCCTTCCCGGCCCGGGGTGGGGTCCGAGGAGAGGGCGCCCCCGGGTGGCGGCTCCCCGCGCCGCGGCGCAGCCCAGCCCCTTTGTCAAAGCGCCGCCTGGGTGCCGCTGGGACGCGTTGGTCTGGTGTCTTTCCACTTCACCTGGATTAGGTTTCCGAGCTGGGGCCACAGCCTCGAACCTGCTGATCTCTACATCTTTTCTTATCTTCTCGGTCCCTCCCTACACTTCTCCCCTTATCTCTCCCTCTCCTTTCGCTTTATTATTCCGCTCTCTCCTCTAATCACTCTTGTTCGCCATCAACCTTCTTCCTTTACAGTCTTTATCTCTACTTGAGATTCTTTGGTGTAAATAAATGAACACATCCCCAGCCGCCTAACTGGGTGATAGTGGCGAATTTGAAAGATGAAAAAACTGAGGCAGTTTTATCGAGGTGTAATGTATATTTCATAACATCCCTTAATGTAAGTGTACCTTTCATTGACTTTCAGAGTATATTTACAGAGCTGGGCAGCCATCATCACAATTTAGTTTAAGAACAGTTCCATCACCCCAAAAAGAAATCTTGTGCCCATTTATAGTCACTCCCCATTCTACCCTTAGCCACAGGCAAGCACTAATCCAGGCAATCTTTTTTTTAAATCAGTATTCTACTTTTTATAGAGAATGACTTGACACTTAGAGAATTTAAGTAACTTGTCCAAGATCTCACAGCTAATAACTAATAAAGTCAGGGTTAGAATTTAAGGCTCTTGCATCCCAGTCTGAACCTCTTTTCACTAAAGGATGATGCCTTTCCTTCACCATTATTTATTTTTTTATTTCTTACATCCCTCCCTGCCCCCCACCCCCCCGCTTTTATGTAAACTCTCCATTCCCAACCCACTCTCACCTCTCTTCCGCAGAGAACACAGAGGGATTTCCCTAAGTGGAAGGAAATCCACTGACCCTGACCCTGGAAATTCTTCCCCGTGGCCAGATCTCCTGAGGAGATGCCAGGCCAGCTCGGTGCTTGGTGTAGGTTAATGGCCTTTGCCTTCTGTCTTCCCAGGCAGAGTTGGGGTGGGCCCCAGGCACTATTCCGGTCTCTCTTCCGCCAGCTTGGGTGGAAATGGTGACGGACATGATGCCGTCCAGGTCCGGAAGGGTGGAAGCTGGGAGGGTAAAATTAGTAACCCTATGGCTGAGGCCCTTGGTTCCCACTGCCAGGGCAGGGTCGGACACTCCTTGGAATGCTGGGCTTCTGCCCCCACTTCCTCTCCAAGTCACCTGGTCCTGGTCAAGGGCCGGAAGAGAAAGTGGAGGGAAACCCTGCCTTCCTGGGTCTCCCTCCTACCTTCAGCCACAGTCTCAGTTTTCCCCAGTAACATTTCAGCAGCAAATGGGACCTTTTTCGCACCTTAGCCAGATGATCAGGGGATGGGCATGGGGCACACATTAGAAACCAAAGGTCCCACACATTTCTCTGGCACCAAAATTGTGAGCCAGGGAGAAAGGGGTGGGTGGGTGGGAAGAGTTCTCATTCTGGCCCTGGAATCTACTTTACCCTTGGTTCTAAGGATCTAAGCCTCCTACAACACCAGATCAAGTTAAGAACCTTAGAAAACTGTGTTCTGGGCATTAGTCACCACTGAGGGGTTTTGTTTGTTTGTTTGTTTTTTCTGAATGTCTGGGGGTGAGATTGCTTTCTGGGGAAGAGGAGTTGAAATATATAGGTGACAGGAAGTGTTGAGTTTTTCCTGTTGTGTCTCCTTTAAGAAAACACCCTGCTGAGGGGTGCCTGGATGACTCAGTTGGTGAAGCTTTGGACTCTTGGTTCTGGCTCAGGTCATGATCTCATGGTTCGCGAGTTCAAGCCTCGCATCTGGCTCTCTGCTCTCAGCACTGTGGAGCATGCTTTGGATCCTCTGTCTCTGCCTGTCCCCTCCCCCTCAGAAATAAATAAACATGGAAGGAAGGAAGGAAGGAAGAAAGAAAGAAAGAAAGAAAGAAAGAAAAAGAAAGAATACTCTGCGGGGACTCCTGGTGGGGGAAGGAGACAAAGGGAGAGGAGAAGTGGGGAAGGTGGGGGGGGGGGGCGGGGGACGGTGCTCCTACTCAGCCCTGCTGGGGGTCCTCTGGCTACCAGTGTCCCTGGGAGAGTGAGTTCCTTGGGCCTGGCTTCCCTCATTGAGGTAGATTTTCCCCACTCTGGCTCCAGACATCTAAGGGTCCTCTACTGCCAAGGCCTGGCTTCTGGGTGTCAGAGGCTAGAAAGCATAGAAATACAGGCTGGGCCCTCTTAGGGTTCTTGTGCTCATGGTCAAGGGTCAGGACTGGCATGGTGAGGTTGAAGATGTGGCACTGTCTTTCCCTCAGGAAGCTCCTGAGCTGCCTCCACTTTTTCTTCGGCACTAACTTGCATCGAACGATGGTAGCAGGTGCTGCCCCGCCCTAAGAACCTGGTCAACAGAGCCTGCTCCTTTCCCTCTCTTCCCCTGGCCTCCCCACCTACACCTGTTCTCCACTGTGTCCCCAGGAGCTCTGGAGCCCCAGGACCATGGACGCTCTTAATAGGAACCAGGTGGGCCCTGGATGCAGGACCCAAGCAATGGTCAAGGTGAGTGGGGTCGGGGCCAAGGGGCAAGAGGGCTGTTGGAGGGAATGGGTTCCGCTTCTCTACCCACCCGCGGCCCCAGCCCAGGGATGAGGACAGCAGCTCCTCTCTGCCCTTCCCCAGGTGCCAAGCCTATTAACAGCTAAGTCTTTATCTGAATCAGGTTAATTGGTTCACCCAGAAAATACCCTTTGGAAGTCAGGAAGCATTTTACAGATTGACCCTGGGCTGTGTTCCTCCTGGATCCATGCCCCTGCCCTCTACTGTGACTTAGTTTCAAGAGGCAAGCGTTAGCCAAGTAGATCGCCACGGACAAGCGTACAGGGACAAGTCTTCATTGGCCCTCCTCTGCAGCACCCCCTTCTCCTACCCTGCTCTCCTTACTTTCTCCTTGTTTCTGTCTTAATAGACAAAGGGGACAGTTAAGCCAAGACTTGAGATAAATCCAGTGGGACGAGTGAGTGGCCTAGATTCAGATCTAATTGCAATTTGGTGTAATAATGCTCCGTGCAAGATCTTGCGCTAAGCCTTTCGACACCCTCAGAGCCCTTTGGAGAGGGCCAGTCCTGGAGAGAGTGTCAGTGTGACTGGGACCAGGGTCTGAGGCCTGAAGTCTCTAATGATGCTCATCCCCCACCCCTACTACCTGCAGAAAGGGCCCTTGGACCTGATCGAGACAGGCAAAGGGCTGAAGGTGCAAACGGACAAACCCCATCTGGTGAGCCTGGGCAGTGGGCGGCTCAGCACAGCTATCACCCTTCTGCCGCTGGAGGAAGGTGAGTCTGGACGGGTGGTCCACCTGCCACCCCCCACATCCTTACAGACATTCCACCAGGTGTCCTCAGTGTTTGCCTCTCCCAAATGTGAGGCCATGCTACCGAACCCCACCAGCGTGTGTCCCTTGTCTTGGCCTTCTCGGACTGCCTGCCTTCTTTGGTGGATAATCTGGCTCCATGATTGGGCTTCAAGATCAGTTTAGAAACAAGGAGGAGAGCACTGAAACAGGAGAGAACGTTGCTCTTAGCAACCAGCGTGGCCAGGAAGAGAGCCCCCCCCCACCCCCCCACCCCCCGCCCTCCCCGTTCCAGGGCAGTGCCTGGCATGGGAGAAGCTACCTGTGGAGAATGGAGGGATGGGAGTGGGGGCAGACCTCCCAAGATAAGGCCCTGGCACAGCCCCCTTCACCGCCTCGCTGCAGCTTCTGCCGGTCCTCTCTGCACTTGTTGCCTGGGTGATACTACATTCCCCACATTCTCCAAATACCGGTCCCAGGGGCTCTGCCAGGGGGAGCTGTTCAGGCTGCAGCAGGGAGGGGAGAGGGGAGTGTAGGGGGTGGGGGCAAGGGTTGCAGGTGCAGAAAGGAGGGAGAGAAGACGGAGAGATGGCACATTTGGAGGAAAAGAAGGGGAAGCTTGGTGAAGGAGGAAAAGGACTTGGGGAGAAGGATTTGGAGGGACTAAAGGAACGTCTGCAGAAAAGAAGTTCCCCTTCTCTGTGGAGCCTGGATCCTCTGTGCCCTCCCGTCTCTGAGCCAGAGTTTCCTCTGCCTGACCGAGAGCTCCTGCCACTGGCTGTGTCCACCGGGCTCAGGGGCCCAAGAGGGGTGGCCAGCGGTAGGCGGCGATCCTTTGTGAAGTAGGAGGTCCAACTGTATTTCCTTTGTCACCCTCCTTGCCCCATCCCTGCCTCCTCGACCTGGACAAGCCCTCTGACTCAGTTTGCCTTCTGTCTTCAGGGAAGACCGTGATTGGCTCTGCGGCCAGGGACATCTCCCTGCAGGGTCCGGGCTTGGCTCCAGAGCACTGCTACATTGAGAACCTGCGGGGCACCCTCACCCTCTACCCGTGTGGCAATGCCTGCAGTATCGACGGGCTCCCTGTCCGGCAGCCCACCCGGCTCACCCAGGGTAAGCTTTGACGCCCCCAACCAGAGGTGGTCTCTGTTTAAGAGCCGGTGCAGGAGAGGTGCCCCGGGGAAGCCTGCTGTGGTGGTTGCCATGGTAACTGCCTGAGTGGCCACACAGAGGGTGGGGTGCTTAGGTGCCTCTGGATGTGCCTAAACAACATCCCAAACCCCTGTAGCATCCAGATCTGTCTTCAACCTGCTTTTCTTCTCTGGTCGTCCCCAGCTTGCCTCTCCACACCTGGTCGGGGGAGGGGAGCAGAGGTTCTGGTCACTGCCTCCAAAGGGCAGGGGGACTCCCCGATACAGAGGTCAGTAGGGATTGTTAGAGGACTGCGGCGGGTGCAGCAGTGGGCTGAACGATGGCATTGTTTCCTGATGCCGAGAGGGAGGTGTTCTGAGAAGATGGGAGAGGGGGGCAGAGGAGGACAGTCCCCCCTGATGGGGATGGAGCAAAGGTGGAACGTGAAGGCAAAAATCGGAGAACGTGCTCACTCCTGTTAAAATGCTGTTGACGGTAGCTTTTGGGTCATGAATATGGTTACCACCCTGCTTCCCAAAGCAGCAGGCCACTCTGTTGTTAGGTAGCTCTGAAAACCGGGCCCCCAGTCACCATGGTGACCGGGCGGTTGAGGGGTTGGCCCAGGTGGCACTTTGACAGACCAGGTGTGTTTGCCCTGGGCATCAATTTATACAACGAATCATCACCTTAGGGGAATGAGGAAAGCAGATTTGGGGTAGGGGGTAGAGGCCGTGAGGATGGGAGCTTTGGGCCCAGCCTCGCTCCGAGCAGCACTTAGGTCCTGGCATTGTTTTCTGGGGACTCTCGCCTCTTACCGGCCGGCAGCTCCCTCGAAGTGGGAATCCCACTCGTTCCTTTGTTTCCCTCTCTCCTTGTGTTCACATCCCTTAGGGTCTCTTTAGGTGCTCTTCCCTTCACAGCTGACCCAGGAGACCTGACCTTGCCCGACTCCTCTCTTCCCGCCCTTGCGAGTATGAGGGGCACACCTGACTTCAGGGAAGCAGGTCCCCCAGCGGCAGGCCCTTGCCTCCTCCGAGGCCTTCAAGTTGTCTCACTCCAGATGAGAGGAGGAACCCCCATAAATTGGGGCTTTGGCTATGATGCCGTCTGGCTCCCGACAGTCCCGTTAAATCTCAAAGAGGACATCTTCCCCAAGATGTGGGTGTGTGGAAGTGAGACAGTAGAGCAGGAAGGAGAGGGAGGGGCAGGGTTCAAAGAAAGCTAGAGAGAGAGCCCAGCCCTCACTCCCTCAGCCCCAGAGCCCCCGTATCCATGGGCAAGAAAAGCCTTCCCCGCGTGTTGTGAGCAGGGTCGAGGAACGGGTGCCCTGTAGGCCCCTCTTGCTCTGTCTTCCCAGAGCATCACTTCGCTCCCTGAGAAGAGGGAGGGCCTGGGTCAAGATGGAATTCTTAGGCATTTCCTGTGGCCCCGGTGACCCCTAAGTCTTCCCCAGCCCAAAGCCCACTCTGCCAAGTATGAACCCTCCCACTCGCTTCTGACCCTAAACCCCTTCCCTCTCGCTCCCTCCCACACCCATAGCCTTCTTGTCTGGGCTCGCCTGTCTCAGGAGCTTGGCAGCCTGGGGAGGGGTAGGCAGAGGCACAAAGGAACGGGTGTTCTTCTCCCTAGCACTCCCCCTCCCCTGGGCTCCGGGAGCTGAGGGTTTCCTTGTCTCATCTCTGGAGCAAGGCACCAAGCCCAGCCCTGCCTGGCCCCACTCCGGACATTCTTGGGAGTGCGTTTCCCTGGAAACTGGGTGGCTCGGGGGGTGCATGTGCTATCTCTGTGTGTCTGTGTGACTGGAGTGTGTTTATATATCTCCGGATGTGTTTGTGACTCCGGGCTTGTGTATCTCTGTTTGTGTCTTTCCTTGTGTTTATGGATCAGAGTGTTCAAGTGGGGGACAGGGGTGAACTCAGGACTGATGGTCCCGAAGTGTCCGTGTGTGCACTCCTCGGTGTATTTGAGAACTCGTTGGCCCCGTGCCTGTCTGTGGGCATATGTGCAAGAGGATCATTTTCCCTGTCTTGTTCCCCTGATAGAGCCTTGTAGAGGGGACCCTCCTCTTTGAAAAACAGAGGGCTACCCTGCAAGTAACAAACAAGGAGCCTGTTCTGGCTGGGCCAGGCTTTACTTAGATGCATCATTCTGGGCACTGTGCCCAGCCATAGGCAACTTGGAGAGGCACACGTCATGATGAGTAGAGATGGCAGTGACAGGCTCTTCCAGCAGGACGATGCCTGGGCCAGGGGAGGACAGGGCGGGGTGGGGGGGGCCACAGAGAGCAGATGCTGGCCTTTTGCTAAAGCTGTGGACACGGGAGCATGAAGCGAGGGAGCCGAGCAAGAGCCTGATTCCACCTCCATACCCGGTGTTCTGGCCCATCTCACGTTGCCCGCTTCTCTACAGAGCAAGAGGCGGGGCTGGGAATGCGACCAAGGAAATAAGGAGGAATCTCAATCTGGGTCTAGGCTGCCCCACCCTGGGACCACAGTGCCAGACCACATGAAAGATCCGGGAGGGGACTAACTAGGGGAGGACCCAGAAAGCCACACAGCTCAGGGCCCAGGCTGTCTAGACAGTAGGTCCCCATCCGCTCCCAGCCTCCGCTGCCAGCCCTGTCTCCACGTCCCTTTCCCTCCCTAAGCCCCTCATTGATGGGTAGAGGCTTGCATGATGGCCAGCAGGGGGCGCTCCCTGCCACGTGACTGGGGTCTGGGATTCCTGGGCTATCCAGCTATCTCCCTCTGGGATCCGGGACACGGAGCCTCTTCCTCTCCCATCCAGTTATCAGTTATTCCTTCTGTAAAATGGGAGTTGAAGCTTCCAACTGTCCTCTGTTGTAAGATAAAGGTCTTGCCTAATAAAGCTCAAAGGAGGGAGAGAAAAAGCAAAGGCTCCTAGCTCCTCACTTCTTTGTGCCTGCCTCCTGCCCTATTTCTCACTGGCGGGCATCCTCCGTGTCTGTCTGGGTCTGTCCAGCTGGCCGTCACAGTTTCCAGACCGATGAATCATTCTTCCTGAGATTTTTTTTTTTTAAGCCTCCCCCTATTTTGCATTTGACCCTATACGGTTCTTCCATTTTCCTTCAGAAGGGGAGTAAGATACACACGTGTGCGTATGTGCAGTATGGCCGTGTGGGTAGGTGTTTAGCGAGGGAGGAAAAATCATTCAATTATTTCTCTATGGAGGCCGACTTTGATTTCAGAGTCTCTCCAGGGACTGAGTGGAAGGATATCTGTGCCTGAATGAGTGTGTAACTAAGATGGGTGTTGTGTGGGTGAGAATAAGCGCGTGTGAGAGACAGGGTGTGTTTACCTGGGGATTTTGTGCGACTCAGTGTGCACAGCCAAGGTGGGGTCTGCGAGACTGAGCAAGTGTCCTGGGAATGTGTGTGAGGCCGTGCGAGCTCTGAGCACATGGCGTGTGGCTAAGAGACACAGTGTGTCCCTTAGGGTTCTGGTGTCCAGAGGGCAGGTCCCTGGAACAGGAGGAATTCGCTGGGGCCCAGGCTGGGTGGTGGCTACTTGCCTGGCGCAGAAGCTCAGCCTGCCCTTGGGGACTCCAGAGGCAGGTGGCACTGTGTTTTCCAGATGGGAAGGTACCTCGCTGGGGTGGAAGAGCTCTTTGCTGAGACTAGCACAGCTGGTGGTGGTGGTGGGGACGAGGTGGGGTTGGCTTCTGGAGCCCCAGGGGAGCGGGCTGGCTTGGAAGGGGCAGTGCCTTGGTCCAACCTGGGTCTCTGGGTGAGCTGGGCTGGGCTGGGCTGGGCTGGGAGTGTGGGGAGCAGGGGCAGAAGAGCAGGTGTTTCGGCTGCAGACCGGAGCTGGGCTCAGTGCTGCTCACACTGCACAGAGGGTTGCCTTGGCCTGAACTCCCGGCCCAAGAGTGACCTTGTCACCGTGGCAGATGGAGGGGCAGAGCTGGACCTCCTGACCTAGCTGGATCTCTGGGAGCCATGGAATGTCAGAGCTTAACCTTTGCTGTCGTTGAGGACGACCTCATTCTGTAGATAAGGGATCTGAGGCCAGAGGGTGTGACCTGCCGGCCGGGTCCAGGGCTGGCCCCTTCCCGGGCCTCTCGGGAGGCCGACCACAGGGGGCTCTCAGGGCGACCCTGCTTCGCCTCACTCCTGCCTCCGGACTCTTCACCCTCTGACCTCTACTTACCTCTTACCTTTCCTCCCCGTCCCCACTTCTGCTCCTGCCTCACCCCCCACCCGCCCCGCGGAGCTCCCACCGCGCCGGTCGCCGGCATCCTCCCGCCCCGCCCTCTCCATCCCGCTCCCCTCTCCTCTCCTCCATCACTTCCTCTTCCCCTCCTCCTCTCCTTTGTCCCTCCCTCCCTGGCTCCCTTCCCCCGCCGGTGGCCGGCCCGCCCCTCCCCGGGCCCTGGCGGCGGCTGGCTGCCTGGCGGCTAGCTGCTCCGAGCCCCGAGCCCCGCGGCGCGGGAGGTCGGCCCGCCCCCTCGCAGGCCCGGGGCGGGCCGGGAGCCCCGAGGGCCCGAGCTAGCGGGGGGCCAGCGCTCCTGAGGTCCGGGTTCGGCGGTGAGTGCTCCGCCCGGCCGGCCGCGGGCAGCCCGGGGGCTCGGGCTGGGAGGGGCGTCTGGGGGATGGGGGGCTCGACTAGGGGAGCGGGGCCCTCGGCTCCCCTTTACGAGCTCGGGGGTGTGAGACGATTGTGTGTGTGCCCTGCACGTTTCCGAGTGGGAGGTCTGGGCTCGGGGCCACTCCTCCGCCGGCCAGACTTCATCTTCCTCGGCGCTCGCTCGGAAGCCCCCTCCACGGACCCGCCTCCGGAAGGGGCTGAGGGGTCCCGAGGAGGATGGGGGAAGCCTGTGCTGGGGGCTGAGAGGAAGGGGAGGGAGGGGGGGCTGGGGGCCCTTCCTCCCGTCTTCCCCTCACCCCAGCCTCCCTTTGGCCGGTCCGTTCTATTGGTGTGGCCAGCTGAGCAGTGACTGTGGCCCTGGGAGTGTGTGAGCACGTATGCCTGTGTGTGTGTTTCTGGGAGTGTGTCTGTGTGTGAGCTTGTAGGAGAGAGTGTGTGTGGTGCATCCCCTCGGTGTCTCTCAGAGGTAGGATCCGCCCTCTTCTTTGCCTTGTTTTCCCTCCAGATGTGCAGCTTCCCCACCCACCTGCACACACACAGCTGGGCCTGGGCCCCACTGGGTCCTGGCCGGACCACAACTTTGCCTGGATGAGAAGAGGTTCTAGGGTTTCCTGAGTAGGCTGACAGGGCAGGAGCGGACAGAGAGGAGGTTTCTTCCCAGAAATAGGCTCTCCAGGCTCTTGGGGGCAGTAGGGACCCCAGTTGGGGCAATGCCTGGGGCCCCTGAGTGCAAATAGAAAGTTAATTTGGGCAGGAGCTGGGCTGCTCTCAGTCCTTGTTGCCCTCCTGCCTGCTCTATTAATACAGATCCAGCTCTCCTGCCTGGCATCACCTATTTATAGCCCAGAGGCAGCAAGGCCACACCCCCTGCGCGGAGGAGGCTGAGGGGCAGAGGAGGGGGCAGGGAACTCAGCCACAGGAGCCAGGGCTGAGGGTCCCTGGGTGCCCATAGCCTTCTTGGGTGGGCCTGGCTCTGATGGGCCGGAATCCACTCAGACTCCCCACCTCCGTCCCAGACTGGGCTGTGCAATCGGCCTCCAGATCCTCCCCCACCCCACCCCACCCCCATCAATCTGGGATTGAGTGGGTCTGTCTAGACCCTGCGAACTCATCATTAATTAGCTTGTTAAAGGGCTGAGAGGAGCGGGAGGGGCCAGCAGGGCTCTTTCTGAAACAGCTGTGGTTGTAATTAGGTGGAAGTGTGGTTGGCTATTATTTATTCCGGTTATGATTACTCCGGGATCAGCATCCCTGATTGGCGGCTTGTCTGGGAAGGCTCTCCTCTCTCCTAACCACCCGTCAGTCTTTGGAATTATTGGTGCCTGCCTGTTTGGGAGGGCCTCTGGGCGTGCCAGAGAAGTGGGTGGCTTTGTCCACTATGGTTACCTGTGGTGGGCTTCTCAGCCTACTGGCCCCTTCGCTGCCTGCCTCGGCAATGCCTAGGGTCCCAGCAACAGGCTCCCGAGCTGCTCAGTGGGAGGTCTGCCATGGTATCCACGTGGCCTGGATGCCCCTTGCCCTTGTGGCTTGCCTGAACTGAACTGTCTCAGCGTCCAGGAATGTAGACTTCCCTGCCAGTCTCAGCGCAGACTGGCATGAAGCTTGGGGTGCCAAGTGGCACCAGATTGGGTAGATAGGCTGGACGCAGCGGTGTGGACAGATCGGGAGGGTGATTGGAGAGAGCACCAGGGCTCTCCCAACGTAGCATCTTTCGCAGGAGTCCTGCAGTGTGGCCAGGAGGAGGAGGAGTCCCGTTAGCCAGGCTCAGGAGCCTCTGCACACACCTGCCGCCGTGCACGCTCTTGGTGCCCCTGGCTACATTTCTGGCTTCCACATACCCTCCCCTCTCTGTGTAGTCACCCTTACTGGGCAGGACTGGGCTTGTGTCTCCTGCCTGGGAATGTGCTTGGCTGAGGCAGGGCCCACTGGCCCTAGGCTTGGCTAGATTCCGCGGAAGACCAAGGAGCAGGAAGATATCAGGCCAGAGGGTGCTTTGTCGGAGAGAAGGAAGGTGGTGGCTCTCCCCCGGCCACGTCATGGTAAGGATTTGGAGCCAGGAAGCAAATTCTGGTTCCTGCGGAGGGGCATCTGACTGACGCACGGTTTTTCCCTGTCCCTTCTCTCAGAGCTTTTTTTTTGATCCTGGAAATTGATGCCCCTGAAACTGACTTTTCCACCCAAGGGGCAGATAGATGGATCATTGGTACAGTTTGGGGAAGGGGGACATGAGCGTCCATGTTCTCCGAAGAACCTTCTCCCTTCACAGAACACTTTCGCAGACATTGTCCCGTTAACCCTGCAAGGTCAGTGGTGTTGTCCTCACTTTTCTAATGACAGAACGGGACCCAGCGGTGAAGGATCTTCACCTGAAGGTCTCACAACCAGTAACAAGAGTTAGGACCAGGATATTCAGATCTTGGGACCCACAAACCAGAGCTCTTTCCGCTCTGCCCTGTGCTGTGGAGCCCTGCTGGTGCTTGTCAGGTCAGGCGTGGTCCGTGTAGACACTGTGAGTGCAGGTGGGGATGGCTGTCTGGAGCCCGGGATGAGCCCGCTCGTGCTGCGGGGTGAGGCGTACCCCAGCCCTTTCTGCCCTTCTCAGCATTTGTTTTCTCTGCAGGCTGTATGTTGTGCCTGGGTCAGTCGACCTTCCTCCGCTTTAACCACCCGGCTGAAGCCAAGTGGATGAAGAGTATGATTCCGGCAGGGGGCCGGGCCCCCGGGCCCCCCTACAGTCCTGGCTCAGGTAGATGCCCACTTGGGGTGGGGGGTCGGGTTGGTGGCTCTCCTGGACAGTCCTCCTCCTTGCCCATCCCAGCCATGCTCGTAGTGTCAGGGCAGGACAATGGCCATGATCTGGGCTTGCTGCCACCTGCCATGGGCCATTGGTGGAGAATGCCAGGCGGTCTGGCTACTGGGAGGGATCCAAGAAGTGCCGCTTGGCTGGAACTGGGGAATCATGTGCCCAAGGGATGGAGGGCTCTGCCAGCCCCACTGCCCTGGAAGGTGCCACTTCGGTGTCTGGGACCCTAAACCTCATGTGCCAACCACTGGGGAACCTCACCCTTGAGAGGGGCCCGAGGGGGCAGAAGGAAGCATTAGGTCGAACCCCAGCTGGCGGGTCCCACCTGCCGGCGCTTAGGTCCTTGGGCCCTGCCCCTCCCCCCAGGCCATGCCAGCTGATTACTCAGCGGAACAGCTGCAGTTTGTGTGTGAATTATTGATCCCCAGAGGAGAGTCGGTGATTGTTCCAGGGAACCAGCACAGCACCCCCCTCAACCCAGCTGCCTAGGGGGTGGGGTGGGGTGGGGTGTAGACCAGGAGGCTGCCAGTGAGCCTCCCGTCCGAGGCTTTGCAACGAGGGTTCAGATGGCCGTGGGATGACAGGTGTCAGTGTGGTACTGGGACAGGTGGACATGGGTGTCTGGTGAGCCCCTCAGAAGCCCGGGTTCCCAGCCCACTCCCTGGCTAGCTTTACCCGCTCTCCCTTAGCCTTGTCATGCCACTCCTTCCCTCAGCTGTTCTGGGCACTCGTTCCTGGGACTCCTGGTTGGTTGATGAGGCCTGGGGCAGGGCCAAGGCAGGCTCTTGCTGGCGTGGCTTGATGGGCTCATGATCGGAGGCGCCGAGCCGCCCCTAGTGGCTGGCCAGCCTGGCTTCCAGAAGCCACCCAGCAGTGCCAGGCCCCTCCCTGCCTCTGATTGGGCAGAGCAGTACGGCACACACCTCTTGCCCAGCGCTGGAGGTTTGGCCTGTGGTTTTTCCTGGGTCTCAGCTGCTGTGCTGGGAGGTCCTAATGTCCTATTAGACTGGACCCTCCACCCCGAACTTCTGGCCAGCTCCACAGCATCCCCTCCATAGAATGTCCATCTGCCCTTCCTGAAGGAGAGATCTGGGAGGGAAACCAAGGCAGGGAGGAACCCGGTCTTGGGGTGAGCCCGCGATAACTGGGCCTAGAAGTGCCTGGCATCGTTACCAGCTCTGTCCTAAGTCATGAGGCGTTAGAGCCGTGCCCTTCCTTTCCGGACAGGGAAACCGAGGGCAGCTGATTGACGGTCGTGCAGCAGGTCAGTGGTAGAGCTGGCAGATCGCCTCCCTCGTTCTTGGGCACGTACAGCTCCCCGGTGGTTGGAGGCCAGGGCCTGAGGCACCTTTGCGTTTCCCATCCGCAGAATCGGAAAGCCTGGTGAATGGGAACCACGCGCCACAGCCCGCGACCCGGGGCCCCTCTGCCTGCGCCAGCCACAGTTCCCTGGTGAGCTCTATTGAGAAGGACCTGCAGGAGATCATGGACTCGCTGGTGCTAGAGGAGCCCGGAGCGGCCGGCAAGAAGCCTGCCGCGACTTCCCCACTGTCGCCAATGGCTAACGGTGGGCGCTACTTGCTGTCCCCGCCAACCAGCCCTGGTGCCATGTCTGTGGGCTCCAGCTATGAGAACACCTCTCCAGCCTTCTCTCCGCTCTCCTCACCAGCCAGCAGTGGGAGCTGTGCCAGCCACTCACCCAGCGGGCAGGAGCCAGCACCTTCCGTGCCGCCGCTGGTGCCTGCCCGTTCCTCGAGCTACCACCTGGCCCTGCAGCCCCCACAGTCCCGACCGGGCGGCGCCCGCTCCTCCGAGAGCCCCCGGCTGGGCCGGAAAGGGGGTCACGAGAGGCCTCCCAGCCCCGGTCTCCGAGGTCTGCTGACGGACAGCCCCGCGGCCACTGTCTTGGCGGAGGCCCGCAGAGCCACCGAGAGCCCCCGGCTGGGTGGGCAGCTGCCCGTGGTGGCCATCAACCTGAGTGAATACCCAGCTTCCGGTGCCCGAAGCCAGCCCACGAGCATTCCTGGAAGCCCCAAGTTGCAGCCTCCGGTCCCTGCTCCCCGAAACAAGATCGGCACCCTCCAGGACCGCCCTCCCAGCCCTTTCCGTGAGCTGCCAGGCACCGAGCGGGTGCTGACAACCAGCCCCTCACGCCAGCTGGTGGGCCGAACATTTTCAGATGGGTCAGCCACCCGCACCCTGCAGCCTCCTGAGAGTCCCCGCCTGGGCCGGCGGGGCCTGGACAGCATGCGGGAACTCCCTCCGTTGAGCCCGTCTCTGTCGCGACGGGCTCTCTCCCCCATGCCCACCAGGACTACGCCAGATCCCAAGCTAAGCAGGGAAGTGGTGGAGAGTCCCCGGGCCCGGCGCTGGGCAGCCCACGGGGCGTCACCGGAGGACTTCTCCCTGACGCTGGGGGCACGGGGCCGTAGGACACGGAGCCCCTCACCCACGCTCGGGGAGTCACTGGCACCCCGCAAGGGCAGCTTCAGTGGCAGGCTGAGCCCAGCCTATAGTCTGGGCTCTCTGACCGGGGCTTCGCCCCGCCAGAGCCCCCGTGCCCAGAGGAAGCTGTCCAGTGGGGACTTGCGGGTGCCTGTCACTCGGGAGCGGAAAAATAGCATCACGGAGATCAGTGACAACGAGGACGACCTCCTGGAGTACCACCGGCGGCAGCACCAAGAACGGCTCTGGGAGCAGGAGATGGAGAGGCTGGTGAGCAGATGCCCCGGAGGGTGCCGCCGTACACGGCGGGGTCCCTGCCAGGGCGCGGGCAGGCCAGCTGGCAGAGCGGGAGGGGCCCTTGGACAGGGCCTGGGCTTCTCAAGCTTTTCTCCTTCCGGGATGCACCTTAGTGACCTAGATCTCAGGGGTCTGGTGCCTGGAAGAACTTTCTTTGAAGTCTCTAAGGCTTTATTTCAGATGCATGTTAACTTTGCTTTTATTCTGTAACACAGCGTTTGTTTTAACGTGTAAGTTAAGTTTTGCGTTATTTACCTGATGATAACAAAGCTGTAGGAAAACACACCACCTTTACGGTGAGGTCTTGCACCTCTCAGTTTGAGGAGCGAGTCTTAATGATGAGAAGCTGAGGCCCAGAGAGGGGAATGGGTTTGTGCAAGGTCACACAGCAAGTTCTGGCAGAGCCCGTGTTGGAATTCAAGACGCCTGTCTTCTTAAGGCTTGTTTTTTAGAAAAGCACCTTGTTCTTTAGAAAAGTTGCTTCTTTTTTTTAAACTTTTTTTTATTTTAAGAGAGAGAGTGCGAGCAGGGGAGGGACAGTAGTGGTGGTGGGGGGGGCGGGGGGCGGGACAGAGGATCCAAAGTGGGCTCCATGCTAACAGCAGTGAGCCTGATGTGGGGCTTGAACTCACGAACCTTGAGCTCATGACCTGAGCCGAAGTTGGATGCTCAACTGACTGAGCCACCCAGGCACCCCTCTTTTTGGTCTTTTACAAATGGGTGGGAGCTGCTCACCCTGGCCCAGTGAGGATCATCTGGGAATGTGGGTGGCAGGGAAGAGAAAGAGAACAGGACAGGTCTCCCCTGGCTTTATCCTGGGCCGACTGTGTGATCGTGATTGTATGCATCAGCATGCGTGCATATGTGTGCATTCGGGGGCCGGGTGTGGCTCCGGGCAGCTGTCCTGGAGATGGCCTCTGAGCTGGGTGGGGGCCAGGATTCCCCAGATAGCGCAGGGAGCTCAGGGGGCTCTGGCTAATGTGGACAGTCGAGCACACGTACAGGAGAATGGATTCTGCCCTCTGTCCCTTGTGAGCAGAATGGGGTTGCTGGGGGGCCCAGGGCCCCTGGGATTGGTTTGAGGAGGAGAACCAGAAATGAGGAGGTTTGTCTGGAGGGCTTGTCAGAAGAGGTTGGGACAGCTTTGGGCAAGGTGAGGTGCAGGCTGGGTTGGGGAGAGAGGAGGAAGGATCACCAGTCTTCTCCTTTGCCACAGCTTCCCTTCACTGTCTTTGCCTTGACCTAGAGCGTGCTCGGACCACCCTGGGGTCTTAATCTGGAGAGGGAGCACCGAGTCTGGCAAAGGCAGAGTGACGGGCCCAGCCTCCCTCAGCTCCTCCATTCAGCCTCCCCACCCCCCAGGCACGAGGGCACACGGGCACACCTCACCGCCAGCCCTGACCTGCCCCACCTGCCACTTTAAATCTTGGAGGCTGCCCGCCCTGCCCCTCCCATCTCCAGCAGGCTGCTTATCTGGGTCCTGGGGCAGGGGCGGGGGCACTGGCCCAGCCTCCTGGGTGCCTAGGCTCCTCTGTTCCTGGTTTTTTTTTTGTTTGTTTTTTTTTTTTTTTTTGACGTGGAACTGGGCAAGCAGCAGGAGGGAAGCTGGGTACGTGTCCAGGGGGGTCGTGGCCAAACTCTGCAGTGAGGGACCCCTGAGGTTGAGGTACCCTGGAGAGCCTGGGCTGGGGGTGGGGTTTCAAGGCTGGGACACGAGAGCGGGGGACCCAGATTGGGGAGCGTGATTGTACCGTCCCTCCTCCCGGGCCCCTGAGAGCTGTGTGGCTGGGGTTTTGTGGGGAGGGGGTGGGCCAGGGGCAGGGCCTTGGAGCGCTCCCAGCTGGGCCTGGGCATTGGAGAGCGGAGGCAGCAGCTCACCTTGCTGGAAGGGAGTGGAGGGCAGCCTGAGAGTGACCTGGAGCTGGGGTAGGGGATGAGGAGGACCGTGTCCCACGTCTGTCTGGCCTGGCGTATACACGCTGGGCACAACTTTGTACGAACCTGTGTCACATCCCTGTCGGCCCACGGGTCTGTTTTCCAGCCGTCTGTGTCCGTGCCCACCTGTCTGTGTGCTAGACTGTGTTTATCTGTGTGAGTGTGCGCCAGGGTGCATCCGTGCGTGCCAGGGCTGGTACCTGTGTGCGTGCCTGCCTGTCCGTGTGAGTGCAGAGCACATGTTGTGTCCTTGTGTGTCCGTGTTGGTGGCTGGGGTGTCTGCGTACCCTCGTGTCTGTAGATCTAGGCGGACGAGAGTCAGCGCGAGTACCCGAGTGTTCATCTGTGTGCCATTGTGGTCTTCAGCCTGCTTGGCAGTCTGTGTCGCTGTGTGTCCCCGAGGAAGCCCATTCCGGGCAGAGTGAAAAGGGAAAGGAAACAGGAAGCTGGGAGGGGCTAGCCATGTGGGCAGGTAGCACAATGGCCTGGTTCCTCCTGCCTACTTCTGGGGCGCCCTTCTGCCCTTTGCCTCTCCTGACTCTGGGTTTGGGGCTCTCCTGGCTTGGTTCTGGGCCCCTGGCACCTAGTGTCGTAGTTCTGTCTCCTGACTGCACACGGTGCCTCCATCAGGACCCAGCATCCTTCCCTCTCACGCCCTGCTCTGTCCGCCCTCCCCAGGAACGCCAGCGCCTGGAGACCATCCTGAACCTGTGTGCTGAGTACAGCCGGGCCGACGGGGCACCCGAGGCCGGGGAGCTGCCCAGCATCGGGGAAGCCGCCGCAGCATTGGCGCTGGCGGGCCGGAGGCCCTCACGAGGCCTTTCAGCGGCCACCGGAGCCTCTGGGCGGGGCCCCGAGGAGCCCGGAGGTGCCACCCAGCGCCTGTGGGAGTGCGTGGACCGCTCAGATGAGGAGAATCTCAAGGAGGAGTGCAGCAGCACTGAGAGCACCCAGCAGGAGGTGGGGTGGTGGTGGTGGGGGGCAGCACCTGGTGAGGGGCTGGGGGGCAGAGGAGGCAGGGGTGGTGGAGGGATGGCTCAGTGAGGGGGAGGTAATTGAAGGATCGTGTTTGGGAAGACATCGGGGATTAGAGGCTGAGATGTGAGGAGGCAAGGAAGAGGGAGGTGTCGATGCGCTTCCCAGGTTCTCCCTATACTCTGTGACCTGCCTGTCCTTAGGGCCGCCTCCGGGCCTGGCACAAAGTGGGAAACCTTCATTCCCTTTAGCTGAGCTGTACTGCTCTCCTTGCAGGGAGGGGAGTTTGCCTCCTCTCTGTCTGGCTACCCCTTCCGAGCGCCCTGAGGAATGGGGATCCCCTCTTTTAGTCTGGTCACGGAAGGCTCCAGGCTTCCCCAGCTGATGGCTTCCCTCCCCTCCAGCATGAAGATGCACCCAGCGCCAAGCTCCAGGGGGAGGTGCTGGCCCTGGAAGAGGAGCGGGCTCAGGTGTTGGGGCGAGTGGAGCAGCTCAAGGTCCGTGTGAAGGAGCTCGAGCAGCAGCTGCAGGAGTCCGCCCGCGAGGTGAGCTGGGAGGGCCCGTAGCCAGGCCAGCTGTGGCCACGTTCCTCCCCGGGCAGAGCCAAGGCCCCTGGAGGGGCCTGCGTCCGTCTGCCTTGACTGGCCTTGACGTGGACCTTGGTGTTGGCCCCAGGCTGAAATGGAACGAGCACTGCTGCAGGGGGAGAGGGAGGCAGAGCGGGCGTTGCTGCAGAAGGAGCAGAAGGCCGTGGACCAGCTGCAGGAAAAGTTGGTGACCTTGGAAACCGGCATCCAGAAGGAGAGGGACAAGGTAACCCACAGCTGGCCTGGCCCCGTGTTGGCTGCCAGTGGCCCCCGGGGAAGGACAAACGTCTTCTCTGGGCCCCTTACTTCTCATCTCATCAGTCTTCCTACAGGCCTGGTGGTCTCTGTGCCCTTCAGGGGAGGGGGGACCTTGTCCTCTGCGGAAGGTGTCAGCTTGAAGGGCACGGGCAGGGGCCGGACTGGGTTCTGGGATCTCCTCTGTCTGGGTCTCTGTGCTGCCTCTGGGTGCCTGCCCGTTCCTGGCCCTCCTAGGAAGTGCCGAAGCTGCTGCTTGGGCAGTGAGCACAGCCCGAGGGACAGGTGCTGGGGAGTGACTCGGGTGTGGGTCCCTCTGTCTAGAGAACGTGCCCCTCCCAGCATGCCTCGGGTGCTCAGGATGTGATCTTTGGGGGATGGCCTTCAGGTCTCTGCTTCCCCTGAGCCTTTCAGGATCTGCAGCTTCCCGTCCCAGGTGGTCCCAGCTCGTGCCCCCGACCCTTTCAGATTTCGTGCCAGCCTGCAGGGGTCACTCCGTCCCACAGGGGCCGTGCCAGCTAGGCCCAAGATGCCTACCAACGTGCCAAAAGCTCTGAAGTGTGGAGAGGGGCCATCTATTTCTGGACTTGACAGTATTTTTCCAAGACTTAATTTTCTTTCTGAATTTTTGAGAGTGTCTTCCTCCTGTCCCAGTTTTGAAACTCTTAAAGATTCTTCAACAAACTCCCCCCACCCCCAACTCCTTTTTTTGTTTTTGGAGCTTTGGCTCTGGCCCCCAAAACCACACTCCCAAATTCTGTGCCAAATTAACTCCACGCTTACCAACCAGGCCTGCACTAACGCCCCCTCTAATCACTGTCCTGGGCTCTCCGCATGCCCCTAACTGCCAGTGCCACCCAGGCAGGGCTGAGCCATGCCTGCTTTTGCACTAACTGCAGGGGCACCACTGTGCCCTTGACCTCTCCCCTCTAATTCTGCCTCCTTCCTTTCTTGGTGCGGGACTCCAGGGTTTTGATCAGAAAGGAATGGGCAGGGGGCACAGCTCAACTTGACTCAATGGTGCCTTGGCAGGAAGGGTAAAGGTTGGGGGAAATGCGCAGCTGAGGAGCTGCTCAGCCTGAGGAGTGTCCCCCCTTTGGAAGAGCCCAGGTGCAGCCTCCACAGATTGTTGGTGGTTTTCCTGTGCAGCTGGGAGAAGCAGGCTGCCCTCCAGCCGTCCACCTCCCGCCCCTCTCTTCCTTCCGGAGCGGAGGGGTCAGGAGGTCCGGCCGCGGCGGCATGGCCCTGGGGGGTTTAGACCAGTTCCCTCTGCCACACAGTGGCCGCCCTTCTAGCTTTCCTCTGGGGCTTCCAAAATCCAGATACCCCAACCGGAGGGTGGGAATGAGTAGGCCTCTCCTCTTCTCCCGCCCCTGAGCCATCCAGAATGTAGGGGGTATCCTAGAGCCTGAGTCCTAAGAGGGCAAAGTGCTTGGAACCCAGGACTCCTCTCCCTGATGCGAGAGTGGGCCGGAGGGATGGGGCAGGATTCGGCAGAAGAACTTGAAGTAAGCTCAGCATTTCCGAAGGAACCTGCCTAACCTCCTTTCTCATTGACCTGGCGTGGCCTGGAGGCCTGGACTTTGCCTTCTCTCTGGGCCTAGTTATTTGAGGGGGTGGTAGGGTGGGGGGTGGGGAGGCAGTGGCCGCGGGGCAGGCTCACTCAGCTTTCCTCCCCAGCCCATGGCTCCGCTCTGGTTTTGGAATCAGTAATCCTAGTTTCTCCTCTGCCTGTCCTTCGGAGGGGTGACTCACCAGCTTCTCCCCTCGTCCCCCTTCCCGCCCTGGGAGGTGTCATCTCGCCCCAGACAGAACTATCCACCTCCTCCCTGTACCCACTCCTGGGGCTCCTACTGCCATGGCAACGGCCGAACTAATTGCAACCCTCATCCCGCTGGAGTTCAGCCTGGAGTGCCAGCACCCACCTCCACCCAGGGCGGGAGGGAGGGAGGCCCAGGGAGTCGGGCCGGGGTCCCCTCTGCGACAGTGCCGTAGCTTTAACATCCTCAGCTTCCGATTCATGCCGGACCCCTGGATTTAACCCTCACTGTCTATACCCCTCCCCACCTCCCAGGGTTAAATTTTGGTCTCTAGGCAGTGGCAGAGTCAGGGGGAAATAGGAGCCAGAGTCTCTGTGTTTGTGATGTGGGACCAGCTTTGGCCTTGACTGGTTTGGAGAGAAAACAGAAGGCTTTTCTTAGGACCCACCCCAGTGTTTCCAGCCCAGGGGACTCCAGGAGACCAAAATTTCTGCCCAAGACCCACACCTGCGCCTGTGTGATAGCTTCCCTTGCACCTGCGAGCGTCCTGTCTTCAGCCTCGCCTCCTAGCCTTTTCCACTCTTCTCTTCCGTGTTTTCCCTTTCTCTTCCTTCTCCTCTCCTGCTTACTCTCCTCTGTTAGTCCTCACCCCACCCCCTGCCGGCTCCCCAGCTCTCTCTCTCCCGCCCTGCACCCCCCATGGCCGCTGCTGCCCACGGGCCAGAGTTGAGGAGTGTGTGTTCTGTTTCTCCCTTGTGCCCGCCCTCCCCACCCCTCCCGCCGACCAGGAGAGGGCGGAGCTGGCCGCGGGACGGAGGCACCTGGAGGCCCGCCAGGCGCTCTACGCCGAGCTCCAGACGCAGCTCGATAACTGCCCCGAGTCAGTGCGGGAACAGTTACAGGAGCAGCTGAGAAGGGTCAGTTTCACCAGCCCCCCTTCCCTGGCCCCCGAGGGCCACCCACCCGGAAGACAGGAGAGCGGTGGGACGGGACCACCTGGGCCCTGCACTTCCTGCCGGACACACCAGGGTCGGTGCTGTGGCTTGGAAGGGACAGGGAAGGATTGGGGGGGATCGATTTCCACCTTTCTGCTACTCCAGGCAGCGATGCCCGTGAAAGGGGCAAAAAGCCAAGCAGAGCAAAGGGGGATGGGTTGGGGGCAGGTCCCTTCCCCGATTTCCCTGGGGCCAGCCCTCAGAACTCCCACCTCTGCGGCCTGGCCTCCCAGGCCCGGAGCGGTACTGCGAGCACCATTCAATCCCCTTTGTCACTGTCGTTCAAGGAGGCCGAGGCCCTGGAGACGGAGACAAAGCTGTTTGAGGACTTGGAGTTCCAGCAGCTGGAGCGGGAGAGCCGCGTGGAGGAGGAGCGTGAGCTGGCGGGCCAGGGGCTGCTCCGGAGCAAGGCCGAGCTGCTCCGGAGCATCACCAAGAGGAAGGTGTGCCCTGCTCCCATCCCCTGTGGGGCCTCGGTGCCAGGCGGGGCGGGGCGGAGGCCAGTGAATTGGATCCCCGCTGATGACCCCATAAAAGTTACCTTTACCTCTCTGAGCCTCAGTTTCCTTAACCGCAAAACAGGAACAGGCTGTCAAGAGAACTAAGCAAGATGGTGTATGTGAGGACAGCATGGGCTCCGATCCTAGTAAGCGCGGAGCGGACAACAGCTGTTGTTAGTAGGCGTGGGCTCCCAGTGGGGAGTGGACCGGGCTCACACCCGGAGCCGGGCTCCGGCCGGGCAAAGAAACGAAGGGTGGAGGTACAGGAGGAGGAGGAGGCCGAAGAGGAGGCTCGCTGCTGCCCTTGCAGAGCGTTCTGTCTGGTGGATGTGCTGGGAAGCAGGCAAGGTCCTGAGGTCCGGACGTTTGAGCCAACCAGGGGTCCTAGAAAGGGCACCACCTGGCTTCCAGCTGTGGCTCAGCTGAGCCACGAAATAAGGGCATTGCGTGTCATATCCTCACCAGTCCGGGAGCTCCAGATGCTGTGATCCCCTGCTCCTGATCTCAGCCAGACCAGGACAGGATGATGGGGCAGAGGTGCGTGCGTGTGTGTAGTAAATTTGGGAGGAGGTTTGTGTGGAGCACGTGTTAGGAAGAGGTCAGGAAAGAGAATGGGGAGGATGGTCCGGGCAGTTCACAGCCAGACTCTGGCTGAGACTACCGTGTCCGTGCACACACACGCATGCGTGTGCAGTTTGGAGTGAGTAGGTGGGGGGTGACGGCCACGAGATCAGGGGGAGGGGTGTCGAAAAGTGGCGACTGGCGTCTCGACGGGTTAGCCTGAGTTTGGTGGCTTGTGGCAAGCTCCTGGACCTCCCCCGGAGTCCGGATCCCTTGCCTCTCTCCCTGAGTTTCTCTGCCTTACAAGTGCGTCTGCTTCTGGCTGTGAGACAGATGGAAGGAAGAAAGCTAGCATTTCCCAAGCACGTGGGTGCGAGCCAGGAGGCTTTCCTGGGTTATCTTGTGCCAACCTTAGGATGGTCTCACAAGGCCGGTGCTCTCATCCTCGTTTCACAGACAAGGAAATGAGGGCTCAGGGAAGCTACATATTTGTTCCAGACCTCTCAGTTTATGAGTTTGAGTCAGCGTGAGACCCTAGGCCTGCCTGGCCCAAAGAACCTTCCCCATTCCTCTGCAGAGAAAGCAGCAGGGAGCCCTAGATGAGCCAATCCCATTCCTCTGGGGTCTTGGTGGGTGTAAACTCCAGGAAGTTTGGGAGGGGTCGATAGTATTAGACTCCTGTTCTCACCTCCCCATACCCGCCCTGGCTCCTAGGAGGTCAGCCACTAGGACCCCAGGGGTCACATTCTTCCCCTTGCTGTTGCTTTCTTCTTCTTCTTCTTAAGATTTTATTTTTAGTAATCTCTACACACAACGTGGGGCTTGAATTTACAGCCCCAAGATTAAGAGTTGCATGCTTCACTGACCGAGCCAGCCAGGCGCCCCTTCTCCTTGCCTTCTCGTGAGCCCTGCTCAGCTTCTGTCCCTCGCACCCCCCCCTCCCCTCCCCGTGTCCCACCCAATCCCAGGCTCTGTCTGCCCTCCTGCCCAATGTTCCCCTATCCTCTCCACTGTGATTCAGGACGGTTCAGAATCCTGGCTTTGGAGTCCTACAGATTTAGTTCCATTCCCAGCTGTACCACTTACTAGCTCCTGAATATGTCAGTGTTCTCATCAGTAAAATGGGTGTAAAGGCACCTGCGTAAAAAGAGGTTTAAATGAGGTCACAAATGCAAAGCGTTTAGCAGTTACTGCGTTCTCGTTAAACAGCTGATCTTGCTGTGGGAATTCCTGCTTGGGCTGACCCCAGATTTAGGATAGCTCCCTTCTTCCCTCCCTCCTTGCTCATGTCTTGCTCTTAAAGGTGGTGGTTTTAAGGCTGCCTCTTTCAGGAAGCCCTCCTGGGATTAACCCAGCCCGTTTTCCCCTAACCCCATTCTTCTCTCTCACGTGATTTTCTTTTCCTTTTAGCACATGGCTGTTGAGCCAGGCACTGTGCTCAGCCCTACTGGGGATATGGAGACAGAAAAGACCCCAACCGTGCCCTTGGATCTGACAGTCTGGGCGGGGTGGTGATGGAGGCACATGTTCACAAATACCAGTAATACGAGGCAAATGGTGACACAGAGTAATCTGAGCACAGAGGAGGGAGCCGAGGAATTGAGTGGTAATTGAGGAAGATGTAGGAGAAAAGTTTCACTTGGACTGGTCTAGGAGGAAAAGTGAGCTCTAGGTGGTGGAAAGACAGGGACAGCTCTCCTGGGGCAAGGGGGCAGTGTGAGGCCTGAGGGTGTGCAGCTCTGTGGCTTAGTGTGCCCCACGGCTGGGCTGGGGGGGGGGGGGGGACACAGAAGGGCGGGGGGGGGAGGGGGGCCGAAGAGCGTAGGCCCAGTCCCGGGAGCCCTCGGACGCCGTTTTCAGTTTGTGCTCTGTCCTGTGAGTAGCGAGTCAAAAGATTTTGAGGAGAGGAGTGCTCTAACTTGACTCGTGGAGTTTTAAAACATTATTCAAGTAATACATATTCTTTTTGGAAGGCTTAGAAAATTCGGATAAGCAGACAAAAACAGACCTCCAGGGCCATTTTGAGAAGGTGTTCGTGGCAGTGTGGGGCACACTTGGAAGGTCAGGAGTGGAGGCAGAGGGCTGGTGCCAAAGTCCAGGCAGGGAAGGCAGCGGGCCTGGACTTGGGGGGTGGCCGTGGGAGTGGGGCAGGTGGAGAACTCTTCAGTAGCTCCAGGATTCTGGACTCGTTGATGGTGGGGAGGTTACACCTGGGGACTCGGGTTCTAGCCGGTGTGCCGGGGGGCACGGGAGTCACTGGTGGAGGGACGGGTGAAGGGAGGAGCTGACCACAGTTGCCCCGGTATTCCGGGGGGTGGGTTAAGGCCAAGCAGAAGAGCCGGTCGATTCCCTTCACCCAAGCCAAGGGCCTCTGGACTGGAGAGACAGGGAAGCCTCGCCGTGGGCTCAGCCCTGTCTCCCAGGCCTGACCGACCTCCCGCCCCCTCCTTCAGGAGCGCCTGGCGGTCCTGGACGGTCAGGCCGGGCAGATCCGGGCCCAGGCCGTGCAAGAGTCCGAGCGCCTGGCGCGGGACAAGAACGCCTCCCTGCAGCTGCTGCAGAAGGTAGCCTCGGTCAGGTTGGGCTGGGGGATCGGGGTCGGTGCAGGATGGGGAGTGGGAGGTGAGTGCAGGGGGGCTGGGGTGGAGCTCTGCCGGCTGCAGGAGGGCCCCCGTCACTTGGCTCCCCCGTGCTGCCACCCCCACCCCGTTCTGACTCGGCCGCTCTGGGCTCGCAGGAGAAGGAGAAACTCACGATGCTGGAAAGAAGGTACCACTCACTCACGGGAGGCAGGCCTTTCCCGAAGACCACGTCGACCCTCAAAGAGGTAACGTGGTTGGGTCAGCCCTAGCTTCAGGCCCAAGGGGCTTCCTGGGAGGCCCTGGAGCGACGTGTGGCACCTTCTCCCCAGTAGCTGAGGCTGAATACTGGGGACGTTCTCCTGACCTGGAGAGATTGGAGTGCGAGTGGCCCTGAAGTCTGGGATGTGACCTTCTGTGGCTACCAGCTGCTGCTTTGCAGATACCTTTCTGGCTCCTAGGAGCTTACCGATGTTACCATTTTGGGTGATCAAATCCATCTGGGGGATTCAGGAGGCATGAGCGGGGAAGGCGGGAAGCTCAGAGGTTTGGGAAGGGCCGGGGCCGGGCAGCCTCACTTCGAGGGTTTGCACAGGAATCCAGGGGCCCTGCTCTCGGAGCTCCTCGGGCTTCAGTCTAGAACGAGGCTCTTGGCAGCGCAGTGGGCACTGACATCCCTTAGGCGGTCCTTTCCTGAGTCTTTGCCTGCTTGGGGCGTGAGGTCCAACTAGGACATGCCCAGGTTCCCGAGCTCTTTCCTTTTCTCCCCACCTCCCTGCCACTGAGGCCTGGCGTGGGCGGCCCCTCACCATGTCCCCTCTCTGTAGGCCGAACTGCTCGTCTCCGAGTCCTCAAGGACTGCGAGTCTGGTCCCTTTCCCGGGGTCTTCTCAGGCTGGGGCCTCCTCTGTCCCCCTAATCCCACCTGCTTCCACTCAGCTCTGCCCCAAAGCACAAGAGGTAATCCCAGCTAACTGCCTGCTCTGCTCTGCCCACTGCCCGTCTGCCTGCTTGCCGAGCTCCTGCCTCCAGCTCCTGCCAAGGGCCCGGCTCAGGGGCGTGCGGCAATAATCCTCTGGCCAGAGTTTGTGAGAGTGTGAGCGAGCGTGCCATCCTGCTGCTCCATAGAGGGCCCGGGCAGGCTATGCAAAATCAGCACCGGCTTGCGTGTTAATTTGCACGTGATCTGCATGCCATTCATCAGTGCTCACAACACACTGGATCCTCCCGCTCCTTTTCCCTTGCCCTGACCCCCGGAGGACAGTTGCCCTCTGGGGCTCCGCCAGGCCGGGGCTCCCCCTGGATGGGTCAGGCTTGGGACCCTGCGCATTCAGCGTCCATTTTGGAGGCCTGCCGTGCCCCCACCGCCTCGATCAGCTCAGGGGACTAAGGATATGCTCGGGGAGGGTGACAGTCCCTGTCCTCCCACACCGCAGTCTGATGCGCTAGTCTCTTCCTACGTACTAACCCTTGGGGGGTGGGCCCGTTTTTCCACCTGGGCTCTTAGCTGCTCCCTGCTGAGGCCTCTTTCTCAAAGCCCATCTAGCTCACCCACTTAGTGAGCCTACCCCTCCCAGCTCCCGCCCCGGCACATGGGTGCGAGGAGACCCTCGGGAATGGGGGCTGGTGCTCGATGCAGTGTGTGTGCGCCCCACTGGGGCCCAAGATGGGGGAGACGGAAGGACTCTCTGGGAGTTGGGTCCTGATTCTCGGTGGACTCTCGGAAGGCCTTCCCTAGGCTTCTCCTGTCCCTAGCCCAGAGCAAACCCAGGGATAGGCCTTCAGAGTCTGCCCCGGGCAGGGCCGGGCTGCCAAGGCAGCCTCAAAAGTACAGGTCAAGAAGTGCCTTCAGACAGTTCTGCCTGCCCTTTTCTGGCCCCTCCCTCCCCCCAGCTGTCTCCGGTCACAGTAGACAGCTGAGTCCCCCTCCTGCACCCCCTGCCACGCTCCTTGCTCTGGATCTTGTACTGAATGGAGTGATGGCCCTAAGGCATGGAGTGTGGGTGTCAGGTGCCTGGTTGTACCCTGTTGACCTCTTCTCTGCCCATCCCTCCCCCTCCCACCGGGCACCCTAGGAGTATGTGAGCCTGGCAGAGGTTCTCCAGCTGTGCTTCCGCTTGGACCCCCATGCTTCTGCCACCTCCCCCAGCGTGCTCGCCCAGCCCCTGCCTGACAGTGAGGTACCGGCCACTGAGTGAGCCCACCTGTGCCCAAGGGCCTCCTGTGGATGCCCAGGTTGTCCCTCAGTCCTGGGTGGGGCTTGGGGGACAGTGGGGTCTGTGTCCAGCGGTGAGGGAGAAGGGCAGCCGGCATAGGGGGGTTGGGAGTGGTTCCCTGTATGGCCTGGGGCCTCGGGAGCTTCAGCTCCTGATGGCTCAAGGCCGGGCAGCCTTCTGCTTGGGCGTGAGGGCGTCGTCCTGCCTAGAGAGGACTTGTTTCCTGGGCTCTGCAGGCCTCTGCTGCTCTGCGCTTCCTGTGCTCACCCTTCCCTCGCCTGTGGGCAGGGCCAGCTCCTGGGTTGCAGTTCCATTAACCTCTTGTATTCCCTCCTGCGTCCTGGCCTTTCCCCCAAGTACGTGACGCTTGAGCAGCTAAAGGCGATGTGGGGCACCTCGCCCATGCCCGCAGCCCCTGTGCCAGGCCCGCCTCTCTGGGCCCCTGCCTCCCGGGACCTGGTTCCCACCACCTGCCTTCCTCCCGTGCTGCCCTCTTCCTCCTCCTTCGCTTCCATCACGCCTTCACCCAAGGTTGGTGGTCTGTGTGTCCCTGCCACCCCCAGCCCGCTGCTGGCGTGGCTCTGTGTATGTGTGTGTGCGCCTGTGTGCGCGCGTGCGTGTGTGTGTGTGTATGTGTGTTCCGCCCCTGCTTCCTGGCTTCTGAGCTCCAGGCTGGCCCCCTGGGAGCGCTCGGTGCCTGCGGACGCTGGCTGTCTGGCATCATGGTGGGCACAGCACGTGTCTCTGGTCTGGGAGTTGTGTCCTGACTGTTCCTCTTTGCCCTTAGCGCGTTCACAGCAACTGTTTTCTCACTGTTTTTCTCCTCCTTCTCTTTATGCTGTCCTCTCTCCCCTCCTTCCCTCCCTTCTCCCTCACCTCCGTGTTTCCCTGCTCGGTCTTCCTTTATTCTTCCTGCACCCTTCCCCTTTCTTCTGCCTTCTCTCCCGTCCTCCTACCCTTCCTTCCCCTGCTCTCCGGACTCTTCTCCTCACCCCTTCCCCACGCCCCTCTCCCCACACCCCTCTCCCCACGCCCCGCTCCAGATGGAGGAGCTGCTGCTCCCTGCTGTAGACTTAGAGCAGTGGTACCAGGAGCTGATGGCCGGGCTGGGGCCCGGCCCCGCTACAGCCTCCCCGCGCTCCTCTCCCCCGCCTCTGCCCGCCAAAGCTTCCCGGCAGCTGCAGGTAACCCCCTCTCTCCCTGCCCGTTCCTCCCCAAGCCCTGCTCCTCTCTGTGCCGGGTACCTCCTGCCAATGCAGCAGCCACACGGTGCCTCCCTAGAGGGTGGGGGTCCGTTGAGTCAGGGCAGTAGGTCTCCTAGCGCCATCCTGGCACTTCGGGCAGCTGGGGCCAGCCCCTGAGTCCCAAGGATGACGTACAGGATTGACTGTCCAGTGGAGGGGGGTCCAGGAGCAGTGGTCGGGTTGAGATCGGCTTGGTGCCTTGAGCTACGGTAGGCTGTGGCCCTGCTCTGTCCCTGGCAGAGTTTCTCCCTGGGTCTGGGGGCCTGATGCACTCTTGGGCCCGTGGCAGCTGGAACTCGTGTCCTGGGAGAACTGCCAGCACTTTGCTCTCCTGGTCTCCCCGGGGGTGACACTTGGAGGCGGTCCTGATGGGACAGAGACGTGCCCGGCCTCCTCACGGTTTCCGTGGAGGGTGCAGTCCGAGCTGAGCCTGGAGCAAGCTGCTGACTGTGGTGGGGGCGGGGGGGGGGGGGCACAGGTAGTGTCCTCCCCCAGGGTGCACGCCGCTGACCTGCTGCTGTGCCCGAGACCCCTGCCTTCGAGATTCACTCCTGGAGTGAAGGCACAGGACCTCTAAGACCCCGATCTCAGCTCAGATTCTGTGCTCCCTTTGGGAGGAGCCTGTGAGCCACCCTCTCTCTACTTTGTGTCCAGCTGGTTAGAGACTTTCCCATGTTTTGATTCCTTTCATCGTGAGCACAGTTAACTCTGATTTTACAGCTCAGTCACTGGGGCCCGGAGAGGATAAGCAGTCCCGCCAAGGCCACACAACTAGGACGTAGCAGAGCCGATGCCAAGAGTCAGGGATCTTGACTTCAGGCACCGGTGTTCCCGCAAACACGAGGGCCGTGAGGGAGCTTGGCGGTTATTTGGTCTAGCCCTGCTCCCTGCTCTTGCAGATAAGGAAGCCCGGGCCCAGAGCTGGGAGGCGCAGGGCCCAAGGTCACACAGCCCGTTAGTGGCGGAGCTGGGACCAGAGGGAACCCTGGCTTCTAGTCGGTCTCCTGTACGGCTCTGCCCGGCCCATGTTAGCGCCTCGCCTGGGTCGATTTACGAGATCTTTTCTGAGACCTGGGGTGGGACCGGGGATTGGCCGAGGGAGGAACTGCCCGGAAAGGAGGCTTGGCAGCCGCCAGTAACACCTGTCCGTTGGTCTGGCCCGAGAAGCTCAATGCTGTTATCAGTTAGCAGCGGCCTCAGAGGCCCGGTGCCAGGGCGGTGTCTTGGATCGCAGCCAGCCTAGGTGACGGGGGTGGGGTGGGGGGGTGGGGGTGGTGGCCGGTGGGGAGCCGGAGTTGACCCCGCGCTATCTCTTCCCTCCAGGTTTACCGCTCCAAGATGGATGGTGAGGCCACCAGCCCCCTGCCCCGGACCCGCAGCGGCCCTCTCCCCTCTTCCTCTGGCTCTTCTTCCTCCTCCTCCCAGCTCAGCGTGGCTACCCTGGGCCGTAGCCCCTCCCCAAAGGTCTGAGGACAGTGGGTGGGCTGAGTGTCTGGCAAGGTGGTGGTAGGGGGATGGAGACTGCCACACCAGGGAGGGGGCGGAGCCGCCCCAGGGGAGCCTGGGGGGGGGGCGGGGTCTTCTGAGCCTCGGGTCCCCATGCTCCACTTCCCTCCCCCCCCTCGCCGCAGAGTGTCCTCCTTGCCCAGAATGGCACGAGCAGCCTTCCTCGCAACCTGGCGGCCACGCTGCAGGACATTGAGACCAAGCGCCAGCTGGCCCTGCAGCAGAAGGGTGAGTGGCCGCAGTGCCCACCCGCCCGCTCTCCCGGGGGGCCTGGATATCTGCCACCACCCCCCTCCCTCCGTGCCTCACGTTTTGCGGGATGTTTTTGCTTTACTTGAGTTCCAGGTGAGGGCAGAAAGCATTTAGGTTCGATACTGAAAGGAGAGCTTCCTGGATATTTGTCCAGAGATTCGGGGTTGGGGGCTGTGCGGTCTTCCCAGAGAGCACAGCAAACAAGGAAGATGTTTGTTGATCTGAGTCGGGATGGACGTTGCCCTGTCTGGAGGCAGAGGGTGGACGTGATGACCTCCGGAAATGGTTCCCTAAGATACTGGCTCTGGGGACCCTGGAGTCCTTGCTGCCTGTGTGCATTTTGGTTGTTTTGAAAGCCCATGTCTGTGCCTCTCTCTCGTCTCGTCCCCTCTGTGTCTCTCTGCCCGGGGCCCCCCACACCAGGCGAGTCGCTTCCTGCCGAGCCCCCCCCAACCGACGACCCAGCAGGTAGAGCGTTGGTCACTGAGGGCATTGCTTTGGTCAGGCAGCCCCGCCTGGGCGTCCGCATGATGTATTCTGCGCGGGTCCTCGCTGCCCCCAGGCAGGCTCCCCGGCTGACCCGGGGCCGACCTGGGGCCGGGTGTCTGGCTGGCCTCACGCCTCCCGCTGAGCTGTCTCCTGCCTTGTCGTCTCCCCCCTCTGTCCCGCTCTCGTGGCTCTTGCTTCTGCATCACGGCTGGCTTTGCATGGACGCCCTGCTCACGCCCTTCCCTCTCCCCCTTCCCCAGCGGGCAGGGCGGTGCATGAGTCCTGCCCCGCTCTGGGCCGGGGTGGAGGGGGGGGGGTGGCGGGTGCTCAGGAAACAGGAGGAGCACTGAAGCCGGACCGCACGGCCGCGGCCAGCTGTGCAGGCGACAGAGACCCTGGCAGGGCAGCCGGACGTGGAGCTGCGGGGGCCGAGGGGTGGGCCCGGTGCTGACCTCTCCCCGCTCGCCCCTTCCCTCTGTCTGTGGTTCTGCCGGCGGCCCCCGCAGGGCCCACCGTGACTCCCCCGTCCCTCCCGCAGGGCAGCAGGTGATCGAGGAGCAGCGGCGGCGCCTGGCCGAGCTGAAGCAGAAGGCTGCGGCCGAGGCGCAGTGCCAGTGGGATGCCCTGCACGGGGCGGCCCCCTTCCCGCCCGGCCCCTCGGGCTTCCCCCCGCTCATGCACCACTCCATCCTGCACCACCTGCCGGCCGGCCGAGAGCGCGGGGAGGACGGCGAGCACGCCTACGACACCCTGAGCCTGGAGAGCTCCGACAGCATGGAGACCAGCATCTCCACGGGCGGCACCTCGGCCTGCTCCCCGGACACCGTGTCCAGGTACCCGCCCGAGGGGGCCGGCCCCGCCCCCGCCCCCGCCCCCGCCAGCCGCCTCCCGGCCCCTTGATGCCCCCACTCTCGCCCTCCCCCAGCGTGAGCGGCCTGGACGTGGGGAAGATCGAGGAGATGGAGAAGATGCTGAAAGAAGCGCACGCGGAGAAGAGCCGCCTCATGGAGTCGAGGGTGAGGCAGGCCTGCGCTGGCGGGCCCGCGGCTGCCCGGGGCCTGTGTCCCGCCCCCAAGCGCTCCCCCCCCCCCCTTTTTTTTTTTAAAGTTTTTATTTTCGAGAGACAGAGACAGAGCGCAAGCCGGGGAGGGGCAGAGAGAGAGGGAGACACAATCCGAAACGGGCTCCGGGCTCTGAGCGGTCAGCACAGCGCCCGACGCGGGTCTCGAACTCACGGGCCGCGAGATCATGACCTGAGCCGAGGTCAGCCGCTCAACCGACCGAGCCACCCAGGCGCCCCGAGACCTTCCCTTGAGGAAGAGTGTTTTAGAAGTCGTGTTCGTCAGATGGAGGAGGCCTGGTGACATGGCTCTTAGGATGAGAGGAGGCAGCACAGGAACCCTCGTCCAGCCAGGAATTTCCCTTTCGGCAACGTGCAGCCTTTGAGTGTTTGCTTCTGTGGGTGTTTTGGCCGCCACGAGAGTTCTGATTTGCGTCTGCGCGAGTGGCGGGTCCTTCCCCTTGGGGACGGTGAAGAAAGGCGGGAATGGGGGCCCAGCATGGGGGGGGGGGTGGGGCCGGAAGAGAAGGCAGGTGTCCAGGCCAGAGCAGAGGTTGGCAGAGGGAAGTGGGCCCGAGGTCGGGACCCTGGTTTGTCCCCAGGGCACAGCCAGGCTGAGGAGTCGGTGCCTGGGGAGGAGGGCGAGTGAAGGGTCTGTTCTGTCTCCACTCTTGGGGTGCTCTTCGTCTCTCAAGATGAGAGTGGGGTGCAGGGGGCAGGGGTCAGCAGCTAGACCAGCCAGAAAGGAAGGCCTCTCAGCCTTACATCCGCGGGGGCCAGATTTACAAGCAGCTCTTGGCAAACGGAGAGGAAGGAGACCCTGCTAAATTTTGAGCCGGGAAGAAACGGCAAGCAGGAGCCAATGGCACGGAAGTTGTTTGTGTTGATGAGGACATTGGGCATCTCTGACACGCTTTGTGTTTGATGATTTGTTTTAATGGCTTTTAAAATCTTCTAATAATGGCTTCTGTACGTGCACTTTTTTTCTCCGTAAAATTTGAAGTTCAACTACAAATTTTGTAATTTGACTTCAAAGGGCCTCAGGGACTAGGGAGGGATTACTGAATATATTCGGTATCACAAAAACCCAGTTGCTTAGATTATCGGTGTCTTAGGGATTGAAGTAAACATTGTGAGAGCCATGTTTACTTATTTATTCAGTGCTTCCTTCATGCTGGAATTAGTGATGGGCATTTACATACACGATCTCATTACTTTTCACTATAATCCCCGAAGGTGGGCACTCTTGGCCCCATTTTACAGGCGAGGCAGCTGAGGCTTAGGGGGTTTACACGATTTTGTCAGGGTCACAGAGCTCAGACCGGTGACAGAGCCAGGATTGGAAGCCAGCCTGGTCTCGGTTTAAAGCATTTGCCCCTTACGAGCAAGGTGCTTGGGGAAGGTGGGTTTTGGGGCTGATGCCTCCTCGTGCCAGCCTGCTCTCGGAGGTGGGCGCCTCCTGCAGCTCTGCCCCAGCCTGAGGAGGGGCACCCGGAGAAGGGGAGGGAGAAGGCAGCCGTGGGCCCTGACTGCTGGCTTTGGGGGCAGGAGCGGGAGTTGGAGCTCCGCAGGCAGGCCCTGGAGGAGGAGCGGAGGCGGCGGGAGCAGGTGGAACGGAGGCTGCAGAGCGAGAGCGCCAGGAGGCAGCAGCTGGTGGAGAAGGAGGTCAAGATGCGGGAGAAACAGTTCTCCCAGGTGAGTGGGTGCTGGGGTGTGCTGGGCGGGGCTGTGGAGGGGTGGGGGTACCCTGGGGTGTGAAAGCTCCCCTCCTCCAGAAAAGGTTGCTGTTGGCTCAGCACCAGGCAGAATTCTACGTGGGACTCATTCGGCCCCAAGGACCAGACACCTGGGTGTGCGTGTGTCTCGTGGCTGTCCTGGTCCTCACTCCACCAGACTCGAAGCTCCGCCCCCCCGGCCCCCTCCCCACCCCCAGCCCCGTGGGCGGATGATGTCACTCTGACTCTTGGTTTACATCTCCAAGAGACACTTGGACTCGTTTCTCCGTGGCACCGGAGTCCTGTGCTTTTGCCCCATGCAGAAGATTTGAGCAGAAGAAATTAGGTTGTGTGGGGAGGTCTGCCTGTGTCTCTGGTCCCAAATCCTGGCCCCCCTGTGAGAGCCCATGGAACTCACACAGGCTGTTCCTTCCCATTGGGTCTTCTAGTCCCCCAACACCCCTGCGTGTCTGGTCCTGTGGGATTTACCCCGACAGGGACCAGTGACCACAGCTCCCTGGTCCTGGGAAGCAACAGCATAAACTCTAGGGGGCAGGCCACCTGGATTGGGCTTGGGAATTAAGAAACGATCAGGGGGGTGCCTGGGTGGCTCAGTCAATTAAGCGTCTGACTTTGGCTCAGATCGTGTTCTCACGGTTTGTGAGTTCGAGTCCTTCATGGGGCTCACTGCTGTCAGCACAGAGCCTGCTAGGGATCCTCTGTCCCCCCTCTCTCTTCCCCTCTCCTGCTCACACATGCTCTCTCGTTCTCTCTCAAAAATAAACACTGGGGCGCCTGGGGGGCTCAGTCGGTTAAGTGTCTGACTTCAGCTCAGGTCATGATCTCATGGTTCATGAGTTCGAGCCCCATGTTGGGCTCTGTGCTGACACCTCAGAGCCCGGAACCTGTTTCGGATTCTGTGTCTCCCTCTCTCTCTGCTCCTCCCCCACCCACACTCTCTGTTTCTCAAAAATAAATAAACATTTAAAAATTAAAAAAAAAAATACTGATAAGGAAACTGAGGTCCAGAGAGGGCATGCGATCCAAACAAGGTCCAATAGGAAGTCAGAGGCCGGATTTCCTCCTGGGCTTTGCTTTCCAGAGCACGTTCACATCTGGCCTCTTGCCTTATTTCGTTCAGCCCAGGAAGGAGATGAGGGGCAGGGACAAGACAGAAAAGGTTGTATCTTGGTCCTAGGTGGGGAAACTGAGGCACGGAGCCACTCAACAGTTGCCCAGGCCTAGGTTGCGGCAGTGCGGGCCTGCTAGGTCTCTGCTTTTGCCACAAGCCCTGTGAAACCAGAGTGACTTCCCTGGGGGTGGGAGGGAGGGTTGGCATTGGTGGGGGTTCAGGGCTGAAGCCAAGAGACCTTGACAAGGGAACAGTGGGGGAAGAGAGAGACTCTGCTGAGCCTGCCATCTTCTCCCAGGCACGACCCCTGACCCGCTACCTGCCAATCCGGAAGGAGGACTTTGATCTGAAGACCCACATTGAGTCGTCGGGCCACGGTGTCGATACCTGCCTGCACGTGGTGCTCAGCAGCAAGGTACGAGGCTTGCGTGGCCCCCGGGGTGCTGGGGGGAGGACGCCCCGCTCTGGGCATTTCCCGGGCCCTTGGGATAGTGGCCCTAGTTCCTGCCCTAACACCAGAGGTCTCTGTCCCGGGATCTGGTGTGCTGGCTTAAAGAGATGTTGGGGACAGCCCCCCAAAATACAGGCAGAGGGGATGGCCTTTCTGTTGCTGCTCGGGGAAGGAAGGTTTAGGGACTGCGCATTCGGGTCCCTCCTCACTCCCGCTTCTCACCAGGTCTGCCGCGGCTACTTGGTCAAGATGGGGGGCAAGATTAAGTCGTGGAAGAAGCGCTGGTTTGTCTTCGACCGGCTCAAGCGCACCCTTTCCTATTATGTGGGTAAGTTCCCGTGAGACTGTCTCAGAGCCTGGACGCTTCTGGAAGGAAGCCAGGCTTACAAGCCGGGGGCCAGGGGCTTGAGCTGAGCACTTGTCCCCTCCCTGACAGCATCCAGAGCACGGTCCACCTTCGTGTATTTGGCAACATAACCGAGCGCATCCTAAGTTCCGGGCACTGTCCTGGTCCTTGCTGACAGGCAGGTGGCCACAGCTCTGCCCCTCGGAGCTTGCTGTCGGGGAGGCAGATACTGAACGGAGTGAAAGCGGTACACGATGGGAATGCTGCAGGGGACCCCGGACGCTGTGCGCGTGTGCAGTCCTGTGGATTCCTGGAGGGGGCCCACAGGCGCCTCATCCCCCGGCTTCCTCCGCCCGGCCTCCAGCTCGGTTGCCGGTCCCTAGAATCCCCTCCCTCTCTCTGGACAGTTCCCACTTCGAGCTCAGGATGCCGTGTCGCACGCTGGTCAGCAGAGGCCAGGGCATGCCGCGGGGACAGCCAGTCCTGAGACCCCAGTGGCTCAGAACCACAAAGGTCGTTCTTACCCGATACGCATCCGTGTACGTGGCGCGTCGCTGGGGGCTCTGCGGCCCTCTGCGTCACCGCCCCCTTTGTTGGAGAGCATGCATTTTTAGAGCACTGCTGGCCACCGTGGCGGAAGGTAAAGAGAAGCTTAACTGCGCCTTGCACTGGCATGAAATGCCCCAGCTGGGGTCTGTCCGCAAGTCATTAGCGGGGCTGCTCGGCCAGTCCAGCCACCCCGCCCCCAGCCAGGAAGAGCAATCCTGCTCGGAGCCTGAAAGGTCAGGGCTTAAATGTCTGGTGCCAGGGACATCCAGGCCTGGAATGCCTGCGTCCCCTCTAACCTGCTCCCTGAGTTCCACCCCCTCCAAGAAGCCTTCCCTGATTGCCTGGGGCCCTGGGTGTGCGGGCAGAGGCACATGCGTCTGGGAAGGGACTTTGTGGGGATTTGAGAGAAACAGGCCCGGGGAGAAGAGCTCCATTTTAGGCCTGTCGAGGTTGAAGTGCCCCTGGGACATGTAGGTTGAGGAGAAAGGTCAGGGTTGGAGTTGAATCGGTTGGAGTAATAGGGATAGCAGGTCATCCTCACCGAGCACTCGCCTGAGCGGGCTGCCGTGCTAAGCATTCTGCGTGCCTCGTCTCGTCTACTTTTCGTCATCGTCCTGGGAGGGAAGCACTGTTTCACGCCCATCTTACAGATGAGGAACATAGGCTCCAAGAGGTTAAGTAAGTAAACTCCCCAGGGTCTCACAGCTGCTAAGAAGCAGAGCTAAGGCTGAGCGTGGGCAGCTGGACCTCAGAGGGAGATGAAAGTCCATGCCCTGGGGAAGGAGGAAGCAGAGGGACGGGCAAAGGGACGAGGGGCAGGAAGCCACATGCCAGGTGCTGGGCTGGCCCTTGGCCTCTGTGACCTTCCTTAATGTCTGTGTAACGAAGGAAGACGACTTTCAGATGAGAGGCGGAAACAGGGAGGGAAGCCAGCCCAAGGAGCAGACGTTTGCAGGCAGGGAGCGTCGTGTCGCCGGGGACGAGGGATGCTGCAGAAAGGCCGAGAATAATGTGGACTCAGAGACCGGAGCTGTGTACAGGGGTGGGAGCCATTGCACATGAGGAGGAAACGTGGCTGGTTAGGAAGCAGAGGCCGGAGCTGTTAGTATTTCCAGTGAAGGGACAGGTGCTACTGGAGGGGTGGCCGGGCCTGGGGGCCAGGGTGGGGCTGCGTCCCCGTCCCAAGAGGAAGCGTCGGGTGGAGCTGGGCCCATCGGCCCAGGGGCGTAACGATCGCAGCTGCCACATGTTGTGTCCCAGACACTGTGCTGAACCCTCCGAACGTGTTCTCTCACTTAGTGCTCACGACCGCTTACAACGCGTAGATGCTCTCTCGGGGTTCCCAGCCGTGCTGTCGAGGTCACGTAGCTAATGAACGCCTGTATGCCTGTGCTTTCCTCCCCACTGGATTGTAGGTTCCTAAGAGAAGGATCTGTGATTGCTGGTGATCCCAGCGCCTAGGGCTCCTTCAGCACTGAGCACCTGCTGTGTGCTAGGCACATAGCTGTTGGTGTTGGAGGAGGTAGACCTACGGACGGGTAAAGAAGGGCTCAGATTTAGTATGGTTAAGTTCTGTAGAGGAACAGCCATGCTGTGGGAACACAGGGGAGTGCAGCCAGGCACCACAGCGGTGACACTCGCAATAGGTCTGGACGACCATTTAGGAATTTGCCAAGGGAATGGGCTGGAGACCGTTCCAGTGTATGCAGAGCATACTCTTAAGGGACTGGTCAGCAGCTCCACCTGGCCAGATAGAACGCGTTGGTGCAGGGGAAGGATGTGAGATAAGACCAGAGGGGCGTGTTGGCACCGGCCTGTAAGTACCCTTTGCCAAGCCAAGATGGCGGCAGGTTCCCGGGGAGGGGACTGGCCGGGAGGCTCGCGGGTTGAGGCAGCAGGATTAGGTTTGCTTCAGGAAGATCGCTCCCTTGTCCTTAGGGGAGAGGAGTTGAAGGGGCAGAGGGTGGGGCCGGGGCACATCGAGGAGGCTACAGCAGTGCTCCCGGATGGAGGACTCAGGCCGGATAGGACACAGGGGTGGGGGAAGGGTGCAGAGCAAGGTGCAGGCCATCGGCTGTCACTGTCTGAGTTTAGTGACTGTGTGTGACCTTTCGGTTGTGGTGCCCGAGCAGTTTGCCACAAGACAAGATGGCCCAGGCCCTGGGCTTTCCCTTGGCAGTTCCCCTCCCTCCCCACTGGAACGGTCCCCTCTGCTGTTAGCTTGCCCACCTTCTTCCTGTCACCCCTGCCTCTAGGTGCTACGCGTCTTTCTGTCTTTTAATATTAGAGGCGAATAGGCCAGTGCATTCATAGAGTTCTGATATCAAAACGCCCAAAAAGCTTTAGATTGGGACTTAGGCCTCTGCTCACTCCAGATGACTGTTTTTATTATAAATCTCTTGTGTATCCTTGTAGAGTTTTAGAATGTAAGCAAATGCAAACATAGACTGTTACTCGTTTTCTTACACAAAAGGTGGCATACAATGCATTCCTTGTTTTACTGCTAACGTATCAGATCTGTGTGAGACAGATCTACATCTGATACATTTTAAGTTAAGCTGTATTTCTGAAACTATGTATCAGAGATTTCTGAATCATTTAAGAGCCGTGTAGTATCCCCTCATGTGCTAAACTATAATTTATTAACCAATCTCTACTCGGGGACACGTGTGTTGTTTGCAGTATTTCATGACTACCAATACTGTTGGGGTGAATACGCGTGTAAATTTGTTACTTGTAAAATAAATGTCCGTAAGTGCAATCACTGGCTCGAAGGGCAAACACCTAATCCTGGTAGGACTTACCTGTCACTTACCAGACCACCTCCCCTGTTTCTCCAGAGCCCCACCTCAGGGGTGCTGTTTATTGTTGGCATATTTTTGCCATTCTGGTAGGTGAGAAGTGGTATCTCAGTGGAGTTCTAATTTGCGTTCTCTAATTCTGAGCAAGGCTGAGCACTGACCGATCTTCGGGGCTCCATGTTGGGCTCTGTTCTGGAGTCCTGGGACTCACCCCATTTCTCAGACTGGGGGCAGGGGTGCTCCTTCAGCAGCACGTCACCTGAGGGACGACAGGCCTCCTCAGCCCGGCCTTATTTCCTTTGCAGACAAGCATGAGACGAAGCTGAAGGGGGTCATCTACTTCCAGGCCATCGAGGAGGTCTACTATGACCACCTGCGCAGTGCGGCCAAGGTGAGGGCGGGCCCCGCGGCGTTGTGGGACGACAGCCTCCAGCCTGCGTCCTCCAGAGACTTGGACCCATGGCTTGGTCTCTTTGTAAACTTTCTCTTCCTCTCTCCCTCTCCCCTTCCCAGAAGAGGTTTTTCAGCTTCACTGTGGTGACCGAGGTACCCCTCCCCCACCTACGTGTAACCAAAACTGCGCATTAATGCCTCCTGTCCCCTACTTGTCCCTGACCCTTTACTCTCCCCTCCGCCCCCCTTCCCCAGGCCTGAGGGAGGAGCAGCGGGGGGCGGCTTGCGGCCCCCTCTCTTGAGATGACAGCAGGCTGTGTCCCTGTGGGGGGAGGGGTGGGCACCACAGAAAGGATGGCTAAAGGGAGGAAGGGGTTCTCCGGGAGGGTTCTGGCTGGGGGTACTGATAGAGGGGATGTGTCCGAGGCCTGGGCTGTCTGCCCTCATGTAATCAGCCTCCCTCCCCCCAAGCCTCGGGTGCCCACCTCAGCCCTGACCTCCCCTCCTCTGCGGCCCAGCATCCCACCTGCAGCTTTTTCCATCGGCCCCTCTTGGGCTGAGAGGAGACTCTGGTCCTCACGGGAAGGGCCCTTTGTGTCCGATTCCTGTGATACTTTTGTGCCCCCGGGCTCGCTGAGGAACAGTGCCCCCACGAGGCAGGGTATGGCCCTGCCAGGGCCCAAGGATGGTCCGGGTGTGAGGAGGGGACTGTCTCCAGTGGGGGCCCGCTGGACTGATGGGCACTAGGTTTGGGGCCTGTTTCAGACTCCGTCCTGAGCTCTAGGGTGTCCTGGAGACGGGGAGGGGAAAGGGCAGATGGGGGGTCAGAGGTGAGCCCTGGCTTAGACCTTCCTCTCTCCCTGAGCAGAGCCCGAACCCAGCCCTCACCTTCTGTGTGAAGACCCATGACCGGCTCTACTACATGGTGGCCCCATCTGCCGAGGCCATGCGCATCTGGATGGATGTCATCGTGACCGGAGCTGAGGGCTACACTCAATTCATGAACTGACCGGTGTGGACCTCCTGGACCCTCGGGCCAGCCCACCTGCTGCTCCGCCCTGGAGACAGAGGTGCACACCGGGCCACACAGGCGTGCCCCCAGAGGCCTGGAAGGGCGGAGCGTGCCTGGGGCTGTTGTAGGTGACTTTGTACTGTTCTACGGTGTAAGGAGCTCATCCTGTGAATTTCTGGGCTCAGGCCCCCTGAAGAACCAGCCAGCAGATGAAAAGTGGGGAGGCTCCCGGGAGCCCAGAATCTGCAGTAACCTTGGAGGGCCCTGCCCCAGGCCTGAGGAGCTGTCACAAGAGGGGGCCTCAAGCTCTGACCTGGCACCTGCACTCCCCAGCCTGTGTTCTCTTTTGCAAAAGGACAAATTATGGTACCAGAATCTGCCAAAGATCCCTTCTTGCCTCAGCCCCCTTTGCGGGGGCCTTGGGGGCTGAGGAGAACCACATCAAGAGTGGGGTAACAGCTCAGGCGGTGTACTTCTCCAACCCCGCTCTACCCTGTTCTCCCCTTTGTTCAAGGGCCAGAGACCTCCAGTGCCATCCTTGAGGTCCTAACCCCATCCCCTTTTTGCAGACCCCCAACCACGATCTCCACAGTGACTGCTTCATTGCCATGGTCATACACTCGTTGCCGTGGCTCCGCCCATGCTGCAGCCGTGGGCCCATCCGAGGGTACGTACTGCGACCTCTCCAGCCCAGGACCTTGTGCATCTCATGCCAGGGGAAGGGACCAAGCACCTGCTCCCTGCCCCCTAGGTCTCCAGGCCCTGGTGCACAGCCGGCTGCCCCCTAGTCCAGACCTCTCCCTTGCACTCGTGCCTTGCTTAGAGCCAGAAGGGACGAAGCTTGGACATCCAGAGACTGGAGGAAGGAAGCAGATGGGAGAGGCAGCTAGACTGGGTTCTACAGAACTGGCTGGGTTTCTAACAGGGATGGAGGGCCGCTCAGACGCCCGCTGGGGGAAACCTGAGCAGAGGGGGAGGACCCTGGGGGCTGGCTGCCCTCCCTTCCGCCTCAGAAGGATGACAGAAATGGAGAGCAGAGGACCAGGCCCCCAGCTGTCTGGCCTCAGCCCTTCACGCCTTAACACTAAGCCCACAACCCTGCTCCTCTGCCCAACACTGGGCCATGGTTGCCCGGCCTGGGCTGGGCGATTTTCAGTATTTGTAAGCATCTCAACAGAACAATAAAGCATTTGGAGTATGTGTTTGGGAAGCCAGGTTTTATGGGATATGGGGCCAGGTGTTCCCCACAAAATAGGATTTCCTCCTTACTGGGGTTCTAGGAGGGATAAGGGCACACAGCCCATGACTTCCAGGTCCCTATCCTGACCACTCCAAGGACTGGCTCTGGGTGGGGTATGGGGTCTCTAGAAGTAAGAAAACATGACTCACGCAGAGGTTTAATGAGGCAGACGGGGCAGGGAGGCCCATCACTGTGGCAGGAGGCTGAGCAGAAGGGCAGTTGTGAGGCACTGGGGCACCAGGAAAGCGGTCTGGGTCCCCGAGCTCAGTCGGTCGCCGTAGCGGTCCAGGAGCATCAGGACCACTCCACTGGTCCAGCCAAAGCCCTCCTGGAGAGAGGAATGGCTAGTGGGGCAGGATCTCTGGGGAAGGCCCTCAAGCCCTATTTTAGGGGGTGTGAGATCTCCACCCAGGGGCTCTAGAACTGCCTAACCCCAGGAGGACAAAGGAGCTCCAGGCAGGCTCCTCCCTGTGGACCCACATCCACAGGAGGAAACAGGCCCAGACAGCGGAGGTCATGGCCAGTCGCGGGGACAGCAGAGCCCTGTAGTTCCTATGGGATGTGGGCCCACTCACCTGAACTTCATACTCCCCTCCACCACCTGGCTGACCACCGTTGCTGATGTCATACTGGGAACAAAAGGACAGGCTCTAAGGTCAGGCACTACCCACCCCACCCCCGCGCCCCCCACCTCAGCCCTCTAGGGAAAGCCAGAAACGGGAGCCCCTGTGGGAGAAGCTGCCCTGGCCTGCAGTGCCCAAGAATGGCCACTGGGTGTCACCACTGTCCCCGGGCTTTGCAAAGCCTGGCAATTCCCCCATCTCCTCGTGGGGAGGAGGCCCAGGAGGGTCAGGGCTCAGGAGCAGCTCACCTTCTCATACATGGCTGACTTTCTGGAGTAGACCTCAAAGTTGGTTCGGATCCAATTCTCAGCCAGCTGGAAAGACACTTCCTGGGCCTGAGGTGAAGGACACTTGGCCAGAGCTAGACCCCACCCCGCCCCAGGCGGGACCCTGAGCCACCTGAGTCCCCAACCCAGAGGGAGCATAGGCCTGAACCTTACTCTCCTCGAGGAGGGAAAGAGGCCCGAGCCTCAAGACCTCCATCTTGAAACCACGTGAAAAGCCAACGTGCTCTTTCCCCAGGGCCTGGGTTTGGAGAGACAAAGGAAGGCTGGTTCCCTGGACAGGTGGGGGCAGACACAAATGTCTGCTGAGGGGGAAGCCATGAGAACAGAAGAGCCAGAGAAAGCCCTCACATCCTCTGTTCACACCTCTCCAGTACCAGGGGGCTGACCCTCTAGATGCAAGGAGGGCAGGCCCTGGGATGTGCCCCACTGCTGCCTCCCTACCTCTGATGACCAGGTCCTGCAAGGGGGCCCAGGCATTGGGGAAGTCCCACTGCTGGCCTGTCTTCTGGAGAGAGGTCGGGATCCTGTACTGGTAGGTCAAGATCTGGCTGTCCTAGAAGGTTCCAGACATTTCTCGGACCGTGGGTGGGGACTGGATGAGGAGCCAAGGGGCCGGGCCCTCCTAAAGCCAGATGGTCCCCTTCCTGGACTTTCTCTTCTTGGCTCACTGCCGCCCCCTGGTGGCTCCAGCGGGACCTGCAGGCTCAGGCACAGGGGTGGAGCAGGAGGGAGTGGGGGTCACTAGCTCAGAGGCAGGGAGAGAGCAGGTGGTTCTGCCCCCAGTATACCAGCCTGCCCTGCTGCCCCTGCCCCCTCCTCACCTCCAGATATTTCAGAGCCTTGTCCACGACTCCCGGGTCAGAGAAACAGCCAGACTAGAGAGGACTAAGTTTGGATGGGTAAAACTCGAGGTTCTTCCTTCTGTTCTCAAGGTCATAGTCAAACCAGGCACCGTTCTCCTCATTCCACAGGATGGCTTTCATGGCAGCCAAGCGCTGTTCCCGCGTATTTCTGTATTTTGTGTCTTGGAGGTCGTTCCCTGGGGTGACACTGGCTTTAGACTGAGCAACCTGGGTCCCATACCTTCAAGAGATCTACTTTGGCCTCCTCCTGTTGTCCTTCCCAAGGGCTAGAAATCCTGAGCACCAAGGGGACATGCATACCTGGGGGCCACATTTCAGGCCTCTAGGACCTGGAATTTCCTGAGCAGACGGCCCTGTATAGCTCTCAGGACCTGCACTGGCCTGTTACCAGGTCCCTCCTAGGAGGGCACTGGCCGTGTGTATTCCCCTAGTTCTGGCAGGACAAAGGGAATGGAGGGAGTTTGAATGTGTGGACTGAGGTGCCCTCCCACAGAACCTATAACTCCCTCCTGGTGAGAAAGGGACCGTGAGTGGAGAGTGGGCTCCATTTGTACTCTTGCTCTAGCAGTACCAGGGGCGGGGTACAGACCCTTCACCCAGGGTCCTACTTCCAGCTCCATGGCCAAGGCTGAGGCAGGACCAAAGCCGGCCGAGCACCGTTCTCCCTCTCCTCCTGCTGGCGAGCTCACCCGGTCTGGAGTAGAAGTCGCTCATCAGCTCCTCTGCCTGGCACAGGAAGGCATTGAGATCAACAGGCACGAGTTTGCTGGTCCGGATGCTGCTCAGCAAGTTGGGGCTCCCGCCTTTGACGAGCCAACATGAGGAGAAGTCCCAGCCAGACTCGGCCCCAGCCTTGAGCTCGGCCCACAGAGCTTCCCGGTCCCCTGTGATGACGAGGCAGCAGCAGACCGGGGACCGGGGACTGACACACAACATCAGGGTCCCAGCCCCACCCAGATGCCTGACCTCCCCGTCTCTGCTGTAAGACTCGGGCCTGGAGGAGGAAAGCGAGCGTCCTGGCACCAGGAAGCTCTAAGCCCAAGCCGGAGGCTGCACCATGTTGCCTCACCTGCCCTTGGCTTGTCTTTCAACAGCCCTGCATTGTCCTGGACTTTTAGCATCACCCATCGGAGACGTGGGGCGAAGTCACTGGCCCTCACACCAGAGTGAACGATGAGAGACTGAGAGGCTAGCGGGGCAGCTCCTCACCTGGGTCCCCCATAAGGGACAGAATAGTGATTCAGGACGTAGTTCTTCCCCCCCGAGCTCACAGAGACATTCCTGTGCTCAGTCCAGAAGTCCAATTCCAAAGCTAGGGTCCCGAGGTTGTCCCTGGGGCGGAGCCAGATACCGCCTTAGCCCAGGCACGCCCCCTCAGTCCCGCCCTGGGAGGTCTCAGGGACGGGGGCCTGCAGGGCAGCAGGGGGCCGGGGTGCCCACCTCAGGAAGGCGGTATCGTTGGTGTGAGCCACGTAGGAGTGCAACATGAGAGTCAGCAGGGGGGGCTGGCTCCGCTGCAGGGAGTACACGCGGGCCCCGTTGGGGACATGTCCACAGCTGCCGAGAAGGAGGCCTGCTGAGGGGCATCTGCCCAGCGGCCAAGGCCAAGGCCAAGGCCAAGGCCAATCCAGCGCCAATCCCGTCCCCTCTTACAGTCGCACCAGGTCCAGGAAGTTCTGCAGCATGCCCTTCACGGTCTCGGGCATCTCAGAGAGGAGCAGCCCCACCATCACCCAGTAGGAGTCTCTGGGAAAGGGGCAGCTCAGGCACCGACCCTCCCGCCCCCCCCACCCCCGCCACCCCCTGCCCTGCACACCCAGGCCAGTCAGGGTGCCCTACCCTGCTCAGGACAGCCTGCCAGCCCCGGGCTCCCCCACTCCCGCCCTAAAGCCCCAGCCGCTCACCAGTAGTAGAATTCGACAAAGCGCCCACCAGGCACAACGAAGGGGTGTTCTGAGTAGAGCAGAGAGAACTGCTCGGGGTGGCTGAGGACCTCTGGCTTCACCTGCAGTCAGGAGAGAGGGCACAGGGAGCCCAGGACCCCCACGGTGTGGAGTCCAGAAGAGGCCGGGTTGGGGGGGGGGGGGCCCTGGCAGCTGCGGCTTTGGAGCCAGGGAGCCAGAGCACGAGTTCTGGCTCTGCTGCTGGTCAGCCTGGTACGGCTGAGGTCAAGGCCTGAGCTGCGGGAGCCTGGTCTGCTCGGCCCCACGTGGGGGCCTCTGGAGTCCTGGCTAACCCAGCCCGGCCCTGGCAGGTGCTCACCAAACAACGGCCATTATCAGGACCGGCCAGGGGGACCACGTCCTCCACTCCCCTGGCCTCGTCTCTGGGGCCACCACCAAGCCAGGCCCAGAGACTCGGGGCCCACATCCTCTGACCCAGGCGTGGAGTGTGAAAATGAATGAAAGGAAACCTCATTCACAACCTCCGGGAGGCTGGCAGGTGAAGCCCTCCTGCCCTAAGACTCTTTGTCAAGTGCAGATCCCAACTAGCAAGTGGATGCTGCCTTCCTTCCTCTCCCAGCTGAAGGGGTAGGTTTCTTCCTCCCCAGCAACAGCCCAGCCAATGAGAGGCCGTCACAACTCAGCCAATGAAAAGCCACCGTACTCAGAACGCCCCAGTTTACCGCAAAGGGCTTGTTGTTCGCAGCAGCCTTCCCAATGCTCCCCTTCCTCCACAAAGCAGCGTTCCTGTTCTGCGTGCTGCTGACTTGCCCACGGTTTTCCTGTGGTTTACTCAGCCCAGATGGCCGTTCGCTGCTATTCCTAAACGAACCCCTTTTTGCTGGTGAAGTAACTGGCAGTTTTATTTGTAAGGAGAAAGGAAACCCCAAACTGCTTTCCCAATGAGACAGACGTACATGAACGTGGCCTCGGGAGAGCAACTGTAGGATCAGAGGAGAGATGGCTGCCTCCTTCGGGTACTTTCTCTGTTCGTGGCCTCCCGGTTCTGTCCCAGTGAGTGTGGTTTCAGTGGGAGAGCGGTGGGCTGTCAGTTATTTTGAGGGGCGTCGTGGAACAGAGCTGGGTCTGCTCCTGTGGGGCTGGGTGGGGAAGGGCCCTGGAGCACCACTCTGTGCCAGCGGGTGCCAGGGCCCCGGGGGCCGGCTGGGAGGACAGATGCTGTGCAGCCTCGGGCAAACCTCTGCCCTCTCTGAGCCTCAAAGGAGAGAAAGTACATAACAGACAGTGCTGACCACAGGCCACAATCAGCAGTGGCAAATAGTCCTGAGCTGAGTCCTGGCCCGAGGAGATCAGGGAAGGGAGAGCCCAGTTGGGCAGCCTGGAGGTGACAGGACAGGCTGAATTTGCCTGGGGGGAGGATGGTGAGGAGGTGAGAAGTTTGAAGTAGATGTTCCCTTCTACCCCTCCAGAAATTCCTTCTAGAGAACTCTTTTCAAGGACCCAGTGGATAGGGTACAGACTTTTAGGAAATGTCTCCCTCTCTGTGCTCTACAGGCAAGGTGGGCCCCAAGCCGGCGAAACTGTCTCCCAGCTCGGCCCCCCTGCCAACACCCAGGGCAGTCACACCTTCTTTCCCAGTTTCTTCCAGAGCTGGTGCAGCTGCTCCCCCCAGATCCGTGGCTTGGGGTCCGAGATCTTCCCCAGGAACCGGGGGCTGGAAGAACACCAACCGAACCCCCAGGGCTCAGGGAGACAGCCCTCCCTGAAGGGCCCTCTCTCGTTTTCTGTCCAGGCTGTACCTGTCCTTCCAGTCCTCTGGGGTCCAGGGCTGCAGCTCCTGCCCCGCGGCCTGGAAGTGTTCCTGGATGAAGGCACGAAGCAGTGGCGTGGGAATGCTGTGGTTGTGGCGGGCGGCCAGCTCCTGGAAGTGCTGCAGAACTCGGTCTGGGGTGCGGGTGGCCAGGAGGGATCAGCTGGCGCCCAGGAGCCCCTCCCTGCCGGGCCCTGCGTCCCACTATCTTTCGTACAGAAGGTTCAGAAGGTGGGGTCCCCAGTCGCCTTACCTGGAGTCGAGGACAGTGGCATGTCCACAAACTGCTTGTCGTCCTGGTAGAGCTTCGCCATCTGAACCTGGTGCGGGAGCTCCCCGTAGCAGTAAATCCGGCTGCCGAGAGTGTTGGGGAGGGGAGCAGGTCAGGCCACCCCCGGGAGGGGAGAGAAAAGGCTGGAGTGTGGGCATGTTCCCTGGACCGGACCAGGGTTGTGTGTGTAGGCACCTATGCACGTGTGTGTGCATGTGTGGTAGGCGTGTGTGGGTGGTGGTGACAAACCAGGCTGAGACAATGAGGACACTCTGCAGTACAGGATGTAAACAGGTACCCAAGCCCACACCGGGTGGTCATTTGGAACAGTGCGGAATACCCAGCGGGAACAAGGAGACTACCACTGTCATCAGTGACTCGACAGAATGGGCTGGATGGATTCTCTGTACAGCGGGGCCTGTGTGAAAGGGATCGAAAGGGCTTAAGGCCAAATCCCGTAAGTTACACCCAGTGGCAATTGCTGAGACCTTGGACCAGAAAACCTGCAGGTGTGGGGCAGGATGTATGCCCCTTGGAAGACAACTACTGGCCTGCTGTTGGGTGTTTGTGGAAACCAGCTCTCTGACTGAAGGATGGAAGACATTCCTAAGGCCTCAAGTAGCCCTAATGTCCTGTCAGAGAAACACTCTGAGAAAGAAGGCAGTGCCCGTGGGTGCCCTGGTGGCTCATGATTTTTTTTGAAGTTTGTTTATTTTGAGAGACAGAGTGAGATCATGACCTGACCCAAAATGAGGAGTCGGACGCTTAACCGATGAGCCACCCAGGCACCCTGTGACTTCACGATTTGTGAGTTCGAGCCCCACATGGGCTCTGTGTTGATAGCATAGAGTCTGCTTGGGATTCAATCTCTGGCTCTCTCTCTCTCTTCCCCTTCCTGACTTACTCTCTCTCTAAATAAATAAGTATTAAAAAAAAAAAAAGTGGCAGTGCCCCCAAAGGGCTCCTCAATACAGTGGAAACGTTTTATGCAGGGATGTGCTACGTGGGGCTTCGTGGGCAAGTCACCTCCTTTCCCGCAGGACCATGGGAAGCACTGAGGAGCCACGGGGAGGTGCCCTGTGGACAGCTCTCTGTGACCAACAAAGAGCTGCTTGGTTACCGATGGCAGCTCCAAGGCAGACAGACAGTATCTTGTTTGGAAGGCCAATGCACTCTGACCAACTGATGGAAATCTTTAAAGCATGAACGAACGAATCAGCTCAGTGGGCTGAACTGCATGCTGTTTCCCTTGCAGTGATGGAAGAAGTGAGTGCAAAAAGTCCCTAGGTTGGGGTTTTTACTGACTCACAGGCAGGGAAAAACTGGACTCGTCAAGGGGATGCCCGTATGGGGCATAACCCTCGGGAAATCACTCTGGAAATTTAAGGGGCATGATAAAGTAGGCTTTACATACCTGATTATAGAGGAATATGCTTAAAATACTACATTGGAACAGAAGATACTGTGCCAATTTGGTCGGCCCACGGTCCCAACAATGGACCGAGAGATCATGTCAAATGGACACATCATGTGGCTTATCACCTTCGGAGTGGTGGCTCCATACAGAATCGGAACAGGCAAATGAAACTTTTCTTGTTTAAAATGGGAAGGGGTTCCTGGGTTGCTCAGTCGGTTGGGCGACTGACTTCACTCAGGTCATGATCTCACAGATTTTGAGTTCAAGCCCCATGTCGGGCTCTGTGCTAATAGCTCAGATCCTGGAGCCTGCCTCGGATTCTGTGTCTCCCTCTCTCTCTGCCCCTCTCCCACTCACATTGTCTCTCTCCTTCAAAAATAAACATTAAAAAATTAAAAAAAAAATAAAACAGGGGCACCTGGGTGGCTCAGTCGGTTGGGCGTCCGACTTCGGCTCAGGTCATGATCTCGCGGTCCGTGAGTTCGAGCCCCGCGTCGGGCTCTGTGCTGACAGCTCAGAGCCTGGAGCCTGTTTCAGATTCTGTGTCTCCCTCTCTCTCTGACCCTCCCCCGTTCATGCTCTGTCTCTCTCTGTCTCAAAAATAAATAAACGTTAAAAAAAAAAATAAAAAAAAAAATAAAACAGGGAGAAATCGGGGCACCTGGGTGGCTCAGTTGGATAAGCATCTGACTTTAGTTCAGGTCATGACTCACAGTTTATGAGTTTGAGCCCCGCATCGGGCTCTGTGCTGACAGCTCAGAGCCTGGAGCTTTCTTCGGTTTCTGTGTCTCCCTTTCCCTCTCATACTGTCTCTCTCAAAAATAAATAAAACATTAAAAATTAAAATGGAGAGAAATAAAAGCATGAGGGGCTGGCTTACATAGCTTCACAAGTGTGTGCTCACACTCAGCATGGGATGAGGGCCAGAGGAGGGTCCCCACTGGATATATTCCTCTGGTTTTCTGGGGGATGGGTGGAGAGGTTGCTGGTGGGACTATACAATTCTTTCCCACACCATCTCAACTTACCTTTTGCCTACACAGTGGACCAGACTGCCATGCGGTGCCAGAAGCATGAATGATCCCTGAGCAAGAAACTGTAGCTATCTTTTCAAATATTTTCTTAAAATGTTTATTTCTTTATTTTGAGCAGGGGGGAGAGGGACAGAGAGTGAGAGAGACAGAGAATCCCAAGCAGGCCCGAGTTGTCAGCACAGAGCCTGACACAGGGCTTGAACTCACGATTCGTGATATCACGACCTGAGCTGAAATCAAGAGTTGGACGCTTAACCAACTGAGCCACCCAGGTGTCCATCTTTTCAAATATTTATGTCAGAATTCCCAAGGGCCTGGTGGGGCGACTTGTGCCATAGCTCATCTGGCTAACTTGGGGGCTAACAATGAATGCAGCTATACTCTCTAGTGGTGGGAATAGCCACGCATTCTGGGCCTTGTAACTCTATCCTGAACAGATGAGAGGAAACTAGGGAAGGCACTAGCAAGACTGGAATTGCTGTTGGCAATCTGGATAAGTACAGTGGCCAAACCTAATGTCTCTTCAAAGGTTGAAAAGTTTAGTGAAAATCAATGACAAATGGAAAGAAGGTAAATGACAGCCAGGGACTTAACACAGATACAAACAAGATGTCTGAACCAGAATTTAGAATCACAATAATAAGAGTACTAGCTGGGGTTGAAAAAGAGCATAGACTCCCTTTCTGTAGAGATAAAATAAGTAAAATCTAGTCAGGATGAAATGAAAAATGCTATAACTGAGATGTAATCTCAAATGGATGCCAGGGTGGCAAGGATGGATGAAGCAGGGCAGCAAATCAGTGACATAGAGGACAAACTTCTGGAGAACAATGAAGCAGAAAAAGAAAGAGGGAAACTAAGGCAAAAGAGTACGATATAAGACTTAGAGAACTCAGTGACTCATTAAAAAGGGATAACATCTGAATCACAGGAGTCCCAGATGATGAGAGAGAAAAAGGGGCAGAAAGTTTATGTGAGCAAATCATAGTGGAGAACTTTCCTAACCTGGGGAAAGACACAGACATCAAAATCCAGGAAGCACAGAGAACTCCCATTAGATTCAACAAAAATCAACGCATCAACAAGGCATATCATAGTCAAATTCACAAAATACTCAGGCAAGAAAAGAATCATGAAAGCAGCAAGGGAAGAAGAGTCCTTAACCTACAAGGGAAGACAGATCAGGTTTGCAGCAGACCTATGCACAGAAACTTGGCAGGCCAGAAAGGAGAGGCAGGATATATTCAACGTGCTGAATCAGAAAAACATGCAACCAAGAATTCTTTATCCAGCAAGGGTGTCATTCAACATAGAAGGAGAGATAAAAAGTTTCCCCAGACAAAAACTAAAGGAGTTCATGACCACTAAACCAGCCCTGCACGAAAATTTAAGGGGGACTCTCTGAGGGGAGCAAAGACCAAAAAAAAAAAAAAAAAAAAAAAAAAAGACCAAAAGCAACAAAGACTAGAAAGGACCAGAGAAGATCCACCAGAATCTCCAACTCTACAGGCAACATGATGGCAATAAATTCATATATTTCAGTACTCATTCTAAATGTCAATGGACTAAACACTTCAATCAAAAGGGTAACAGAATGGATAAGAAGACCACTGGAAAGAAGGAGACATGGCAGATGAGGGCAGAGAGGCGAGTAAATGGATATTCAATGAAAATGGAAAATCTAGCATGACATTAGTGCCTGGAGAGAGCAAGAGGTTAACACTGTCCTTAGCACAGTTGTATCAGATGCCTGGGAGGGTGAGGCCATGAGTCTGCCATGACCACTCTGCCTTTGGAACCCGACGAAGTTGAATGGAAGCCTGCAGACATGACTGGAATCTCTCTGGGAGGCATTCTGGTTTTAGGATACGATAATGAGCTGGGCTGCTGATGACTGAAGGGAACTCTAGTGATGTGCTAACATCTTCTGACTTCAAGTTTTTAGATTACACTTACTACGAAGGGTATCTGTTGGGGAGGAATTTCCCAGAACAGCTCCCCACTGGGCCTTTAGACTGTGTGGTTTACAACTCTTGGCAGATTAATTGCTGTGTAACATAAACCTTGATAATCAAATACTTGGAAAGGCCCCTGATGTCAATGGACAAAACAGAGTAGCACGTGCAGTGTGCTATAAGCACAAATGCAGATCACCCTTGTTTTTGTGAATAGAAAGCTATTAAACAGGAGAGAATAAATGGGTTTCTTGTGGGATTAAAGCAGTAGGCATCATACAGTGTGTCTAAATTCCCCTGGGGAATAGCCCCATCAGGGATGAGAAAGGCTATGGGAGGCCTTATGGCATACTCAAAATAAATTGCATCTAGGCGTGACTACCACTTATCTAACCCACCGTATCTGAGCTGCACTCAGGCTTTTAGTATCTAATGGCAACAACATGCACGGTAGATTAAACAACTTTGGACCATGAGGCATAAAAGAGCGTTGGGGGATATAGGTCCCCCACTGTCGAACAAACTGAATTTGCTTTTAATGAGGAGAGGCAGAGGAAAAATACTTATTAACTAGAATAAGCAGATGAGAAGGAGTTCTCTCTTCCAGGAGGGAAGCGAAGGATGGGAGTCAGACCAGGTAGATGATGAGGCTTTAGTGAAATGGGTCAGGGCAAGGCAACACATAATGCTGGATGATGCCAGGATCCAGCACTGGGAAAGGGCCTGTACCCTCACCCAACAGGGCCTCTGCACTATTTTAATGCTGATGGGACCCAATGTACACATGCATCAGTGGCCTTCCATTGTAGCTACTGAGGCTCAAGGGCCACGTCTCTGGGAATTTAGAGGCCTGACAACCTCGTTCTCTGGACACTCGATGCACTATGACTGCCCTTGCTCCAAGAATAGATCGGAAGAAGACATACCCTGTAGTACAATCATCAGGGATAGGAACTATTCTGAATACCACCCAGGTCCTCCCATAGGAAGGAGGCGGGTCCTGTCCTGAGATGCCTATGAACAGAGACAGGGTGACTGGCTTTGCCTCCAACGGACTTGGAACCCAGAAATAACACATAATAATTTGTTATAATAAATAATAAAATCATGGCTATTTGTAATGATGCCTGTCCATAATAATATCTGCTATAAGGGCAAGGTTCGAGTCCAACGAGAAGGAACAGAGAATACCTCTGTAATTCTTCCAGATTTGTTCTGTAATGAAACCAAATTGTACTGTGACCATACCAGGATATGGCATAATACTGGTATTATCGGTAGGATTCAACCACCTTATGTAAATTAGCCACATAATCACACTGATACTGATGACTGAGTATGTTGGGACATTGAGTTAAAGCCGCCTCAGAATGGGAGACCAGTGGGAAATGCCTGGCCTGAGGAAGAACTGGATTGAGCTAATTTCTATGCTAAGTAGTTCTGCACAAGTTTACCTAAGATACAAATAGTGGCAGATCAAGGAAGGAAATGAGCAATCAAATCAGTACAAATATACGAAAACGTACGTAAAGGCGTTATAGGCTGGTTGTTAAAATAGTTGTTTCTTTCAGTCTGTCCCTAGTCTGCACTGACTCCTCCAAAGGTTAGGCACACTCATGCCGATATACTGCTATACCTGTTACATAATTGCTATACTAAATGCAGATGCTCGAGGATGCCTGGGTGGCTCAGTCGGTTCAGTGTCCAACTTTGGCTTAGGTCATGACCTTGTGGCTCACGGGTCAAGCCCCACATTGGGCTCTGTGCTGACAGCTCAGAGCCTGGATCCTGCTTTGGATTCTGTCTCCCTCTCCTTCTGCCCCTCCTCACTCATGCTGTCTCAAAAATAATAAACATTAAAAAATATAAAGAAATAAATGCAGATGCTCAAATATGACAATTATGCTATAAGAAAGCCCAGGCCGAGGGGCAGAGGGGTGGTGGACAGATTTAACTTCTGATGCTGACCATCTCGAGTTAGTGCAGACTCTGGATGCTTAAGAGCAGAGTCTCTAATAAAACTGCCCTCACTCAGTTCACTTTCACAAGACATATAGGGAGGGTCCTCAACATGGAGCTTCTGTGTCCTCTCCCCGTGGAATCAGGATTGATCACCCTCCTGGCACTTCAGTGTGTTCACCAAATAGGAAACTCCATTGAGCCTTGGTGTCCAGAGTTTTTATTAGGTTTCCATCACATGGGCATGATTGGCTGAATCACTGGCCACGCGATTGAACTCAATCCCCGGCCACCCTCTCCTCCCCAGAGGTTGGGCTGATATCACATGGCCCAAAGTTCCAACCCTCTAATCATACGGTCAGTCTTTCTGGCACAGTCTGCCCCCATCCTGAGACATCTCATTAGTATGACCATCTAAGGGCTCACCATGAGTCACCTCATTAATGTAAACTACCAGAGCCCACCCGAATGCCCAAGACTCTCCCATCACTTGGGAAATTCCAAGAGCTCAGAGGTTACATTGCAGGAAAATGGGTCGAAGGACTGCCACGTTCTTTGTTATGCAGCAGACTACCCTCTGATCTTTGGCAAAGGGTCCGTGTTAGCAAAATATTCCTACCTGTTTGAGCATCTACATTTGGTGTAGCATTTATGTAATAAAGCAATAGTATCAGCACGAATATACCTAACATTTAGAGCTAGGGTAGGGATAGGAGGCTTTTCACTCAACTTCCCAATACATTCGACCATCAAGATTAATATTATAATCTAACCAACAACGTTAGTGTTTCACCATATCGTACTATGGTAGATATAAGCTGAAAAGAAGGTCGAAGATGTTGGCATGCTACTCAAGTCTCATATAGTCATGAACAATTAGTCTACTCCATCATCATATCTTACGGCCAAAATGTTTCCTGGCGAGGCCACTCAGGTTTGCAGGCTTCCGTTTGATCTTGTCAGGTTCCAGGGCAGGAGTGATTTCAGCAATATGTACATTCACCCTTTTTAAAAAAATTTTTTTAATTTTTAAAATGTTTATTTTTGAGAGACAGAGACAGAGACAGAGCGTGAGCAGGGGAGGGGCAGAGAGAGAGGGAGACAGAATCCGAAGCAGGCTCCAGGCTCTGAGCTGTCAGCACAGAGCCCGGTGTGGGGCTCAAACCCACCACGAACTGCGAGATCATGACCTGAGCCAAAGTCAGATGCCCAACCGACTGAGCCACCCAGGTGCCCCACGTTCACCCTTTCGAACTGAGAACAGCATCGCTTCTTGCTCTGAGCCTCTTTTAAAGTGTTAACGTAGGGGCGCCTGGGTGGCTCAGTCAGTTCAGTGCCCAACTTGATTTTGGCTTTGGCTCAGGTCATGATCCCGCGGTTCGTGAGTTCGAGTCCTGCACCGCGTTCTGTGCTGGCAGCGCAGAGCCTGGTTGGGATTCTGTCTCTCCCTCTCTCTCCCACCACCCCCCACCCCCCACCCCGCCGAAAGGGGCTTTCTCTCTCTCAAAATAAATACACTTAAAAAAATTAAAGTGTTAATGTAATAGTGGATTTCCTTCATTGCATTATTATCAATCCACTCACTCATTTCTTTACCTGCGGCTACTGTTTCTCCTTCTCTCCATTTCTATCCAAACTTTTCAACCTTTGGAAAGGACACTACGTTCAGCTGCGGTGCTGGGCCAGGTTGCAGAGCAACGTTAGTGCAGCAAGTGCCTCCCCGCAGTCCTCTCCCACGCACAGGTGCCACACAGGTGCGCTTTGGCTGGGCCATTCCTACCCTGTTCCCGAATACAGTCAGAGACGACCCCCATTTAGCCAGATGGGAAGGCACAACACCCCCCCATCAGGCCCTTAGAAATTAGGACATAACAGTCGAAGGGTATAGTTACATTTTCTTGCTTAGGAATCATCCCTACTTCGGACGTGTGGAGCTGCTGCCTTGGTCCTGGGATCTCTGCATGGGGTGGAGAAAAGAAGGATGAAGAAATGTGGGGAAGAAAGAAAAAAGCATCATCATACCATCATCTCCCTCCTGTGGAAGAATCGCATGGGCATACCAGCCTCCTCTGCACCCCTCTTCCCTAGAGTCCCCCGAAAAGCAGAGCAGTCCGGCTGGTAGCCACCCTCCCGGGACCCCCTCACGGTGAGTGTTGAGCACACACTGGTGAAGCCGCGTCGGCCGGCCCTTCCTGTCTGTGTCTCCCCGTTTCCGACAACCAACGTTGTAACCGTCCATCCCAGCTCTCTATCAGACCCTCACTCGGAGGATGAAAGTGTGTTCCCTGTCCGAAAAAATGTAACTCCGTGGTCCAAACTGCTGCATTCTCTTCTGTTCTGGTCCTTTTACAGTATTTTGAGCATTTACAGCTACACCCAGTTCAGGGTCACTGTCTGATCGTGCCGGGTCTGCCAGCATCAGTCTCACTGGCCGGCTCCATGTGTGTCCTTCCCTCCAGGGAATCTGCCCCGCAGCCACGTGGAGCCCGTCTCTCTGGTTGACAGAACAGCTCTTATCGGCATTTTGTGCCTCAGGGGGTGTGAGTGCAAGGTGTCTAGATTTGGCCCACCTCTGCATTGCTGCAAACTCCCGACGTCCCATCGGTTCGTGAACCCAAATGACCACCTCATGGGAACACACTGGGACACCTGCTTGCTGGCTCTAGTCACTTTCCAGTCTAGGAAGGGAGGTGTTTTTTTTTTTTTTTTTTCCTTGACGTTTTTATTCATTTTTGAAAGACAGGGAGAGGGGCGCCTGGGTGGCTCAGTCGGTTGAGCGTCCGACTTCGGCTCAGGTCACGATCTTGCGGCCCGTGAGTTCGAGCCCCGCGTCGGTCTCTGTGCTGACGGCTCAGAGCCTGGAGCCTGTTTCAGATTCTGTGTCTCCCTCTCTCTGACCCTCCCCTGTTCATGCTCTGTCTCTCTCTGTCTCAAAAATAAATAAATGTTAAAAAAAAAAAAATTTAAAAAAAAAAAAAGAAAAACAGGGAGAGACAGAGCACGAGCAGGAGGGGGCAGAGAGAGAGGGAGGCACGGAATCCGAAGCAGGCTCCAGGCTCCGAGCTGTCAGCACAGAGCTCGATGAGGGGCTCAAACTCGCAAGCCGTGAGATCATGGCCTGAGCTGAAGTCGAACCCTTAACCGACTGAGCCACCCAGGCGCCCCATAGGAAGGGGGTTTTCTGATGGGCATCGGCGGTTCTACCTCCGGGAACCCCGCAAATTCCCATAGTGACTTCCGTAGGACCGTGCCACACAGGGCACTGTTTCTACAGACCACGTTCCCATTGCCCTTCTGCCTGACCGTGCGGCCAGGACGGGGGTCACTGACTAAGCACAGGTAAAGGCCCAAACACAGTGGCAAACAGCATGCAGTTCAGCCCACCAAGCTGATCTGGTTTTGTCGTCTCTGGTCAGAACGGCAGCCTTTCACTGCGGTTTGTTCACCTCGGAACGACCGTCCATGAACCAAGCAGCTCTCTGTTGGTCAATCAAGAGCTGTTTATAGGGCACTTTCCCAGTGGCAATAGTATCCAGAGCCCCTCGGGGCACCTGGGTGGCAGGCGGTTAAGCATCCAACTCTTGATTTCGGCTCACGTCATGATCTCATGGTCTGTAAGATCGAGAGCCTCGCATCAGGCTCTGCATTGACAGCGTGGAGCCTGCTTGGGATTCCCTCTCTCTCTCTCTCTCTCTCTCTCTCTGCCCCTCCCCCACTCGCATGCACACGTGCTTTCTCTCAAAATAAATAAATAAACTTAAAAAAAAAAAAATCCAGAGCTCCTCAGGTGGTTCCAGAGTCAGTTCTGGGAGAAGGGGATCGATCTGCTCTCGAGCACATGGAGTTAACCTCACATTCCCCTAGCAGCACGCTCCTGCATGAACCACTTCCATTGCGTTACGGAACCCTGCTGGGCACCGCCCTCCCTCTTACGTCATGTTTCCAACACCACCCAAGATGTTACGGGCATGTCAGGTTTTAAGATTATCTTCCGTCCTTTAAGAGAGGAGGTCTGAATTAACGTCTGATAGCAAGTTGGTGATTGCCTCTCAAATGGACATTCTCTAGCCCAAAGTCTGGCCGGCTGGGAGGGGCCCCAAGACTTCCACTATAACGGCAGCCTACGCTCCACAGAAGGATGTGATCTGTGTGACCTCAGGCAGTCATCCCGGCGCCCATTGAGAATGTCCAATGAAGACAGCAAGCGGGAGCACGATGGCAGATGTATATGCCTTTTGCTTTATAATCCTAGAGAGTGGAAACACTCCCCACTCAGACACAACATCCACCCCTGTAACACATTCAGGCAAAACAGATGCAACCACTTCGCATGAAAACTATTCAAACACACCAACGGCACTTTCCCCATAGTCCCTTCCACCCTTGTGTTCCTAACCGTGGCTTTGCCAACAGGTTTTCATTTTACGATACTGCTCGGGGTAAGTGTTCCCCGGCCAGATGTGGAAGCCATTGCGAGACAACATTCAGGGGAAGGAGAAACAACCCCTCAACGTAAAGTCTGTCTGAACATTGCACTTTCCATCCAAGCATTCACCTCGATCGCCAAGGCTTGCATTTTCACATCCTCTGAATATGACTCACCAGTGCTCCTGCTACCGCGGCGCATGGGACCCCACGTCACAGACTCCAGGACCTTCCATACCCTCTGACCATTTTGCCCACTCCCAGGCAGGGGACAGAGCTAAGGGACCCTGACCCCGTCACCAATCTTTATCTTAACTTGTGCGGCCACTGCCTCAGTGGATTGGAGGTCAGCTTTCTCATTACCTGCTTTGCCTTGCAGCTTTCTGAATTCCTCCAGAGTAGGGTAAACGGAGATGGGTTTACGTCCCTCGCATCTTGGGTGGGGGGGGTGCAGCGGGTCCAATCGGTCCACTCAATTTCTAAGTGCTGCATTAACAACTTTCTTTGGACTGTAGCCACAGCTGCTTTATTCGCCCCATCTTTTTTAAAGTTTATTTATTTGAGAGAGAGGGAGAGAGGGAGGGAGAGGGAGAGAGGGAGAGAGAGAGGGAGAGGGAGAGAGGGAGAGAGGGAGAGAGAGAGAGAGAGGGAGAGAGAGAGAGAGGGAGAGAGAGAGAGAGAGAGAGAGAGAGGGAGAGAGGGAGGAAGGGAGGGAGGGAGGGAGAGGGGCAAAGGGAGAGAGAGAATCCCAGGCAGGCTCCACACTGTCAGCACAGAGCCCGATGCGGGGCTCGATCCCACGAACCACGTGATAAAAACCTGAGCCAAAACCAAGAGTTAGACGCTTAACTGACTGAGCAGCCCAGGTGTCCCACGCCCCACTTCTTAATAACTGTTTAAAGACTCTGCCCTGCTGGGATGGGTCCACTGGCTCTCTCCCCTCTATCTATCCTACTCTCTTGGGAATCAGTCTAACCTTCTTCATTCTTTGTCGTTTTAGAATTATTTTTTTCCCCTTTGGAAATGACTCTGAGTCCAGGGCCACACCTAGGCCAGCCAGAATCAGGATCTTCCCCAACACATTCCTTAGGCGGGGGCCCTGAGACGAGAGAGGCTATGGTTTGGACTGGCCAGAAGCAAAGCCTGGCCCATCTCTCACTCTCATGTTTGCCATTAGAGGATAATAATAACAAAAGGATCGCATTTTCCCCCCTATTTTTCTGCATTTCCTTAGGCATCCAGTGAGACAACACCCTGGGCCCTGGACCCATCATTTCTAAATTCCACTGACAACTTTCACCTCCAGGAACTGATCCCAATACAGCTGCTGTTCCAAACCACGGGTGACCTGGCAGCCACCCAGGAATCAAAGGGTCCTCATTCCCTGTCCTTTCGTCTTGCTTTTCCCGAGCCACCTGTTCCAGTGAATCGAGGTCATTCTAGCAAATGACACGTTTTGTCACAATGACGACAGTATTGCAATCTAATCTCAGTACTAACCAACAAGCTCAGGCCGTGGGCACAGTCCCCAACAAGACTGCCCTCAGCTGGGGCTCCAAGTTCAGGGCTTCCCAGGCTTCCACTACTTCTGACCAACTGGCTACAAATTTGGAGGTTCCCCAAACCCATCAGGTTCAATAATGTGCTAGAATGACTCACGGAGTCAGCACTATCCTTATTATTACAGTTTTATTCTAAAGATACAAATCAGGATCAGCCAAATAAAGACACACGGAGAAAGAGGTCCGGGATTGTCCTGAATGCAGACCTTCCCTGTCTTCACCTCAAAGAATCCAGACATACCACCCTCCTGGCACATCAAAGTGTTCACCCAGCAGGACACTCCCCCGAGCTTTGGTGTCTAGAGTTTTTATACACACCATTGGTTCAATCATTGGTCATGTGACTGAACTCAATCTTCAGCCCCCTCCGTCCTCAGAAGTCAGTAGGTCAAGTTGATATCCTGTGACCCACAGCCCCAATCCTCCAATCACATGGCCCATCTCTCTGGCATGGCCTGAGACATCTCATCAGCATGACCACCCAGGGGCTCACCACGAGTTACCCCATTAATGTAAACTATCAGCACCCACCACGAATACCAAAGACTCTCCTATCCCTTGGGAAATCCCAAGAGCTTAGAGGTTATATCCCAGGACCCCAAGACAAAGACTAAATACATTATTCATTGTAGAACAAGTAGCTTGTGCAGCAAAAAGTTGACTTAATGGGTTTGCTGTGTTCCCACCCTACACATTTCAAAGACAGCACAGCGTGTGCCCAGCTCCTGAGAAATAAGCCATAACCTACTGGATTTCTGTCTGATAAATCTTTACGTGGGACCTTGGGCCACGCCAGATATTTTATACTAATAATGTGATTTATGGCGGGGACTGAGAGCCACCCAGTATCCCTCTGACTTAGAGGCCTGGAGACTGAGTAATTAAGGTCAGGCATACAGACACTCCAAGCCTCTATAACTGAACCCCAGTGAAAGCCCTGAACACAAGACCCAGGGGAGCTTCCTGGTTGGCCATACTTCATGCAGGTTGTCACACGTGCTGCTGGAAAAAGTAAATGCTGTTCATACAAGTCCACCGGCAGAGGACAACTGGATCTCATGTCTCTTCTCTCCGGGACTCTGCCCTATGTGCCTGTTGCCTTTCCCAATTTTAATCCGCATCCTTTCACTGGAATAGACTGTAACCACAGATGTAACTGTGTGGTGAGTACTAGCAAATCGCCGAAGCTGTGGGTGGTCTTACTGACCCCTGACACACTCTTCTTTCCATACTTTTGGCAACCAGCGTCGCACTTGACAAAACTCTTGATCACACAGCCTCTCTGAAATCCTTATTACAATTGCTCAGGACAAAAATCTCTGCACCATCCCAGGTAACCCCCTTCCCTTTATACTCCACGATCATCCGGCTCCACCCTCAAAATACATCCCAGACTGAACCACTTCTCACCTTTCTGGTCCTACCACTGGCGCCCAAGCCCTGGTCCTCCTCTGTTCCCACCCCTGACCCAGCCTTCTTCCTGACCCTTGAACAATGACCTCAGAGCCTTCGCACTGCCGTTTCTGGGCCTGGACGGTCTTCCAGATCTGCACAGAGACGGTTCCATCTACGATTCTGTTCAAACGTCTCCTCACAGACGCCTTCTCCCTGCATCCCTCTGCACCGCTGTGCCCTCCGCTGGCCCCGAGCAGCCCCCTCACTTCATTTTACTTTTAGTTGTGCTTCGATCGGCACTCTCCCTGCTAATTATGTAAGGTCCAGGAAGTTGGGGATCTCGATTCTCTCGTTTGCTGCCACAGCCTGAGACATCATGAGAGCGCAAGAGAGCCATTGAAATGAGAAAAGGATGATGCCCTGTGAGTCTAGGAGGCAGGACAGGGCCACTTAGGTCTCTTATTTGGGAAATGGGAGCTAGGGCTCTACAAAGAGCTCTGACCTGCTCTAGGTCACAGAGGCCAAACTTAGGAGCACTTTTCAGGTCCTTACACTGCTGCTCACCTCCAGGCTAGGGAAGCTGGGCAGAGAGTTTCCCAGAACAACCCTGAGAAGAGCATGGTTTGGGGAAGAGCCTGGAGGGAGGGGTTGAGGGGAGGGAGGACACTGGCCAGCAGGTGCCTGGGTCAGGAGGCAGCACCCTCTTCCCCCAGCCTGCTACACAAGGAAAGCTGACATCCTTCCCTCCCCTTCCCTCAGAAGGACTGACCCTCAGCGCCTGAGATCCCACCCCAACCTCCTTCCCCAGCTGCTTCCCCACTCCTACCTGTCACAGGGTGGGGGCAGGGCACCCTGGGACCCCAGCCCCAGCAGAAGCAGCTGGCACAGCATGAAGACCCTCCCAGGCATGGTGGCTGTGGCCTCAGCCAAGGAGTAAGCCCAGGTACCTCTTGCTTGCAGGGGCGCAGGCTGATCACCTGCCTACGCAGGCTGCCAAAGTCCACAACTGAGGCATGGCCACCCTGGGCACTGTATGTCAGGTCTGCGCGGCCTTGCTGTCCCGGCTCAGCTTGCAGAAGCCGACCCCTGCTCCCCACTGTGCACTTTTTCTCTTCGTTTCTTAGTCTCAGCGGGTGCCACCTGCTCAAGCCCTTCCCTCATGTGGTGGGGTGGTGGTGGGTGACTGGGGTGCCCCGGTGTCTGGGGCACAAGTTGGTCCCACATCTGTGACCCAGATGCCAATCGCCCTGGTGGCTCCAAGATCACCACGGCAGAGAGTTACCTTTTCCTTTAACATCTCAAACAGAATGGCTCAAGGTTCCGTCCCACGTGTGGATCGATGGCTTGGGCCTGAAATGACATTGGGGTGGGGGTGGGGTGGGAAGGGCGCATGGGAAGATATACTCTGGAAACCTGTCACCATTTGAGATTAGTGACTGCGTGACCCTCCCTTTAGGACTCAGCCTCACTGTCCAGGTCGTCAGTTGTGGTGCCTGAGAACAGTATCCGTCACACGACAAAATGGCCCTGTCCCTCTCCGCTGCCCTGGTAGCGTGCCCCCTTCCAACCTGCCTCCAGATGCTACATGCTTCCTTCCTTCCTTTTTATAAGTGTTTTTCTTGTGGTTAAAACAGATATCACAGAAAATCTGCCATTTCAGCCATTTTAAAGTGTATAATTCAATTTATATTACATTCACAATATTTTGAAACTATTGCCACTCTTTATTTTCAAAACTATTTTTTTTTATCATCCCAAAGAGGGGTGCCTGGGTGGCTTGGTTGGTTAAGCGTCCGACTTCAGCCCAGGTCATGATCTCGGGGTTCGTGGGTTCAAGCCCCACGTCACGCTCTGTGCTGACAGCTTGGAGCCTGGAGCCTGCTTTGGATTCTGTGTCTCCCTCTCTCTCTGCTCCTCCCCTGCTCGCACTCTGTCTCTGTCTCTCTCTCAAAAATAAATAAAACATTAAAAAAATTATCATCCCAAAGATACATTCTATAACCATCAGGCAGTAAGCCCTCAGTCCTCTCTTCCCATGGCCCCTGGAAGCCACTATTCAACTTTCTGTGTCTATAAATTTACCTATTCCAGACACTTAATGTAAATGGAATTTATTCCTAGGTATTTTATTTTTTAGCTGTTTTTGCACATGGGATTGCTTCTCAAATTTCCTTTTCAGGTTGTTCTTGGCAGATGTGTGGAGACACAACTGATTTTTTTGACTGGTGATTTGCGTCTGCAGCTCTGCTGAATCTGTTTTATTAGACCCAGCAGCCTTCCTGTGGATCCTTGGGATTTTCTATATACAGAATCATGTCATCTGGGAATAGATATGCTCTTCCTTTCCAATTTGCATGCTTTTTTTTTTTTCTTGTTCTTGTTCTGTTGTTCTGCTAGAACTTCTGGTACAACGTTGAATAGCAGAGGTGATTGTTGAGGATTTTCCATCACATGCATAAAAGATATTGGACTGTAATTTTCTTTTCATGTGATATCCTTACACGGTATACGCATTAGGCATTGCTGGTCTCTAGGAGGAGTTAGGAATGTTTCCTCCTCTTCCATTTTGGAAGATCTTGAGAAGGGTTGGTGTTAATTCTTTCGATATGTGGTAGAGTCAGCCAAGGAAGACATTGGTCTTGGACTGTATTAGGGTTCTCCAGAGAAACAAACAATAGAATGTGTGTGTGTGTGTGTGTGTGTGTGTGTGTGTGTGTGTGAGAGAGAGAGAGAGAGAGAGAGAGAGAGAGAGAGAGAGAGAGAGAGAGAGACTTATCTTTAAAAATTTGCTTATGGGGCACCTGGGTGGCTCAGTCGGTTAAGTGTCCAACTTCAGCTCAGGTCATGATCTCGCAGTCCATGAGTTCGAGCCCCACGTCGGGCTCTGTGCTGAGAGCTCTGTGCTGACAGCTTGGAGCCTGGAGCCTCCTTCGGATTCTGTGTCTCCCTCTCTCTCTGCACCGCCCCCCCCCCCCCCCGACTCATGCTCTGTCTCTCTCACTCTCAAAAATGAATGTTAAAATTTTTTTAAAAATATGCTTATATAAAAAAAATAAAATAAAATAAAAAATTTGCTTACGTGACTATGGAGGCTGGCAAGTCCAAAGGCTGCAAGTTAGATCCTCAGGCTGGAGGCCCAGAGAAGTCTAAAGGCAGTCTCTAGGCAGAATTCCCTCTTCTTTTGGGGAGGTCAGTGTTTTTCTATTAAGGCCTTCAACTGAAGAGATGACATCGACTCACAATAGTGAGGGTATGAAATGAATAAAGGAAACTCTCATGTCAAATATAGTCAGGGGGCACTTGGGCGGCTCAGCTGGTTAAGTATCTGACTCTTGATTTCAGCTCAGGTCATGATCTCACAGTTCCTGAGTTTGATCCCTGCATCAGGCTCTGTGCTGACAGCTCAGAGCCAGGAGTCTACTTCGGATTCTGTGTCTCCCCCTCTCTCTGCCCCTTCTCAGCTCACGCTCTGTCTCTCTCTCTCAAAAATAAACGTTTAATTATTATTGAGAGACAGAGCATGAGCATGGGAGGGGCAGAGAGACAGGGAGACACAGAATCCGAAGCAGGCTCCAGGCTCCAAGCTGTCAACACAGAGCCCAATGCAGGGCTTGAAACTCACGAACTGTGAGATCATGACCTGAGCTGAAGTTGGACGCTCAACCGACTGGGCCACCCAGGCGCCCCATAAACATTAAAACATTTTTGTAAATAAAATAAAAATTTCTGAGACTTGTTTTGTGGCCTAACATATGATCTTATCCTGGAGAATGTTCTGTGTACATTTGAGAAGAATATGTTTTCTACTATTGCTGGGTACAGAGTTCTATATATCTTAGGTCTAGCTATTTTACAGTTTTGGTCTCCTATTTCCATATTGATTTCTGTCTAGTGTTCTATCCATTAAAGGGGCACTGAAGGCTCCGGCTATTAACAGAACTATTACTCCCTTCAATTCAACTTTTACACACACTCTCACCCTGGGATGACAGTGGTCTTAGCAGGCCTCTCTTCCTCTCTTTCCCTGAGCACACAAAGCTGATAAAAGAAATGTCACTATGCCTGTATTGTTTTCCAAAGTTCCCAGGGGCATAAAATGATCTAGACTAACACATTCAAATTCGGACTCCTTTGAAAAGGACAGTTCAGGAAAACAGTGTTTGATGTTTGTTCGGATCCCACCTCCGGGCCCTCCTTCACAGCACTTGGGGCCCATGGCAGCTGGGACCCTGGGGCTGGGTGATTTTCAGTATTCGTAAGCATCTCCACGGAACAATACAGCATTTGGAATATGTGTTTGTGAAGCCAGGTTGTGTGGGTTATGGGAGGGGGGATGAGGGTAGGAGAGCTAGGTGTCGCCACAAAACAAGATTTCCTCCTTATTGATGTTCCAGGTGGATAAGGACCCATCCCATGACTTCTAGGTCACTACCTTGACCCCACTGCACTGTGGCCAAGGATTGGCTGGGAGGGTAGAGCAAATATAATTGCTCAGAACAAAAATCTCTGCATCATCCCAGGTAACCCCCTTCCCTTTATATTCCACGATCATTGGCTCCACCCTCAAAATACATCCCAGACTGAACCACTTCTCACCTTTCTGGTCCTACCACTGGCGCCCAAGCCCTGGTCCTCCTCTGTTCCCACCCCTGACCCAGCCTTCTTCCTGACCCTTGAATGTGACCTCAGAGCCTTCACACTGCCGTTTCTGTGCCTGGACGGTCTTCCAGATCTGCACAGAGACGGTTCCATCTACGATTCTGTTCAAACCTCTCCTCCTCACAGACGCCTTCCCTCTGCATCCCTCTGCACTGCTGTGCCCTCCGCTGGCCCCGAGCAGCCCCCTCACCTCATTTTACTTTTAGTTGTCCTTCGATCGGCACTCTCCCTGCTAATTACGTGAGGTCCAGGAAGATGGGGCCCTGGTCTCTCTGGTTCATTGCCGTAGCCAGTCGGTTGCCATAGTGGTCCAGGAGCATCGGGACCACTCCACTGGTCCAGCCAAAGCCCTCCTGGAGAGAGGAATGGCTAGTGGGGCAGGATCTCTGGGGAAGGCCCTCAAGCCCTATTTTAGGGGGTGTGAGATCTCCACCCAGGGGCTCTAGAACTGCCTAACCCCAGGAGGACAAAGGAGCTCCAGGCAGGCTCCTCCCTGTGGACCCACATCCACAGGAGGAAACAGGCCCAGACAGCGGAGGTCATGGCCAGTCGCGGGGACAGCAGAGCCCTGTAGTTCCTATGGGATGTGGGCCCACTCACCTGAACTTCATACTCCCCTCCTCCACCTGGCTGACCACACCGTTGCTGATGTCATACTGGGAACAAAAGGACAGGCTCTAAGGTCAGGCACTACCCACCCCACCCCCGCGCCCCCCACCTCAGCCCTCTAGGGAAAGCCAGAAACGGGAGCCCCTGTGGGAGAAGCTGCCCTGGCCTGCAGTGCCCAAGAATGGCCACTGGGTGTCACCACTGTCCCCGAGCTTTGCAAAGCCTGGCAATTCCCCCATCTCCTCATGGGGAGGAGGCCCAGGAGGGTCAGGGCTCAGGAGCAGCTCACCTTCTCATACATGGCTGACTTTCTGGAGTAGACCTCAAAGTTGGTTCGGATCCAATTCTGAGCCAGCTGGAAAGCCACTTCCTGGGCCCGAGGGGAAGGACACTTGGCCAGAGCTAGACCCCACCCCGCCCCAGGCGGGACCCTGAGCCACCTGAGTCCCCAACCCAGAGGGAGCATGGGCCTGAGCCTTACTCTCCTCAAGGAGGGAAAGAGGCCCGAGCCTCAAGACCTCCATCTTGAAACCACATGAAAAGCCAACGTGCTCTTTCCCCAGGGCCTGGGTTTGGAGAGAGAAAGGAGGGCTGGTTCCCTGGATAGGTGGGGGCAGACACAAATGTCTGCTGAGGGGGAAGCCATGAGAACAGAAGAGCCAGAGAAAGCCCTCACATCCTCTGTTCACACCTCCCCAGTACCAGGGGGCTGACCCTCTAGATGCAAGGAGGGCAGGCCCTGGGATGTGCCCCACTGCTGCCTCCCTACCTCTGATGACCAGGTCCTGCAAGGGGGCCCAGGCATTGGGGAAGTCCCACTGCTGGCCTGTCTTCTGGAGAGAGGTCGGGATCCCGTACTGGTAGGTCAAGATCTGGCTGTCCTAGAAGGTTCCAGACATTTCTCGGACCGTGGGTGGGGACTGGATGAGGAGCCAAGGGGCCGGGCCCTCCTAAAGCCAGATGGTCCCCTTCCTGGACTTTCTCTTCTTGGCTCACTGCCGCCCCCTGGTGGCTCCAGCGGGACCTGCAGGCTCAGGCACAGGGGTGGAGCAGGAGGGAGTGGGGGTCACTAGCTCAGAGGCAGGGAGAGAGCAGGTGGTTCCGCCCCCAGTATACCAGCCTGCCCTGCTGCCCCTGCCCCCCTCACCTCCAGATATTTCAGAGCCTTGCCCACGACTCCTGGGACAGAAAAGCAGCTGTCTCAAAAAGAAGTGTGGCTGAATGGATAAAAGTCCAAAGTCTTTCCATGTTCAAGGGCATAGTCAAACCAGGTATCTTTTTCCTCATCTCATAGGATGGCTTCAAAACAGCCCAGTGCTATTTCTGCAAATTTCAGTAATTCATAGCTTTGGAGGCATATTCTTGGGTGGAACTAGTTTAGATAGAAGGTGCATACCCTTGTATTCTACTGCAGTTTTCTAGAAAGAAATTGACGGGGGGAGGCGGTAGAAGGGGAAAGTTTACTTCTAACTCCTCATCGCCTCCCTGAAGCCCTTACCAGCCTCCTCCCAGGTAAACTCACGCAGACCTGCTTCTTATACCTATAATTGCTCACTCCCCAGCTGGGCTCTACCTTCCCTGAGCTAATCAGCTAGTCCTCAGCTCAGGACTATTTGCCACTGCTGATTGTGGCCTGTGGTCAGCACTGTCTGTTATGTACTTTCTCTCCTTTGTCTGAGGCTCAGAGTGGGCAGAGGTTTGCCCGAGGCTGCACAGCATCTGTCCTCCCAGCCGGCCCCCGGGGCCCTGGCACCCGCTGGCACAGAGTGGTGCTCCAGGGCCCTTCCCCACCCAGCCCCACAGGAGCAGACCCAGCTCTGTTCCACGACGCCCCTCAAAATAACTGACAGCCCACCGCTCTCCCACTGAAACCACACTCACTGGGACAGAACCGGGAGGCCACGAACAGAGAAAGTACCCGAAGGAGGCAGCCATCTCTCCTCTGGTCCTACAGTTGCTCTCCCGAGGCCACGTTCATGTACGTCTGTCTCATTGGGAAAGCAGTTTGGGGTTTCCTTTCTCCTTACAAATAAAACTGCCAGTTACTTCACCAGCAAAAAGGGGTTCGTTTAGGAATAGCAGAGAACGGCCATCTGGGCTGAGTAAACCACAGGAAAACCGTGGGCAAGTCAGCAGCACGCAGAACAGGAACGCTGCTTTGTGGAGGAAGGGGAGCATTGGGAAGGCTGCTGCGAACAACAAGCCCTTTGCGGTAAACTGGGGCGTTCTGAGTACGGTGGCTTTTCATTGGCTGAGTTGTGGCGGCCTCTCATTGGCTGGGCTGTTGCTGGGGAGGAAGAAACCTACCCCTTCAGCTGGGAGAGGAAGGCAGCATCCACTTGCTAGTTGGGATCTGCACTTGACAAAGAGTCTTAGGGCAGGAGGGCTTCACCTGCCAGCCTCCCGGAGGTTGTGAATGAGGTTTCCTTTCATTCATTTTCACACTCCACGCCTGGGTCAGAGGATGCGGGCCCCGAGTCTCTGGGCCTGGCTTGGTGGTGGCCCCAGAGACAAGGCCAGGGGAGTGGAGGACGTGGTCCCCCTGGCCGGTCCTGATAATGGCCGTTGTTTGGTGAGCACTGCCAGGGCCGGGCTGGGTTAGCCAGGACTCCAGAGGCCCCCACGTGGGGCCGAGCAGACCAGGCTCCCGCAGCTCAGGCCTTGACCTCAGCCGTACCCGGCTGACCAGCAGCAGAGCCAGAACTCGTGCTCTGGCTCCCTGGCTCCAAAGCCGCAGCTGCCAGGGCCCCCCCCCCCCCCAACCCGGCCTCTTCTGGACTCCACACCGTGGGGGTCCTGGGCTCCCTGTGCCCTCTCTCCTGACTGCAGGTGAAGCCAGAGGTCCTCAGCCACCCCGAGCAGTTCTCTCTGCTCTATTCAGAACACCCCTTCGTTGTGCCTGGTGGGTGCTTTGTCGAATTCTACTACTGGTGAGCGGGAGTGGGGGAGCCCGGGGCCGGCAGGCTGTCCTGAGCAGGGTAAGGCACCCTGACTGGCCTGGGTGTGCAGGGCAGGGGGTGGCAGGGTGGGGGGGGCGGGAGGGTGGGTGCCTGAACTGCCCCTTTCCCCAGGGACTCCTACTGGGTGATGGAGGGGCTGCTCCTCTCTGAGATGCCCGAGACCGTGAAGGGCATGCTGCAGAACTTCCTGGACCTGGTGCGACTGTAAGAGGGGACGGGCTTGGCGCTGGATTGGCCTTGGCCTTGGCCGCTGGGCAGATGCCCCTCAGCAGGCCTCCTTCTCGGCAGCTGTGGACATGTCCCCAACGGGGCCCGCGTGTACTCCCTGCAGCGGAGCCAGCCCCCCCTGCTGACTCTCATGTTGCACTCCTACGTGGCTCACACCAACGATACCGCCTTCCTGAGGTGGGCACCCCGGCCCCCTGCTGCCCTGCAGGCCCCCGTCCCTGAGACCTCCCAGGGCGGGACTGAGGGGGCGTGCCTGGGCTAAGGCGGTATCTGGCTCCGCCCCAGGGACAACCTCGGGACCCTAGCTTTGGAATTGGACTTCTGGACTGAGCACAGGAACGTCTCTGTGAGCTCGGGGGGGGGGGGGGGGGAAGAGCTACGTCCTGAATCACTATTCTGTCCCTTATGGGGGACCCAGGTAGGGATCTGCCCCGCTAGCCTCTCAGTCTCTCATCGTTCACTCTGGTGTGAGGGCCAGTGACTTCGCCCCGCGTCTCGGATGGTGATGCTGAGCGGGTGGGTGCCTGTGTTTTCAGAAAAGCAGTGCCAATGGGAGCCAGGGGAGCAGCGTGGCCCCCCCCCACTGGCGCAGTTCTCTCCCAGCTCCTTCCTACCTGGCCAGGCTGCGTAGCGACCACATGAAGGCTGCAGAGGAAACTTGCCCCAAGGTACTGGCCATGCAGTGGCTGCGTCCCCCTCTGCTGGGCCGTCCCTGGAGAAGGAGAGGCTCCAGAGGACAGAGACAGCAGACAGGGCATCACCAGGATCGCGGGCAGTGGCACGAAGAGAGGACGGCTGTGAGTGAGCTCTGTCCAGGCCAGAGGAGAAGGAGAGCTGGCAGAGTGAGGATAAGGAGGACAGGACGACAGACTAGGAAGACCACGGTGGGGGCTTTTCTCCTCTGTAGCATGGCCACCAGCCTGCATTGCAGGGTCCCCCTGCCCTCCTCCCAAGGCAAGACCGATCTGCTCGCCAAGGCCTGGAGCAAGACAAGGAGCCTCACGGCCCCTCCCTCTGCACTCCTGCTCAAACCACAGCCATCTGCGGACCAAAAACACCTCTCTCGCTTTCTTTTTAACCCCGAGTTGCCTGAAACGTGTGCGTGGTCGGGCTGGGCCTGTGTCACAAGGGCCGCCTGCATACACGGGAGGGCGGGGGACGACTCCTGGGCACTGGCTCTCAGACATTGCACGTTTCTCTATTTCTGCACATGGCAGCAATTTTTGCAGAAAGAGTGAAAAGGGCGCATCTGGGCCCAGGCACCAGCCTGCTGCAGCTGCCTGTGGCTGCCTCTGCCCACCCAGGGCAACCTCTTGTTCTCACCTCAACCACTGTGACTTCCTCTCCCCGTGGGAACAGGGTCAGGGGCTCCTGCCGCACCCAGACTCCTGGGCATCTCCCTGCCCGGCCAGGAGTCTCACAACCACAGCTCAGTGTCCACAAAATTCAGATGCTCCCAGGTGACCCCAACTCACGGCCCTGTAAGCAATGTGATTAGCAGTGTTTGTAAGTGTCCATGAGAGATGCTTTAAGTCAGAACCGGGTCCCAGGAGACCCTGACTGAAGACCTGACTATGCCATTACAGGCCCTGTGCCCTGGGCCCCTCACTCCATCATCCTAGGCCATTGCTACATAAATTGAAGGCTTTGTTCTCCATTAGGGGTTGCAAACTCCAATTCTAGTAACACAAATGTGCAGAAATATGTGAGGGCAAGGGAACTAACAGTACAAGAGCATCATCTTGGGGAGTTAGGAGAACTAGGGTGAGAAAATGCACTTTATAAAGAAGTTTCTGCCTCAGAAGGTGGTTGACACAAGGGAATGTGGGCTCCTTATTTGCTAGATATTCTGATTTAAAAAAAAAATTTTTTTTGATGTTTTTATTTATTTTTGAAGGGGAGAGAGAGAGAGACAGAGCATGAGCAGGGGAGGAACAGAGAGAGAGGGAGACACAGAATCCAAAGCAGGCTCCAGGCTCCCAGCCGTCAGCACAGAGCCCGATGCGGAGCTCGAACTCACGAACTGTGAGATCATGACCTGAGCTGAAGCCGGACACTCAACCGGCTGAGCCACCCAGGCGCCCCTAGAACTTCTGATTTTTTGAAGTAGGGTGGGACCCGATATTTTGATGCAAAATATCCCAATTTTTAAATGTCTCAATGTCCCAAATTCTGACTGGGGATGGTTCCTTGTGGGTGTGAGGAATGGTAAGGAGGAGATTTGACCCGACTACGGCACCCCCTTCTCCCCGAAGCATTCAGGGCCCTTCGGTCCAGTTAAACCTCAGCCTGCATTGTTGACTCTTGACCGTCAGTGCCCCTTTATATTGAGATACTCTGTATGTATTGAGATCCTTAATATGTAGAGATCTCTTACAAATCAAAAAGTAAAAGAATAATACTATCACGGGGCACCTGGGTGACTCAGTCATTTAGCCATCCGGCTCTTGATTTTGGCTCAGGCCATGATCTCACAGTTTGTGAGATTGAGCCCCTGATAGTACACAGCCTGCTTGGGATTCTCTTTCCCTCTCTCTGCCCCTTCCCCACTAGTTCTCTCTCTCTCTCCCTCCCTCCCTCCCTCCCTCCCTCTCTCTCTCTCTCTCTCTCAAATTAAATAAATAAATAAATAAAAACTTCAAAAAAACACCCCAATACTGTCACGCTTAGAAAACATCTATAGATGGGCGCCTGGGTGGCTTAGTCGGTTGAGCGTTCGACTTCGGCTCAGGTCATGATCTTGTGGTCACGAGTTCCATCCGCACGTGGGGCTCTGTGCTGACAGCTCAGAGCCTGGAGTCTGCTTCGGATTCTGTGCCTCTCTCTCTGCCCCTCCCCGCCACATGCTCGCTCTCTCTCTCTCAAAAATAAATAAGCATTAAAAAAATAATTAAAAAAAAGAAAACATCTATAGAATAACTATGGATAGTCGATAAACATAATGCTCTGATTGTTCTTCTCTGGGTCTGGATCGGGCCTCAGCCCACAAGGATGCAGCCTCTGGTTGCCCTCGGGGTGTCTTGGCTTTGACCTTCTGGGATGCCCTCACTCAAGCTTTACCACTTAGTTCGGCTTAGCGCATTTACAAGCAGCTTCATCGGTGGGGAGACAACACTTTAAAGTATTTATTCAGCTTTGATTTTGTAGTGAGGCTGCAGGCTGTGTAGGAAAAGGACCGAGAAAGGGACCCGAGAGGCAGCTTAGCCTTTTCTAAATCCTCAGTAATTCAGCTCTGGGCCCAAACTTGCACCCTCACCGATCAGAAGTCCCTCTGCTACTTCCTGGACCCACCGAACCTGGGAAGCAGCTGGCGGGGGTGGGGGCTTGTTCTTACTGCCTCATGGCTCCAAAGTATTTCTTTGAGGAAGAACTCCCAGCTTCCTTCTCAATGTCTATCCTCAGGGTAGCAACGTGACCAGTCCCTTTTCAAAGTTCATTTCCCAGGCTCCCCTGCAGTTAGGGGTGGCCAAGAACACAGTTCTGACAAATGAGAAGTGGAGGTCACTGGAAGAGGCTTCTTGAAAGGGGAAAGACTCAGCTGCCTTGGCCCTTTGCCCTTCCCCTTCCTGCCCGCCTTCAGCACGGATGAAGTCCTAGGAATGGCAGAGGCCACCCTGCGACCACGAGACGATGAAAGCTGAAAGCCTTCGTGAGGCTGAAAACCACACACTGAAGACGGCAGGGCAGAAAGTTGGAGACTGTTGTCAGTGGCGCCTTTGAGTCATGAGAGCCCTGGGCCCCATTATATGAGGAAAACAACCCCTCAGTTGTTTAAGCCACCGGCTTTCAGTTTTTGGTCGCTTGTGGCCGAATAAAGTCTCTAACAGGTCCTTCTGCTGAGGCCTTTTGGTCACTATAGTTTCCTTCATTCCCATCACGCGTCCAACCATGTTCTAACGTCCCAGCAATATCGTGGGGCTCCTGCCTGCCTGGCCTAATCTCAGGTGTGAGGGGCAGACCGATCCATCTGTGTGTCAGTCTGTCTGTCTACCTACCCACCTGGATCCATATGTATCAGGTGAGGCCGAGCAGGTGCACGGACCACCTTCCTCACAGCCCCGTCTCGCGGCAATCAGCTCCAGGCCCCTGGACTTCTCACTAGCACGCGTGCAAACAATTCCTGGAGTCTGCAGGAGCAGGAAGGCCAACCTGGGGAGTGACTGCCAGCTGGAAAGTAACAGGCCCAGCTTCCGGGGTGCTGTGAGTTCCATTTCATGACCCGATTGCCAGCTGTTTGCTTTACGACCATCTGTACCCTGGCCAACGTGTTTTACGCACTTTCCTGTATGGTGCTTTAGTTCGTAATAAAATCAGCTGGCCGTTTACGCGAGAGTCCATCGGCCTGCTTGGTCTGGCCCACTTGGGCAGGAGGGCAAAGGGCCTGTGGCGGCCGGAGCCGGGAGCGTAGCAGGCTCCGGGCTGAGCAGGCGGCAGCTGGGTTGACTGATCCACCCCAACGCGAAGAAGCCACCGGGTTGGAGCTCTTAGAATAGCGGCACACCTGCAGGTAAGCAGTTTCTATTGTGGTGAGGCGTTAAAAAAACAAAAGGGCAGGCGAGGAACAAGTTCGCCTTTAAAGCGACAGCTGTGCGTGACTGCCACCGCCTTGGTGGCCCGCCCACTCGCCCTGCAAGCTCTGTGCTAGCCATGAGCTGGGCCTGGGGAGAGGTGGGGGGGCTCCCGGCACCTGCGCCTGAGCCCCACCCTCGCCCCCCCACCAGCCGCCTTTTACCGCTGACAGAGGCTGCCTCTGAGTGGGGGTCTCGGAGATACTGACCTTGGTTCTGCCACATTTGTGGCACGAGTGCAGGCGAGCCGATGGTCTCTCTTTGAGCCTCAGCATCTTCATTTGTGAAGTGCGGATGGTATCTCTTCTAGAGGTCATTGTAAGAATTAGAGAGGACGTGTTTCAGGCACACAGGGAGCCAGCCAAGGGTAGTGCCTATTTGGTAATGGGTGGAGACGCCCCAGTTAACTCCATCCCAGCAGCCCAAGGCCGGGGGAGAGACCGTGCTCTCCACTCCACCAGGCAGGTCTGACATTGCACAAACATTTCCCAGGCGTCCGAGAGGGTGCATTTAAGGCCAGGCCTCCACTGGAGGACCTCCTTGTCAGCCAGTCACCGCAGGGATGCTCCTTCGGGACCCTTCATGCTCTGAGCCTCGTAGGACACAAATCTGTGGCCTGAGGTAGGGCGCCAGCAACCACCTGAGCCTCACAGACGAGGACCACTGGTGCTCAGAGAGGCAAAGACCAGCGTCAAGGCAGGCCTCACGGCAACAAAGTCAGACTGTCCTTGGGCCGGAGTCCAGCTGAGCCTCTTGGCACAGCCATCTGCATGGCAGTGAGGAGGGACAAGAGGGGCTCCTCAGAGCCAGCCCACCTGCAGAGGCCTTCAGCTCGACACACGAGGTGGAAACCCTTGTCGGAAACATGGGGATTCATCGTAGTCAACACCTCTGTCTCAGGCTCAGGCTCATGTGGGAAGGTTCTCATCATTCCTCATGGGGAAGGCTGAGCCCTGACATCGACCACCTTCCTCACAGCCTCATCAGTGTGGAAATGGACTCCAGACCCCCTGACCCAGTCCCTACAAGCTCTCGTGAGGTGAGGCTTGCATGCTGTGAGGCCGCCCACTGGGAAGTAACGTTTCTGCATGTCCCCACAGAAGGCGTCTTTTAGCTCACAGCTTGTCGGTAGCTTGGATTCCTCCAGTGGTTTCTCTGCCCTCCAATTCCCCGGGGTTCTTGCAAGAAGGATGTGTTTTGGCCAGCCTGGAGAGGGTGGGCCTGGAAGGATGTTCTGACGTCACAACGTCCAGGCTCTGCTCCAGACTTGGCAAATAAGTGGAGGCTGCTCAGGCCATGTGAGGAGGGTAGGCGCTTATTCTTTTTTTATTTTTATTATTATTTATTATTGAGAGACAGAGCATGAGCATGGGAGGGGCAGAGAGAGAGGGAGACACAGAATCCGAAGCAGGCTCCAGGCTCCGAGCTGTCCGCACAGAGCCCGACGCGGGGCTCGAACCCACGAACTGTGAGATCATGACCTGAGCCAAAGTTGGACGCTTAACCAAATGAGCCACCCAGTTGGAGCTGAGCTCCCTGTAGGAGCTTATTCTTAAGGTCGGGTCTCTGAATGACTCCTACTTACCAGGCATACATAATATCTTGTTCCTTCAGATTATGAAAAACTCAAAGCATATTACAAAATTTAGAGTATAGGGCCCCTGGGTGGCTCCATCGGTCAAGTGTCCGACTCTTGGTTTCAGCACAGGTCACGATCTCACGGTTCATGGGTTCGAGCCCCAGGTCGGTTCATGGGGAAACTGAGGTTCAGAGAGTTTAAGTAACTTGTGCAGAGGTAGCACCTTTAGCAAGTGGCAGAGCTGGGATTTGAACCTACCACAGACTCCAGAGCCTGTATCCACCTCTATCATCCTCTGGACTTCTTCCAGGTCATTAGTGATCCGTAAACATGGAGAGCCCAGACTGGAAGGCCAGCCTCAAGACTGACTCAGACTGAGGGCGCCTGGGTGGCTCAGTCGGTTAAGCGTCCAACTTCGGCTCAGGTCATGATCTCACCGTTTGTGAATTCAAGTCCCACGTCAGGCTCTGTGTTGACAGTGTGGTGCCTGCTCGGGATTCTCTCTCTCCCCTTCTCGCTGCGCCTCTCCTGCGTGCACTCTCCCCGACCCGTCTCTCTCTCAAAATAATAAATAAACATTAAAAAAAAAAAAGACTGTAATCTAATCTGTATCAAAAGCCTAACATCTGTGAATCCTTTGACCTTGAGAATGCCTGGGAATCTCACTCAGCCGTAAGAAAGAATGAAATCTTGCGACAACCTGGATGGACAGTGAGGGCATTATGCTAAGTGAAATAAGCCAGACACAGAAAGGCAAACGTTGTGTAATCCCACTTACATAAAGAACCATAAATTCCCAGGGACAGATAGTAGAATCGAATGGTTGCCAGGGGCTGTGGGGAAGGGGATCGGAGTTCTTGATCAATGGGCACAGATTTTCCGTTCGGAAAGATGAAACAGGTCTACGGACGGAGAATGGTGATGGTTGCACGACACTGTGAATGCAACTTAATACTACTGAAACATACACTTGAAAAGGGTGGAAACGGTAAACTGTATGTTATGTATATTTTCCCACAATAAAAATAACATGCAAAGCAATACTATACATAGCTTGTAGGTGTATACAGCAAAAGCATAAAGACATGCATGAGAATGGTAAATTGCGAAAGGAGGAGAGCAGTTACACTGAGGGGGGGCAGGGATCCCAGTAGGCATGAGTAGAAAGAATGCTTCAGTTGCACCTGGGATGTTTCCATTCTAAAAACAAAATATGAAGGAAATAGGACACCGCTAGTTGGTAGGCATATGTCGGTTTCCCATAATTATACTCTAACTTTTTTTAAACAGAGAGTTAAAATTTTTTTAAAATTTATTTTGAGAGAGACAGAGTGAGTGGGGGAGGGGCAGAGACTGAGGGAGAGAGAGAATCCCAAGCAGGTTCCACACTGTCAGCACAGAGCCTGACCCGGGGCTTGATCTCACAAAGCGTGAGATCATGACCTGAGCGAGCCAAGACCAAGAGTAGGACGCTTAATCCACTGATCCACCCAGGCGCCCCTCGGTGACATTCTTTTTGAATAACAAAGAGTTGAGGCCTTTGGCCCGGGGGGTGGGGGGGGTGGGGGGGTGGAGGGGTGGGGGAGGTGGGGGGGTCGCGTAGCTGAGGACAACTCTCGTGCCATAAAGTAAAGCAGCGGTGGTCAGAGGTCGTGGGGAATGGTTGTTGAGATGTATGAGTTCTCACTGGGAAGTCAGATAACTGCCAGTGTTCTGGAAGTTGTGTGCCTGCGGCCCCAGGCCCTGCCCCCGTAGAAGCTGGGGAAGAGTGCCTGTCGCACGGCATGGCACACGTCTGCCAGAGGCCCCTATTCTGGTTGGATTCATCCAGGACGCATGTGGCTTCCTGTGAGCTGACAGTGCCCCAAACAGAATTTCAGTGTGCCCCAGAGAGGACACAGAATGTAGTATCTTCCCTGCAGGGGGGGATCTCCAGGTTTTGTGGGGCCTGAAGCCGAAACAATTTGGAGGGCTCGGACCATCAAGGGGCCTCATGTGCGCGAGGGGCCCTGGAGCTTAAGTGTCATTAACTTGGTAGGAAGTCTGCTTGCCTGGTGAGCCTGGGTTTGCCCTGCCTACAGCCCAGTTTTGCTTCCAAATGACTTAAATTACATGTTTTCCCTTCTTGCCTTTTGCAAATTTGCATTAAAATTTACGAATTGAACAATAAAATCGTCATTCAATAAAATAGTCATTTTTGGCAAAATGGCTCGTTTAACCCTCCCCTACTCAAATTGCTAACAGTGCATGACGGAACGAAAGAGGCCAAACCCCACGAACCTCGTCTGCAGTGTGGAGCCGGGTAGGGCGGTGGGAGGTGGGGGGATTCTTCTAGCATTTATTGAGTCTGCCTGTACAGACATCGTGCTGGGTGCTTGCATTGTATTATTTCACCCTTTTGCCTGCTATGGGGCAGCAGACCCTTCCAGGGGGCTCAAAACAGCTCCCCTATAAGGGCGTGGGGGGAAATGTCAGGACACCACGAGTGGAAGTTCAAATAATGAAACCGTTAGCAGGGTAATTTTGGCATAAAACCCACTGCATCAGCCAGTCTCCCAACAGGAAACAGATGGCACATTCAAAATAGGATAATTTGAGGAGGGTTTATTTACAAAAACGATGTGGGTGTCAGGGAACCACAAAGGATAGGGCAGCAATCCAAGTTCGGTAGCAGCCAAGCATTGCCCCCATGATGCAGGAAGGGACGAGGGAGGGAATGGCCACTGGCCTCCGCAGGGAGAGAAAGGCACCACAAGGCCCGTGAGAGAAGACATGACCGTGGTTGATCACAAGAGGAAGTAAGCCACCTGACCTCTGCCTCTGTCTCCGATCTCCTGTGGGGCTCCACCAGGACACAGAAGATACTGGACGTGGGCCACAAGGGCGGCCTCCTGGGGCAGAGGGCTGAGTGGAGAAGGTGGCAGGGGCGGACGTGGTTCTAAAGGACAAAGAAATGTAAACGGCACAGGCTACCTCTTTGGCCCCTCAGCATCCACCCTAGGCCTTTTCCCAGGTGAACATCTTGTCTCTCGTACACAGCGGACCCGCCATTTCTCACCAGCTATCATACCACCGTGGGGTAATGTGGGCTGGTCATACTCTCAGCTGAAATCACCGGTGTTCCTCAAATAGAGTGACGGGCCAAAGGGAGAAAAAGAAACAAGAACAGCTCACGAAATCGGGACGCGACGGTCTCCACTCCTATGGCTGGCCCCAAGGCCAAGGTAACCCTAGATGCCTTCTTCTCACTTCGATTCCCTTTCACCTCTGCTGGCACTTTTTGGGACAGGGTTCTTGACCAAGCAGGGTGACCCAAGTCTTCACGTTGGCGGGATCTGAGTCCTTGGTTGCCTTAATTTTTGGGTTCCCACAGTTTTCTGCTGACTTGGACGGTTAGGCACAGGGGTGCTCCAGTGATGCCCCTCACTTCAGACACTGTCCTCCTTGTCCCCATTCAGTAGCAGCAAGCCCGTTTTGCCCTGGTAGCCAGGATCAATCATGCCACCCGGGGCTGTTAACCCCTTTCTTTGTCTGTTGGTTTAGTGGCCAGTGGAGCCCCAAATGAGCCAGGACCATTTCAGCTTCTGACTCATCAGAATCATGGCTGTGTACCTTGGAAATAGCGTTTCTTCTTTGGGTGCCAGAACCTCTAGCTCACCAATCCGAAGGTTGGGGGGCAGGGAGATAGGAAGCAAGCATTTTTCTAGTGGGTTATTAGGAATCGTAGTGAAAGAGGACATTCTCACCTCTACCCCTTGGTTCTTGGACCCACATATGGCACCATACATATATTGGCCACTGGTTTCAAGCATATAGTGGGTCTTGTACGACAGCACCCCAACCTTGCGGAATAATTCCACCACCCCATGAAACCAGAATCTCCCAGGGGTCTCAGTGAGACTGGGCGCGAAAAGCTAATCTCCCTGTAATCAGTCAACAGTGCTAACAACCAGTACCAACCTCCCTGAAAGTCACGAGAGCCATAGTTGTAAAGCAATGCCATTAATCGTTATGTTTCATGCCTTTACCAAGGATCGGTGCCATGCAAATACTTTAGCTAAACCAACAGCTGAGGCCAATTCCAGGCTTGCTGGAATTGACCTTCACGGCACCGTCCTCCTCCGTCCGTTACCCGGTCATGGAGGAACACCCCGAGGCATTAGGTGTCGTTCGGCAGCACTCGAGAAGGTTGTAGTGTTAGTAGAGACGCTGTGGTCATCTACCCACGACCACAGATCCACACGGTTCGAAACACTCGATGATCATTGTTGACCTAAATAAAGAGGTAATCTGAGGTAAGCCAGGACAACAGTGTATTCGGGAATAGCAGAGGGATTGCAGTTGAGGGCAAGCAAACAGCAAGCTGCTGGTGAGTCTGTTGAGGGTTTGGCTGTACTCATGGGCAGGGACTACAGAGAGGGGGAACTCAGTTAGAGCCCGTTAAAATAAAACAACAAATGGAGAGGAGCCTTCGACATTTTCCTAAGCAGATCAGATCAGTCACCCAAGCAAACCTCAATTCAGCCCACTTGGTGAGACCAGCCCAACCTGGGTCATCTCCTCTTCCCGCCTCTAGCAAAAGCTCCCGAGATCGATAGGAGACATCCTCTCATCAGCCCGTCATCACCCAAGAAAATTCCGACGCTATCTATTTTCTTCAAATCAGACATTTACTGGAAACCAGTCCTTTAGTCCCGAAGCTTTGTCTTCCTGACGGCACATCGGATTGTCTATATTATGTCCTCCGGTTCTATTTTATTTTATTTTTCTTTATTTAGTTTTAAAGACAAATGGCTAGTTTATTCAAATTGTTTAACCTCGTGGTTACAGGCTTCAGTTCAAGGTACATATTGGTTTGAGAGTGACGGGTGGTGGTAAAAATTACCCAAAATCACGAGTCCTGAGATACCTGAGCTTGAAAAAGATATGGCACTCCTAAAAATACCAATTTTTATCTTTTAGAAGTTGATCAAATTTAAATACATGTTTTACATTATATGTGTCAGTCTACCTAGTTTATTTCTCATAATAGTTTCTGAAAACTACCACCGTAACAGGGTTCATTTCCCAGAGGGACTTAGACAGTGAAACCACAGCCATCAAGCACCTCGGTCACTCGTACTCATTTTTATGTGGTCTATGGTCTCTCTGTCGCCCCATCTGATCGCCACACTCTCCACCCTTAAGAAAATTCATTTTCGGGGGCACCTGGTGGCTCAGTCGGTTGAGCATCCGACTTCGGCTCAGGTCATGATCTCGCTGTCCGTGAGTTCGAGCCCCGCGTCAGGCTCTGTGCTGACAGTTCAGAGCCTGGAGCCTGCTTTGGATTCTGTGTCTCCCTCTCTCTCTGCTCCTCTCCCGCTCATGCTCTGTCTCTCTCTATCAATTATAAATAAACACTAAAAAAAAAAAAGAAATTAAAAAAAAAAAAAAAGAAAGAAAATTCGTTTTCGTAACCAATGCCCAGACTATGGGATCTATCAACCTTCGGCACTCCTGCTGCCCCAACCCTCCCTCCCCACCCCCACCACACACACTTCATTACAAATTGGTACATGCACAGAGCAACCTTAAGGAATTTAAAATCTGCTGGTCTAATATCAGGTCGCTCTTTAAAAACTTTAGCAAGCATAAGGTTACACAGAATTTGTTACTTAAGGCAGATTTTCATGCCTACTCTCAGAGCTTTTGTTTCATTTATTTTAAAGATTTTATTCTTTTCTGTAACCTCTACCCCCAGTGTGGGGCTTGAACTCACGACCCTGAGATCAAGAGTCGCACGCTCCACTGGGGGAACCAACTAGGTGCCGCCCCGGAGCTTTTAATTTCATAGTTCTCGGTGAGGAATCAGCATTTTTGACATTTTATTTTATTATTTTTTTTTTAAATTTTTTGCAAGGAGAGAGAGAGCGAGCAAGCACGAGCGAGGGAGGGACAGAGAGAGAGAGAGAGACACAGAATCAGAAGCAGGCTCCGGGATCTGAGCTGTCAGCACAGAACCCGAAGCGGGGCTCGAACCCACAAACTGTGAGATCATGACCTGAGCTGAAGTCAGACACTTAGCAGACTGAGCCACCCAGGCGCCCCGGTTGTTGCCCTTTTAAACTGCAGCTTTTCTTCTGTGCCCCGGGGTAGGTCGCTCAGTCCTATCCCCCCCCAGCTGCAGTTCACAGCTTGGAGTGGGCTTCCCTTCCTTCCTTGCCTCCTGCTCTCTCGCCCTTCTCGGTGTGGTCTCGCTACCTTTTTTTAAGCAGAAGGTGTTCCGTCAGCCCTCAGTTCTTCCTCGGGAGGACCTGCTGTCAAGTAAGTGTAGAGTTGGTGTGTCCGTGGAGGAGGTGCGTTCAGGGCCTTCCTGCGTCGCCGCCATCTTGCCCTGGAACAGAGCCCCTCCTCCACTTCTGGGTCAGCCTGAGACTCTCTCACACCAACCTCGGCTCCTCCGGGGCTCACTGTGGTAACGAGGCTTACCTTGTCTCTGATGGTTAAGCACCTGGCCTTTGCCAATGAGTCTCCATTATTCCCGCTGAAATTAGGGAACCGATCCCAGCACCTGCTGTCCCCTCCAGTGGCCATCACAGGGTGCTTCGAGGGGGCTGGCCCTCGCCTCACCAACTGACACCTTAACAAAGCGTGAGTCTTTCAGCTCTCCCAGGGACTCCAAGTAGGGGAGGCTGAGCAAGTTGGATCCGGTTCCAACATACTCATTACCTGGAGCCTTAGGAATTCTTTTCCTGATGACCTTATGCTGGGGAAGACCTGGCATTTCGACCTCAGGGATTGCAGGCCCGTGGTTCTCAACCTTCCGTGTCCATCACAATCACCCGAAGGGCTTGCAACACACATTGCCGGGCCCCTTCCCCACGGTTTCAGATTTGGGAGGTCTGGGTTGGGGTCGGTGATTCTGCATTTCTAACGACTTCTAGAGTGGTGTTGGTATTGCTACTCTCGGAACCCCCACTAACCAGGTCCACGCTTTCGTTAGCCAATTTAGCAAATTACGAATACTACTCAAGTCTGCTTCGGTCAAACCGTTAGTGGCTGCACCCGTATCAACGGACGTGGCTGGATCAAGTCTTACATTCTATCCCTTTCGGTCTGATATGCCTCGAATTCACTCCCATGTGTACCCCCCAGATTCTTGCTAATACAGATTAGCAAGACATTGTAAGTCTTTGGTGTATAACCAGGCCTTCTACCTCTCTCACTGAGTTATTTTGGGGTCTGATGGTCATCATTGGCCGAGGGGCGATGAGAGGTGGGGCCTGAGGAGAGTCATAGCAGCTTGTGAGATAATTAGCTCTTGGGACATGGCCATTTAAAAGCCTTTACACAGGGGTGCCTGGGTGGCTCAGTCGGTTGAACATCTGACTTCAGCTCATGATCCCGCAGTTCGCGAGTTCAAGTCCCATGTCGGGCTCTGTGCTAACAGCCTGGAGCCTGCTTTGGACTCTGTGTCTGCCCCTCCCCCACTTACACTCTGTCTCCCCCTCGCTCTCAAAAATGAACAAACTTAAATAAATTTTTTTAAATAAGTAAACATTAAAAACACAAAAGCTTTTATGTAGAGAAAAGTTTACTTCTTGGCAGGGCAGGGTTAAGGAAGGTTGGGAAAGCATGTGTCAGGGGGTGCATTTAGGGGAATTTGGAGGCTCAGGAATTTGTTTATTAAGATTTTGAGAGATTTCATTGGCCTTATAATTAGAATTTGAAAGTTTCCCCACACCCACCTAATTCCAAGAGAGAGGCATTTGTGAGGCTTTTCAGTTAAAAACAAAAAACACTTAATTTTATTTATTTATTTATTTAAAAAAATTTTTTTTAACATTTATTTATTTTTGAGACAGAGAGAGACAGAGCATGAACGGGGGAGGGGCAGAGAGAGAGGGAGACACAGAATCGGAAGCAGGCTCCAGGCTCCGAGCCATCAGCCCAGAGCCTGACGCGGGGCTCGAACTCACGGACCGCGAGATGGTGACCTGAGCCGAAGTCGGACGCTCAACCGACTGAGCCACCCAGGCGCCCCACAAAAAAAAAAACCACTTAATTTTAGAATCATTTTAGATTTACAGAGAAGTTACAAAGATAATACAGAGACTTTCCATACACTCTATACCCAGCTTCCCCTATTACTAACGTTTTGCATTCATATGGCATATTTGTCACAATTGATAAACCAATATTGATACATTATTAGTAACTAAAGTCTATACTCAGATTTCCTCAGTTTTTCACTTATCCCTCTTTTTTTCCAAGATACCATCCAGGATACTAGTTTGTATTTAGTAGTAATGTTTCCCTAGGTTCCTCTTGGGTACAACAGTTTCTCAGACTTTCCTTGTTTTTTGTTTTTGTTTTTATTTAATGTAATTTACTTTTTATTTTTTTAATGTTTATTTATTTTTGAGAGAGGGAGAGAGACAGAGCAAAAGCGGGGAAGGGGCAGAGAGAGGAGACACAGAACTGGAAGCAGGCTCCAGGCTCTGAGCTGTCAGCACAGAGCCCGACACGGGGCTCGAACTCTCGAACTGCGAGATCATGACCTGAGCCAAAGCTGGACGCTTAACCGACTAGAGCCACCCAGGTGCCCTTAATGTAATTTATTTTTTTAAGTAAACTCTACACCCTACGTGGGACTCCAACTCATGAGCCAGAGACCAAGAGTAGCATGCTCTACCAACTGAGCCAGCCAGGTGCCCCAGACTTTCCTTGTCTTTTGTTGTTGTTGTTGTTGTTGTTGTTGTTTGTTGTTGTTTGTTTGTTTGCAACCTTTACTGTTTTGAGGGGTACTGGCCAAGTATGTTGTAGAATGTCCCTTAATTTGAGGTGTCTGGTATTTTTCTCATGGTTATACTCGGGTCGTGGTTTTGAGAGAGGAAGAACCACAAGAGGTGAAGTGCCATTCTCATCATGTCGTATCACAGTACATGACCTTTCACATGATCCTGACCTTGATCACCTGACCGAGGTTGTGCTTGTCAGTGTTTATTGATTTATTTTGAGAGGGAGGAAGGGAGGGAGAGAGAGAGAGAGACAGAGAGCATGAGAGCAGAGGAGAGGGACAGAAGGAGAGGTGAAAACCCAAGTAGGCTCCACGCTCAGCATGGCCAGATGCAGGGCTTGCTTGATATCATAACCATGGGATCATGACCCAAGCCGAAATCAGGAGTCAGATGCTCCGGGCCCCTGGATGGGTCCGTTGGTTAAGTGTCCGACTCTTTTTTAAAAAACGTTATTTATATTTTTAAATTTACATCCAAATTAGCATATAGTGGAACAATAATTTCAGGGGTAGATTCCTTAAGGCCCCTGACCCATTTAGCCCATCCCCCCTCCCACACCCCCTCCCATAACCCTCTGTTTGTTCTCCACATTTAAGAACTTCTTATGTCTTGTCCCCCTCCCTGTTTTTTATATTATTTTTGCTTCCCTTCCCTGTGTTCATCTGTCCTGTGTCTTAAAGTCCTCATATGAGTGAAGTCATATGATATTTGTCTTTCTCTGACTAATTTCGCTTAGCATAATACCCTTTAGTTCCACCCACATAGTTGTAAATGGCAAGATTTCATTCTTTTTGATTGTCGAGTAATACTCCATTGTATATATACACCACATCTTCTGTATCCACTCATCCATCGATGGGCATTTGAGCTCTTTCCGTACTTTGGCTATTGTTGATAGTGCTGCTATAAACATTGAGGTGCATGTGTCCCTTCGAAACAGCACACCTGTATCCTTTGGATAAATGCCTAGTAGTGCAATTGCTGGGTCATAGGGTATTTCTATTTGTAATTTTTTGAGGAACCTCCATACTGTTTTCTAGAGTGGCTGCACCAGCTTGGATTCTCACCAGCAGTGCAAAAGGGATCCTCTTTCTCCACATCCTCGCCAACATCTGTTGTTGCCTGAGTTGTTAATGTTAGCCATTCTGACAGGTGTAAGGTGGTATCTCTTGATGATTTTGATTTATATTTCCTTGATGATGAGTGATGTGGAGCATTTTTTCATGTGCCAGTTGGCCATCTGGATATCTTCTTTGGAGAATTGCCTATTCATGTCTTTTGCCCATTTCTTCACTGGATTATTTGTTTTTTGGAGTGTCTGACTCTTGGTTTTGGCACAGGTCATGATCTCATGGTTTGTGAGTTCAAGCCCCACATCAGGCTCTGTGCTGACAGTGCAGAGCCTGCTTGGGATTCTCTCTCTCCCTTGCTCTCTGCTCGTCCCCAGCTTACACTCATTTCCTCTCTCTCAAAATAAATAAGTAAACTTAAAAAAATTTAAAAAAAAGAGTCAGACACTCAATTGACTGAGCCACCCAGGCGTCTATATTATCTTTCAAAGATATTAAAATAATAATAAAAATGTCCTGTTTACCCATGTAAATTACCCTTTTTAGAGATTTTTATTTCCTTTCTGTAGATCCATATTTCCACATGATTTTATTTCATTTTGGCTTCTCCTCTAACATTTCTTATGTTGTGGGTCTGACGATAATGAATTCTTTTAGCTTCTGTACGTCTGAAAATATTTTATTTAGCCTTCATTTTTGAAATGTATTTTAATGGGTATAGAACTCAAGGTCAATGGTTTTTTTTTAGTTTCAGTACTTTAAATGTTGCTCTACTGACTTCTCACTTGAATTCTTTCTGATAAGAATTCTACTCTCATTTTTATCTTTGCTCCTCTGCACATAGTGTGTGTGTGTGTGTGTGTGTGTGTGTGTGTGTGTGTGTGAGTAAGTGTGTGTGTGTGTGTTTCTGGCTGCTTGTAAGATTTTCCTTTATCATTAGTTTTGAGCGATTTGATTGTGATATACCTTATAGTTTTCTCCATATTTCTTGTGCTTGGGGTTTACTGAGACATTTTGGATAGCTTCTATTGTTGTGTCTTCAAGGTTACTCATCTTTTTTTTTTTTTTTTTCTGCAGTGTCTAATCTGCTGTCAATCTGTTCAGTATATTTTTCATCTCAGACATTGTAGTTTTCACCTCTAGAAGTTTGCATGGTTTTTGTTTTTGCTTTTAACTTCTTCTGTCTCTTATGTTTTGGACTATCTGGGACAGACTTATAATTGTTTTAATGTCCTTGTCTGGTAACTCTAATATGAGTCAATTCTGATGGACTGATAATTCTCCTTATTCTGGGTTTTACTTTTCTGCTTTTTTGCATGCTTTTTTTTTTAAAAAATCAGCTTCCAGATATTATGAATCTCACTTTGTTGGGTGCTACAGTTTTTATATTCCTATAAATATTCTTGAACTTTGTTCTGGGGTGAGTTATTTGGAAAGTGTTTGATTCTCTCAGGTCTTGCTTTTTAAGATTTGTGATAGTGGGACCATATCCATGCTCATTCTAAGTCTAGTTATTTCCCACTACCTTCTGAGTACTCTCTCCCATGCCCCTCAAATCATGAGGTTTTCCGTCTGCCTGGTGGGAAGGGGCACTATTCCCAACCCCATGTGAATGCTGGGCACTCTTCCCTCTAATCCTTTTGAGTGGTTTTCTTCTGCCTCAGCTAGTTTCTGCACATTCTTGGGCTGATCAATACCCAGCCAAATACTCAAGGGGACCCTCTGCACATCTCTGGAGTTCTTCTCCTGTGCAGCTCTCTCCTTTCTGGTACTCTGCCCTGCAAACTTGATTGGTTTCATCTTCTCAGAATCAGCTCTGTTTCCTCAACTCAGTTTGTTGGGCTCCACCTGGGTTCCCTTTTCCACATCACGGCTGGGGAATTCTTTCAGGGCAGTAAGCTGGGTGATCATAACCATACTACAATCAGCAAGCTGGCTCATCTCATCTTTCTCATCTTCAAGTTTCACTGCCTTTCATTGGCCGGTGTCCGGCGGTCTTGAAAACTGTCACTTCATATATTGTGTATCGTTGGTTGTTGGTCATTGGCAGGAAGTGGAAGACAGCAGTCCTGCTCCCCAGTGGTCACTGGCATGTCCCTAGTTGCACGTTAATAGTTTTTAATTTCTGTTCTTCCCCTATGTGCTCTGGGGTTCTATGTTGGCCACAATTAAGTCAAGGAATGCAGAACTAAAATGGATATTATAAAGAGTTTATTATAAGAATTAGATTTTACTCCAGTGTTCTCAAAGTGCAGTCATTGAACCAACAGCATCAAGAAGCAGCATTACCTGAGAGTCTGTTAGAAATGTAAATATCTAGGGGTGCCTGGGTGGCTCAGTTGGTTAAGCATCCGACTCGGGCCCAGGTCATGATCTCGTGGTTCACGACTTTGAGCCCCGTGTCAGGCTCTGTGCTGACACCTCCGAGCCTGGAGCCTGCTTCGGATTCTGCGACTCCCTCTCTTTCTGCCCCTCCTCCATTCGCACTCTGTCCCTCTCTTTCTCAAAAATAAATAAAAACATTTAAAAAAAGAAAAGAAATGTAAATATCGAGGCCCCACCACAGCCTTACTGACCCAGAAGCTCTGAAGGTGAGACTCAGCAAACTAGTGTTAATAAGCCCTCTAGGTGATACAGATGCAGGTTGAAGTCTGAGAGTCACTGCTTCACATATTGGAGGAGAGACTGGAGAAGTAATTGTTCAAATAACAGTGTTGGAAAACCAGGGGCGGGGAATCACTCATAGGCCCTCTTCAACACTAGCCTTGGTGAGCAAGTTAGTGCTTTCAGGGAAATGTGGAAGTGAGGCACATCAGCTGCTGGAATGGGATCACAGAGGGGACTGGAGTAGACGATGGAAGGCTGTTGTCTCTTCATAGCTACACTCTGTGAATTCACAGCAGAGTGGTCTGGTAACGGGTCTGGGATTGCTTCTTTAGCAGAACTAGCAATAAGGAAGGAGAGGTGGACAAGGGAGAAACAAGAAGAAGGATGCACAACAAGGAAAAAGAACAAGGGGAAACTAGAACTTTCTGGCACCTATCACCTCTGACCATGATGACCTTTATATTGTTAATGCAAGCTGCTTCAGTCCCACCTCCCAAATCTTGTGCAAATTTTCTTTGGGCCAACTCTGATCCCTAGCCAAACAGGGAAGGGGATTCTCGGAAAGGCAGGTCCAGATTAGCCCAGCAAACAATTTACAAAACCACAACCCTCCACCCTATGTTAATCTGACATTCAGTCACACTTCTTTTAACCATATTTAACTTCCAAATAAACAGCAAAATCATGTTTCTGGTTAACATACTCCATTGTTCATCAAAAAATCAAAAGCATACTCTTTTCCCAAAAGAGGATACAAATTCTTGTTTTCTATTTTGAGAAAGAGAGAAAGAGAGAGAGAGACAGAGAGAGAGACAGAGAAAATCCGAAGCAGGCTCTGCACTATCAGCACAGAGCACGATGCAGGGCTCAAACCCACGAACTGTGAGAAATAGACCTGAGCCGAACCAAGAGTCAGACACTTAGCTGACTGAGCTACCCCAGGTGCCCCAAGGATACAGATTCTTATGTCACATTATCTTCAGATGATGTTCAAGCCTTTTCTAAAGTAGGTCAAAATTCCCTCTAATCTTTATTGATACATCTTAGATGGTAGAATGAGAAGAGAGAAAAAGAGAATTAGTTAATACATACCTAGTAAGCTTATAGTAAGAAATGTAACTATTATACTCATTTCTACAAGTGGTCATGTGGTCATAAATGGTATCTATAATTTCTTTCTTCCTTCTTCCACCACCCATTCCATATTTTCTTTGCCCTCTGTAAGGACCTTTGATAGTCCTGATCCCTTGCCTGGAGGAATGACCCAGACCTTCATTCCTGAAGGGTCTGGGCTAGTACTAGTCCAGCCTGTACTAAGTTGTGGTTTTCCACTTTTTGTCACATTGTATGGTAAAATTAAGAGTAGCCCCAGAAAATCTGCCGCATTCCATTCATATTCTTCCCTACCTTCTTTGTGTGATCACAACCCAATTTCCCCCTTTCAAATCTGGATCAATCACCACAAAGCAGCCCGTTGGTTTATTAGCATAAGAAGCCCAAAGTAGGCAGAAGCCCATGTGGCAATCTCAGTTTCCAGTTTAACGGAACTTCTGCCAAGTTCTCTGGAGGGGCATTCCTCTCTTGGGAACTAAGACTGTTGGACCAGCAGAACCCAAAATTGCCTGATGGCTTGCAGGCAACATCCAATTCATGATGAGCAATTCAGGTAACTTGGTAATGCTTGGTGGTCAGCATTCAGTCCTTCCTAAGGCCCAATAGCAAGCTAGAAACTGTTTCTCAAAAGGGGGAGTAGTTTTTGTCACAGGATGACATAGCTTTTCTTCAAAATCCAAAAGGAGCCTGCCAAAGGCTCTGTACAAGCATCCCTGCCCTAGGTACTTCAAGGTCACTGGATCTGCTCGATCATACAGTCTAAGAGCCATCTGTACTGCAGCTTGGACCTGGTGCAGAGCCTTCTCGTTCTGGGCCACACTTAAAAATGGCGACAATTCGGGGCGCCTGGGTGGTGCAGTCGGTTAAGCGTCCGACTTCAGCCAGGTCACGATCTCGCGGTCCGTGAGTTCGAGCCCCGCGTCAGGCTCTGGGCTGATGGCTCGGAGCCTGGAGCCTGTTTCCGATTCTGTGTCTCCCTCTCTCTCTGACCCTCCCCCGTTCATGCTCTGTCTCTCTCTGTCCCAAAAATAAATAAAAAACGTTGAAAAAAAAAAAATTAAAAAAAAAAAAAAATGGCGACAATTCGGGGGCACCTGGGTGGCTCAGTCGCTTAAGTGTCCGACTTCAGCTCAGGTCACGATCTCACGGTTTGTGAGTTCGAGCCCCATGTTGGGCTCTGTGCTGACAGCCTGGAGCCTACTTCAGATTCTGGGTCTCCTCCCTTTCTCTGCTTCTCTCAACTCTGTCTCTCAAGGGTAAATAAACGTTAAAAAAAAAAAAAAAAAGGCAACAATTCAGATTTCTCAGCAAATAAGTTAAAGTGACACACCCGAAGTATATATTACCTTCAAAATCCAAAGAGGCCCACTGGACATTATGTCCCTTTCTTGGCGGTAGGAGAGGCCCGATGTAGCAATTTGTCCTTCACCTAGAAAGGGATATTCAACATACCGTGGTCCTATGGATCCCTAGAATCCCACTGACGCAGGTCCATGATGTTTTGTTAAATCTATTTCCTATCCTCTAGCATGCTGGAGTTTTTATTCAAGTATCTAGGTAGATGCTATATATCCTCATCACATCCATAATATAGTTGGCCAGCATGATACCCCGTAGAATTCAGAGGTGACCAAAGTCTCTGTAGACCAGTAAGAGCAGTCATAGAGCCCTGACGTAGGACAATGAAGTCGTTATTGCTGGTTCTGCCAGTTGTATTGCTGGTCTTTGCTATGTGTGTGTGTGTGTGGAGTGGGGGGGGGGGGGGGGGGGGACCCGGGAAGTATTCAACACATCAATAACTACATACCAGGCCTTAAGAGGATGTGATTTTCTCCAGAAAAAGAACAAAAAAGCACTTGTGGGATAGCAGTTGAAGTCATCATAATCCACTATCAATCTCTATAATCCATTTGTCTTCTGCATAAACCAAACGCACAGGTGTTGAAAGATACGGTAGGAACAACTAATGTTTCAACTTTCAAGTCTGTTGGAGGCACTTTTACAATTTTATCTTTGCTCTTTAGATGGGAAGGTTGATGTCACGTCCCCCTACATTTCCTCACACACACTGTATTGTAGTGAAAGAAGTAGATTTACAACTTTGCTGTAGCTGAGCTTTCAAACCAGGTAATAAGCCCTTCAATTTTTTCAAAATTGTTATGGCATTCCACGAACACAGCACACCTCAAATTTCTTTCATCAGCATTTTTGCAGCTTTTGGCATTCAATTCTTGCACACTTTTTGTTAGTTATACCTATTTTGTTTGGAGGTTGGGACAAAGCTGTGTGTTCAGCTGTAAGTATCTAAATTTCTCATTTAGGTCTTTGATTTCTTTCATCAGTGTTGTGCGCTTCTAAACCTACGAATTCTGTTCATACTGTTAGATTCACTCCTAAGTAAACTTCGTGGGTACGTTTAGCTTTACTGAAACATCTGATACCTCGCTTCCATGTAGCACGGACTAACATCTCTCCAAATGATTACTATCTTGGTTCAGTTTAGGTAACGAGAACTGAAAAACTGAAATGAAGGTGGTAGGACATTTTCTACGCTGAATGAGGGTGCCCACTCCGATTTTATTCAACTGGGCTTACAGAAGTAGTGCTGGGAAGGTCTTAACGCCTCATCATGTGAATTACTTTAGTAAAATGTTCTCAAATGCAAGCATTCCTAAACACACACACACACACACACACATTGGGAGTTCCAGTGGGCTTTTATTGAGATAAATTAACAAAAACCAAGATTTTATCAACCATTTTTTTCTGAACCTTCTAAACTCAGCAGAGACTCTGGTCCATATATGTGTACATACAACATAACACATCCCAACAAAAACAGAGTCCCACTGGAACATTTGCCAATTAACAAAAAGCCAATTTTCCCTTTCCCCGAATGTTTTCAAAATTTTGAGTCCCCACTGTTCGCTTCTCAGTGGAACTGGTCCCTTGTGGCTAGGGACATTAGAATTCCATTCCATTTTTACTGAACAAAAAAATATTTTTTCAAGTTTTAGTTTTGTTTCAAAAAAGGGAAGTGACTTTGTTTTCTCCAGGCACCCCTCCCACACAACCACTGGTTAAAATACAGTAGCCTGTATCTTAGTAACCCAGCCCCTACCCCCTCCCTTTCCCTGCCCAGTATTGTCTACTGGAGAATTTAAACACACTTCTGCTGGAATCTGTCAGCTGTGGAGGGGCAGAGTCCAGGTGCCAGGCTAGCTCCCTCTAACCTCATGAACTGTTATAACCTTTGGACACTTAACTCTTTACCCCAAAGATGAGTTTTTTACACCAGAGGTTTTTCTTTGGGAGTTTTAAAAAGCAATTCTTAAGGATATAAAGTAGGATACAAGCTCACCAAAGTCCACTTAAGTTCACCTAAAAGTTGACTGACTTCAGCTCCCATGAAGCCAAAATTTTGCTGGACAAAAGTGTTTTGTCACAAAATGATTCCACAGTAACAATTTTTAACATACACAAAACATTGAAAAAAGTAGCAAATTAAAATAACATGGCTTAGTTCCCCCAAAATTATTTCATTTTTACTCATCTATAAGGTCAGGAGTGTGGCTAAAGGCCATTTCTGATGAGGTTATGAGCTTCCAAAGTGTTTCTAAATCCTTAGTGCAGACACCCTCCCTTTTGGGGCATAGTAACCTCCCTCCCACCCCTATTAAAAAAAAAAAAAAAAAAAAAGAAAAGAAAAAGAAAAAAAAAAACTAAACAAAGTGATCAGAATGAGATGTTTTGATTCCAACCAATTTACACTCAAGGCTTTGTGCTGAATTGTCTGGTTCTGACCCAAGCATGATGGTATCAAACACAAAGCACACAGCAAAGGAAAGATGCTCCCATCTCATTCTGAAAAAAATAATATTGATAACCAATTGCCTCCCCCCTCCCTCCAGCCACTGGGGCCCGCCCATATGATGATGCTGGGACCAACTTGAAAATAATTAAGAGACATATTTAGATTTCCTTCTCCCTTAACTTCTTCCCATGGAAGATCATTTTAGAATAAGTTTATTCCATTCCCAAAGGAAAGCCAAGAAAGTTTCTCCATCAGAATATATGGGAAGAGAAAAACTAAACAGGCCCAGAGGCATCAAGGTGTGTAACGATCCATAAACCATTACACAACTACTACACCACAGGCAAAACCATGAGTTGGACATAATTTAAGTGTTAAAAATAGGGAAGTCTCACTCAAATGAACCACTGGAAAAAAAATACCGCCGTTACTTAAAACAGCCAATATTGGAAAAGAACACAAAAACAATTTCCAGTAACAATACCCCTTAATAGCCGGGGGGGGGGGGGGGGGGGGGTGTTAAAAAAAAAAAAAAAAAAAGAAAAGAAAAAAGAGACTAGGCTTTGACCTAGTCTTTAGAGCATCTTTCCATTTAGCAATTCCTATTCAAGAGTCAAGCACCAAAACTGGACAGCTGCCTCTACAGGACTGTGTCCAATAGTGGTGTCCCAGATAGTTTAAGTGCCACTCCTCATCAGAGGCTATATACTTCAGTAATACTTTCAGTTAAGTCTGTGCTTTAAGAGGGACCCACAGGCATGTGGCACCAGGCACAGTCTGAGGATGGCAAAGGAGACTGCGCGGTTTGTTGTCACCCACACACTCTCTAGCGAGATACCAATTTGCATTTACAAGCTTTTCTTCTATAATGAATGATCCCTCTTATCTCGCCAGAGGTGGGGGAGAAAGAGAGAGCTGCATCAGTACAAGGACAAGATTTTTTGGTCAAAAGTTGATGCCTTCTAAATTCCCTCCCCCCACCCCTCCCTGGAAGAAAATGATTCCTTAATTAGGGTTTGTATTTAGTAACCAACATTGGCTGGAAAGAACATAGCTTGGATACCAAATATTTGAGCTTATTCTTTTTGGGGTTTGTACTGTGCAGCTCTTGCTACAGTTTTTTAAGGAGTTAGGGCTATGTCTGATCAGGAGGCATCTGCAGGATTTTGATCCTAAGGAGTTTTGGGTGAGTCACAAATAGTTTTGCTTAGAACTAGGCAAGAGTCAAAAAAAAAAAAAAAAAAGCAACTTTGAATAATTGATTTCTTTACCCAGATGAGTTAAGCACGAAAGCGTATGCAGGATTTACCTTGTAATATTTTAGGGTCTGGAAAAAAATGCAGTATGGAAATCAGATATTTTTCATATTATTTTTTTGCTTTTTTTTAAAACCCTAGATGCCTCCTGACTGACCTAGTACACTGGGTTAAAAGGGAATTTAAAACATTAAAAAAAAAAAAAGTTCACTGGTTTTGATTCATCTCACTCCTTTTGCCTGGAGATCAGGCCAAACATCAAGCATGTTGGGAGGGGCACAATTTAAAGCAACACTATTAACTGTAAAGCATTTGCCAGCAATTTACAATGCAAAATGACAGATAATTCTTGTCACAAAGCAAGAGGATGGCAAGCAGCTTTCTGTAGCATGAAAGTTAACAGCTCTCAGGAGTTGCCCATTCCTGGAAGTTTATGGATCAAGGTGGGCGGAGGGCAACACACTTACAGAGTACAGGAAGTGATCCACAGAAAGTAAGCTCCAGAACTGCTAACGTTACCAAAGCTGGTACTGGCTAGTATTCTGAAATGCAAATCCATGCTTTGTACATACACTGCTCAGACACTGCCACTCAACTGAATCCCCACACTGCAAGGGAGATTAATCTTTGTCCCCTTTTGCTGAGCTTGAAAAGTTCCTCAAACTTTTTTTAAGGGGGAAGAAGCAAAATCAGAGAGAGCTTCTCAAAACTAGCATCCTGAATCAGAGGTTTCTGAAGTTTCCTTGCTCTCTCTCGCAGGTGTTCTCCAAAGGTATCAGATGATACAGTGTGGCAGCAAACAGTGAATCCCAGACTTCTGGGTCCCTCTTCCAACACAGGGTCCCCACAGAGGTCTGCTCTCTACAGCAAGAGGCCAAAAGTACTTTTTAGACTTTAGTGTTGCGGAAAACTGAGCCCCTCTCATCTTTAGCTGCTCCCATAATCACTCTAATCCCCTTAATCCCAGCAACCTTCATCCAAAAAAAAAATATATATATATGTATATATATATATGAACCCAGAAAAAAACTTATTTACAAAGTTTATACAAGTATACACACCCAATTTTCTATGGGACACGCTCTGCCACGGAGGAAAGAGGGTCAAGGCTCTGACATGTCTACACATCAAGTGCCATAACTGCTAATGGAAGCGTATGTAAACCAGTCTTTAGTGTTCTGCTATAGAGCACAAAGGCGTGTCATATGGCTCCTGCAATGATAGACTGCTCTTTCCTTTGGGAGCGACGATGTTGGAATCTACTCAGCCCAGAAGAAATTTGTACTTGGGATTGTTTTTTTTTTTTTAAATACATGTATTTACAGTGCGGATGAACTGCAGTCGCATATCAACTCCTCCACATAAACGTAAAGAAAATGGTGTTTGACATTACTAATATGTTTCATCTTCCAGCCCTGGGCTTGAGTACTGGGTAAAAAGGGAAGGGAGAGACTTCAACTTGAAACCAAAATGAAAAGACAAAAAATTTTTAAAAGATAGGAAAAAGAAAAAAGAAAAAAAGCAAAGAATTACTATGTTGATTCCTTGGGCTGTGTCTAAAAGATGATACTCTGAATGGTCTCATAGCATAAGGCACTTCGCACAAATAAGTAATAAGCTCTTCAGGCTTAAAAAACGGATGAGTAATTAGGGAGAAGTTGAAATGCACTCAAGAGTCAGCTGTTGGAGAATTTTGAAATTGTAGACAAGCTTGTGTGTTCATCAAGATTCTTCTCTTTTTAGGGTTTCTCCCCTTCTCTTCTTTCTCCTCCTTCCTTGTCCCCCTTCCCCAGAAAACATTTTTTAAAAACCAGCAGTTAGTGCAACTAATGTTCAGTCAGCACACAGTGCAAACAAGTGGAACAAAAAAGGTAAATTCCTTCTTTTCAGCTTTTTCTCTTCACCAGTTAAAAAAAGAAAAACTGTCTGAGCTCTTTTAAGTCTTCATAGTTCCAAAATAAAAGAAGATGAAAAACCCACAAAGAGAAGAGCATCCCCCCCAAACGATGTGTCACAGATCCAAACGAGCCTTCTGTAGTTTGTCAAAGCCTAAAGAAAGAAGGAAGAAACCTAAAATTAACTTTTGTGAAAGCAACGAACTAGGGTACCTACTTTTTCACAATCTCCATCCCAAATGCTCTTAGTAGCTTCTACTGAGTCTATGCCTCCCACAGAATCCATTTAGGATGAAGGAATTTCTGCTAGGCATCCCAGAGATATTCGAATGAGAGCCTGAAAGTTCTGGTATCCAAAACAAATAAAATCAAGAATTTTTTTTTTTTTTTTTTTTTTTAACCTTCCACGAACTCAACAGCCTACCAATACACCAGCAAACATTGCCTACTTTTAGGTTTGCCTGAGGGCTTTGTGTTTGACATTCCAATTAAGGAGGGGAGGGGAAAGACTAAAGCGAAGAGAGGATCTTAGAAACTTAAAAATAACAGGTAAAAGGTTTATTGCTAATTTGGAAACAATCATCTCTCAAATCAGATTTTCCTTACAAAAAAAACCCTGCAAAATAGCCTATATTCCTTTATGTTGAGCTTTCTTTTGAGCATCAGTATTAGAGCCTGATAGTTGATAGTCATCAAACAATGAAATGAAATGGTGCAGGAAACCAGAGTGGGCAGTTAAAAAAAAAAAGACAATTATCCTCACAGCCTGATCACACATTTGGCAATGAGGCAGTGTAGGGTAATTTAACCTGATTTATTAAGGAGGTGCCTTGCCCGGGGGGCTCAGTGAGTTAAGCGGCCAACTTAGGGCCAGGTCATGATCTCACTCGGTTCATGAGTTCGAGCCCCATGTCGGGCTCCGTGCTGACAGCCTGGAGCCTGCCTCAGATTCTGGGTCTCCCTCTCTCTCTGCCCCTCCCCTGCTCACATGCACACACTCTCTCTCAAAAATAAACTTAAAAAAAAAAAAATTTTTAACCCGATTTATTAAGGTGGCCAGTAGAAATTAAGAGTGATGCTAACAACAGAGAGATGACTGAGTGATAAAGGAAAGACAAGAAATATTTTCACATTCAAACCGCTAAAAAAGATTCTTTGCTTTCATTATTTTGGAAGTATGGATTTGTCTTAAGTACTCCTCATATATCACATTATACAGGAAGACTGCATTCGAGAACAGCATTTACAGATTCTCTAATGAGACCACAACTTCACCCAAGCAACAGGTCCCAGTTCATTTATTTATGCCAACCGGTGTTTTACTCTATCATTGCTTTTATATGTAGCGCCACATGAGATCTTCCCCAGGAAAGAGGATTTTGGTTTCTTTCTTTTCTTTAAACATTACACTCACTTAGCTACTGTTCTGTCAGGTACGCACATGCTTGTTAAGGTTTCTCATCTTCTACGGGCTCGCTATGGTATTCTGCCACATACAGACTCTTGTCAATGTTGCTTGGGATCGGTTTAATTTCTGTTCCCAGCTGCTCCTCAATACTTTTCAGGTTGAAGCGATCATCATATGTGATCAAGTTGATGGCTAAGCCAAGATGACCAAAGCGACCTAAAGAAAAACAGTTTTTAATAAAAATGAGGTAAATATGAGAATCGATGTGTGCACGCAAGTCTATTAGTGGCAAAACCATACAGGACTGTTTTTGTTCACTGCCACTGTGAGTGTACGAAACCACTTATGGTCTCATACACACATTACAACTTTGTTTCACGCCCTAAGTAGTACCCTCATTTACCTTTTTCAAATGACAAAACAGATGCTCATTTATGTCAAAAGTTGCCACAAAACATCAACAGTAGTTTGCACCACCTGAGAAAAGCATGCCTGTCATGCTTTATACACACACACACACACACACACATATATATATATATATGCGCTTAAATTTTCCCTCACCTTAAGCATATATAAAGTTATTTTAACTTTTCTTAAATGCTCTAGAATAGAAATCAGTTTTAAATATCAAACAACTAAATTAGTTTTAATTCACTGTTCTCACTGCTAGTATACTCTATTTCACAAAAGAACAGAATTTAGTGATTACACTTCTCAAAACACTTCCATGAAGAACATCTTCCTGGGGTGCCTGGGTGGCTCAGTCGGTTGAGCGTCCGACTTCGGCCCAGGTCACGATCTCGCGGTCCGTGGGTTCGAGCCCCGCATTGGGCTCTGTGCTGACAGCTCGGAGCCCGGAGCCTGTTTCGGATTCTGTGTCCCCCTCTCTCTCTGACCCTCCCCTGTTCATACTCTCTCTCTCTCTGTCTCAAAAATAAATAAACATTAAAAAAAGAAGAAGAACATCTTCCTTTTCCTCACCTGATCTTCCAATACGATGGAGATAGGTCTCTGCCAGCTTTGGGAAGTCAAAGTTTATTACCACATTCACAGCTTGTATATCAATACCTCGGGTAAACAAATCTTAAAAAAGAAAGAGAGAATCTCCATTATATCTTTCAATTTAAGCATGTTTCTTGGTACCACAATACTCTTTAAGATGTCTTTCTAGTGCAACCTAAGTTTTAATTCATTAGGTATTTTAAATGTACTTGCAAATTACTAGCATTATCTTTACTGCACATTATCATAAATAATTTTCTGCTAGCCAAGTTACCTTTTCCTAAGTCCCATAAATTTTTTTTTGAAATGGTGTAAAGTAACTGCAAATGCAGGAAGAGATCAGAATGACTGTTAAGCTACAAACTCATTATAAATGAGTCTCAGGAGTAACCAGTAATTTTTAGTATTCAATCCAAGATCAAAATAGATTAACCAAGAATACTGTGAAAAGAAGAGATAAGCCACTACGAGTAATTCCTTACACTTTTAGAATTCATTCATCTCATTCTAAGTGATTTACAAGTCTGAGGTTAGCGCCAAGGCCACACCTTCTCTTTTCTAGTTCCCCAATTACTACGCTAATTTAGGCTATGAAAACTACAAGTAGAAACAATTACAATAGACTAATAACTAGGTTTTAGGGCTTCTATCAGTTCCACACTCCAAAATAATCCACAATGGTGACTACTGTTTCCAAAACACCGCTTTGAATTTGTAACTCATTAATTTGCCTCTGGATAAAATGCAAGATTGACATACAAGGTCCTCCACCCTACACGTGTTGATCCTCATATACTTCTCTAACACGTGTCCTCAAACCCCCTCCATGAAATTCATCCACTTATCTTTCCTTAAATGCATGTTCTTGAAGCCCTCTATGGATCATGTTTTATACCAGTCCCCTAACTGAAAACTCCTTATTCAAGTCTAAAACTTATATAGTTTACGAAGCCAGTTAAAATTCCAGCTCTTCTCAGATCACCACAGCTAATTAATTTCCTTTCCTGTGAAAATTTAGGACTTTTTTCCTACACACACCTCACATTTGCAAATTACCTTTACCCCCTTGTAGACCCAACCCGAAGGCTGTTTTAATAAAGTTTTACTGGTCGGGCTCTGGGCTGATGGCCTGGAGCCTGCTTCCGATTCTGTGTCTCCCTCTCTCTCTGCCCCTCCCCCATTCATGCTCTGTCTCTGTCTCAAAAATAAATTAAAAAAAAAAATAAAAAAATCAAAAAAATAAAGTTTTACTGCCACAGGACCATGCCTGTGTGTTTATGTGCTGTTTAAGGGTGTTTTTAAGCTAGAATGGCAGAGCTGAGTAACTTGTTTCAGAGACCTTATGGTATACGAGGTCTAAAATACCTACTATCTGGCACTTTAAAGAAAAAGGTTGCAGGGCCTGCTTTAGACTCTCAAGGTTGTTTATCTTTTTTATCTCTGATTAAACCATTGGTCCTTGAAATAAAGAGTGATACTTCGCATGTATTTATACACTTTGTACACATACGTTATTCAGTACTCATTTAATGACATTAAACACTCTTCTGTTTTCTGTCTGCACATGCTGAATTTGCTTAACAACTCTCAACATTTCATCAATGAACTAGTTCCTTTTCTACATTATAGGTTCCCCAAGGGCAGGGAGTATGTGTGTATATATCTGAAAATTTTTAATTATGGTAAAATATACATAAAACTGAGGAGTTAATATTTTTCCAGCACCAACTAACTCAATACCTGGCAGAATATTGGTTGAATATCAAAAACTATTTTTGAATAAATAAAACACATATTTGTTCAGAATTGGTTTAAAGCATTCTCATTTTACAGATTAAAAAAAAGGCATAAAAGAAAAGCATGACTTGTCCAAGGTCGTATGATTACAGGTTAAAAAGGGTAGGACTTGAACCCTAATCTTAAAATTCTAAAAGTCTATGCTTCAATTTTGTGTCAGCCTCTCTCTCTGCCCCTCCCCTGCTCACGCTCTCTTTCTCTCTCTCAAAAACAAACCAACATTAAAAAAATTTTTTAAATAAAAATAAAAATTCTGGAAGTCTAATATCCTTTCCATTTATTTCAATATAAAGGTTAGAACTGCTGATAAAGTAAACATACATGTATTAATTCACAGTTGTATTGTTAGATAGAAGACAGAAAAAGGTAAAGTGGAAGCACCAAGGATACCTGATAGTCTTTTTTTGGTTCTTGTAGATTAGCAAATTCAATATTCCGTTAGTAAAAATTTGGAGTTTATTTCTAGAGCAGCATTTTAACAAATTCAAATTGTGAACTACTCTACATTTTGATCTGGATGATAGTTGTATGGGTGTATACATATGCGAAAAGTCACTGAGGGGTGCCTGGATGGCTCAGTCGGTTGAGTGTCTGACTGCGGCTCAGATCATGATTTCGTGGTTCTTGGGTTCGAGCCCCACATCGGGCTCTGTGCTGACAGCTCAGAGCCTGCAGCCTGCTTCCGATTCTGTCTCTGGCTCTCTCTGCCCCTCCCTCACTTGTGCTCTGTCTCTAAAATAAATAAACATTAAAAAAATTTTTTTATATGTAAAAAAAGTCACTGAATGATATCCTTACAATTACTGTATTTCTCTGTGTACGTGTACCTCAATTACAGAAAAAAATCCTTGGGCCGCCTGATTTGTGGGTTCAGGCTCCACATCAGGTTCTGTGCTGATAGCTCGGAGCCTGGAGCCTGCTCCAGATTCTGTGTCTCCCTCTCTGTCTGCCCCTCCCCTGCTGTCTCTCTCTCTCAAAATTAAACACTAAAAACAAATTTTTTTTTAAATCCAGATTCTTCTCTACCCAGAAGCCTAGTTTAGATGATTAATCTCATACCAATACTAAGATTGTACTTCCAGTGTAGAGATGGAAGGATACTCATTGTCTGTTCTGAATGTCCACCTGGCTCCCGAGTTGAAGTTCAGTACACTAAATACACACCAAAATATAGACTAGTCTGTTTCTGGCAAAAAAATTAAGAGACCACAGTAAATAATTTCCAAAACATAGTTTCTTTTTTTTTTTTTTTTTTTTCCAACGTTTATTTATTTTTGGGACAGAGAGAGACAGAGCATGAACGGGGGAGGGACAGAGAGAGAGGGAGACACAGAATCGGAAACAGGCTCCAGGCTCCGAGCCATCAGCCCAGAGCCTGACGCGGGGCTCGAACTCACGGACCGTGAGATCGTGACCTGGCTGAAGTCGGACGCTTAACCGACTGCGCCACCCAGGCGCCCCTAAAACATAGTTTCTTAATGTTAATTTATTTTGTGTGTACTACATACATCTCATTCCTGTATGCTAAGGTTATTCAAAAAACACACAAATTCCACAGCTGTTTAAAAGACAGAGATGAGGTATGAGCGCCAACAAGTGTTCTGCAGTTTCAGATATGGAAACTAGTTTCAGGAATTAAGCTCATTTCAACTTCAGAAATTCCAGAAATAGTATTAGGGTGAGCTGAACTCTGTCACAGACTCTGATGGAAGATATGGATAGAGAAAGCAGAGCAGAACTAAAGAGAAAACCAAGGGATAAATACGGAAATACTTACCAGTGCAAACAAGATTGCGGCATAAGCCATTTCGGAAATCATGAAATACACGATTTCGATGTTCCTAGGAACAAAGTAATGCACTTAGTTTGTTTAAATCTCATACACATAACCCTAATTTTCCTATCATTAATTTCTCCTATCCAAACAGTTTAGTATACCCGAAATTTACACAAATGAGAGAGGAGCCAATTCAAAACCCGTAAGTTAAAAACAAAGGATAAAAAAGTTAACCATGCATTAGTTTCCCACGGGAATTAATAAGCAACTAAAACATATTTTAATACGTATCTTCATGTACCATTTATCTTAACTCTTAAGGGTATTTTTTATCTTTTTTTGCTGGGTTTTAAGCAACAATTTTCACCATGTTTTTGTGTTATCTATTTTTTCAATGTTTCAAACAGAAAATGACAGAAGTTTGGCTTGATCTAAACATCTACTACTTGTCTTTTGAGTTACCTGTATGCAAAAAGAAAAATTTACTTTTCAATTAAAATACAAAAATGAAAACACATACATAATGACTCTAAAAAAAGTGAAATAAATCTATCATCTGGCAAACTCATCTTTCCTTTCATTCAAAGCAACATTCTTCCAGTTGGAAATATTCTCTACACCTTAATACATTCATTTCCTGTGACAATTTCTAATATTAGGGTCCACATGATGATATCTGATCCATTTTCAAGCTGCTTTGAAAACCGTATGTGTGCTGATTAACTTAAGCTCTTAATCTTAGTCTACAGGAACTGCTCTCTTTCACAAAATTTCACAATGTTTAATTAGCACACACACAAAAATCTTATTTTTATACTTCTGCGTTTCTTTAAACTCTTGATTTAGTTCTAAAATTTAGAGATTGTGCCCTTAAGGCAAACAGTGAAGAAAAACATAAGGGCTGAGGCACATAAATTAAAAATCTAGAGCAGTGTTATCCAATAGAACCTTGTGCACTGATGGAAGTGTTCTCTATCCGTACTTTCTAAAACGGTAGTTGCTGGTCACATGTAACACGGCACTTAAAATGTGGTTAGTGTGACAGAGGAACTAAATTGTAAACTTTAATTTTAACTCCTTTAATTGCCACATGTGACTAGTGGTTACTGTATTAAACAGTGCAAATGTGCATTACCTGGGAAAGGGAGTAAAATCTCCTATTTGTATCATGCTCAATAGTCTACAATAGTTACTCATTTATAAACTATCTCCATCTTCCTAACCACCTTGTGAGGGAAGAGTGTGTATACCATGTTTTATAGCCAGAAAACTGAACCACGGAGGTCACGATGAAAGGTCCCTTGCTTACTAAGGAATAATTCATTCTTATGTTTAGGACATACGGAGGAGCATTAAAACAAAAAACAGAATCCAAGAAATACTTAGAAAAAGATTTTTAAAATCCGCACACAAGTTCTAGTTTTATACTCACCTGCCTCATTTTAGCATGGATATAGAAGCAAGAATAACCCAGTTGAGAAATCTTCTTGGCTAGCAATTCAACTCGCTGAGAGGAGTTACAGAAAATGATCGACTGGTTTATCTGAAGCTAAAGGGAAAAAAAAAAAAAGATACGAGAAAGAAAAACAAAAACCTTCATCTTACTTTGCCAAATCTTGAAAATAGTGACCGATAGATGTTAAAAATACGGTCTAAGACTTCGAATCTCATGACACAAGACAGATGCAAAATTGTAAAAATCATCAAGACTAAAACACATTCAATTCTCATTATATGCAGTAATTATGTTCTATAAAGTTGCCACAAACACTGGATATGTGAAAAAAACCAAAAAATACTGAACACGTGAATACAAAACCACTGCTCCCAGGAGAGATAAAGGATTAGGTTCCTGTGAGCCTCTAGTCACATCTTTTTCACCAATCCATCAACAGATAATCTTATGTGTGTTGCTATTCAAAGACCCCTTATTTACTCATGGCCAACAGTGTAACTCCTGCCTGGCTGTAAAGAGTTTATCCAATACACATTTTCTCTGCAAGGCACATCAGTCTTCTTGTGCTTAGGAGAGACGGAGAGCACTAAGCTTAGGAGCCATTTAAAACCGTGAAATAGGGGCGCCTGGGTGGCTCAGTCGGTTAAGCGGCCGACTTCGGCTCAGGTCATGATCTCGCGGTTTGTGAGTTCAGGCCCCGCGTCGGGCTCTGTGCTGACAGCTCAGAGCCTAGAGCCTGGAGCCTGTTTCAGATTCTGTGTCTCCCTCTCTCTCTGACCCTCCCCCGTTCATGCTCTGTCTCCCTCTGTCTCAAAAATAAATAAATGTTAAAACATAAATAAATAAATAAAACCATGAAATAAACAAAAACCAAAACAAAGCATTAAAATGCAAAAAATGTGGCATTAATGTGGCACAGACTACAAGAAAGACAAGTATGAGAGCTGAAATAAGAAGGCAGTGTGTCACCTTGCTCAATCTCAGTTGGGATTATGCACAACTGCTGTTATTTTCCATTGTACTACTAGTATCCACAAATGACTTCAGTAGCACGTGCGTATTGATCACAAGTTACAAATACATTTTGGGGAGCGGCCAAATTTGCAAATACAGAATATGCAGATAATGAAGAGCAACTATAAAATCAAGGTCAAATTATTTTAGGATTTAATTAAACGTACCTTCAGATCAACAACCCAAGCTACCTTTTAAGAAAAAGCTGTGGACTGTTTTTTACACTGAAAATGGTAGGAAAAACGGACACAACTGTTTAATTGGGGTTATAATATTCAGTAGCTGAAGCCCATTACTTACCCTGGAGAAAAGTGTGTTGAGGCAGTGTACTTTTTGGCGCTCAGTTACATAGGCATAGTACTGGGTTACTCCCTTCAAAGTTAGTTCCTCCATCAGGTTAATCTCATAGGGTTTCTGCAAATGGGAATTCTGAAAAAAAGAAGAGTCATATAATTCAATGAAAGCAGAGTGTATCTCTGAACTCAAAATATATCCTACAATTTTCTGATAAAACTATCGCTTTAAAGGGATGCAGATCTCTTCTCTTCAAAGTATACATAATCTATGATGGAAACAAGTCACCATATAATGGAAGATCTAACATTCAGATATGTAGCTAAGTTCCTATTTTGTGCTTTGTATATAGGATCACACTATAATCAATTTATCCAGTATCAATGATTATATGTCAGCCTGACACCAAACGCTAAGTGAATAATTTCATCAAATTACTATTACAACTAAAAAAATAAGTTAATTTATGCACAACAAATCTTAACTGATCAGCTGACGAAAAAGCCAACAACTTGAAACAATCAGCATAACGTAGAGACTGATTACAGGATGTAATTATGAATAAAGGTATACTTGTGGGCAACAGAACGGCACTGCTTCCATGTAGATTTATACTCACCATGAACTTCTGTACACTAAGAGGAAAAGTAGCGGAGTATAATAAAATCTGTCTGTTTTTAGGTAGCGTGAGAATAATATCCTCCATTATCTGCACAAAATCCTGTGACAGCAACTTATCTGCCTGCAGTACAAAGAAAAGACAATTTTAAAAACAATTAGTGTTTAAGGTCTTTGGTTAGTAAGGCATCATCCAAGAGCATTCATGTAATACTCCTGGTTGTAAAACAGTAAGTTCTGTAACATCATCCAGTCCGATGGCACCAAGACACAGTCCCAGGGATTCAGAAGGCGGATAATCTATAATACCATATTCTAGATAGGCAAAAAAAATCCTAGAACAGAATTTTAATTTAGTTTGAGAGACAGTGAGAGAGAAAAATGTGCATGCGTGGGAGGGGCAGCAAGAGAATCCCAAGCGGGCTCCGTGCTCAGTGCAGAGCCCCACTTGGGGCTGTCTGTGAGGTCATGACTTAAGCCAAAATCAAAAGTCAGATGCTGAGCCACCGAAGCGTCCCCCATAACAGAATTTTAATGGGATTTCCATGAGAGACAGTACATGGCTGAGAGTACAATCTGCAGAGTCAAATTACCTGAGTTGAAATCTAGTCTCTCTGACTTTTTAGCTATGTTGGCAGGTTATTTACACCCAATACTTCAGTCCACAACTTTAAAATTAGAAATTTCACTTACTGTTAACTACTTTATAGGATACCTACCTTACAGGGTCGGCGTAAAAAGTAAATGAAGAAACATGTTCAGTACTTATTGCTAGCCAATAGTCATTAATAAACATTCTCTCTCCTTACTCAAAGATAAAAAAAACCTGTCTGATAGACTACAATCACCTGATCTAGTTATCTAAGACACAAATCAAATAGGAAAGCAACTTTATTTCAAAAACATTAACACCCATAGACTTTATATACAAAAACACTGCCAGATCCCACAAATGCAGAGCCAGAGTAAGTTCTTAAAAGGCACTTACAACCTGGTGAGATAACACATATACTGGAGATGAAAAACCAAACAGTACAAAGGACATACTAGGGGCATCTGGGTAGTTCAGTCAGTTAAGCATCTTGACTGATCTCACGGTTCGTGAGATTGAGCCCTGCACGGAGCCTGCTTGGGACTCTCGCTTGCTCTTTCTCAAAATAGATGAAAGAAAGAAAGAAAGAAAGAAAGAAAAGAAAGAAAAGAAAGAAAGAAAGAAAGAAAGAAAGAAAGAAAGAAAGAAAGAAAAGAAAGAAAGGGAAGAAAGGAAAGAAAGAAAGAAAGAAAGAAAGAAAGAAAGAAAGAAAGAAAGAAAGAAAGAGAAAGAAAGAGAAAGAAAAAAAAGAAGACATACTAAACGAGGGGTGAGAGACATTACATGTCTTTTAAGACATATTACTGATTGGAAAGAGACTTAGAATGAATTTGGCTTTAAGGTATTCAACAATTACTTTTCTTGAAAAATAAAAACAAAACTTACAAACTATCTGGCATCCCTAAGAAAAACACCCAAGGCTGAACTTTTCCTATAAATACCTATCACCTATTGCCTTTAAAAAGTTAAATGGGTTTTATAAGCAAATTAGTTTGATTGACAAGAGTCATGCATTTATTAAAGGTTCACAAACACAAAGAGCTTTTGCTTCATTCACTGACAGTTCTAAACAAAGCACAAAATAATACTTTCCAAATAAAGAGACATTACCTCATCCAACACTATCATCTGGACATGATCAACTTTTGCTACTCCTTTCTTGATAAGATCCAGGATTCTTCCAGGGGTAGCTATCACCACATGCACTACACAAAATTAGAAAATATGTATTCTCATTAATTTTAGCTTAGGCAAACAGGATACAATAAAGATTCATCATACATATTTTATCAGAAACACTGTTGTAAAGGTTGGAATAATACAAACAGGCAAAGATGTGTTTTAGGAGATGGATTTTCATTTCATCTTTGGTTGGCCAGAAAATACTTGTTTCACTTCTACGTGGGGTGAGCTAACAGATTCCCAAATCACCTGCTCCAAATAAGGGGCATACTTGTATTAAAACAATCCCCAGTGAATAACAAAGGCATACCAGGCTTTTGATACAGTTGCTTCCCTCTAATCTAGAGGAATGGCCTTCAGAAGATATTACAAAGATGAAATGAGACAATCGTTTTAAGTAATTGTGCAGTATGAAGCACATGGTAAGTAATTTACCAGATGACAACCATATATAAGATTCTGACTCAAACTTTATGTATAATTTTATATAAGTTAATTTCATGCTTGGTGTTTTGTTATCTTTTTTCACGTAATGATGTATCCTGGAGAACTCTTAATGAAAATGAATACAGTTCAGCTTAATTTTTTAACAGCTTTGGGGAATTCCATTCAGACTACACCCCGATGTATTTAGCCAATCTCCACTAACGTTTAGGATGTTCCAATTTTTTTAGTACTACAAACCATACTGCACTAACCTGACCCTGCATCTGCCTATTTCTTCAGGGAAGATTCTTGAATATATATATATATATACACTCCCAATTTCAAAACATAATGACAAACTGCTCACCATAAACATTGTATCAATTTATACCCCCATGCTACAAGATAGCCTGTTTCTTCTCAAACTTTTATTATTGGTTACTACTATTTCTTAGTCTTGCCAATTGGATAGGCATGGTATCAAATTGCTGTTTTCATTTACATTAAAAAAAATTACCAGGAAGGCTGAATATCCTTCCCATTAATATCAATTTGTCTTTTTTCTCGAATGAAATGGTCATTTCCTTTACTCATTTTTCTACTGCAATGTTTCTGGTCCTTAATTCTCAAAAACAATTTTTAGTAAGTTTAAAAGGAAACACCTGTGTCTGTAATTCCACTTAGAGCCAGGCCACCTTAGAGCCATCATTTCCTACCTGTGTCATCAAGCCTCATTATGTCATCCCGTAAATTGGTTCCTCCTGTGGTTGCCATCACTTTGGCCCCTCCCATGTGTTTGCTGACCTGGATGCAAATTTGACTGACCTGTAGAGCAAGTTCTCTAGTGGGAACAATCACCATTGCTGGAAAACAGAAAAAAAGAAAACATATTTTAAGAGTTTTTAATAAGCTACAGAAATACTGCCCCTTGCAATCTAGATACTCAGGACATTTTAGAAAATTGAATCATAATAGGCCTGATTCTGAAAAGTCAAGTAAGTAAATTTCCTTTACCAAAAAAACAAACAAAAAACAAAACAAAAAAAAACAACCAAAAAAACCCACCTATTACAGTATTGCAGATTCAGACTTTTCCTCAGCAGCACTGCTATATAAACCTGGTACTCCTTAGTTACAAACCTTTAAAGGGTTCTTTGAGTTGGTAAAAACTAGCTCAAAGTTTATTAATTTTTCACCAAAAGATTCACTAAACACCTGAATAGAAAACTCTTGCTGCCCAGGTTCCATTTGAATCACATGAAAGTAGGTAAAGGGAAAATGGGAGAAATGATCATTATAGATCAATACCAATTTATGAAAATTTAAGATAAAGCTTTAGAGGTCAAAAATTATGGGATGCCTGGGTGGCTCAGTTGGTGGAGTGTCTGACTTCGGCTCGCGTCATCATCTCATGGCTTGTAAATTCGAGTCCTGCATCCGGCTCTGTGCTGACAGCTCAGAGCCTGGAGCCTGGTTTGGATTCTGTGTCTCCATCTCTCTCTGCCCCTCCCCCACTTGCGTTCTGTTTCTCTTAAAAATAAACTTTAAAAAAAAATTAACTCTATTAGCTTGCTCTGCGTACAACTATGGAAATTTCTTTCTTCTCTACTTCCTAAGCTCTTAAAATTCCCAAACCACAAGGCTTTATACAGAAGAAAAAGTTCATGAGCTCTTGCAGACACACAGGTGCCACAAGAAACAACTCAGTTCCATAATTTCTAAGTAGCAATGTCAGATAACTTCTCATGATCTTAGCTTTCCTATCTATAAGGCAATAATGCTTATTTTGCCTATTTCACTGGAATGTTATCAAAACTGTGTAATATGTAAAACTCTTCTGAAAACTAGAACTCTTTCCAAAAGCTGGATATTTTGTAAGACTACTGGGCCCCAAGCTGTGAAAGGATAGGTAAATACTAACTCCAGATTATATAAATTCTGACTAAAAAAAAGATGGTAACATTTTCCACATAGCTCCAAGGTGCAAACTGCAATTTTTAGCTTAAACAAACAACTAACTGGGACACCTGGGTGGCTCAGTCAGTTGAGCCTCCAGCTCTTGATTTCCGCTGTCATGATCTCACACTTCATGAGTTTTGAGCCCCTCATTGGGCTGTGCGCTGGCAGTGCAGAGCCTGCTTGGGATTCGCTCTTTCTCCCTCTCTGTTCCTCCCCAGCTTGTGCTCTCTCTCAAAATAAATAAATAAACTTAAAAAAACAAAACAAAACAAAAAAAAACTAACCTTGTATATTGTCCTTCTTCAGGTCTAGCCGTTCAAGTAAGGGAATGAGGTAGGCACCGCTCTTGCCTGTTCCATTTTTTGCTCTAGCTAAGATATCCCTACCAGATAAAGCAATGGGAATGCTCTCCTCCTAAGAGACAAGAAAATGAAAATTACTCATGAATAAAAACAATAAATAAGGAAATTATTCTTTAAATGCACTGAAGGTATACCTCTTTGGTACAACTTTAAAGTGTCTCACATTTGCATTTTACAAGAATAGGCAGAGGTAAATTACCAGCCAACGTCATCAACATTGCCAACCAATACTGATCAGAACTGCGTACAGTATAAACTGTATCCCAATGTAATACAAACTGTATATGTGAATTTGTACGTGCAAGAATGTGTATGCCTAAGGAATCTGGGCATCTAAACAAAGAAAACAACAAATGAAAAGGAGGAACCTGGGCTGACACACAAATAAGACTTGAATAAACAAAAAAAGCAAAGGACATCTCACAATTAAAAACTGGAGAAGAAGTGATACAAAGAATACAAAGGTAAGACTGTACGTTTTGAGACTAGGAAGCCAATTTAAATTTAAACACAATGAAAAATTGTGCCTTGGGCAGCCCATCCTTGCAAAAAATAGTTATCAGCTAGAAAGTGTAACTTTAGTTCCTATTTGATTTTATTACATAAGTTCACAATGTCAATGTCAATGTTTTCACATGCAACTTCTCTGTCCTGAAGCGTGCTCAACTGGAGGCCCAATTCTATTCCAGTTATCTCCATCGATGGTCACATCAGAGACTGACTTTTCACTTTCACATTTAGCTTACTGTGTCAAGTGTATTTTGTAAAGATAACATTTCCTATTTGGACAAATCACCTAAATAGCAAAGGCCTCCCCAAAATTACTGAAAATTAAATATTCATATACAGAGAGAAATTTAAAAATGAGAATAGGTATCAACAGGGAGGAAGCAGAACACTTCCATTTCTAAAACTAAAAATTTTAATTTCTAAAACCAAAAAATTAGGAAAATAAATTAGGAAAGAGATTTATTACCACTTTAACAGTTTCTATGCCTGAGCTAATAACCAAAAGAAGTATCTCTAGCACTTTAAAGTTATTATACAAACATTTAAGTAATAAACATCATTACTTGCATTTTTTTCCACCGTGGTACTCATTCTACCTAGAACCCATCACAGGAGTCAGATGGGTTCCATATTATCAGAAAAAGAAACATAGCTGCCAAAACAACGTAAAAAATGGTCCAATGACAATACTCTGTTACCCTCTCTTCCTACAATCAGCATTAAGCACTCTGCTTATCACAGTAAAGCAGGTCAAAGAAAAATCCTTGGCTTTGACTCTTTGGTCTTAATCTCCTCCTACTTTGAGTCAACTCTGTTAATCTTCAGTTGCTCTGAAGGCCTATTACCTCCACGGTTCATTTTATTTATTTATTTGTTTGTTTGTTTGTTTAATTTATTTATTTAAGTAACCTCTACCCCCAATATGGGGCTCGAACTCACAACCCTGAAATCAAGAGATGCATGCTCTCCAACTGAGCCAGTGAGGTGCCCTATCTTCTACAGTTTTTAAATAGGCTACGTGCACACTACTCAGTTCTAGAGCAGGATAAAAGGGTCTCCCAGTGACATCCTGAGTCAGGTTCTTTATTTTTCTTTATTATTTTATTTGTTTAAGCAGGCTTCACACCCAGCCCTGAGCCCAACACGGAGCTTGAATTCACGACCCTAAGATCAAGACCTGAGCTGAGATCAAGAGTTGGACACTTAACTGACCCAAGCCACCCAAGCAGCCCTGGAGTCAGGTTCTTTAAAAGAATAAAACTTTTAATAAAGTGACGCAGGTCAGCATTAGCTTAGGGGTATCCTAATTCCCATTTTGGGTTCACCTTTTAACTTGGATTAAGGCACAGACTTCTGTTCCCCTGCACTCCCTGATAAGGGCTTATAGTCTACAGAAACTGTTTAAAGTTTTTTTTGTTTTTTAAACCAAGTAAACTAGTCTTTAAGATACAGATATATATGCCCCATATGGTAACCATTATGATTAGCAAGCAGGGAATTCAATACATCCACACCGTCTCACCACTGTTTCCTAGGAAGATTAGGTAATATGAAGAAAGAGAATTCAAGTCAGGTTCAGACAGCTTTGAAACCCAAGAGGAAATCATGGGAGCTACCAGGGAGAAAAGAAAGAAGGAACGAAACAAAAAACTTTAAAAACTTACTGTGTGCCCGGCACTCAGATACTTTATATTATTTATATCCTTTCAAGTTAGGTACTTTGTTTTATAATGAAAACCTCTCCACACAAAAACGTGTCCATGAATGTTCACAGTAGCATTATTCAAAATAGCTAACAGCAGAAAAAAACCCTGTCGACTGATAAACCGAATGTAGTATAGCCATACAACAGAATTATTATTCAGCAATACAAAGGCAAGGACTGATACATGTTACAACATGGATGAACCCTAAAAAATGCTAAGTCAAAGAAGCCACTCACAAAAAACCATATATGCTAGGATTCCATCTAGATGAAATGTAGGGAACAGGCAAATCCATGGAGACACTAAGATTAGTGGCTGGTTAGGGCTAGGGGAAAATGAAGGGAGACTGCTAAAGCAGCTTCTTTTTGAGGTGATGAAAATTTTCTAAAATTGATTGTAGGGGCGCCTGGGTGGCGCAGTCGGTTAAGCGTCCGACTTCAGCCAGGTCACGATCTCGCGGTCTGTGAGTTCGAGCCCCGCGTCAGGCTCTGGGCTGATGGCTCGGAGCCTGGAGCCTGTTTCCGATTCTGTGTCTCCCTCTCTCTCTGCCCCTCCCCCGTTCATGCTCTGCCTCTCTCTGTCCCAAAAATAAATAAAAAACGTTGAAAAAAAAATTAAAAAAAAAAAAAATAAAATAAAATTGATTGTAGTAACAGTTGCACAACTGTGAATATACTAACCCACTGAATTATATGCTTTAAATGTGTGAATTCTGTGATATGGGATTTGTATCTCAATCAAGTTATCAAAAAACCCATGACAACCCTACAATCTGAGGTCTGATTTTGCCACCTTATCTCCCCAAGTCCATGTTCCACTGTAAGGTCTAGGGACTTATCCACTAAGTATTCGTTGTGTTTTGGTTACCCTAGGATTCATTTTCCCTTTCCCAGTAGCACCCTGACTTCCATCTGAGGAACTGCATCTCCCCACCGGACACTCTAGCCAAAGAGGAGACCTCAACTGAAGCCAGGCCAGCTCCATGCTCCCTTCTTAGAATTTAAATTGTTAAAGTACATCCTATAACAATTTGTAGCTTTCTAAGCCCTTCACAGCTGCCTCAGTTCTTGGTCTATTCCAAGTGTGTTTCTCCAGATTTTTCTCACTCTTGTGAACTCCTCTGATACTCTTTCAAGAAATTTCCCTTTGCTTAAGTTAGCCCAAGCTGGTTTCTGTTGCCTACAACCAAAGCACAGTATACTTCCCAATTTCCTAATACTGAGAGGCATTTGACAAAAGTGTCTTACCTAAAAAAACTGAAAATTGCCCAATTAGCTGCTTTTGGAGTAGCTGCTTCTTTATACCTCCTAGTGCTAGGGAGCCGTAACAATATTAATCTCAGGGGAAAAGATACTATGACTATGGTGGAGAAGATGGCAATGGTTCTCCCATCCAAGTACTAACCAGGCCCAAACCTGCTTAGCTTCTGAAATCAGATGAGATCAGGCATGTTCAGGGTGGTATGGTCATAGACATAGGTGGTATGGCAATGGTTCTCATAGGTATCTAGTGCTACCCAAAAAAAAAGATATGGAAGATAATAATTTCAAAAATATCTCTAACTTAGGAACACACTCCAATTTTGCCACAGTAACCAATGAGGAAATACTTTTAAACACTTTTCTGCAAAGTTAGGAAAACAATTCCTAGAGTCATAAGAAATCTACATTAGCAAAAGGAATGATTTGCAAAGGATTAAGGATGCTATAATTCCTAGCTATCAACAATAAACTATCAATTTTTATTAGACCTGGTTGACAAAATAATTTCTCAAAAGAGTTGAGAAATTTTGTTGCCAACAACAAGGAACTTCCATGTTTCCCTCAATAATGGACTACTTGCCATTTTGTCATTATCTAAAGTCTTCAAAGGTTGTACGTAGGGTCTGGAAGCAGTAAGAGCTGTCATTTTCAACCATCTCGAAGTAAATAGTTGACCCTTGAACGAGGGAATTACAGGCACTGTTATCCTCCCTCCCGTTCCACCCCTCTGCATCGCGGCAGACTCAAAAATCCATGTATAAATAACTTTTGACTCCTCTACAACTACAAACAGCCTACCGTTGACTGGAAGCTGATATTGGTAAGGTAAACAATTAACACATTTTGTATGTTATATGTAAATAAATAAAGTAAGCTAGAGAAAATACTAAGGAAGTTCTAAGGAAAACACATTTACAATACTGAAAAAAAATCTGTGTATAAGTGGATCCATGCAGTTCAAACCCTTGTTGTTCAAGAGTTGACTCTGTAAGGCTTCGCGATGCTAAGCAGAATAAAACAGTAGATTCTTAGGCCTTCCAAAGAAGTCTGGGCTCCTATAAAGCTATGCCTTTAGAAAGGCATAGTTATGCTAGCTCTGGGGGATAGCATTCAGAACTAGAACTAGAGTCACAGATGGTTGCACCAAAGAAAGATGTGTGGAAGCAATCTGTAGTATATATGGTTCCAGACTGTCAGGGTACAATCTTTTTTGAGGATATAATTTTAAGTGCTTCACTGTCCAATAATCTTACAGCCAACAAAGTCACCATCTCTTAAAAAAAGATTCAAATGCAGATGACACCCATCTGATCCAAAAGGCTTTTGTATTTGGGGAAAAAAATGTCTGGACAACATTGTAAAACTAAGTAATATAGAACACCTTAAAAACAACTGGAAAACAAGGAGAGAAAAGTAGGTAAGAACAGAATGAATAGAAGACATCCAGTCATGAGGTTAGATTTTACTAGAGGGTTTCTAAATTTCTTTGTTTCAAAATCTTAATATTTATGGTTTGTTAAACTGAATTAATTCTAAGGACCATCTTGTATTTTCCACAGATTCTCAGGCAAAACAATAGTGAAGAAAAAGACAATGGGAATGGTGGTCCCAGGTATCTAAAATAATACTTTATATCTGTACACTGCTTTGCTATGTCAAAATAGTTTGTTTACAGGGGTACCTGGGTGGCTTAGTTAGTTGAGTGTCTTACGTCGGCCCAGGTCATGATCCCATGCTTTGTGGGTTCGAGTCCCACGTGGGGCTCTGTGCTGACAGCTCAGAGCCTGGAGCCTGCTTCAGATTCTGTGTCTACCTCTCCCTATACCCCTCCCCAACTCTATCTCCCCAAAATAAATAAACATTAAAAAATATATATTTTGTTTAAAAATTGCATTTGATTCTCACAAAAACCCTGTGAGGAAGATTACTTATTTTTATTTTACAGAGAAAGCTAGATGTGAGACTAGTTAAGTGGCTAGAGAGATAACTATCTCTATGTTATATTAATACTCAGACGCGAACAACAATGTCAATTTTAGGGGTGCCTCGGTGGCTCAGTTGGTTTAGTATCCAACTCTTGATTTCCGCTCAGGTCATGATCTCACGGTTTGTGAGATCAAGCCCTGCATTAGGTGGGAAACAGGAGCCAGCAAGGCTCCATTAAGAATTCAGTCTCCTATGGGGCGCCTGGGTGGCGCAGTCGGTTAAGCGTCCGACTTCAGCCAGGTCACGATCTCGCGGTCTGTGAGTTCGAGCCCCGCGTCAGGCTCTGGGCTGATGGCTCGGAGCCTGGAGCCTGTTTCCGATTCGGTGTCTCCCTCTCTCTCTGCCCCTTCCCCGTTCATGCTCTGTCTCTCTCTGTCCCAAAAATAAATAAAAAAACGTTGAAAAAAAAATTAAAAAAAAAAAAAAAAGAATTCAGTCTCCTAAATGAACCACTGTCTTTTTTTTTTTCTTTTTGAGGAAGGCAGGGGCATTTATTCCTTCCTGCCTCCCCCCATTTCCTTTGTTCATAAAACAAGTCTATGGAATAACAACCCATACCAATTATAGAGCATTCAACATCTATGAGGCACTATACCAAGCATACTAACATGAATGACCTCACTTAACCTTCACAACAACTCTGTAATATATATCATATATACTGTTATATCAATTTTACAGGCCAGGAAACTGATGATTAGAGAGATACCTCAAATAATCAACTTAGAAAGGAGGGGAGTCGGGAATTCAACCTGGACAGTCTGACTGCAAAGCTAGTGCTGTTCAATAGTTCTACAGACCAAGGTTGCATGTGGACATGTCAACCGTAATTTCACAACATTCTAAATAAATACTACTGAGTATCAGAAGGCCCATTTCCTGCCATGCACCTGAATACTGGAGATACAAAGTTGAATGATACAGTCCCTGTAACAGAAGACTCATAAAACTTTCATCCCTGTAGATAAAATGGATTAACATGAACTACATTATATAAAAATAAATTCCGCAGTATTTTTAATGTATGTACTCAAATTGTCTGATGATACATAACTTTATCTTGATACTTTCTCCAACCATAATAAACCTCTTTAGTTCGTCCACAAAGGCACACAAAGTTTAGAATCTCTAGGCAATCGCTATCCCAGTGTCTCTGGCTTAGAATATGGATCACTTCTTCCAGGTCATTCCATCTTCTTTTAATGGCTACACATATACACAATTTCAACTAGAAGAGGGCTCATCACAGCACACTGAAATTATCTGTACAGTTAGTAGTCTCATCCACCTGGCTGTGAGGGCAGGAACCCTATCTGTCTTGTTCATCACAGTATCTCCAGTGTCTAACATTTTCTGGGTCACTCAGTACATGTTTGCTCAATGAAAAAGTGCTCATTGTCACAGGGTTTGTCCTTACTACAGCCCGGAACCAACACTGTCAATTAACATGCATGTTTAGGCCTACATGTATGTGTGTGCACATACACATTTCCACCTAAAGAGTCAAGGAGCAAACGGTGCACTCAGTACTCAGATGTAAGTCTCTAATACTGCTGTCCCAAGACAATGAGGGTTCCCTGGAGAAATGACTGATTCCAAGGCTGGGATAGCAGAGGTGCAGATAAGCTTGACACCATGATATACCAAAAAAGGAAGTACTCAAGGAAAAAGAGGGGATAGTGAGGAGGGGACAGGCAGAGCACAGAGGATTTTTAGGGCAGTAAAACTACTACGTGTGATACTACAATGATGGGTACATGTCAGCATACATTTGTACAGCATACTATACAAAGTACACCACCAAGAGTGAACACTAATGCATACTATAAACACACTACAAACTTTAGGTAAGGTTAAGAGAGGTTCCTTAGTTATAATAAATATATCACTCATGTGAGGGATGTTGAAAATGAGAGGTTATGCATGAGTAGGGACCAGGGTTTATGGGAAATACCTTTTCTGCTCAATTGCTATGAACTTAAAATTGCTCCAAAAGATAGTCTATCAGAAAAAAAGCAGGGGGGGAGGGAGTGGGGGGATATTACAAAAACACAGAAACCAGCTTGAAGGAGCTCACCATAGCCAAATATGGGACAATTTGGCCACAAAAATACCACCAGGGGAAAAAAAATCCATGCGTCCACACTGATAACATATAGCTACATGAAAAGATATGGGAAGGCTCTTCTTCACAAGGCCAAACATGCAAGGAGCACGACCATTGGAAATCCATCATTACCCACCAGAGTAAAGATTAAAGTATGCAAGAATCAACAATGGATACTAAGACTAAGGGGAAATTCTGATGGAAGAGTAAGATACCTGCATGGTCTTAAAGGCTCCCCATAGACTGCTTATTAGTTTTAAGGGAAGGGGGGAAAAAAACAGTTAATTAGGGGTGCCTGGGTGGCTCAGTCAGTTAAGCGTCCAACTTGATTTCAGCTCAGGTCATGATCTCACAGTGAGATTGAGCCCTGTATTGGGCTCCACACTCACAGCATGGAGCCTGCTTGGGATTCTCTCTCTCTTCTCTGTGTCCCTTCCCTGCTCACGCATGTGCACACACTCTCTCTCTCAAAATAAAAACTTAAAAAAAAAAATCAGGCACCACCTTGAGAGGGTAACCAAAATTAAGTTCACCATTGAGAAACAGATGGACACTGTATATACCTCCCAATGAGGCAGCTTGAGAAGGCTACAACATGACTTCTACAGTATCCTGGCTAAGAATGCATAGCTTGAGTCTCATCACATACAGACAGGAGACAAACCCAAAACGAGGAATGTTATACGTTAAAAAAAAAAAAAAAGACTAGGGAAATGCTCGCAACTGTAAAACGTTAAAGAAATGTAACTAACTCTATGTAATACAGTTTCATAATATGATATACCTGATCCTAGGATGCATCCTGTACAGAAAAGAAAAATAAGTCCTATAAAGGATATTTTAGAGTCAATTAAAAATCAGAATACAAATGACAGATGAGATAAAAATACTGTATTAAACTGACCAAAGGTAAGGACACTACGGTTACTCACAGGCACCTAGGGGCGCCTGGCTGGCACAGTTGGTAAACAGGTTACTCTTCATCTCAGGGTTGTGAGTTTAAGCTGCACGCTGGGCACAGAGCTTATTTAAAAAAAAAAAAAGTCCTATTCTCAGGAAATATACACTGAAATATTTAGAGGCAATGGGCCACGATTTTGTGACTTATCCTTCAAATGTTCAGAAAAAGTGCCTATGTGTACACACACACAAAAGTGTTGGTTAACTGTATCACCCACACATATCAAAAAGTATGGATTGCTTAACTCACAATATTTTATATGGATAAAAACAAGAAACATACCTGAATAGGAGATGGCTTTTCCCAGCCCATTTCAAAAATTCCCATCAGTAACTCCCGTTTCAAACAGTAATCTTCAAACTCATTTCCTTTTGTGGAGGTCACATCCTACTCAGGCAAACAAAAGAAATAAAACAACAACAAAATAATAAAGTACAACTGTGTTCCTTAGGTAGCTAGTATGCTTAAGAAAATTTGTTTCAGGGACTAATTTTTTATCTACCCCATTTAAAATATAAATATATGCAAATTGCTTGTCTCGATCTATATTTCAAGTATTCCTAAAGAATAATTCCTAAAGAATAAATAACTACTCTTTAACATACACACAAATCATTTAAAAATTGTTTTGGGGTGGGGATGCCTGGGTGGCTCAGTTGGTTAAGCGGCTGACTTTGGCTCAGGTCATGATCTCACGGTTCCTCTAGCCCCATGTCACACCCTGTGCAGACAGCTCAGAGCCTGGAGCCTGCTTCAGATTCTGTGTCTTCCTCTCTCTCTGCACCCCCACCCCCCAACTCATGCTCTGTCTCTCTCTCTCAAGAATAAACATTAAATTTAAAGAATAAAATAAAATGAAAATTGTTTTGGTGAGTGGTGCCTGGATAGCTCAGTGGGTTAAGCAGCTAACTCTTGATTTCAGCTCAAGTCATGATCTCACAGGTTCATGAATTCAGCCCCTTTGTCGGGCTCAGCACTGACAGCGCAGAGCCTGCTTGGGATTTTCTCTCTCTCTCTCTCTCTCTCTCTCAAAATAAAGACATAACCATTTAAAAAATAAAATAAATTGTTTTGGGGAAAGGCCACCCTACGGTCATATTCTTCTGAGGACTGGTAGAATACCGTTATTTTTACAAATCACAAGATGTGAAGTCAAACCCTAACTCCCACTCACTGCCTACAAATATCCTATCCTAAATAAAGGTTTCTCACACTTAGCACTATTGACATTTGGGCCAGAAAATTCTCTGTTGTAAGGGGATGTCCTGTAGCATCCCCCCAGTTGAGTTTAACCAGCTGAGTTAACCAAAAATGTCTCTAGCTACTGCTAAATGACCCCTAAGGGACAAAAATCACCCCTAGCTGGGAACACTGTGCTAAGAGAACTAACCTTTCAACCTTCCTTTTCTCATCCACTAAACAGGGTTAATACCTAACCTGAATCTTACTATGTCGGTGGGAGCAAAAGAGAATTTTGAGAAAATGCCTTGCAAATCCTGAAAGTACTCTGTAAGTTAGATAAAATACACACGTGTAAACACAGTATTTAATATACAGACACACATTACCGTATTAATAGAATTCCTCCAAACAGTGAAAAATTTCGGCAATTCATCATATATAATCTATATAATTTCAACCATTTCAACCTATTTCAGAGTAAATACACAATGCCTATTGTTAAGTAACTACCTCATTTTTAGAGTTTCCACACCACTTTTCCACTTGAATTTTACAACCAACTTACCGAAGTTTTGATTCTTAGATCCTTTGGAGGGAGTTTTAAAGTCTTTTTCCAGTCATCACCAGGTCTACAGAGAATACAGTAAAATTGAAGCATGAGAATTCACAGGATCACTCTTTTCTTTTTTAATTTTTTTTTTTTAACGTTTATTCATTTTTGAGAGACAGAGCATGAGCGGGGAAGGGGCAGAGGGAGGGAGACACAGAATCTGAAGCAGGCTCCAGGCTCTGAGCTGTCAGCACAGAGCCCAATGTGGGGCTCGAACTCACGAACTGGGAGATCATCACCTGAGGCGAAGTCGGACACTCAAGTGACTGAGCCACCCAGGCGCCCCCACAGCATCACTCTTCTAATAATACAAAGATGATTCACCATAATTATAATACAGTAAGTTTAATGTATTGCTATTTACTTCAGAATACGGTTAACAGACATAAACAGCTTTAGAAAAACCGCTCTTCTTACAAAAGAACAACAATCTAGGGAGGATTTTAAAAAAATCAAAAATAGAAGGGAACAGGCAGGGGCACCGTGGGTGGCTCAGTTAGAAGGACATGTGACTCTTTGATCTCAGGGTCATAAGTCTGAGCCCCAAGTTGGGTATAGAGATTACTTAAATGAATAAAACCTAAAAAATAAATAAATAAATAAATAAAAAGAAGGGAATAAGGCACTTAACCCCCCCCCACCCCCACTTTTTTTGGACAGAGAGTACCCGGGCCAGGGAGATGGACAGAGGGAGGGAAAGAGAGAATCCTGAGCAGGCTCCACACTGAGCGCAAAGCCCAACACAGGGCTCAATTCCATGATTCCAGAACCATGACCTGGGACGAAATCAAGAGTCAGATGCTTAATATACTGAGCCACCCAGGCACCCCTGGGCATCCATCCTCTTAAGAGCAGCAGTGTAATATACAGTACAACTGTTCTCAAAACTGGTAACCCATGTGTTTTGTTTGATATACATAGTGTGTTTTCATTTAAATTAGTTGCCAACATTTAAACATTAAAAGATTTCATATAAAAGTCCACATTCTGACTTTTCTTGAAAAAACTGGAAGCTTCATCAACACTAGTTCCAAACTTCTGCATGTCAACAGTTTGAAAGAGCTTAATAACTGGGAGTTTAAATCAAGCAGCAGACTCCTTTAGTCAGAACAAGTAAGTACCCTCTCATTTGGCACAGTCTCCTGTAAGTAAGCATCTGAGTTTCTAACTTCTGATGACTAGTTAAAACTAAGGGCTCTAAAGTTTCAAAACTTTAGGTTTCAAACCAGGTCAAGCCCTGACTCTACTATTTATTATTTCTGTGATTTGCAGCAGTTACTTTTCTAAGCCTCTAATTCTCTCCTATATAAAGTGGGTTAAGAATTATATCAAATAGGGGATGCCTGGGTGGCTCAGTCGGGTAAGTGTCAGACTCTTGATTTCAGCTCAGGTCATGATCTCACGGCTCCTCAGATCAAGCCCTGTGTCTGGCTTGCGCTGACAGTGCAGAGCCTGCTTGGGATTCTCTCTCTCCCTCTCTCTCTGCCCTTCCCCACTCCTACATGCGCTCTCAAAATAAATAACCATCAAAAAAAAAAAAAAAAAAAAAAAAAAAGAATTATGGAGCGCCTGAGTGGCTCAGTTGGCTGAGCGCCCAGCTTTAGCTCAGGTCACAACCTCACGGTTTGTGAGTTCAAGCCCCACGTTGGGCTCTGTGCTGATAGCTCAGAGCCTAGAGGCTGTTTCAGATTCTGTGTTTCCCTCTCTCTCTCTGCTCCTCTCCTGCTCATGTTCTGTCTCTCTCTCTCTCTCAAAAATAAACATTAAAAATAATAATTATAGCAAATAATTTATATAAAGCACTCAGCACAGTGATTGGCAAAATAAGAAGTCAGCATTAGCTGTTAATGAACACCTCCCGATCTATTTTACTGAGAATGTTTGAAATCATGAAAGAGAAACATGTAAAACAAATTTCCCTTTTGCTCAGGTGAAAACTTCAAATTACACCCAAAGCATCTAATAGGGAAAAAAAAATGTCAATAAAGCAGACAATGCTTTCCACTGTGTCATCTTTATAAAATAAACAAAAGTTTTCACTGATTTCATTATAGCAATTCTTATATAATCAGAGCCCTCAAAACATCTCAAGAGTCTTGATTTAGAAAGATGAGCCATTTTCCTTAAAGCTAGGTCCCATGTAATTTAAGATACTGTAACACAGGTAACTATTTGCTACTAATTCCAAGGGTACCAAAGTCTTTCACCTCTGCCTACAAAACACACCAAGGTTTTTGAACAAAAAATTTAGTTGTACATCCTAGTAGGCTAACTTGCCGCTGTCAAATTCAATATATAAAGTGAATAAAAATGCAGAAATACAATGGAAAATCTTACCACATGGAACTTATAATCCTAGGAGAGAAAAAACCCAAACTATTTAAAATGAGAAAATAAGTGATAAAGATAAGTATTAGAAGATTTCTGAAGACAGTGATGGGATCTAGAAAGCTTCACAGAAGAGGACAAACTGAGATTTAAGGAACCCAAAGAATTAGGGGCACCTGGGTGGCTAGCTGGTTAAGCATCCAACTTCGGCTCAGGTCATGATCTCATAGTTCTTGAGTTTGAGCCCCATACTGGGCTCTCTATTGTCACAGGAGCCTGCTTCAGATCCTCTAGATCCTCTGTCTCCCTTCCTCTCTGCCCCTCTCCTGCTCACTCACTCTCAAAAACAAACATTAGGGGCGCCTGGGTGGCTCAGTCGATTAAGCTTTCTACTTCAGGTCAGGTCATGAACTTGTGGTTCTTGAGTTTGAGCTCCGTGTCAGGCTCTGTGCTGACAGTTCAGAGCCTGGGGCCTGTTTCGGATTCTGTGTCTCCCTCTCTCTCTTCCCCTCCCCCGGCTCTCTCTCTCTCTCTTAAAAATAAACATTAAAAAAAAAAAATTAAAAAAAAAAAAAAAGAACCCAGAATTAAAAAGAAACCATTAATCCCAGGATGAGCAAAAGAGAGAAAGCAAAATCTACTGTTGTCTCAAGCCAGAATTTAGGTAGAAAATAATGAAATAACACAGCTTTATGTTTAAAAATAGCCTAGGAGCTCCTGGGTGGCTCAGCTGGTTAAGCGCCTGACTTCAGCTCAGGTCACGAAAGTTCGTGAGTTTGAGCCCCACGTCGGGCTCTGTGCTGACAGCTCAGAACCTGGAACCTGCTTCAGATGCTGTGTCTCCCTCTCTGCTCCTCCACAACTCATGCTCTGTCGCCCTCTCTCTCAAAAATAAACATTAAAAAAAATTTTTTTAAAGATGTCCTAAATTTTGCTAACCTATTCATATTTTGTCAAGAGAAACTACAATTTAGAAAATATTTTTGATTTCTATACTAAAGCATTCACCTTAAAAATCATAAAATATGCACAAGAAATAACAACATGTATTGATGCCAATTCTCTCAATGACCAAATCAATTCCATTGGAAGTTAATTTCTACAGGTCACTAGCAAATCACATAGCAGTAACCATCTCTATGATATTCAAGGGCTACTTTTCTTTAGAAGTGCTTCTTAGGTACGCAGAAGATCTAGGTTGTAGTAATACATACACTTTAGTTCAGTGAAGCCGTTTCATCATATGAAGATTTCAAGAGTAAATCAATCTCTATGACTAGAATCTTAATAAAGCCAAACATGAAGTGGGGTCAAGAGTCGAACTAACTGAATCTCTAGTCTATTAACTGAATCTCTAGAGTGATAGTTATCATTCAAATAATTTAAAGTGTACACTTAGATGACAAATAGCAGATTTAAAAGAAAAAATTATTCTGTGGTAAGATGAGGCTCCTAAGTTTTTAAGAGTCAACAAAGGGAATTGGGACTATTCAGAGATGTACATTTCCCTGAGTTCAAAATCTTGAGTTCCCTATGATACATAACAGCTTGTAATACTGTATATGTGTAAAACGAGAAAGCTTATAAAACAAAACTAAACTACAGGTAACATAATCTTAAAAAAAAAATAAAGTAACATTATCTAAAAAAAAAAAAGTTATGGATAAATTTCCTCTCAGTTAAGTATGACTCAGAAGGCTGGATAAGTCTTTAAATTTAAAACTTGAAATTGGCTCTAACTGCCACTTCATCTAGGGTAAGGTACAGTTACAACACTAGGGAAAAAGCCATACTGGCAAAAACAAGATGAATCTGAGCTAATTATGAAAGCCAGAAATGTTTCAAAAAGTAATGTATACAAAATTAATATATATCATCTGTGTCTGTTATTTAACAAGCCTGTATTAATTACGACAAAAATACATTATTCCATTGCAAATACCCACTGCCCATAATACAAAGCCATCTGTCCTCTATTTGCAATCAAAATGGTTAAATAAGGTATAAAGTAGTCAACAAAGTAACAAAAAGAAATCTCCTTGGTCTCCCAAGTGTGTTGATTTATTCTAACACTTACTTAATAGTGGTGGTCATACTCTGTGCTTGCTGCTGAGTGCCATTATTGATTGTGTTGGTATTTTTCAGCTGGTTCATCTGTTGCTGTGTCTGTGTGCCCCCTCCTCCGGGGCCACCACTGGGCTTCACAGGGCCCCTCAGCTGACCATTTTGACTGGAAAGACCCATTATAACAGGGTTCTCTGTTCTGGCCGTGCTCATGCTGTATTAATTGCAAAGGTGTCTCTTTCAAACTTCAAAACTTTTGAAAGTCAGTAGAGAAACTGTAATAACAGTTTATTAGGCTCTCCAAAACGAAGAGATAAATATAAGTCTTGCTCAATATATGAGTCCTTTATTGCAATGCAGGCAAGCACCTGTAAGTCTCTGAACGGTAAGCAGCAGTAACTTGCTCTCATGCACCGAATCAACTTTTTATTTTTTAAAAAGCCCTCTAACAAGGTTGAGTTATGTATCTGAATTCACTCACTTCAATCTGAAACAAAGAGAAAGTTTAATTAGCAAACACAGGAAAGTTAGAAACTTTCCCTTTTAAACAACCCCTTTAGAGGAAATCACTCTATTAAAGAATTAAAAATATAGATCTACTTAGACCAAAACTAACCATGCTACGAGAGACACACAAAGATTAACTGCCTCAAAAACCGGGCCAAATGAGACCAATCTCAAACATTTTAAAATGTCAGTTCAAAGCAACCCAAAGATGATTAGGTAAAAAGACATTGTGATTAAATTAGCATTAGTTGTCAAATGATAATATCTTCCCTTCAGTTTCCTCCCTCATGAATTCTTTAAAAGTCCCTGACACCTCTAAAAGTCAATGATTCATTACACTTAATTGCATTACAACTCAAAGAAGTATCACACAATTTTGCTAATTGTAAAATTAGTAAAATTTACAATACACATCTTAGAACAAGGCAAGACAATGTATTAATTTTTTTCCCCTACTTCTGACAGCAACTGAGAATTCTTGAAATTGAGCTTTTGACTTAACTTTATGCTTTCAGGAAGAAAACCCCACATTTGTGCCTTTATGAATTTCAACCATAGAAGTTGAACTTCATGAAGAAAAATAAATTTTCTTTTTTCTCTTACGTTTTGCCCTTTAAAACTATAGCTGAAGTAGTCAAGAGATACACGTCTGTATGTCACAATCTTTTGCTTGAGAAAGAGCCAAGAAAATCTTTAGCCACCTTAATAAAATTTGAATACTCAAAAACTATTAGCCACATACATTGCCAATAACACTTTTCAAAAAGTATATCCTAAGTTGAAATATTTGCTTTGTTATCAAATATACTTATCTATAAAAACACAAAAAGGAAATTGCCTGTTGAAAAAAATGTGGTAAAAACTAAAATACACTAGTAACTTTAACCAAACTTTCCAAGAAATCCAGAGTACTAATTAATAGTTGTTTTAAAAAAGAACTGGCCAAACTGCCATTTTTAATTATTTCCCAAATCGAACTCTTATTTTACAATGTAGTAAATAAAACAATTTACAAAGGCCAGAAAATAAAGGACTACTCTCTTCGGTTCTTTTTAAACTCCTTCATATTTCTTACCAAAAATACACCAGCTTATTGATTGGTGTTGATTTTCTGGCCAAACACCAAGGATTCAAAAACAATAGAACTTTTCTAAAAGACAACTGGTTATGTCTTTTTTAAAAATTGTAAATAAAGTTGCTGACAAGCAAATCCTGATTATTACATATACAAAGCTGTCTATTCTAAGTCTCTTAGAATCTGATCCCTGATGCAGGCCGTGGTTAATAGCATTTCAAGGCATTAAACAGTTTCCTGTATTGACAGGTTTATATTATGATCAACAATATCACGGAGTTCACACAAGACTTGTTCGCTTGCAAAGCAGTAAGAGGATGAAGAGGGCAGCCTCCAAAGATTAAAAGATATCATTATTGTCCCTCCAGCACGTAAGACCTCCTATCTCCCCAGATCCAAAATGTAACTAGTACTCCCTTCTCACTTGAACCAAAACCTGCACTGCAGCTTTATGTCTCAGAGAAGGAAATAATCCTCCTACCCCTTCCCAATTTAGCCTTGCAAGTTACATTCTACATTTTCAAAAATACGAACGAAACGTAGACTAGCTGGGAGGAGCCCCTTGCCGAGTTAATTACAGCACTTCCCAGATTGTAGTTAGCAATTGACAGTTTCACACCCCAAACAGTATCGTCATCTCAGACAAGAGCTTTTGTTTGCAAATGCGGCGCAGTTTCTCTAAGCTTGGTCTGCAAGTTGGAGTGACTGTTCTATTTTGAAGGGAAGAGGGGACCGTGGAACAGAAAAGGGGGTGAGCGCCGAGGGAAAGAAACAAGCCAGTGATTTGAGCCCCGTAATAGTGGGGCAATAATTTCTCGCTCCCCCCGTACGCCTCCCTCCCCCCCCCCCAAAATCCTCACACACTTCAAGTGAGCCCCCTGTGACCATCAACACAAAGGGGTTGGGGCCCTGTAATCGCATCTGCGCCACAAGAGCAGGGAACCAACTCCGCGGACAGAAAACAATAGGGATTCCCCCCGTAAGGCCCCAAAGAGAAACCCTTAAAGTCAGAAAGCCCCTCTTTTCCTCCACGACTCGGGGGCTCCACAATCGGTCTCTTGTTACCGACCTACGAGGCCTTATTCCAACCAAACAGCAGCGGGTCCTCTTCCAAAGCGAGCCCTCCGACACTGCATATCCCTGCCGCCCCCTATAGGGCCGCCTCGTACCCTATAACCTCCACCATCCCCCTAAGTCCTTGCCGCCCCTGTGGTCCCACATCCCCTCGACTTCCATAAAGCTCCTCCGAGTACTCCGCCCGCTCCCTCTCCGGACCCCGCCGCGCACGACATTCCCATATTCGACTCCTCTCAGGCGCCCCCACCCCACACGGCAGCCGTCCGCCGCCCGCCTTCCTCCCCGGGGCCCGGCCAGGCCTCAGGCCTCCGCCTCAGAGCGCCCCCCACGCCAGCCGAGGGGCTTCTCGCGGCCCCGGCCGCACCGCTGACCTCGACCCCACCACCTCACCCCACTCCCCGCGGCTCGGGCCCGAGTCCTACCACCGAGGCCACTCCCGCTCGGCACCCTCGGTCCTTTATTGTTGACTCGAAGCTCCCAAAATGGCGGCGGCTCCTTCCTCCTCGGAAACCTCCGCCCGCCCCCACTCGGCCCCTCGCTGCTGCCTCCTCCTCCTCCCGCCCCCGCCCCCGCCCCCGCCCCGCTCCGGGGGCCGCTCCGCAGGGCCGCCCGCGCCCGCCGGCTCTCCGGCCGCCCAGCCCTACCTCCGCCGCTGCCCGCTCTCATGGCGCCGCCAGAGTCGCCGCCCGGGCTGAGCTAACTCGGCTGCTCTGCCCCTCCCCCGCCCGCCCGCCGCCCCCCTCCCCCTCGCCTCCCCCTCCCCCTGCCTGTCCGCATGGCGGCGGCGGCCGCGGCTCCTCCTACAGACAAGATGGCGAGAGCTCCGCCACCGCCGCGCCAGCCTCGGAGTCGCGGCCTCCCGGCTTCGCGGCCGGAGGGACGCGGGCCGGGGAACCTCCCTGAGGGGAAAATGGACGGCCGTGCTCTCACACAGATGGGGGCCCCGATGACGGAGACTCGAGGGGGCAATACGGGTTCCTTTCTGAGCGGGAAGCGGGGCTGGCTTTTTCCACAGCTGAGGAGAAATGAGGGGGACACGGTGGCCGGGAAGAGTCCACCCTGTCTTCGCCCCTTGGCAGTGGAAATCTGGGGTTGTGACCAGAGGAGGAGCTGCTTGTTCCTGAGCAAGGACTCGTTCCGAGAACGAGCCGTCCGGGCCGCGGCTGGGGGGACAGGAGAGCTGACCTGACGTCCCCCGCGGGCCGCGGAGGCTGCTGCAGGACCGGGGTGTCGCGTCCGAGCCCCTCCGGGCGCGCCTCCACCCAGGAACGCGCGGAACTAGTGGCCCGGAGGTGTCGGCGCGCGCCCGGAGGTGTCGGCGCGCGCCCGGGAGTGGGGACCGGAAGGGGCACGAGGGATGGGGGCGCGCGGGGGCCCGGGGCTGCGACCTGCCTGGCCCCGGGAGGCCAGGCTGGGAGACGCGGCGGGGGGGTGGGGGGGGGGTGGGGGTGGGGGGAGCCGGCCTGTCCCGAGGGGAAGGGAGAGCTGCTGAGGAATCACTTCTGGTGGAAGTAGGAACCAGAAGGCGGAGGGCGATTCTTCCCCAAGGCCTGACTCTCCTAGGAAGCTATTCCAGTATTTGTGCCCATAAATACTTGTCATGTCCTGATGCGTCGGGAGCGCTATTTTGTCCCAGCTAAAACAAAAATTTGAAGCTGGGAAGCTTCCTAGGTCAAAAGAAGAGAAAAACCTGGGTCTCCCTCAGCCGAGAGACAGTACAGGACAATGGCCAGACCGTGTGCAACAACAGAACTCCGACCCTCCACCTCTGCAGCAACCGGCTTGGGAAGCCAGACCACAGCCTCTGCAGCGACGGGCCCAGAACGAGCAGCGCTTGGTCACTGACTGCCAGCTTCCCCGGTTTTTGCCCCTGCTTCCAACCCGGGGCCAATCAGAGAAAGCCAAATATGTTCCCCAAACCAATCACAGAACAGCGCCTCTTCCGGTTAGCCTGCCTCCGGCTTCTCAGGCCAACAACCTCCAATCAGAGCACACCTCAAGCCTCCCCGTTTTCCCTGCCTGCCGTTGAGTACCACCAAACTAAGCGAAGGTGGCCGGCTCCCTCGCTTAGCCAGCAGTGAATAAATAGCCTGTTCTCCTTTGGTCGTCTTTGTTTATTTTCACACAGCCAATGGAAATGTAGTACAGAAGTGTAAAGAGCCTATTCTTGAGATCACGAAGAAAGTTCCCCTTAGAACTTTTTTGTTATAAATTTAAATTTAGAATGTCATCTCCCATCCAGATTTTAAAACATCCACTCATGCAAGGGAATAACCCTGCACCTTGTGCCCGTCCTAGAGAGAGGATGGCTAAGTTGTTCCTTTTTATTTATTTATTTATTTTGAGAGAGAGGGAGTGGCACAATTGGGGGAGGGACAAAGAGAGGGACACAGAGAGAGAGAGAGAGCATCCCAAGCAGGCTCAGCTCGGTCAGCGCAGAGCAGGGATGTGGGGGCTGGATCTCAGGAACCAGTGAGATCATGATCTGAGCCCAAACCAAGAGACGGTCGCTTAAAGAACTGAGCCACCCAGGTGCCCCTGTTCCTTAATAAAATATTAAAGCGTGAGGCCTTGTTTGCCTCACTGCCTTTCCAAGTAGCAGGAATGTGAAGGGAAGGAGGGCAAAAATAAGTGGGAGGGAGAGGAGCCTAAGAATTTAAAACAGGCCACTGCTTGCTGGTGGGTCTCTTTGCCCAGGCCACTCAAGAAATGAGACCAGGGGCGCCTGGATGGCTCAGTCATTTAAGCCTCCGACTTCAGGTCAGGTCATGATCTCACCATTCCTGCGTCTGAGCCCCGCATCAGGCTCTGTGCTGACAGCTCAGAGCCTGAAGCCCACTTCAGATTCTGTCTCCCTCTCTCTCCGACCCTCTCCTGCTTGCACTCTGTGTCTCTCTCAAAACCAAAGAAACATGAAAGAAAGAAAGAAAGAAAGAAAGAAAGAAAGAAAGAAAGAAAGAAAGAAAGAAATGAGACCAGGCAAAGGAAAGGGTTTTGTGTTCACAAATAAGTGATTACTTTCAAAAGGAGTCTGGTTGAGGTCATGACAAAAAACAAAAGTGAGGAGGGAATATGAAATAGCTGCCCTTTCTCACCTAGGAATCCTGCCAGGGCTAAAACCTTTAATGATTCTGCATAATGTTCTTGTAAGATACTCAGATATCCTTACAACTTACTTATGTCAGCCCTTTGCAGTTTTCTGGTAAGAAGCATAGATGGTGCAGAATTAAGCTACGAATCCTTGGATCTTCTTCTGGGTTCCATTTCAGTGTTTGGTAGGTCCAGTCTTGCTATCTCCATATATATATGGAGAAAAAAATAATATATATATATTTTTTTTTCTCCCCAGTTCAAACAGATTAGTGAAAATGTGACACTTTAGGAATAGAGATGAATTATATGATAATGTACACAGTATCCTTATATTTATAAATTGTATTTAAGGGGTGCCTGGGTGATTCAACTGGTTAAGCAACTGAAACTCTTGATTTCAGCTCAGGGCATGATCTCACGGTTCATGAGTTCAAGCCCCATGTCAGGCTTTGTGCTGACAGTGTGAAGCCTGCTTGGGATTCTGTCTCTCTCTGTCTCTCTGCTCCTCCCCTGATTGCTCTCTATCTTTCTCTCATAATAAATAAAAATAAACTTAAAAACAATAAAATAAAAATAACACACAAATCCAGTCCTTTGGACTTTTAGTTACTATTGAATATAATAGTTTGGGTGATCTAAGGTAAATATGGCTTCTGGAAGGTAAGTTGTCCCCAATGAGGTCACTTATTAATTGTAGTAAAGTGCTTCCCAAGATGTCTTGGCCATTTCCATTTGTTTTCCCCATACCCTACTTATTGGCTTTTGAACTATGAAACTGTCAGCTAAAGTGTTAGGCCTGCATTGTTGGCCGGCTCCTAGAGAACTGGTCTGTAGGAAAGATATTTTTAAAAAGAAAAAGATTCATAAACAAAGTTGAGGTTTTCATCATCTCTGTTTAAAACACAGAATTCTTTTTTTTTTTTTTTGTAAGTCATGAGCTGCAACTAGAAAATGGTACTTGGAATTTGATCACCATAATGGGTCCTCCCAGCAAATATTCTTTGCCAGTCTCATGTCCTGTCCTCATTTATTTACCTAAAAATACCTAGAAGGAAAAAAAAATCCCAGGTTAATTTATATATGATTTCATTTTGACTTCAATTTAAAATATTTAGAATCTAGAATTCCAAGTAATTTCAGCCTGGAAGATATACATCTGTGATGCTCTCTTAAAAACCCCAAATGTTTCCTTTTTTTTTTTTTTTAAGTTTATTTGTTTATTGATTTAAGTAATCTTTACACCCATCTTGGGGCTCAAACTCACTACGTGGAGATCAAGAGTCACACGTGTTCCTCCGACTGGGCCAGCCAGGCACCCCCCCCCCCTTAAAAAAACTCCAAATGTTTTCAACATGCTAAAACAGATTTCATGATTTTAGCTTTCTATAAGTTTTTTTTTTTTTAAGGAAATGTGGCTTCTTTTTTTAACTCAAGCTACTTCATTACTTAGAAGAAAAAATGTTTGCCCATACCATAGTCTCAATAAAATGATTATATCACACCTGCCTAAGCTCTATAGTACAGCATTTTCCCTCTTACGTGGTTTGTGGGCTAATATTTTGATTTTCCAAAAGAAGGTTCAACAGATAAAGTTCTTCTCGAAATATGCTCAAGCAACATCTGGTAGTGGCTAACTAAGACTAAAGGCTAATGGGCCCATTTTCTTTGGCCTCATAGCCGGTAAAAATTGCTTCTTCAGTTTATACACCCGAGGAAAATGAAGCAGTATCAGCCTCCTACATGCTTAGCAAAGATACCCTCAGAGAGGTCCAGGCACCGCATAGACATTAATGCAAACTAAGCAGATGTCTTTAATCACTGAGAGACCACACCAGGCACATTTTGTTGGGATAAATGCTTCACTTCCAGGATAAACTTAAGTTGAAAAGTAGGAAAGCAAGATGACAATCAGAGAGGGAAGTGAGTGGATTAAACACATTTCCCCCAAACTGCCAGCTTTAGTTTGCAGAATTCATATTCCCTCTGACAGAAAAAAAATCTCCCCGTTCCCAGGGTACCATAACCAGCTAGCTCAGCTCACCAGGTTTCTTGCGGCCTCATCAGGTCCCAACATTTTTTTTTAATGTTTATTTATTTTTGAGAGAGACAGACAGACAGACAGAGTGTGAACGGGGAAAGGGAAGAGAGAGAGAGAGAGGGAGACACAGAACCCAAAGCCTGCTTGGCTCTGAGCTGTCAGCACAGAGACCGATGTGGGGCTCGAACCCATGAACCACGAGATCATAACCTGAGCTGAAGTCAGACGCTTCAGTGAGCCACCCAGGTGCCCCAGGTCCCAGCATTGTTTTGGTCATCACCCAGAGAATCCTACCTATTTGTTTTGCCTCTTCGGTTCTCCTAAAATTACTGTCCACCAACAATTTGAACTTATTCACTAATTTGAAAATAATGCGCGGCTGGGCAGACACGAAAATCTGAAAATTCGTTCTTTAGGTATACATTTCATTTGGTCTAATCAGATCAAGAAAGAACCTACACCATCCCCATCTATGATGCGTTGGTCCCCTTGGGTACTTTTTGAATTAGTTCAGGGGCGGTGGGTTGTTGACAGGTGACGTTGATGGGGGTCCATGACGAACTTGTGGGATTGTCATGGTATTAGTATGTGTACCATGCCTCCTTTGTACCCAGGACCTTATAACAAAATTATATTTCTGAATAACCTTCTCTTACAGGGGTAGCAACAATTGTGACAAGGGTCCCACCCTGATTTCCTAACACTAGTCAATTTGCAGAGCCTTTTATTGGTCTTTGAAAATAGACTGTGATCTTAGGTATGAGCCCTGGGAAGGTATCTTATAGCTAAAGAGTGGGCAATGTCTTCAGCCCTGAGTGCCAAGTTTGGAGTAAGTAACATCTCTGGCTACCAGGACAAGACAAGGAACACAGGGAGAAAACAATATTTCAGTGCAGAAGTCTCCCCAGTGACCTTCTAGCTCTTCATCTGGTTGGTGAAATTTAAACATTGCTCTTTATCATATCAACCATCCCCTACATAACTCTTTAGTGTCTCCTAGATTCTTTTTACCACCTGGAGATATGCCATTGGCAGATTGAGACTGCCAATGTGCCCATCCAATTTGGTTTCCCATTCTTCCTCCGATACATCAGGGGCCTTGGTCTCTTGATAGGAGACCCATCCCCTCACTTTTCATTGTTGCCCTTGGAAACCCTCTCAGGGTCTAAGTCCCATTCAGAACCCAGTAGATTGTCACAAGCTCCCGTCCTCCCAAGTTTCCCACTTTGTTGCTCCTGCCCAACCAGAGTTCAGGCTCCAGAGTCAGTCAGATATGGTTTCAAATCCCAATTCTGACACTTACAAACTCTATAAACTTGGGAACGTTTCCTTTTTTTTTAAAAAAAATATCTATTTATTTATGTAATTTCTACACCCAACATGGGTTTGAACTCACAACCCTGAGATCAAGAGTCTCATGCTCTTCTGACTGAGCCAGCCAAGTTCCCCTGGGAAACTTCTATGCTTCACCTTCCCATGTATAAAATGGGGATAATGGGAGCCACAGCTGTATAAGAGTAAATGAGAATTTGTATAAATCCCTTATTTTAGTAGTTGGTAGATGGCACTTAAAAAAATTGCTTGGTATTGCTATTATTATTTTATTAGATTTCGTCTGAATCTATTCTTATTCTATCAGATTAGAGCCTATGGCTGGCCAGTTCAATTCTTTTTCCCCAGTCTCTATCCTCACGCACTTCTTCAGCTTAGCGTCTTACCAACCTCAAACAAGTGCCACGCTCTAATTTCACAGCTTCTGCTCCAGGAATAGTTGGTGCTGGAGAGAGGCGTGTAACCAAGCTGATTGTTGGCTCAACAACAAATTCCTGTTCCCACACCTCAGCTGAGCCCTCTGCAAGCCTCTTACTGGCAGTTCTCAATCACGGCTGTTCATTAGCGTCAACACAGCCACTTTATAAAACACTGGTGCCTGGGCCCCATCCCAGAGGAATTATATCCGAATCCTTGGGGCTGGGCACCCAGCATCATTTTTTAAGTCTCCCAAGAAGATCCTAATATGCAGCCAAGGATGAGAACCAACCACTGTTCTTAAAGGGTATTTTTTTTTCCCCACAGCAGCATTCCAAATCTGTCCTTCTATCCATAAGCCCACCTTCAAATCAAAGCCTTACCATAGAAGTTTCATTAACTTTCCACCTCCCACATGCAGACTTCTATTCGTTCCTACCTAGGACGATGAAGTATCATGCCTCCTATCTAAGGCTAACATGGCCTTGACATCCATCCTTTTTAAATAAAATATCCCATTGGTTACCACCTTTCCTTTGCTTTTTTCTTTTTTTTTCTTTATTATTTATTTTTTTTTTTAGAGAGAGAGAGAGAGAGTGTGTGTCCACTAGTGGGGGAGAGGGGCAGAGGGAGAGAATCTGAAGCAGGCTCCACACTAAGCGTGGAGCCTACTCAGGGCTTGATCCCAGGACCCGGGACCATGATCCCACCCGAAATCAGGAATCCCAGATGTTCAATAGACTGAGCCTGCCCCTCCTTTACATTTTTAATATCTCCCTCGCTGCCGGTTCTTCCCCATAACCTGGGTTCATGCCCAACATTTTCTCCATTCTAAACAACAAACAAAAACAATCTTCTCTCACTCTCATTACCTGCTGAGTGGGAGAGGAGGGAGGAACAAGCATTTACTGAGGGCCTCCTAGGAACAGGCATTATGCTAGGTGACATACATTCTTGCTCTGGGGTATCACTTCCTTCCACTTCTGCTTCTTCATTATTACCAAACCCCATGAGTGGGAGGCTGTTCCTACTGACCTTGAAGATCACTGCTGGGATAAGACTATTCTTGTGACTTGTTTTTCTTTTGTCGTTGAATTTCTTGATCCTTCTTATCATTCAAGTGTCAGCTTAAATGTTACCTCCTCTGAGATGCCTTAGTCCTCCTCTCCACCCCCGCCTCACTGTTTACCCCTTAAGGTACTGGAAATTATTTTGTTTACATGCCTATTGCCTATGCTGTCCCCTGCAGCAAGCCCAGCTCAAATCCACTTCTGTCCCTGGGCTTCCCTGATTCATCCCAACTGCTCCTTTGTCTTCCTACCACTTCAAGCTCTTTCTTTGCTGGCTTTCTTTCTTTCTTTCTTTCTTTTTTAAACTTTCCTTTAAAAAAAATTTTTTTAACGTTTTTATTTTTGAGAGAGACAGAGACAGAACACGAGCGGGGGAAGGACAGAGAGAGAGAGGGAGACACAGAATCCAAAGCAGACCTTAGGCAGGCTCTGAGCTGGCAGCACAGAGCCCGACATGGGGCTCAAACCCACGAGCTGTGAAACCATGACCTGGGCCAAAGCCGACCGCCCAACCGACTGAGTCACCCAGGCGCCCCTCACTTCAAGCTCTTTCATTCGTAAGGTGATACGACCTGGTTTGTCCAGAACAGTTTGGGTTTATGTTTGGGTTTGTCTTCAGTAATTATTAATATCCTGTTGATTCTCAAAAGTGGCCCAATAAATTATATAATCACTGTATTTATAGCCCTGTATCATAGACATTTGTATTTGTATACATGTCTATTTTCTGAATTCATTGAGGACAGGAACAAAGTCATGTTCATATTTCTTTCACCAATAACACCTAGTAAGGTATTTTGATTTGGGTTTATTTTGTTTATAAAGTTTGTTTGTTTATTTACTTATTTATTTATTTAGAGAGCACATGCAGGAGGGGCAGAGAGAGAGATAGAGAGAGACAGAGAATCTCAAGCAGCCTCCGTGCTCAGAAGCTGATGTGGGGCTTGAACTTAGGAACCATGAGATCATGACCTAAGGCAAAATCAAGAGTTGGATGTTAACCGAGGAGCTGCCCAGGTGCCCCTGTTTATTTATTGATTTTTGTAGGCTTCATGCCCAGCATGGAGCCCAACGCAGGGCTTGAACTCATGACCCTGAGCTGAGATCATGAGTCAGAACCCTCAACCGACTGAGCCACCCTGGCGCCCCTGGTATTTTGCGTAAATGTAGTAGAAGCTCAGGAAGTGTTTATTGAATAGGATTGGATGATACATTAAAATGAGATCATGTATGTGAAGAATGTAACATAATATCTAACACGTAATGTGTTAGGTTAAAAAAAGACTCAACAGATCTTACTTTTCCTTGCTCCACATGATGCCAAATGTCGTGTCTTCCAAACTCTTTGTTTATAGACACACAATTCAGTCCCCAAGGGCACACTGGCTAGTTGTCTTTGATTGAGTTTTTGTGGTCTTATTTCTGATTTTTGCTAAATTGGAAACTCTCCGAAGGCGAGTGTCATGTCTTATAACTCTCCAGTACACATAGCAGAACTATGAACTAATCATCTGTATAAATTGCTTGATATTGACATGCTCGGTACTCACTGGTGCAATTAATTTTCAGGGAAGAGTGAAATGATGGCAATGGAAAAGCATAGTGTCTTTTAAAAGTAGGGGAAGAATGAAAACTATGCATAGTGTTGAGATCTGACTTTGGAATAATTAGACCTGGGTTTGAATGCGTAAGCCATTAAGCCATTCAGCCTCCCGAAACCTGTTTTCTCATCTGTATAATCAGGATGATACATCTGCCTCTGGGGTGATTGTAAGAAGAGTAAAGGAGAAACATATGTAAAATGTTTAGCATAGGGCCTGACTCATTGCAAGTCTCAATAAACAACAGCTATTTTTATAGTGCGTAATCTAGGCAGCTTCAAAACCTGTTTCAGTGCTAAAGGTAGGGTGGCTAAAAATATAATTGTTTTCAAATTTTCAGTTACATCTTCCTACTGTCAATGATAAACTATAATTCTTGTTCATTCATTTAACCGTTTATTCTTTTGTGCATTCGTTCATTCATTCATTATTCATTCATTTATTCTATGCCAGGTACACAGTAAATGCTTATTAAATGCTGCTGAATGAATACTAGAATAATAAGAAGTAACTTGGGGGAAATTAAGATTGGGGTGGGGGGGGCGGAATATGCCCATGCCCTCAGTGATATCTCTGGATGATGAAATGCCCTGTGACTAGAACCAAGGCATCATGATGGATGCTGAAGCTACAAATCCAGCCACCCCACCTCTGGAGAACACAGCCAAGAATATACAGCAGTTCTTAGGTCTTCCAGTGCCTACGCGTAGCAAAAGACTGGCTCCTTCTTCATGCAAAAAAAATCAAGGTCATAGAGCTTGGGATTCCTTTGTTTCCCTTCTCCACCTCTCCACTCACCTTCCACAGGACCTAGCCTTACCTTCTTCCCTGACGCCTCTTCCCTCCAGTACCCCAGGCAGCGTGAAGCACTCCCACCTCTGTGCCACGACTGTGCAAATTTCTCTTACTGTGCAAATCAGGTGGCATCAGAGTTCGTTTGGTTGTAGGTTTGCCTTTCCACAAGGACTGGCTCTACCCATGCCTTTGTCTTCTCCGCATGTCCCACACCCAGCACATGGCCTGGCATTTGGAAGGCACTCAGTAAATGTTTATTAAATGGGCTCTCGAGTCAACTGCACTTTCCCTTTTGTCTCCTCTTCAAAAATAATCCTTCCAGAAGGCCTGCATATTATCTCAACCTTCCCCTCATCTCCCATATCCAATCCATCCCCAAAGCCTGTGGGTTCAACCTTTGAAATATTTCCTGTATCTGTCTACTCCTTATTACCCCATTGCCTCCACCCTCGGCCACAGGGTCGTCTTTCGTTGACCTGTTGACTGCTGTAAGCGTCTAGCCCGGACTCCTTCTCTATTCCCTCTTGCCTGACCCTACTCTGCATCACTACCGTCAATTTTCAGTAGCTTCCCGATGAGCTGAAGGTGCACTCCGAATTCCCTGCCCTGGTCGACAAGGACCTACGTGATCTGAATCCTGCCTACCCCTCCTACATCAGCTCACCTTGCTGCAGCTGCAGTGACCCTCGGAAGTTCTTGGATCACCCAAACCTCTTTCCCACCTCAAAGCTTTTGTACTTACTATTGTCTCTATCGAAAGCACTCCCCTCACCCCTCCTCACACAGTTGGCTCCTTATTCTTCATAGCTCCAAGCAAATGACATTCCTTAAAGACCTCTGTCCCCTCACACATACCCCGACCTCCATCACGAGACCTGATTTATTTCCCTCCCGATTTTTTTAAATGACCATTTATCTATTTGGGGGGGGGGGGGTGCGGCGCAGAAGGAGAGGGAAGGCAGGCGCCACGCTCAGTGCAGAGCCTGAGTCACGGCTCGATCCCACGATAGCAAGACCACAACCTGAGCCGATGTTAAGAGTCCGCTGCTCAACCAACCGAGCCGGGCAGGCACCCCTTGTAGCTCTAATGATTAGATCTTCACCGGCTGACTTGTTGACTATTTGTTAGTATATAAGCTTCAGGGGCACCTGGGTGGCTCAGTTGGTGAAGTGCCAGACTCACTGAGTGATTTCAGCTCAGGTCATGATCTCGTGGTTCGTGGGGTCCAGCTATCAGCACGGAGCCTGCCTGGGGTTCTCTCTCTGCCTCTTCCCCGCTTGTATGCACATGCTCTCGCGCTCTCTCTCTCTCTCTCTCTCTCTCTCCAAAATAAATAAACTTTTTTAAAAAAGAACATAAGCTTCAGGAGAGCAGGGATCACGTGTATTTTGTTCACCACTGTACCATACGTGACTAATACAGTCCCCGGAGCAAAGGATTCAGCAAACAAATATTTACAAGCGAACACACGAACACGTGTCCTCATTATCTTCAATTGCAAACTGTCTAGTTCTTCTGATTCCTTCCTTTCAACTTGCAAATTGGTGGAAGACTCCCCAGACTAAAGACGGCCTTCCCTCGACTTAGTCTTCTGCCTACAGCTGCTGCCCTCTTCTTCTTCCCCTAGGCTGCCAAAGAGTAGATTGTGTGTCGAGGCTTCATCGACTCCCACTGTATGAAATGGCTCTCACTAGCATCATCAATGACTCCTTTTCATCGTTAAATCCAAGGACGTATGCTCTGGTTCCCAGCCTACTTGACCTTTCCGCGGCCACGTTTCCTCAATTTTGTTCTGCGAAACGCAAGTTCCTTGAACTCCCCTGGCGAACACGTGTGTCACATTCGTCCTATTAGACGCTGTGAGTTCTTTATTTTTGTTTTTATTTTGAGAGAGAGAAAGCATGAGCAGGGGAGGGGCAGAGGGAGAGGGAGAGAGAGAATCCCAAGCAAGCTCTATGCTGTCAGCGCCGAACCCGACTGTGGGGCTCAACCTCTTGAACCGTGAGGTCGTGACCTGAGCCGAAATCAAGAGCCGGCAGCTAAACTGACTAAGCCACCCAGGCACCCCAGGAATGTAAGTTCTGGAGGACAGGAATCCTGTCTGTTCTGTTACTGTAGCAGCCCCATAATTCCAGCACATGAAAGATGTTTCATTTTTACCGAAGTGAATAAATGAAAATGTTTCCCTTTGGGAAATTGCAAGGTGGATTCACATATTAAATGTAAAATCCTGAACAGAAGAAATGTATTCAAATTTGTTTAACACGCAGTCTTTCCAACTGGATCGCCCATACCTCTTTTTGTTCTCTCACTCCCAGCAGAATACCACCCAACCTCCTGAGGGATTTTACAAAACACACACTAGCACATGTTGCTTTTTGGCGTTTGATATTGTCACATACCCACTATTTCTCCATATTTTCCTTTCTTGGCCCCCAGCACTGTACTTTTCCTAATTCTCTTTCTTCCTTTGGAGACCATCTCGCCCATAATCATGAGGCCCCAGGCTGTAGTGTGTTGGCAATCACTCAGATACGTGGCCCCTAGCCTTGTGCCACCGTTTGGTGACTATGTATTATTCTGGTTGTCTCACTAGCCCTTCATTCTGTCTGAACCCTTTTGCCCAAACCCTTTTGCCCCTGTTGTCTCGTATATTTTTTTTTTAACGGTATCACCAGTCATCTAAGCCAGAAACTTAGAGGTCTTATCCTTCATTCCTCACATTATCTTACTCCTCTGAATTAAATCGATGACCTTACTTCAGAAATACCATTTATAACTTAGCTCTTTTGTCTATACCCACTGCCATTATCTTGATGTACACATTTATTACCTATTGCCTGCATTACTGCAGTAGCCTTCAGAAAGTCCTCTCATATGCCAGTCCTCCCCCCTTCGCATTGCTCTTAGAAATGGCTTCTTAAGTCCAAATCACTCCCCAGCCTGAAGACCCTGCTAGTTCTGGTTTTCCACAGAGCGAAATCTAAATTTCATAGATTGGCACACAAGGCACTTTCCCCTCCCAACCTCTCCAGACTTAGCTCCCACCTTCCTTCTCTCTTCGTATCCTCTCTCCCTCCTCCTTCATGCCTCACCGATGCAGAATTGCAGCTTGGTTTAATAAACATTAACTGGACATCCACCATATGGCAGTAGTTATACTTGGCTCTGGGGAGTGAATATGAATGAAGGCAGATAGCTGACCTCGAGGAGTTTACGCTCTAGTAGTAGCAAATATAGACATATAGACATATTCTTCATATAGACACATGAAGAGTAATATAATGATGCGTTCTAATGAAAAAATGTATGAAGCTTCTATGAAGAAGAAGAAGAAGAAGAAGAAGAAGAAGAAGAAGAAGAAGAAGAAGAAGGAGGAGGAGGAGGGGGAGGAGGAGGAGAAGGAGGGGAAGGAGAAGAAGAAATGTACTAAGTCTGGAAGGAGTGCTGAGGAGGGAATAATGAACTCTGCAAGCAGGCAGGAGTGCGGTATTTCAGAAAAGGTTTCAAGATGAAATTCAGAGCAGGATTTTGAAGGTTGAGTGGGGATTGGTCAGAGGGGCCAAGATGGAAGAGGGTTACTGGCACCGTCAATAGCAAGGGAACTAGGGTGGGGAGTGGGAAACCCCAAGTAGCCTCGGTGTAAACATGTGTGTCGGGGAAAGACGTGGCAATAGCTGAGGCTGGAGAGCCGGTCGGGAGTCAGTCTATAAACAGTCCTTATATTAGGCATTGAAGTGTTTATATTATCCTATATGTGAAGGGGAGCCATTGAGGATTTTGAAGATGAAGGTGACTTATGGGGAGATTAGGAATATTACTCTGATAACCAAATAGGGATGGATTTTGGAGGGACCAAGAAGATCACTTAGGAAGTTCCACATCGTCTCTCACTTAGATGGTTGAAAACACCTGCTAACTATCTCCTTGGTCCCTCTAACCCATCCTCCACCCAAGCATGAGGGCTTAGGAAGAGAAGGCAGGTTTGGGAGATCAGTAGTAACTTAAGTGACAAAACATGGAGATGGGTTGGATTTGGGAAAGAAGGGTGAACAAAGGAGAAAGAATGATGTCTAGGTTCCTAGGTCTGTGGACTTGATGAGGTTCGAGGCAACGGCCACTGTTCGAATCTAAGAAGATCAAGTTTCATGGTGGAGATGGTAAGTAATACCTTCAGAGATGGTTAAGTTGAGTGCTGAATTTGAGGTACCTCTTGGGCATTGTCTTAATCAGTTCAGGCTGCTATAATACAAAATGCCATAGACTGGGTGACTCATCAGCCACAGAAATTTCTTTCTCACAGTCTGGAGGCCAGAAGTCTGAGATCAGGGTGCCAGCATAGTCAGGTTCTGGTGAGAGCTCTCCTCCTGGCTGTGACAACAGTTGACTTCTCATTGTATCCTCACATGGTGGAAAGAAAGCCAGCTAGCTCCCTAGCATCTTTTTCTAAGGAAGGGCACTAATCCCATTCATGAAGCTCTAACCCCAAGACCTAATGACCTTCCAAAGGTCCCCCCCCCCAAATACCATCACATTGGGAGTTGCAACATATGAATTTGGTGGTGGGGGGGGGGGGACACAAATATTCAGCATATTGTAGGCATCCACCTGGAGATGTGGAACTGGAGGTCAGGGGAGAGGTCAGAAGTGGAGATAGGAAAGATATATTCTTCACAGAAATGGCAATTCAACAACAGGATGGACATCACCTCCCAGCAAAGGTGAGTGGAATTGAGGCAGGAGGAGAAAAGATAAACTCAAGGAAGAGCACGCTGGGGGAGTCAGGCAGAGGAAGAGGATGCGGCAAAGAAGGCCTAGAAGAGACAGGTCAGGGACAGCAAGGAGAAAGTGGGGATCCAGCAGCCACAGGGAGAGGGAATGTCAAGGAAGAAGTCGTGTCAAGAGTCACAACAGTCCAGTAAGATGAAGACTGAAAACTACCTTTTGGGTGTGGCAACTTCAAGATCATCGCTAACCTTGGCCAGGGCATTTCCAGTAGCAAACCAGGCAGAATATAGATTTTAGTGGCATAATATGAATGTTTATTGAATGCTTATTATGTGCCAGGCATGTGCAAAGTGTTTCATGCGAATAATCTAATTTAATGCTCACAGCAACCCTCTGAAGTGAGGTAGGCAATTGTCTCTTTTTACAGGAAAGGAAATTGATGCTTGAAGAAATGAAGCACTTTGGGTTACTAATAGTAAGAGTCAGCTTGGATGTAAACCTAGGTGTTCTGACAACAAAATCTGTTCTCGTAATCACTAAGCTTTACCCCATCTTTCGAATGAATGGAGTGGAGACAGAAGAATTTTGGCTGAGTAGAGGAGAAAAATAGGGTGATTCAGAGAAGGGAGAGCAGGGTTGACAATTATTTTAAAGGCATGAAAGGCTAGAGTGTGCTTATGTGCTCAGGGTAGTATGCATAAAAAAAGTAGCAAGAGGACTAACAACCTGTAAGGAAGCGATTTCTGTCTTTCCTGTAGGGAATGTGTTGTATCACAGCACATCCCGTAGTCTCTGGCTTTTTGGTATGTGTTGAATGAATGAATCAACAGATGACACTAAGTAGGATGTTTTGAAAGTAGGGGACCTTTCAAAGGAGGTGGAATAGCAGTGGTGCAGGGTTGCCAGATAAAATACATGATACACAACTAAAGTAGACTTTTAGATAAACAAAGAATAATGTTTAGCATAAATATGCCTCAAAATATTGCATTGGGACAATGCAATGTACAAGAAATGTACAAGATTTCTTGTACAATGTACAAGAAAATAATTTGTTGTGTACCTGAAATTCAAGTTTAATGGGCTTCCCTGTATTTTTACTTCCTAAATCTCTTTTTAAATGTTTCTTTAAGAGAAAGAGAGAGAGAGAGCATGAGCAGGGGAGGGGCAGAGAGAAATCCCAAGCAGGCTCCATGCTGACCATCGGGCTCGAACCCACAAACTGTGAGATTATGACTTGGGCTGAAACCAAGAGTTGGACACTTGGGCACCTGGGTGGCCCAGTCGGTTAGGCGTCTGACTTCGGCTCAGGTCGTGATCTCACAGTTCGTGGGTTTGAGCCCTGCGTCGGGCTCTGTGCTGATGGCTCGGAGCCTGGAGCCTGTTTCAGGTTCTGTGTCTCCCTCTGTCTCTGCCCCTCCCCTGTTCACGATCTGTCTCTGTCTCAAGAATAAATAAACATTTAAAAAAATTAAAAAAAAAAAAGAGTTGGACACTTAACCAACTGAGCCACCCAGGCACCCCTGTTTACTAAATCTGCCAATCCTACCAAGGAGAAGCTGTGGGGTACCACAAGAATGCTGTCCAGCCTCTGAACATGTGCACACCTGGGCATTAAAGAATGAATGGTCTTTGGGACACCTGTCTGTCTCAGTTGGTAGAGCACATAACTCTTAATCTGGGGATTGTGAGTTTGAGTCCCATATTGGGCTTGGAGCCTACTTAAAATGAACAAGAATAAAGAATGAATGGTCTGGCATGGGCACTATGAGAGAACAAGTGCCCGGGGAGGGCCAGGTCTCAGTCCAGAAGGACAGGATGGTTGCTTCCTGAACTAGGTTAAAGTAGAAGTAACCTGAATAATTGGTAGCACAGATTTCAGGGTTAGACAGACCTGTATTTGACCTGGATCATTTAATAATTATATGATTTGGGGCAAGTTGCTTTGTATTTCTTTTTTTTTTTTAATTTTTAAAAATTTATTTATTCTTTTTAAGTAGGTTCCATGCCCAACGTGAGGTTCGAACTCACGACCCTAAGAATCGCATGCTCTACCAACTGGGCCAATCAGGTGCCCCCAGTTTATATTTCTGAGATTTGATTCCTCACATTGACAAGTAGGGTTATGACAACAGGACCTACGTCTAAAGCTGTTGTGAAGACAAGATAATGTATCTATAAAAACTTACCCCAGGGTTAACTCATCCTAAGCCACATTTAAAAAAATGCATTTATTTATTTATTTTTACTTTTTTAACGTCTATTTATTTTCAGAAAGAGAGGGAGATAGAGCACGAGTGGGGGAGGGGCAGAGAGAGACAGGGAGACACGGAATCCGAAGCAGGCTCCAGGCTCTGAGCTGCCAGCGCAGAGCCGGACACGGGGCTCGAACCCACAAACTGTGAGATCATGACCTGAGCCGAAGTCAGATGCTCAACTGACTGAGCCACCCAGGCACCCCAGATGCACTTATTAATTAGAAAATATTTAAAAGAAATATTTATCGAAAGTCTGTATGTGTCAAATACGTTCTGGGCTTACGACAATAAAACAATAAATAAATAATTATAATAGCGTGTGATAAAGTGCACTTACAGAGGAAACAGATAGAGTCCCCAAGGAGAGCCAGCAGGAGGGGCATAGAACTGGCATGGTTTCCCAAAGGCAATTATGCCTAAGTTGAGACCTGGGTCAGAAATAGCCAGATGAATGGGAGGGGAGAATGAGAAGAGCACACACAAAAAACCCTGAGGTATGATGGAGTTGAATAGGTTGGCTGGAGAATAGAGGACGCAGGGGCCAGATCCTGAAGGGTCTTGAGGGACAGCTAAAGAGTTTGTACTTTCCCCCAGACCAGTGGGAAGTCATTAAAGCAGGGCTTAAAAGCTCCGATGCCTTCAGGGGAGGGCAGGTGCCCTAAACGAAGGTGAGACAAGAGGGTGTGGCGGACCTGCAAAGACTTCGAGAGTACTCACTCACCTGAAAGGATTCAATCCAAATTTTAAAACCGTGAACTTGAGAAAGGGTTTTCTGCAGCAAGAGCCATGGTCACATTCATAAAAAGAAACTGGAATATATGGAATGGAGCTGGACTACAGGCAGGACGACCAGAAGGGGATCCGGGTGAGAAGTGAGGGTGTGAGCTGGGGTCAGATGTGGAGGGACAGTGGCAGATTCTAGAGAGTTTCCGGAGGGAGGGTCCATAGGCCTGGGGCATAAATTTGATGTGAGGCCAAGGGAGAAGTCAAGATTTCCTTATTATGATTGTTATTGCTGTTATTGCAAGGAAGATTCCACAGGACACCGTGAAAGAGATGGCCCGGAGGTCAATGAATGATAAGAGGAGCCAAAGGGAAGGAAAGGGTGAGGGATTAAAAGAATATGCGACTGAAAAGGATTGCATCTGGGTCTTTGGCCCTGGATGCAGAGAGTCATGGAGGCCATTAGAAGCCTGGAAGTTTGAATGGGAGTTCCTGTAAGTTGCCAGATTAAATGGGCATTTAATTCCCCACCCTTTCAAAGCTCCACTGAAATGACAGAAAAAGGACAAAGGGAACAGGAGAGGGGATGAATGTTAACTGTGTTAGCAGAACCAGGGAATCTGAATCCCAAACTGTCCGAGAGAAAACCAAGAAGCAGCTTGATTTTCACCACAGAACTCCCAAAGGCTCAGGCACTGAGGGCACAGGAACCTTGGGAAGTCATGGGGTGAAGGGACTGCAGACAAGAGATTGGTTCAAAGTCTGCGTACTATGCATGTAGGTGCCCAGAACCTCTCTCCAGACCTGCTCATCCCTCAGCCCAGCAGAAAGCTGGAAGTCTAGTTTCCGGAGCAAGTAAAACAGAGAAGACCTAAAGTTACTGCTTTTAGACATTTCCTCCACAAAACAGCCTAGCCGGATCGGTAAAGTGACCAAACAAAGAGCCAACACCTCCCCTCTGTCTTCCTTCCTCCCTTCACTGAACAGGAAGAAATTTGCCAACATGGAAAAGTAAAAAACTGTAGTGTTGGGCAGAGAAATAGATAGAGATGCAAATGTGTGTATATGCTTGTACGTACTATGTGCCCACGTACACATATTCTCTAGGTTTATCTGCCAAGAGAACTTGGAGACAGCGATACTCCATCGGTGATGAACACCCCTCGTGTCCAAACCTTGGTCTCTAAATACCATTCTCCACAAAAGGAACCAGGGATCCTTGGAGAAATAATTGATTCCAGGACTGAGATGGGGAAAGTGCAAAATAAACCCGGACCATCTTTCTGTGCCAGAAAGTAAAGATGTGCTTAAAGAATGGCGGAGGCATGTCAAAATGATGCAGAAGGGGCTAACCACTAACCAAATCAGAGCATCAAAATAAAGAATGATAGTCAATGCTTATAATCCATTGAACAAAATAGGAAACTGTATGTCCATACTTATATAAATAAATGAATAAACAAATAAATGGGGAGAAAATCATTTCCTTACAGTAGAATGACAACTAATACAAATCACCATTTGGCAACCATCATGGTAAAAATTCATTCAGTCAAGAAAAACTAAAATTAATGAGTAAAAGTTTGATGAGGAACAGGATATAAGCATAGTCTCAAAGTACCTCCCCGCAAAATTCTTACTAATTACAAAGGGCAAAAAAGTGACCTCACAATGGAAAAACCTAGCAAATACCACTTTAGTCATGTGATCAAAGTTAACATTCTCAATGATGGGGCAAATTGAAATCAGTTACCACTTGAGAGGAGGCCATAAAAAACACACAGCATCACTTCTCTGCTATTCCTAACAAAAAAATTGCATAACCTGGGGCGCCTGGGTGGCTCAGTACGTTAAGCGGCTGACTCTTGACTTCAGCTCAGATCATGATCTCTTGGTTCGTGGGTTCGAGCCCCGCATCAAGCTCTGCACTGACAATGAGGAGCCTGCTTGGGATTCCGTCTCTCTTTCTCTCTGCCCTTCCCCTGCTCTCTCTCTCTCTCTCTCAAAATACATAAATAAAATTTTAAAAATTGCATAACCTGAATTCAGTCATGAGGAAACTCAAACTGAGGGACATTCTACAAAATAATTGGCCTGTAAAAAAAAGTGTCAAGGTCACGAAAGTTGAAGAAACACAGGTATAATTGTTCCAGATTGAAAGAGGCTAAAGAGACATGACAACATATGCAAAGTATGGTCCTGGACTGGATCCTGTTATTATGAAGGACAGTATTGGGACAATTGGAGAAATGTGACTGGGGTCTGTGGATTAGATGGCAGTCATGTGTCAGTATTAATTTGTCAATTTTAGTGATTTTATTAGGTAGAAGAATGTCCCTTTTTCAGAAAACACGCACTAGTCCTGGAGGTGATGGGTATTGTGTTGGCAATTTACTCTCAAATGATTATGGAAAAAATTTCACTTTTCTTGGAATCATCTGGAAATTTAAACTTCTTTCATAATAAAAAGAAAAATTAAAAATCTATCATTAATGGGACACCTGGGTGGCTCAGTCGGTTGAGGGTTTGACTCTTTATTTTGGTTCAGGTCATGATCCCAGAGTTGTGGAATCGAGCTCTGTGTATCCTTAAGATTCTCTCTCTCTCTCTCTCTCTTTCTGTCCCTCTCACCCAGCCTAGTCACACTCTCTCTCCCTCAAAAAAAAAAAAAAATGTACCACCAATAACCTCAGAGATAAGAGAAACTATCAAATTAATGAAACAAGAACAAGGCACTATAAAAAGAAACATTTGCAAACAAGAAAGAACTCTTACAAACTAGAAACAGGATAGGGGCACCTGGGGGCTCGGTCGGTTAAGTTCCAACTCTTGATTTCGCCTCAAGTCGTGATCTCACTGTTCGTGGGTTCAAGCCCCACATGGAGCTCTGTGCTGACATCATGGAGCCTGCTTGGGATTCTGTCTCCCTCTCTCTATCTGCCCCTCCCCCGCTTGCTCTCTCTGTCTCAAAATAAATAAAAATTAGGGGCGCCTGGGTGGCTCAGTCGGTTGAGCATCCGACTTTGGCTCCGGTCATGATCTCACAGTTTGTGAGTTCAAGCCCTGCATCAGGCTCTGTGCTGACCGCTTGCTCAGAGCCTGGAGCCTGCTTCAGATTCTGTGTCTCCTTCTCTCTCTGCCCCTCCCCTGCTCACGCTTTGTCTCACCCTGTTTCTCAAAAATAAATCAATGTAAAAAAAAATTTTTTTAAATAAATAAAAATTAAAAACAAAAACATGATAAAGATCTCAAAGACTACAGCAGGTAGGCATAAGGGTGATTTGGGGGGGGGGGTGGGGAAGGTAGGAGTGGGGAATAAGGCCATCGGTAACCTGTCCCTCCCTCGACACATGATCCCGCCGGGTAGAAAGCAGGGACCCAAGGCCGACACTGCGCCCGGACAGGGATCTTCAAAAATCCATCTCAGTTATTTGGGATGCTGCCCAGGTGGGATCTCTTACTTCTGGGAAGTCAGTGCCACCAAATTCTGAGGCACGCTGAGAATGTTGGGCAGGTTGTCCTCTATGACATGACTCAGTCTGGAGTGACTCTGAGGACTCAGCATGGATCTGATCTGACGAGTCCCGGATCCTGGTCTGTACCAAGTTGGTGGAGCCCTTCCAAGCCCAGGTACACTCCCCGTACCTTGTCCTTGGGGAGCTCCGGCACCAGAAGGACTTGGCTCTGGGGTGACAGCCGACTTGTGTGGAAGGAATGAACCCACACTTGTTAGAACAAGCCATCCAGGAACAGATGCGGCATCAGCAAGACAGGGACAGCTGCCAGTGGGAAATGGCAGTTACTGGCAACCACCCCTCACCCTCAACCTACTCCAGAGGCCAAGACCACTGGAGATGCTGGAGCCCCTGAGGAAAAATACAGAGCCCTCCCCGGAGTGACAACCTTTGTCCGGAGATGCAGAGAAGTTGCGGGGGAGGGGGAGGAACTGCTAATTCGGATTGTTCCAGACATCCCCAGTTAAGAGCCCGCGGGAGGCCAAGTGGTGGGGCGCTGGGGGCTGAGGCTCGAGGGGGAATTTAGAGGGATCTGGGAGATCCTCGTGAAGAAAGGCCCCAGTGGGGGAGATCTTGAAAAAAAAATACTCAAGAGAAAAGTTTGCAGGATAAAGTTGAGGAAATCTTACAGCGAGAAAAGACAAAGATAGAAAATAGAGGGGGGAAAACAAAACAAACTAAGTCCTAAGATAATTAGATTGGACCAGGAGATCCAGCATTGTAAATAAAAGGTACTCAAGAAAAAAAAAGAACAGAAAAATCAGAGGGGAGGAAATCACCAAATGAATAATTAAAGAACATTCCCTACAATTAAAGGATGTGAGTTTTCAGACTGAAACGTCCCATCTAGTATGCCAACAACAGTGAATGAAAACAGACTCACAAGAAGGCACATCATCAAGGAAGAAAACCGGCAGAGAGAAGAGGTCCTGGAAAGGGAAAAACAAAACTAATCTAAAGTAGGTCACAAAGAGAGGCTTAAGAATCAAAATGACTTAAAAAAAATTTTTTTTTTAACGTTTATTTTTGAGAGAGAGAGAGAGAGAGAGCGCGTGTGTGAGCAGGGGAGGGGCAGAGAGAGGGAGACACAGAATCCGAAGCAGGCTCTAGGGTCTGAGTTGTCAGCCCAGAGCCCAGTGAGGGGCTTGAACTCACGAGCCATGAGATCATGACCTGAGCTGAAGTCTGACGCCCAATCGACTGAGCCACTCATGGCACCCCGAATCAAAATGACTTTAGATCAGTTAGCAGCCACACTGGAAGCTATAAAAACAATTAAGGGACACCTTTAACCTTTGAGATTCTGATCCTGGGTGGCTCGGTGGGTTAGATGTCTGACTCTTGATCTCGGACTCAGGTCATGATCTCATGGTTTGTGGGTTCGAGCCTCATGTCCGGCTCTGTGTTAGCAGTTCGCAGCACAGAATCTGCTTGGGATTCTCTCTCTCTCTCTCTCTCTCTCTCTGCCCCTCCCCCACTTGTGCATGAGCACTCTCTCTCAAAATAAATAAACTAAAAAAAAAAAGATTCTGATGGAAAAGTATTTACAACCTAGAAACCCCAATATAACCAAACTGTCAATAAGATATGAAAGAAAAGACATTTTGGGGGCACCGGGCTGGCTTTAGTTGGTGGAACATGTGACTGTTGATCTTGGGGTCCTAAGTTCGAGCCCCATGTTGGATGTAGAGATTACTTAAAAATAAAGTCTTAAAAAAAAAAAAAAAAAAAGCAAAGACATTTCCAAGCATGCAAGTTCTGTAAAAACTTATTTTCCAACTACGTTTTATTCAGGAAGCTGCTGAGGGCCATCTTTCACTAGATATGAAGAAGTAGACCAAGGAGAACAACATGGGATGAGACTATGCAACACAGGGAGAGGTGGAGGGAGGGAATCTCCGCGTGACAGTGGATGGAGGTCCCAGGAAGACAGCTGTGCATCGGGGCCAGAGCAGCCAGTCCAGACCAGAGTGGGTCAGATGGCTCCTGGAGAGATGTCTCCAGAATGAAAGCAAGAGGACACCCAAAGTACCTAGTGTTTTGAGTCAGGATTTCATAGTTGGAGGAGAGCTTGGGGCTGAATTAATGAGTACATAGACAACTAAGCATTCAAACAAACTGAGTGTAAACTTTGGGGAAGCTGTCAGTTCTCCAAGAAAGGAAAAGCAATCACAGTGCATTCTAGTTCACCATGACTCAGTTGTGAATAGCGTTTACATGGTCTGAATGACGTAATGACCTTCCTAAGACTAAATAACCAAAATTAGGATATAATTATATTGGGGAATAGGAGATGAGACATACAAATGGGTGGTGGTGATGTGTAGGGAAGAGAAATACATTTTCATCTTCCGTAATGGAGAAGCCAATACATAATATCCAAAACGGAAAAGTTAGTAACAGAAGTGTGTTTTCAAGGTCTGCTGGAAAACATAAAGGAATCAATTAAAAGAGTAGAAAATGAGGCAGTAAAATGCAGAGGAAGCAAGAGACTACTATTTTTGTTTTTTTGTAAGGTCTTGTAGACTTTTTAAACATAGAAAAAAGGGAAGAAAGAATTAAGGAAGGAAGGAAGGAAGGAAGGAAGGAAGGAAGGAAGGAAAGAAGAAAAGACAAACCTTTACCTGTTGGGGCAAAGATGTTCAAATTGAAACTGTTGAAACTTGTTTTGAAGGTCTTTGTTTTAGAAAATCTGTCCCCCAGTGCACTCTTGGGGCCCCTGCTGGCTGGAATCTTTCATTGAATGTTGAAACTTTCTGGCATGCTGTGGGGTGCAGAGGGCGGAGACCGGCCTCAGCAAATCTGTTCCCCAAATGCTCATGAAGCATTGAATATGTATTTAGACACAATGTCTTACCTGCGGGCCCTTTCTCAGAGCCCTTGCTTTATATGCCATTTTAATACATTTGGTTATTTGAAAAGCAACGAATTATAGACAGGTACCTGGGTGGCTCAGTCGGTTGGGTGTCCAACTTTGGCTCAGGTCATGGTCTCACAGTTCGTGGGGCTGAGCTCTGTGCTGACAGCTCGGAGCCTGGAGCCTGCTTCGGATTCTGTGTCTCCCTCTATCTCTCTCTGCCCCTCCCCTGCTCATGCTCCGTCTCCCTCTGTTTCTAAAAAAAAAAAGAAAGGAAGAAAAGAAAAAAGAAAGGAAGAGAAGAAAAGAACGAAAAAGAAAAAAGAAAGAAAAGCAATAAATTGCAGCCAAAAAAAGCTCTAGATTAAGAAATGTGAGGCCTGAGTTGAAGTTCTTTTTCTGTATATAATGAAGTATACTCGTTTATGGAGTCAGTCATTAGTTTTTCAACCTGTAAAGCCAGTAATAATATTCCTATTACCTCAAAGCGTTGATGTGAAGTTTATATTTGGCAGAGCTCTTTCGGTTACAAATGACAGACATTCAACTGAAACTATTTTAAGATTTTATTATGTGTGTGTGTTTATTTTGAGAGAAAGACAGAGAGCGTGTGTGCATGTGCACGTGAGTGGGGGAGGGGCAGAGAGAGAGCGGGCTGAGAGAGAGAATCCCAAGCAGGCTCCTCGATGTCAATGCAGAGCTCGACAAGGGGCTCAAAGCCATGAACAGTGAGATCATGACCTGAGCCAAAACCAAGAGTCAACGTTCAACTGACTGAGCCACCTAGGTGCCCCTGGATGAGCACTTTATAATTGGTGAAAAGTAGTGTACATGTAAGTAATACTTATCATCTGCCCAAAGCCAATTAAAAACTGTTGGGGTTGGGGGGGGGGTGCATCTGGGAGGCTCGGTTGGTTAAGCATTTGAGTTTGGCTCAGGGCATGATCTCGAGGTTCGTGAGTTCAAGCCTGGAGTCAGGCTCTGAGCCGAAGGCTGGGAGCCTGGAGCCTGCTTTGGATTCTGTGTCTCCCTCTCTCTCTGCCCCTCTCCAGCTGGTGCTCCATCTATCTCTCTCTCTCTCTCTCTTTTCCTCTCAAAAATAAAATAAACATTAAAAAAAAAAGAAGAAAGAAACTGTTAGAAGAGAAGAGGGTCTGTGCTAAGTAAGCTCTATCCTAAGAGCAAAGAGAGTGGGAGCCGGTAACAGGGAAACTAACAGGAAAAACTGGAAAAATCCTACATAAAAAACTTTAGACGTGCAGCATTCGGAGACACTTAGTGCACAAATAGTTTGACACATTTTATTATACCCCGTTTTTGGCCATTTAGAAAAATTTTACGTACTTACAAAAGTTAGTGCTCGCCTCCGTGTTTAGCTTGTCTCTCCAATGTGACTTTTCCCCAAAGTTCCCAGATAGCTGGTGATTTAACAGGGACTCTGTCCTAGTGGAAAATCAATCCAGTAGGGAAGATGGCGTAGATTTATTACAAGACAGCATGCAACGAAAACTAAATTAGTCATACATTAGAGCTTTATGTAGAAAGCTCTACATAATAATTAAGTTTTCAGTTCCACTCTCGGAGATGAAATATTACATTGGGTGGGTCTGCTGAAGTAGAGCAATACTCATGTTTTCATGTTCAGCTCATTTGGCCAGAACTTGCTACCCTAAAAATATACTCGCTCTACCTATATATAGGATGTAAACACATCTCACTGCAGATCTGTGCTTAATCTTTTGAGTTCTCGTCTGCCATTTCATCATTCGTAGGGCACCTGTTGGTGGAATTTGCTCCTGGCAGCACAAGGCAGAAGCAGGTGCTCCACACAGGGATTTTCATGCTGATAGGGCTTATCACGGTCGATGAAACGTTTTACCCCTTTTCCCACTTCACAAATGGCTCTGACATTAGATCCACCTGCTGCTTCAGGACATTCCAGGAGCTTCTGCACAGAGAATGAAATCTCTTCCCCAGTTGATCTGTACTGCTGCTGAATACTATTAGGAATGTCGCATTTCATGCAGTGTGTGTGATCACCTATCGTCCCCAAATTATGACTAGCTGAAGACGAAGAGCGAGGAGGAGAAAGAAAGAAAAGGAATGGTTAATACATAGCTCATTTCTGAGTTTTCCAGACTATGTATGTTCCCCTCAACCTATTTCCTTTGTATTTGGGCTACAGAGTAACCTAATTCTTTTTTTTTTTTTTTAAGTTTTTAAAATTTATTTATTTTAAGAGGGAGAGGAGAGTGGGAGCAGCAGAGGGCAGAGAGAGAAGGAGAGAGAGAGAATCCCAAGCAGGCTCCTTGCTGTCAGCGCAGAGCATGATGCGGGGCTCGAAACCATGAACTGCGAGATGGTGACCTGAGCCAGAACCAAGAGCTGGACGCTTAACCTACAGAGCCACCCGGGTACCCCAAGAGTAGCCCAGTTCTTAATTTTACCCAAGTCACTCATTGTTTTGGATCATTATTTTGTACCAACTTGTAAACATCTTACCACTTCCTTGACGCTCTGTGTTATTTATATTCCTACTCATAAAAATTTATTACTATTTCCTTATGCAGCTATTTAATAAGAAACAAAATGTCAATATCCGAGGTGTTCCTAATTCCAGTCAATATACACTGGGCCAATTTAGATCAATATCTATTATATCTATCATTTATCAATATACTTCAGTAAAAACAGTCTTTGCAGGAGTCAATCCCGGTGGCGAGAGGTGAGTTTGCGCACAGAATTTATAAACCGGGAGGGCAAATACCCATAGCTATACACACACTAAAGTGTGCGACTCACCAGGATGGGGAGATTGGGAGAGAAAGTTGGGAGTGGAGGAAGCGGGCAGGTTAGTGGCAAAAGGCAACTGGCTAACCGTGATGTAGGGGGGAATGGTCATGAGGGAAACCAGAGGGGTAGAGCCCAGGGTGGGATTCAGCAGTCCATCTAGAGGAAACTAGCTGTGTTTATGTCTTCATGGCAACCAAAGTACCTTAGAAACAGGAAATAGGCCAGGTGGAGAAATAAAGAGAAGTGCAAATCTCTGAATTATAACACCCTTTACTGGACTTTAGGGGGGCTGGTTACAGAGTTTCTTTGAACTAGCTTTATAGAAATCACTTGTTTTTTTGTGATTTCTTTCTTTCTTTCTTTCTTTCTTTTTTTTTTTTTTTTGAGAGACAGAAGGTGGAGGGGCAGAGAGAGACTCTTAAGCAGGCTCCATGCCCAGCACAGAGCCGACACGGGGCTCCAACTCACCACCATGAGATCGTGACCTTAGCTGAAATCAACAGTCAACTGAGCCACCCAGGCGCCCCAGGCATCACTTGTAGATTTAATGTTTCAGGGGCACCTGGGTGGCTTAGTCGGTTAAGCGTCCAACTTCAGCTCAGGTCATGATCTCCCGGTTTGTGGGTTCGAGCCCTGCGTCGGGCTCTGTGCTGACAGCTCAGAGCCTGGAGCCTGCTTCGGATTCTGTGTCTCGCTCTCTCTCTCTGCCCCTCCCCTGCTCACTCTCTGTCTCTCTCTGTCTCAAAAATAAATAAAACATTAAAAAAAAAAGAAAAGAAAAAGAATGATGGTTAATGTTTACTGAGCACTTACTATGTATCAAGTGCTATGAGAAATGTTCTACATTTTAAAAAACTTTTTATTTTGAAATAGTTACAGACTCACAGAAAGCTGAAACAACAGTTCACAGAGTTCTGTTTGCCCTTCATCCAACCTCCCCTAATAGTAACATCTTATCTAATTGTAGTGCAATACGTGGCCAAGAAATTGACATTGGAACAATACTTTTTAAAAACTTTTTTAATGTTTATTTTTGAGAGGGAGAGAGACAGAGTGCGAGCAGGAGAGGGGCAGAGAGAGGGGAGAGACAGAATCTGAAGCAGGCTCCAGGCTTTCAGCTGTCAGCACAGAGCCTGACATGGGGCTGGAACTCCTGAGTTGTGAGATCCTGACCTGAGCCGAAGTCAGACGCTCAACTGACTGAGCTACCCAGGTCTGGAACAATATTTTTAACTAGACTACAGACCTTATTCATTTTTTGCCATTTTTTGCATGCATTCACTTGTGTGTGTGAGGTCCCATGTAATTTTAAATCGTGTACAGATTCGTGGAACCACTACCACAATCAGGACCAAGCACTATTCTATCATAACAGAATTCCCTTGTGCTATCCCTTACATTTGTGAGCAACACATGCACGCGTGCACGCACACACACACACACACACACACACACACAGAGTCTCTGTCCTCTAACGCCACTTCTCCATCTCTATAGTTTTGTCATTTTGAGAATGTCATGCAAATGGCATCATTCAGTGGTTGACTTTTCTCACGTATTACTTATAAATTCACGATCCATTTTGAATTCCCTTTTGCACACGATGTGAGGTTTAGGTCAAGTTTTTTTTTTCTTCTGGTGCTTATGGATGTCTAATTTCTCCAGTGCCATTTGTTAAAAAAAAAAAAAATCATTCTTCTTTTTCTTGTAAGTTTCTTTATATTTATTTTGAGAGAGAGTGAGAGCAGATAAGGGACAAAGAGAGAGGAAGAGAGATAGAACCCCCCGAAGCAGGCTCCGCACTGTCAGCTCAGAGCCCGGCAGGGGGCTCAAACTCATGAACCATGAGATCATGACGTGAGCCGAAATCAAGAGTCAGATGCTTAACTGACTGAGCTGCCCAGGTGCCCCATCCGTCAGTCCTCTTTTGAATTGCTCTTGTCTCTTTGTGAAAACTCGTATGGCCATATTTGTAGGAGTCTCTTCCTGGGTTCTCTCATCTGTTCCATTGATCTATGTGTCTATCAGTCCACGCTGTGTTGATTACTGTAGCTTTGCAGTAAATCTGTAGCTATAACGTGAGATAGAATGATTCCTCCCACTTTCCTCTTTTTTCAAAATGTTTTAGCGATTCTAACTCCTTTGCCTTTTCATACAATTTTAGAATCAGCCTGTCTGTACCTACAAAACCTCTTTCTGGGATCTCAAATTTTAATAATTTTGTAAGTCTTCTTCATTTAGGGGCACCTGGGTGGCTCAGTCAGTTAAGCAATCTTGATTTCGGCTCAGGTCATGAGTTCATGAGTTCAAGCCCCGTGTCAGGCTCTGTGCTGACCGTGCAGAGCCTGCTTGGGATTCTCTCTCTCCCTCTCTCTCTGCCCCTACCCCACTAACACTCTGTTTCTCTCTCTCTCAAGAATAAGTAAACATTTAAAAAATGTCTTCTTCATTTAATGTATTTTGTTTTTCTTAACATCTCTTCTTGTTACTTAATCTATTGTATGTCACAGAAGACTTCAATTTTCCTGTGTGGATAAGACAAGCCCACTGTCGACATACTGTTCACCAAACTGTTCCATATTTATCTTTACATGTGTTCTTTGGACTTCACAGTAACCCTAAGAGGAAGACACTAGCATTATTTCCATTTTACAGGTGAGGAAACTGAGGCATGGCTAGTTGTTTTTTTTTTTTTTTTTTAACGTTTATTTATTTTTGAGACAGAGAGAGACAGAGCATGAACGGGGGAGGGTCAGAGAGAGGGAGACACAGAATCTGAAACAGGCTCCAGGCTCCAAGCTGTCAGCACAGAGCCCGATGCGGGGCTCGAACTCACGGACCGCGAGATCATGACCTGAGCTGAAGTCGGCCGCTTAACCGACTGAGCCACCCAGGCGCCCCGAGGCATGGCTAGATTAAATCGTTTGTCCAACACCTCACAGCTAGCAAGTGGCAGAGCTGGAATTTGGACCTAAGCAATCTAATTCTAGAATACACGCTTTTATCCTCTGTGCTATGCTGCTTTTCTTTGAAAATAGTTATTTCATTCAAGAAATATTTATTGAGTGCCTCTTATGTGCCAGGGACTGTTCTGGGTGCTGGGACTACAGCAGCCATGAGTCAAACACAATTAAAGTATGGATAAAACCAAATCCCTGTTCTCATGAAGCTTATTTTCTCAGGGGCGGGTGGGGGTGGGGTGGGGAGGGGAAGAGAACTTACGGAATGAACGCAATCACTATTGTTTTACTAACGTATTATTTCATTATTGGGTTTATGCTGGGGGCAGTGCCTCTCTTAGTTACAGAGGCTGGGGTCTCACCCAAAAGATACGCCTATTCACCAGTCTTACCAATCTTCTGGGCTCTGGACTATCTCTCGGTTGGGACACAGGAACTGGTTGGAAGACCCAGGGAGACAGTAAGCTTAGCCACCAAGAGGAGAAAGCTGTCTAGACATTAGCTCTTGGGTGGTGGAAGATAAGACCACACCTGCTCCCATTATGTGTTCAAAGGCTTGAGAAAACAGGACATATACATGCAAAGTGCTTGGGCACTTGTCCAGTCCAAGAGTGGGCTATAGAGCATTCAAACCAAGCTTGTGAGTAAGTCAGCTATAGGACAATCAGGAGATCAGACCTTTCTATACTATTTTCTAAAAAACATTTTGTTGAAGCATAGTACACGTATAGAAGAGTGCACAAATCCTAAGTGTATACTTTGATGAATTTCCATCCACGCAACCAGCATCCAAATCAAAGAAATGGAATACCACTAGTACCCCAGGAGTCCCCGCGCCCCTTCTAGTCGCTAGCCTCAAAGACAGTTATTATCTCGATTTCAAACACCACTGATTAGTGTCGCCTAATTTGGAACTTTCGATGAGTAGGACCATACAGTATATCCCCTACTGGTTTTCCCTCGCTGAACATTGTGTTGCTGAGATGCACCCATTTGCTGCATGTACTACCCATCTTTGTGCTGTATACTAAGTGTTCCCTCACGTGAAGATACCCTAATTTGTCTATTCTATTGCAAATGGATGTTTAGGTTGTTTCTAATATTTGGCTGCTACAGATACCTCTGCTATTAACACCCTAGCATGTGGTTTTAGTGAACAGATGTATACAAAAAAATGCACATGGGGTGTGTTCCTGGGAACAGCGTTGCTGGGTCATCCCATATATATGTGATTATGATGAGCTTTAGTGGGTACTATCAATTTCCCAAGCCACAGCATTGATTCATACTGCTTTCAACGATGTCTCCCTTATTTTTAGTCAAATCTTTTGTTGAGGACTCCATCCCATTTCATCTACAAACAAACGTTTTAAAAATCTATGTTTTGGCTAGAGGATTGGCGAGGGGACAGCAAAGACAGGAAACCTGAAGACAGGGGAACCTAGGACAGGTGCAGGTGTGTGTGGTCAGCCAGTTCTTCCTCTCTAGATATTCTCCCCCAAGAGCTAAGCTTCAGGGGTCGTGGTTTTGCTTCATAAAATACAATGTTCCTTCGCACAGTTGAATTGAATGGTTTTTCAATGAATGCTAATTAATTGCCTCATTATTGATCGCCCATTAGTGATTAGGTTAAATCATTAAACCGTAAGCTTAGGTGGAAAGAGACCATGCATGTGTTTCAACACTGTAACCTCAGACACAATAGAGGTGCCGTAAATGTTAGGGTGAATAAACAAATAAATAAATGAATGAGTTTCCTAAAGCTTCACAACTACGCATCATGGCCTGATGTATCATGCTTGGTTCATTCCGCAGATACTAATCCTCTGACTCAGAATTAAGGATCCAGGCCCTTCTCGCAAGTCTGTCCTAAACACCATGAGACGGTATCTGAGCTCTCTTGGGATTATGCACATAGGATCAGTCAGCTGGCCAACCACACTCCTTCAGGGGGTGCATCCTGGCCCCACCCTCACGGAGATCATGGTCAAAAAGCAGAGGCTCAGAGAGAGAGCCTAGGAAAGAACATGCACACGCAGAATGCTGCCCTCTCTTCACTGTTCATGAGCACGAACAAAGGGCTCATTTACACAGAGTGTCACATTTAATCCGCTCAAAAGCCCTGTGGGACATGTTGTTATTGTTGTCTTCATTTTAGAAAATAAGGCAATTCAGAGAAGCGCGGTGACTTGTCCATGGTCACAACTAGTAAGTGGTAAAGGCCGCCTTTCGCTTAGATCTGTCTAAACCAAGATCCTGAGATGTTGTCAGTTATGTGTGCATACATCATTTAAAAATTAGGGGCGCCTGGGTGGCTCAGTCGGTTAAGTGTCCAACTCTTGATTTGGGCCAAGCCGGGCTCTGCACCCACAGCGTGGAGCCTGGAGCCTGCTTGAGATTCTCTCTCTCTCTCTCTCTCTCTCTCTCTCTCTCTCTCTCTATCTCAGTTCTCTGCCGTTCCACTGCTCATGCTCTCTCTCTCTCAAAATAAATAAATAAATCTTAGAAAAGAATTAAAGTTGCTTTGGCTCTCAAGTGTGGTGGCGTTTTATATTTGATTTCAATTAAGTTAAATACATCCTGTACAGAGCATCTACCATGTACGGAAGACCTGTGTGTGACTTAAGCTAATATTAAATGCTATTTACTTTCTCTAAACACTCCTTCGGCTTCCCTGGTTAGGAGAAAGCTGAGCCCTGAGGGAAAATTATTTGGCGATCATAGCAGAAATGACCTGAAGCCTGAAGAAGTGGGTCTTAAGGGTTCAGAAAGGCCTTTCCAGAAGCAGAGACACACAGGAGTTATAAGGGACGGGAGGAAGATGACCAGGTAGAAACAAGGCAGGAGAGAAGGAAGCCGGAAATGATTTCCCATCAGAAATTGCTTTGCTTTGTTTTCACGACAGCCGTTGACTTCCCAAAGGCCAAAGAACGCAGGACATACTTGAGGGTCACTGGCAGGTCCTTGCATCGCCGGACTGCAGAGAACATAAACACTCCGGTCATAGATGACGCGGCCGGCCACCTCACCCACACCTCTGGCGTCTGGGTCCCGGTGATGCTGGCTCCTTGTCAGTGCTGCAGGCTGCTGTGACCCTGGGCTGCGGGGGAGGGGCAGAGCAGCAGGTGACGGGAGGACACTGCAGTACAAGGCAAAGCCGTGGGAAGAGCTGCGTTGTCCTGTAGTCCTTTGACAGGCCAGGGGACTGCAGGAATCCAAGGGTGGGGGTGGGGTGAGGAGGTAGAATATCACTGTTGCAGGGCCCTAGCCAGGAAGAAAATGCTTTAAAATTCAGCTTCCTGGCCTGGTTCCCAGCACAGCTAATGCCTGGAACTGACCAGTTGCCTGGAGAGTTTCAATTCTTTATTATATGCAGCTTATGCCTTAGCATTCAGTTTTCTTTTGCCACTCAGTTTCAGATGGCCCACTGTGGCCTCTGCTCATGATTCAGACTGAAATAGCGGCCTGCTTTGCATGCTCGTTCAAGATACATTTCAGTTCTTGTTTCTTTGAAAAGGTCCTGCCTGGGATGCTGTATGAAATGTCAAGTTCCGGTCTGGTATTCCCCCACGTACCTTCAGGCCTGTAGTGTGACTTTTATGGGATTCCCACTCATACCCAGAATCCCTGCATGTTAATGGGCTTGTCTAATTCAGAAATGGCTGGATGATGTCATGGCCCCATGAGATCATACATTTTCACCTTACATCACCTTCCATGGACTAGCTGGAATCCAAATTACTTAGCCCATCCCAGTCTCTATTAGGACATATCTATTACAGACAAAGAGTTATCAAGGCATTATAATCTTCTTCCTACAAAGTAACCAAAGGGACTTGTACAGATTTTTACAATGGTCTGTTCCCCAGACCCACACCTCTGACAGTTGGCTAGTCCTTACTGATACGAACCCACAGCTGTCCTGAGGCCGCTTAAGGTTAGACTGTGTTTTCCTGCGTTGGACATGGAAAGGTAATGGCTTCCCATAACTTCTGCAATGTCCCCAACATACCCCCTGGAAGTTTTTCCCACATATAAGACCACTTAGATCTTATGACAGCCCTGAGAAGCTTAAGTTCAAGGTTATATGTAAGACATTGGGAACTTAAACTTGGAGATTTTTTTTTGAAGTTTATTTATTTAAGCAATCACTACACCCAGATATGGGGCTTGAACTCACAACCCAAGATTAAGAGCCACATGCTCTACCTACTGTGCTAGCCAAGTGCCCGTATGGAAATTCTCAAGACCTTAGTGCTTTGCTCAGGGTTACCTTTGTTGACTTTTCTGGCCATTGGAGCTGGTCGTCCCTTTCAGAAATGGATGCTTCTTCTCTGACCCCATTTTTTCATCCCTCCACGTTCTAAAGAAGGGTCCCTTTCCAGACATCTATATATTCTTTAATATCCCCTTTATTCAGAAAGCCCCTTTCTGGATGTTCTGAACAAACGACCCAGGTGTGGTAAGAACTGGTTACCGATAGGAAAGTCAGGATCCAGAGCGATCAGTCAGAATTAGACAAGGACCCCAATGAAAAATAAACGAACTTGAACAGTTCACAAAAGAGGAAATATACAGGGCTAAAAGACACGTGGGAAAATGTTCAAGTTCACTAATAACAAAAGAAATGCAAATTTTAAAAACCAGGTACCATTTTTTATCTATCGAACTTGCAAAGTTAAAAAAAGAAAAGAAAAAGAAGAATATCCAGAGCCGACAAGTATGCAGTGGAGGGGCCACCGCTATGCTCTGCTAGGGATTGTATACATTGATACTACTTTTAGAGGGACAATCTAGTGATACGTATCATTCCGTTCCTTTCCAATTATCCCAAGAAAATGATCCAAAATAGATTAAAAATTTTATTCACAAAGATCCAGTGTTGTTTATAAGACTGAAAAAGAAGCTGGAAACAACTTAGATGTCAAAAAAGAAGAGATTGGTTGAATACATTTCAGTATCCTCCCACAATAGAACATTAATGCAGCCATCAGATAAGACCTTCAGTCAAGTTTCTAGTAACATGGGGAAATGCTCTCATTGCGGTGTTAAGTAAAAAGAGAAAAATACCAAATCATATATATGTTATAATCTCAAATACGTTAAAAAATAAAACCCCAAAACGCAGAAGCAAGGAAGGGGATAAAATATACTAACTTATTAACAGTGGTTGTCTTGGGGTATTGGAATCACTGGCAATTTTTCCTTTTCCTTCTTCTTCCCTTTTCCCTCTAATGTTCTGTACTGATAATATATTGTCTTTATAATAAAATTTTTATTTGAAAATAATTGGCTACAGAAATCAAGACGTGCAGTCTTGGCATGAGAATAGACCTATTGGTAGAAGAGATTAGAAAGGCCAGAAATAAATTGTTCCATTTATGGTCAATTGATTTTCAATAGGGCATTAAGAAAACGCAAGGGGGAATAATGGTCTATTCAATAAATGGTACTGGGACAACTGGATATCCACATGCAAAAGAGTGAAGCTGGACCCCTTCCTCACATCATGCATAAAAATTAACTAAACTGGATCATGGACCTAATAGTAAAAGCTAAAACTATAAAATTCTTGGAAGAAAACATAGAAGTAAATCTTCATGACCTTACGTTAGGCGAAACCTTCTTAAATAAGACACCAAAAGCACAGACAACAAAAGAAAAATGGACAAATTAGACTTCATCAAAATTAAATATTTTTTGTACTTCAAAGAACATGACCTAGAAAGTGAAAAGACAACCCACATAATGTGGGGAAATATTTGCAAATCATATATCTGATAAGGGAATTGTACCCAAAATATACAAAGAACTCTTACAACTCAACAAAAAGATTAATAATTCAGATGAAAAATGGACAAAGATTCGTGTAAACATTTCTCCAAAGAAGATATACAGATGTCTAATAAGAACTTCTTTATTCATTTCTTATTGCTGCCATAATTAAAATACCACAAACTTAGTGGGTTAAAACAATACCAATTTATCAGAGCACCTGGCTGACTCAGTCAGTGGAGCGTGTGACTGTGGATCATGAAGTTGTGAGTTCAAGCCCCATGTTGGGTACAGAGATTACTTAAAAATAAAATCTTTAAAAAACAAAACAATGTATTGTCTTACAGTTCTGGAGCTCAGAAGTCGAATATGGGGAGAAACAGAGACTAACTGTTCCTGGGTACAGGATATCTTTTGGGGATGATGAAAATATTTTAAAATGGATTTTGGTGATGGTTGCACAACTCTGAATATACTAAAAAACATTGATTTGTGCATATACTTTAAATATATGGGTTGTATATATGTAAATTATATCTCAATAAGCTGTGAAAAAATAATAAATGAATCCCAGTAGGATCCCAAATCAGTTTAACAATAAATCCAATGCAAACTGGCTTAAAGAATTAAGGAAATTTATTGGCTCATTTACCTGAAAAGTACAAAGGAAGTAAAGACTTCAAGTGCACCCCTCCCCAGGAGCTAGAGCCCCAAATGTGCATGCTGGTGTCCAAGGTGGGGAAGGTGGGATGGATGTTGTAGAAATATCACCCACTAAGGGCAGAGAGAAGAAAACAGAAGAAGGTCAAGTTCAAAGATACATCTTAGTGGGGCACCTGGGTGACTCAGTCAGTTAGGAATCATGATCTCACAGTTCATGAGTTCAAGTCCAGCTTCTGTGCTGACAATCTTGGAGCCTGGAGCCTGGAGCTTGCTTCTGATTCCGTGTCTCCCTCTCTCTCTCTCTCTCTCTCTCTCTCTCTCTCTCTCTCTGCCCCTCCCACATTCATGCTTTCTCTCTCTCTCTCTCAAAAACAAACAAAAAAATTTTTTTAAAGTTACATCTTAGAGACTGTGCGCATCAGGCTGAAGCTAGTGAGGGAGTTGTGTGCTAGACTGAGGCTTGAGAAAAACAGCTAAGGACAGTGGTAAATGTTCTAAAATAAGATTGTTGTGATGGCTTCACAGCCCTGTAAATATAATTAAAAAACACTAAATTATACACCTTAAATGGTAAGTGAATCATATTTCAATAAGATTGGGGTTTTTTTTTTAATGTTTAGAGCAAGAAGATAATTATTAATTTAGCACTCGGGCATAGGATGCCAGATTTACAAGTGACCGAGAGAAAAGGGTGCCTCTCCTATTTAGGGTTCCCTCAAGGAGAATGGAGTTCAGTGTGAAGTCCAAGATGTGGGAAAGATCATAAGCGACCCTCTGTGTATTTTAAAGGAGTCCAAGACTCCAGAGCCCAGATAAGTTACGTCTTAGGGCCCTGAAAGAACTTGGAGGTGTAGTCATTATTTATCCTACAATCTGTGAGAATTATGGAGAATTGGGGAAGAGAAGTTTTTTTAAAATTTTTTTAACGTTTATTCATTTTTTGATAGAGAGAGACAGAGCGTGAGTGGGGGAGGGGCAGAGAGAGAGGGAGACACAGAATCTGAAGCAGGCTCCAGGCTCTGAACGGACAGCACAGAGCCCGACACGGGGCTCGAACTCACAGACCGTGAGATCATGACCTGAGCCCAAGTCGGACACCCAACCGACTGAGCCACTCAGGTGCCCCGAAGAGAAGTTTTGAAGATAGGGATAGGCACACATACAGATTTATCATAAGTGACATGGGGAGGGTGAGAATGGAAGTTCTCCCAGAACCTTTAATAAAATGAAACCTGTTTCAAAGAATGCAAGCTCTGGATGGCAGGGACTTCATCTGTTTGTGCATAACTGTATCTTTAGCTCCTAGAACATTGCCTAACCCATTATAGGCACCCAAATATTTGCTTAAGGTTGAGTGTTGACTTCTTCAGGATAGGCAGTGGGGGAGAACCTGGGTACACAGTGAAAAGCATGGAAGCTAGGCTGTACACAAAATGAATCTTGGACAAAAGAAACCTTAGTGAGAGTTTTGCTGTTGTTGTTATAAAATGGTTTTGGATTTGGCCAAATGCTTTTTCTGTATCTATCGAAATAATCATATGGTTTTTCTCCTTTATTCTGTTAATATGATAAATTACATTAATTGATTTTCCAATGTTAAACCATCTTGCATTCCTAGGATAAACCCACTTGGGAAGGCCATGTTATCCTTTTTATGTACTGCTGAATTCAGTTTGCTAGTATTTTGTTAACAATGAAGCCATCTGGGCCTAAGGGAAGATTTTTCATTACCCATCCAATTTATTTAAATTTTTTTTTTTCAACGTTTTTTATTTATTTTTGGGACAGAGAGAGACAGAGCATGAACGGGGGAGGGGCAGAGAGAGAGGGAGACACAGAATCTGAAACAGGCTCCAGGCTCCGAGCCATCAGCCCAGAGCCTGACGCGGGGCTCGAACTCACAGACCGCGAGATCGTGACCTGGCTGAAGTCGGACGCTTAACCGACTGCGCCACCCAGGCGCCCCCCCATCCAATTTATTTAATTGATATAGGACTCTTTAGATATTTCATTTCTTCTTGAGTCAGTTGTGATCATTAGTGTCTTTCAAGGAATGTATCCATTTCATCAAGTTTTTCGATTCTTATTGGTGTAAAATTTTTCATAATGTTCCATTGTTGTCTTTTTAATATCTGTAGGGTCTGTAGTGAAATCCTCCCTTGTATTTGCACCAAAAACTAAACCTTGACCCAAGGTAAACAATAAACTATAGTGATATGGAAAAAACAAACAGACAAACCCTAAATCTTGGGACCAGAGTCAGATTTGAAAGTCTAGGCAAATTGCAGTTGGTTACTATGTCTCTTACATCTCCTATGCTTATTTTCCTTCCATTGCCAACCTTGGAGGATCCACTTTAGATTTAATGAAAGCTGCTAGGAAGAAAGGTAGCCTCCAGAAACAGCAAGTAGCAAGCTCACTGTTGATCTTGGGTGAGATTCTTAGGTAGGTTTGTGAGTGATACAAAAAAAAAAAAAAAAAAAAAAATGGTGTTCACTGAGAGTCATATATTCACTAAGAAGAATTTGGCTGTAATTCCTAATGGTTATCTATCTACCTCCCTTGACAGCTGGGATTGTTTAAACTAGTATTTACTGTGGCCCTATTTTGGACCATGTGTACTAGGTGCAGGCAAAACAGAGGGTGAGAAAAACTCCCGGCCTTTACCATATAGTGAGGGTGATAGTCACTAAACCAGTAAGTGCATGAATATAACTACAAACTGTGGGAAGCGCTATGAAGGAATTGTGCCAGATTTTTAATTTAGATTGGGTGGTGGAAGGGGGGAGGAAGCCATCCAAGGAGGCCTCCAAGAGGAACTCCCATTGAAAGATGAGTATGAGTTAGCCTAGGAAATAACGACAGGAAGAGTATTCGAAGTGAGCAGCATGGGCTTGAGTTAGGAAAGTGTTTGCTGACTTTGAGGAACTGAGAGCAGGCAAGTGTTGCTGGAAAGTAGTGGGAAAGGGAGACGCACGGGAGCCAGGGAGGTGGGAGGGTCAAAAACTATGAAAGCTTTAAAGGGCGATTACATGGTTGCCTTTTATCCTAAGGGCACTAGAAAGCCATTGGTAGAGTTTGGGCAGGAATGTAGCATGATCCAGTTTTGTTTTACTCATTACGGAAAAATGTAAACACATATGACAACAGATACAATAGTATTAGGACCTACTACGTGCCCATGACCAGCTTCAAAAATTATCTTAGATACTTACCTGGCAGGGGAGATACCATGATCATCACGAAGGTGGTTTTCCCGGGGCAAGGCTTATCCATTGCACTCCGGGCGTGCTGACCTCTGCGATTTCCCCAAATGTGGGAAACTCTACTGCATAATTTGTGGTAGTGGGGGACTGCGTTCGCACTTTCCCCTAGGGAAAAAAAAAAAATTACCTTAGAGCCGATCCTCAGGATTCCGGAATAAGAAATAGAAATTCCTGGGGTGCCTGGATGTCTCAGTCAGTTAAGCATCCAACTCTTGGTTTTGGGTTAGGTCATGATCTCGCGATTTCCAGTGTTCGAGCCCCGTATTGGGCTCTGCGCTGACAGTGCTGTGTAGCCTGCTTGGGATTCTCTCTCTCTCCCTCTCTCTCTGCCCCTCCCCCACTCGTACTGTCTCTGTGTCTCTCAAATGAAATAAGTAAACATCAAAAAAAAAAAAAAAGGAATAGAAATTCCTAGAAATTCTTGATATTATAAGCAATTCTGTGTTTTGTTTTAACGTTTATTCATTTTTGAGAGACAGATAGTGAGTGGGGGAGGGGCAGAGAGAGAGGGAGACACAGAATCCAAAGCAGGCTCCAGGCTCTGGGCTGTCAGCACAGAGCCTGTCATGGGGCTCAAACCCACAAACTGTGAGATCATGACCTGAGCCAAAGTTGGGTGCTTAACCAACTGAGCCACCCAGCACCCCAGCAATTCTGTATTTTTTATAACACTTTATTTACATGCTTTATATTCCTTAAAATTTTTTTTTAAATTTTATTCATTTGAAAGAGAGAGACAGACAGAGCTCAAGTGGCGGAGGGGCAGAGAGAGAGGGAGACGTAGAATCTGAAGCAGGCTCCAGGCTCTGAGCTGTCAGAACAGAGCCCAACGTGGGGTTTGACCCATGAACCACAAGGTCATGACCCGAGCGGAAATTGGACACTCAAGTGACTGAGCCACGCAGGAGCCCTTTGCATGTTTTAAGTAATAGTGAATGATTGGGGCGCCTGGCTGACTCAGTCAGTAGAGCATGTGATTCTTGATCTCAGGGTTGTGCGTTTGAGCTCCATGTTGGGTGTAGACATTACTTAAAAAAACAAAAAAATCTTAAGTAACAATAATAATAAGTGATCATGATAATAAACAGTGCACCAGTTTTCTGTGATAGGTGTCTACTAAAAGTTTCAGAGGCTTGCTATAAAAAAAAACAATGTACCGGGGGCCTGGGTGGCTCAGTCGGTTAAGCGTCCGACTTCGGCTCAGGTAATGATCTCAGGGTTCGTGAGTTCAAGCCCCACATCAGCCTCTCTGCTGTCAGCGCAGAGCCCACTTTGGATCCTCCCTCCCCCTCTCTCTCTGCCCCTCCCCTGCTTGCACTCACTCAAAAATAAATATTTAAAAAATAAATTAATCGGGGCGCCTGGGTGGCTCAGTTGGTTAAGCGTCCGACTTCGGCTCAGGTCACGATCTCGAGGTCTGTGAGTTCAAGCCCCGCGTCGGGCTCTGGGCTGATGGCTCAGAGCCTGGAGCCTGCTTCCGATTCTGTGTCTCCCTCTCTCTCTGCCCCTCCCCCATTCATGCTCTGTCTCTCTCTGTCTCAAAAAGAAATAAAACATTAAAAAAAATAAATTAAAAAAAATAAAAAATAAATTAATTAAAATAAATTAAAACTTAAAAAAGCAATGTAGGGGTATGTGGATGTCTCAGTCAGCTGAGCATCCGATTCTTGATTTCCATTCAGGTCATGATCCCAGGCTTAGGATCCCAGGATTGGGCCACATGGAGCTCGGAGCTGAGCCTGGAGCCTGCTTAGGATTCTCTCTCTCCCCCACCTGAGTGCTGTCTTTCTCTCTCTCTCTCTCAAATAAACTTAAAAAAAAAAAAAAAAAAAGCAATGTAATAAATGCACATTTACCATTATTGTAAACCAACAAACTGTGACAAGATTATATATTTCGGGGCACCTGGCTGGCTCAGTCAGTACAGCATGTGCTTCTTGATCTTAGAGTTGTGAGTTCAAGCCCCACATTGGTCATGGAGCCTTAAATAAGTAAGTAAATGAATAAATAAATAAATAATAAGAATTTAAAAGTCTTTTTAAAAAATATTATATATTTCAGGGGCGCCTGGGTGGCTCAGTCGGTTAAGCGTCCGACTTCAGCTCAGGTCACGATCTCGCGGTCCGCGAGTTCGAGCCCCGCGTCGGGCTCTGGGCTGATGGCTCAGAGCCTGAAGCCTGCTTCTGATTCTGTGTCTCCCTCTCTCTCTGCCCCTCCCCCGTTCATGCTGTGTCTCTCTCTGTCTCAAAAATAAATAAACGTTAAAAAAAAAATTTAAAAAAAATATTATATATTTCAATAACATGGAAACATGATCTGTACTTGATATAGTCATTTGTTGATAGAAAGTACTAAGAGACAATCTAAAAAGTTAACACAAAAGAAATGTCAAATAAAAACTATGTAAAAAATTGAAGGAGGATGCTACAAATATTTAGTATTTAAAAGGTAGCATTCTTGGGGCACGTGGGTGGCTCAGTCAGTTAAGTGTCTGAACTTTGGTTCAGGTCATGATTTCATGTCTGTGGGTTTGAGCCCATGTGTGGTTCTGTGCTGACAGCTTAGATCCTGGAGCCTCCTTTGGATTCTGTGTCTCCCTCTCTCTGCTTCTCCGCAGCTTGTGCTCTCTCTCTCTCAATAATAAATAAATAAAAACTTTTTAAAAATTATTAAAAAATAAATAAGATAGCATTCTTAAAATGAAAATTTTAAACACACAAAGCATTAATTGCCCTAATAGTCGCAATTTTTGTTTAATGACAGATATTCCAGGTAGAAAAGAAATTGGTTGTGTTTGCATTGATATCAGTTGAATTGCTAAAAACGCACCCAAAAGCATTTGTAAGTTAGGCATTAGGGTTCATGTTGCTTCATACAAGCTCATTTCCATTTATAACAATTTGGTTTTAGTGTTGAAATTGGTATTACTTTTGCAAATTCTGGTTTTAGATCAGTTTCTGATTTCGTGTCAGTGTATTTATTCTGCAACATTCACATCTCCTCTCTTTGCATTTCTTCTGTGCAAGTATTTACAAATGACCATAACCCACAGCGAATATTCAAACGTTTTAAAAAGCACCAATGAGCAAAAAAAAAAAAAAAAAAAAGCACCAATGAACGTTATTGAGTAGTATTCAAATAACGCAACGTTCAGATTTCCTGGCACCACACAGAATCCCAGATTGAAGTTGCCAGTTGAAGGACTTAACTTTGACTACAAACCTTGTTACTTCTTGAATCACCACTCACTGGATTTCTGTCAAGCAAGTTGTGCCTCTAAGCTTATTTATATTTATTTTATTTACAAGAATACTTGGCCTGAGCAGCAGACAGAGCCAGAACACCCACTTCTCACATGGCAGTGAAGATAAATGGGCATGGACAGGTTGTTGCTGTGTTTTGGAATCGGTAGAGGCCATCAAGACAGTACAGCCCATTTTAACAGTTTCTATGCAGAACATCATCTTTTTGTTTGCCACTGGCGGTCTGAGTGGAACACATGGGGGTTATGAGACATTAAGAAGGAAATAAGATGGAATTGTTAGGCTGGGTGAGGACTCTCAGAAAGGAGAGAGGGCGACAGGGCAAAACAGTCTTGTCTCTGTATAGGAGAAGCGGATAGGGAAAGCGAAAGCGGCCGGGGTGCTGAGGATGAGCCGTGATGGACCTCGAAACATCTTCTGGTAGGATTTCATCAGCACTCGGTTGGGTAACTTTCTCTCGTCACTGGGAAACCTGTGGGACTTTCTCCTCCAAGATCAATGTGGCCCATGCACTTGCTGCTTTCACTTGTTCCTGGTGGTTGTGGCTGTGTGCAATCTGCATTGGCTGCTTCAGGGCTCTCTGACTAAGTTAATCTAGTGGGAAGGTCTCACATTTATCAGTTGGCTCAACTCAATTTCACTCTTGGGTCACTGTTTTCTATGCTATAAATAGGCCAGAAGTAAAGTCCCTTCTTTGGTAGAGTCCCTTACTTGCCATTGTACCCTGACTTTTCCCATAGTTCAAGGCTGAGCTCTCTTTTTTTTTTTTTTAATGTTTATTTATTTATTTTTGACAGAGAAAGAGAGAACAAGTTGGGGAGGGGCAAGGGCAGAGAGAGAGGGAGACATAGAGTCCGAAGCAGGCTCCAGGCTCTGAGCTGTCATCACAGATCCCGACGCTGGGCTCGAACCTACGAACTGTGAGATCATGACCTGAGCTGAAGTTGGATGCTTAACCTACTGAGCCACCCAGGTGTCCTAAGGCTGAGCTCTTCTTACTCCCTTGATCACTGGATGTGTCAAATCTCTTTTTTGTTCAAGTTACTGGTTTTATGTATCCATGCAATGAATTACTATGTAGCCTGTATAAAAATGATGCATTAAAAAAAGGGGGGGCGGGGGTGCCTGGGTGGCTCAGTCGGTTAAACACCTGATTTCGGCTCAGGCCATGATCTCGCAGTTCATGAGTTCGAGCCCCGCGTCGGGCTCTGTGCTGGCAGCTCAGAGCCTGGAGCCTGCTTCGGACTCTATGTCTCCCTCTCTCTCTGCCCCTCCCCCACTTGTGCTCTGTCTCTCTCAAAAATAAATAAATGTAAAAGTAAAAATAAAAAATCAAAGACTTTGAAGTTTAGAGGGGGAGAGAGACCAGAACACAAGCAATTAAAGTGCAGTATGATAAATGCCTCAGAGGTATACCTGGGGATGCGTGGAGAGCAACAGGTTAAATATAAGTGGTAGGAGGAGAGAAGAGGCAAGCAGGAAAAGCCTCTAGAGGTCAGATTCAACAGCAGTCTTTCATTTTCCCTATTTTCCCTAGGTTGAAATGATCTACCACCTAGATTCAACAGCTGTTAACATTTTGCCATATTCACTTAGCAAGCAAAAACAACCAGATACGCAAATGCTAAACCCTCTGAAACTTCACCCCTAAATGTTTAAGTACCCAACTCCTAAACATGACATTTTGCATAACCGTAATGCCATTTTCAAGCATAGAAATTAACATTCACTCCTTTTGATTACCTAACAGCTAATCCATATAAAAAAATCATCCCAGGGGTGCCTGGATGGCTCAGTCGGTTGAGCGTCTGACTCCTGATTTCGGCTCAGGTTGTGATCTCACGGTTCGTGAGATCGGGCCCCAGGTCGGGCTGCGTGCTGATGGCGTGGGGCCTGCTCGCGATTCTCTCTCTCCCGCTGTCTGCCCCTTCCCCGCGCGCGTGCACACGCTTTCCCTCTCTCTCAAAATAAATGAATAAACTTTAAAAAAAAAAAAAAAAAAAAGACGAAAATGAAAAAATCATCCCGATTTCGCCGAGACATGTTTCAAGGGTTGTTTTCTCTTCCAACCCAGGGTCCAGGCCAGGCACACACTGCACATGGTGGCAGCGGTTTGTGCTAGAAGAACTTGGTGAAGCTGGAATTCTGTTTGCCAGAAGCTCCTCCCCTGGACGGTTTCAGGTTAGAGTAGGTCAAAAGAGGAATGTGCATGAGATTTGCGAGGCAGAAATGAAGCAGTAAGTATTATTTCTGAAGGTCATTGTGGTTAGCTGTGCTGACAGTTGCAAACATAAGTGTTAGTGAGCTCAAGCTTGTCCTGTTTTGCTCTGATTAGTGTGCAGAAAGTCTTCCCAGCCGCTGACCCCGTTAGCCAACAGTGGCCCAGGCCCACCTCCACGTATTTGCTGGTGTGTCTGCAAAGGTGGTGGCTGCATGAGCTTTCTCATCACGGTCCCATGTCAGGGAGATGTGCCTGACGTCCCATATGGGTGACTCCTGATTCCCTGACTTCTCTGCTTGTCCTTCACTTCCCCTGCTCCTTCCGCAACGGTGTTTCTGATAGAAACTCCTCCTCTCACAATTCATAGTGTCTCTGACTCCCTGACTGCTATGCTTATTGGTATGGGCTGTGGTCTCAGGGAAACAGAATCTTCAAGATGGGAGTCTGGAATTGGTTCTCTGATCTGATTAATTTTTTTTAATTTTAAGTTTATTTATTTTGAGAGAGACAGTGCAAGCAGGGGAGGGGCAGAGGGAGAGAGAGGGAGAGGGAGAGAGAGAATCCCAAGCAGGCTCCGAATTGCCAGCACAGAGTCAGACACGGGGCTCGAGCCCACGAAACTGTGAGATCATGGCCTGAGTCAGACGCTCAACCAACTGACCCACCCAGACACCCTGATCTGATTAAATTTAGATGTATTAATGACGATCGCCAGTGGTAAAGGGGACATTGGTATTCCATGGCATTTGGTGACAAAACAGTCACTTAAATTCTTATCTGTAGTCATCTATGATAAATACAGAAGCCAAGCCTTTGTGTAACCAAATATTTGTTGCCATAGAACATTTGAGTTGAAATAGTAGCATAACGAGCCTTGTTGGTTGCTTCTAAGTATGCTGGAGAGTTTGGAGAAAGAAAATGATGAGCTTAGGGCTTTAAATTCCCAGCTTAAGATCTGGGAAAAGGACCAAAAAAAAAAATTCTTTGACTACCCTAAAAGAAACTCTTATCTCTTGTAGCCTTAGGGTAAAGATTTCTCGTAACCAAACTCTAAATTTCTACTTTCAGAGAACTGACCTCCAATAAATATTGAATAACCTAGTAGGGTCTCATGTTAAAAATAAGACATTTACTTGGAAGGAATAAGAACCTGAACTTAGGGGACATATGGAAGATTCTGATGAAGCTTGAGACCGTAAACTCCACATTCTGCTCACCTTCCTTCAGCAGTGAAAGTATAGTTAATCCTCCCTTATCTGAAAAAGCTGTAATGGCTTCCCCAAGGTAGTTGCCTTCCAGGGGACTGCTGATCCTCCTGGAACGTAACCCTACCACCTCTTTTAGATATGTAACCAGATTCAAGTGACAGCAGGCCGTAGTGTGGCCCAGGAGAAAACACCACACACATCACAAGAATATTGAGAGCTTGTCAGTTTCTTTGGTGTTTCACTTTTTGTTTTGACATAACTTCAGCCTTACTGAAAAGTTACACAAGTAGTACAACAATTCTCTTTACCTTAAAAAAGAAACCTTTTAGGGCGCCTGGGTGGCTCAGTCGTTAAGCATCCGACTTCGGATCAGGTCACGATCCCACGGTTCGTAGGTTTGAGCCCCGCGTTGGGCTCTGTGCCGACAGCTCAGAGCTCGGACCCTGCTTCGGATTCTATGTCTCCCTCTCTCTCTCTCTGCCCCTCCCCTGCTCGCGCGCGCTCTCTCTCTCTCTCAAAAATAAATAAACGTTTAAAATCTTAAAATTAAAAAGATTTTTAAAAATGTTTATTTACTTATTTTGAGGGGGGATGGGGCAGAGGGAGAGAGAGAGAATACTAAGCAGGCTCCCAGCACGGAGCCCAACTAGGGCCTTGATCTCACAACTGTGAGATCACAGCTTGAGCCAAAATCAAGAGTCGGGTACTTGACTGACTGAGCCAACGAGGCACTGCCCCACCTTTTTTTAAAGTAGGCTTCACACCCAGTGCAAAGCCCACCCTGGGGCTTAAACTCACAACCCTGAGATCAAGACCTGAGCTGAGATCAGGTGAGATCAATACCTGAGTTGAGCTCAAGATGCTAAACTGACTGGAGCTACCCAGGCACCACATATGATTCTCTTTACCTTGAATCAAGACCCCTCAAATGCCAATTTATATTGACAGAAACCTAGGGAATATGTATGAGAATAGATCCTAAAGGTGTTGGATCAGGATGAAAGGAATATAGTTGTGGATTGGGCTGAACGTATTAATATGGGTGCACTAAGCAGAGATTCTAAATCTAATGTATTTGTTCAGGTTGGCTGGGAATGACTCTAATCATTTGCTTTTTTAAAATTTTAATATTTATTTATTTTCGAGAGAGAGAGAGAGAGAGAGAGACAGAGCATGAGCAGGGGAGGGGCAGGCAGAGAGAGAGGACACAGAATCGGAAGCACAGAATCAGAACATCCAATATGGAAGAGAAAGGCATCCAGAATGTGAGAATGGATTTATGTGAAGCCAGCTTCACGTACTCCTCGGTAAGATCCCGAGGACACTCCCTTCAGCAGAGAAATTGCATTAGTGAGAAGAACACCAGCGTCACTGAAGGGCTCTGTGGTGGCTCTTCTCTAAAAGCAAAGCATAATCGTGCGAAATGCAGTCATCAAAATGGGCTCTCTGAATTGATCCAACGGGGACGATGGGATACCAGGGTGTTGGGAGTCAAGTGCAGGCCTTTAGTAACTAAGACAAAGTCAGCGCGGCGGCTGTAAAGGACAGCAGGGCCAAAGCAGGCATCGGAGTGATTTGGCCTGCAGAGCGTCGGCACTGGCTGGGGGCTCCCAGCGTCCCTCGGGCAGAAATGCCTGGGCAGCCTACTGAAAGTCTTTCCTTGGTTTGAATAAGCGCAGAACCTGTACTCGCGGTGAACAGAAGTCTGACTTCTGACAATAGAGTGAGAGTCCTTCCACAATTCTTAGATTCGGCCCAGTTCATAAACCCCAACCCCCTGCTCTACTGCCGAAAAGTCACTGTTAATGGTCCTCCTGCCCCTTCCCGTACTGCCATTCACCAGGTGACGTTAGGAAGGGAAAACCACCAGATGTGGGGGAGATTACTGAACCGTGGCTCTGAACTGATGCTAATCCCTGGAGACTCAAAATGCCACTGTGATCTATCAGAGTAGCGGCTTATGGAAGTTAAATGATCTTCGAAAGTTACGGCTTGGCTCCCTCTCTCAGCAAGCCCAGTGGTTCCCAGAACCATCCGATTGTTAATTCCTCAGCTCCAGAATGTATAGGTGGGTATGAATTGCAGCTCAGATATACTCAGGAGGTATCTGACTGTATACCCTGAACAACTGGTAGAGTCCCCACATTGGTCCTCTGACCAAGGGAGTAAAGACGATGATGATAGAAAAGGCCAAGTACAAGTCACGAGAACCGTGTCCACGTACTAAAACAGTAAACTAAAGCCAGTATCACATTTCTGGAAGGATTGAGAAGCTTAGTGGCACCAATGAGTTCTTGAAAGATTCAAGGGTGGGGCGCCTGGGTGGCTCAGTTGGTTAAGTGTCCGACTTAAGCTCAGGTCATGACCTCGCAGTTGGTGGGTTCGAGCCCCGTGTCGGACTCTGTGCTGACAGCTCAGAGCCGGGAGCCTGCTTCGGATTCTGTGTCGCCCCTCTTTCTCTGTCCCTCCCCCACTCATTCTCTCTCTGCCCCTCCCCTGCTTGTGCTCTGTCTCTCTCTCTCAAAATAAATAAACAGCTTTTTAAAATTTTTTTAAAAGAAATTAAAATTAATAAAAAATGTTCAATGCTTTAGTTACTAATTGCTTTTAAGATACCAATAATAAACTTTTGCATGTGAACATAACATTTTTATGAAGAATATTTTCCAAAAGGATAAGACGAGTGGGGGAAAGCATGGCTCTGTTTTCTATTTTCGTAAATCCCTTTAACGTCTGGTTCATAGAAGACAGCTAGATTCTCATAACTGATTCGGCATAGTCTATTGCAATATCCCGTATCACGGAGCCTCTGGATGACTCCATAGTTCATTCTTGATAAAACAAGAGTGAAAGAGATAGTTTGGCATTATTTCGAAAATAGTTTTCATCTCACAGACCCTCTGAAAGGGTCTTAGGGGACTCTACGATTCCCAGACCACACCCTGAGAACCCCTGTTATATATAGCATCGTGCCACAAGGTTTTTGCTCTCTTTTGCATTTTCTTTCACCACTAATGCATTTTTGTAGCTATTTTTCATTAACTACAAAGTAATTAATGCTCATCAGCTTTGCAGATGTTATAAGGATGGAAGGCGAGGGGATTATTGTAAAAGGTGACAAGAATAAAAGCCGACACGATTTCAGCAGACCAGGATCGAACAAAATTAAAGGTGGAATGACCTGTCTTAACATTTTGCTTTGTTTTTCATTGGTTGCACGAGTACTGGCAGCATAGGCTGGGAAGAACCGGCCTGACAGCAGCTTGTATGAAAAAGATCTGGCAGCTTGTGTCAACCACAAGCTAAATATGAACCAATAGTTTAAACATAACGTTGAGAAGCATCAGTAGGAGCACCTGGCTGGCTTAGTCGGTGGAGCATGCGACTCTCGACTTCAGGGTCATGAGTTCGAGCCCCACGTTGCGTGGGGCAATTACTTAAAATAAATTAATTAATTAAAAAAAAAAAGCATCAATAGAAGTGTAACCACTGAGCTGGGGCAGACAGGTAGTGTTACTGACTTGGAGGAGAGGTGGGGGAGTCCCCACCTGGATTCTCAGAAAGCACAAGGGGAGGGGATAGGACACGTGCGGCATTTGTGCTCTGCTAACAATGTGGGTTTTTTTTTCTTAACGTTTCCTTATTTTGAGGGAACGAGAGCACACGTGAGTGGGGGAGGGGCAGAGAGAGAGGGGGAGAGAGAGAATCCCAAGCAGGCTCTGCACAGTCTGCAGTCTGTGGGAGGTTCAAATCCCAGCTCTGCCACTTGCTAAATGCGCTACTTCTGTTAAACTCTCTGAACCTCGGTTTCCCCATTTATAGAATCAAAATGATAATATCGTGTATATTAGGAAGATTGAATGAGAAAATCCGTGTAAAGTGCTTATCTTAGTATCTGGCACATGGTAATTGTTCATTAAACATTATTGCATAAAGTATATTTTATCAGATATTTTTAAAGGGAAACAGAATCTGGAGACATGCCTTTCTGCCTACACATAGGCTGCTGACTTGCTTTGTCCGGAGGAGTGGTGTTCGTGCCCACGGGCCACAGGCGGCCCCGTTTGAGAAGAGGAGCTCTGTTCTACATTTGCAGCACCAGAAGTCCCCTCCAGCGGCTTTCCTAGAAGGAAGATGGATTAACGTTTGCTTTGAAATGACAGTTGTTTCACAAACTTTTGCTTTAATTATGAATTTATATTTCTGAGCATACTTACTGAGCTAAGACAACTCACGTAATTCTTTTTTCCTTAATTTTTTTAATGTTTATTTTTGAAGGAGAGAGAGAGAGAGACAGACACAGAGCGCGAGCAGGGGAGGGGCAGAGAGAGGGGGAGACACAGAATCCGAAGCAGGCTCCAGGCTCTGAGCTGTCAGCACAGAGCCCGACGCGGGGCTCGAACTCACAAACCGTGAGATCGTGACCTGAGCCGAAGTCGGACGCTTAACCGACTGAGCCACCCAGATGCCCCAACAACTCACGTAATTCTTACTGAATTATGCTTGAAAGCCCCTTTCTAGGATGAAATGATAAAATCTAATTGTTTTATTCCAAGACTATCCTTCAAATAGTCTTTTCTTTCACCACTGACTTATGAGTCCTTCTTTAGTACGTATTAAATTCTAGTTGGGGCAGCCAACAAGTATTTCTAAGCCTTGACTACGTGCCATACTATGGTAGGCATGGGGAAAAATGACACATGGTGAGTAAAAACATAGTCCCTCTCCTGACGCCTGGAGCTTTATACAAACGCTGACGTACATTTCCAGGTTATCTATTTGGTTCCACTGGTATCTCTAGGACTTTTCGTCCCAGGGCCACGGTCGTTACCATCGCGTACTTGCCATTTATTGAACAGCTCGTAAGGGCCAGGCACTGTGCTGGGCGCTTTCCGTACAATATTTCATCGAACATTCATAACAGTTCTGTAAATGGTATTCTTTCCCCCACTCTACCGAACTCAGAAACGGAGGAACTTTCCCAAGGCGACTATACTAGTCCACTCCAGCCGCCATAAATAACCAAATACCACAGACTGTGTGGTATAAACAATCAAAATTCTTTTCTCACAGTTCTGGAGCCTGGAAAATCCAAGATCAGGGTTCTGAGGTCCCAGAAGGGTTTGGTTTCTGGTGAGAGGTCTATCCTCGGCTTGCAGATGACTGATCGCTCTCCCTGACTGTGTTCTCGCCTGGCCCTTCTTCTGCGGTCTCGTGGCAAGTGGGGAGAACCCATCTCCAAATACAGTCACACCGAAGGTGAAGGCTTCGGCGTGTAAATTTGGGGGGGGGGGGGGACCCAATTCAGTCTGTAAGAGCGACATGTCCAGGAAGTAGTGGCACCACATTCAAACTTCCTCCAGGCCTGAATTCTTATTCAACGCCGTTTCTGTCTAATAGGGGGAAATCCCATCTAATTACACTTACTTTCTTGAAAACCAGAGAAAACCAAGAACAAAACGAAACAAATCGAAGCATCCTTATCCGTGAATCCTTTCAGATGAATTTCACAAATCACCTCGACACGTTCCGCGTTGGAAAGAACCGATGTCTATATACCAACACATCGCCGCATCCGGGAACAGACTAAGTGCTGTCTCAGCAACACGTGAGGGGAGTCACCTGCTTCTCCTCATCCGCGTCTCACGTACATTTCTTCTTATTAAGGGTTTTCTGAGACGATTTCTTTGAGCTTAGTGCTTCTCAAGTTTTAATGTACATGCGGTCCCCTGGGGATCTTCTTAAACAGCAGACGCAGCGGCCTGGGGTGAGCCTGGGTTCCTGCATTTCCAACAAGCTCCCAGACGCGGCTGCGGGCGTGCTAGGGACCGTACTTGGAAAAGTAAGGTTGTGTTCGCGCTGTTCTGAATGAGACGGTTTAGTCTAATATTTCAGAACTGGCTACTGTGATTATCCAGAAAAGCTACTGATTTTTATTTGACCAGTTTTGCATACCGTTTCCTTCCCGAACCCAGCAGGTTTCCTTGTGACTGTGGAGACCGGCTGGAGCAGCCAGGGTCAGGGCCAGGGTCTGGGGAGAGGGGACCGCATGCAGGTGCTAAAACAGTCCCCTGGCATCCCCCGCCTGGAAGTCTGGGCAACCAGGCAGTAACGCCCTTCCCACCCTCACCCTTGCGATGTCACCTTTCTTTTTTGTTTTTAAGTTTACTTATTTATTTTGAAAGAAAGGGAGAGAGCATGAGCACGAGCAGGACAGAGAGAGAGAGAGAGAGAGAGAGAGGGAGAATCCCAAGCAGGCTCCGTCTCACAAACGGTGAGATCATGACCTGAGCTGAGATCGAAAGTCAGATTCTTAAGGGCGCCTGGGTGGCTCAGTCGGTTAGGCGGCCGACTTCGGCTCAGGTCACGATCTCACGGTCCGTGAGTTCGAGCCCCGCATCGGGCTCTGTGCTGACAGCTCAGAGCCTGGAGCCTGTTTCAGATTCTGTGTCTCCCTCTCTCTGACCCTCCCCCATTCATGCTCTGTCTCTCTCCGTCTCAAAAATACATAAATGTTAAAAAAAAAAAAGAAAGTCAGATGCTTAACCAACTGAGCCACCCAGGCACCCCGTGATGTTACCTTTCCGCATGACTTAGACTCAGACCCGGTATATTGCGCATCTTAGCCTAGAGTATCTGCTCAATGAACACTTGCTGGATAAATTAATCTAGAGCAAACTCCCCCCGACAAATCGTTCTGGCAGATAGGGAAACTGAGGCCCAGAGAGAGGAAGCAAATTTTTGGAGCTGAGTTACGGGCCTGGCTGGAAAGAGAACTCAGGTTTCCTGCCTTCTATGCAGTGGTGCTCCTTGTGCTATGCCTTGAGAGAGTCATCAAAGGGGTGTGGTCTCACTTGAGGAAGGCTCCAGAACCTCACAGCATTAGACCCAGGAGGAGACCTTAAGATCACATTATTTCTTAACCAAGGTGTGTGTCAGAACCACTGTTTACACGCCTGGGCCTCACCCCAGAAGAGTCTGATTCAATAGGTCTGCTGTGGGCACGACAGGATCCAAACAATCCCCAGGTGGGTGAATCAGATACACAGCCAGCTTCGAGAACCGCCGTCTGGACCTGATCTCCTTGTTTTCCTGAACCGCAGCAGCTGGCTGATGGCCACGCAGCACCATCCCATAGGACTTCCTTGAGACCTGAGCTTCCAGAAGTTAGGAACCATGTCTAATCATGGGCTTCCTGACCAGGAGAGGGGAGGGGGAAGGGTGACAGAGGGTGAGGGTGACTTGGCAGCCAGACCTGGCATCCCATTTCTCCAAGCATAGCGCCAGGCCAGGAAAGTCTTGTGTGCGAGCAGGAAAGGCAGTTGTTTAAAGGCTGTAATCTGAGAGATGTGGAAGGCTTTCTCCCCAGCTTTAAAAAAGTGGTATAGGTCACACGGCGGAGTGATTTAAAAAGCAGAGATGGGGCGCCTGGGTGGCACAGTCGGTTAAGCGTCTGACTTCAGCTCAGGTCACGATCTCGCGGTCCGTGAGTTCGAGCCTCGCGTCAGGCTCTGGGCTGATGGCTCGGAGCCTGGAGCCTGCTTCCGATTCTGTGTCTCCTTCTCTCTCTGCCCCTCCCCCCTTCATGCTCTCTCTCTGTCTCAAAAATAAATAAACGTCAAAAAAAAAAAAAAATTAAAAAGCAGAGATCTCTCAAAGAGCCCGCGAGAGAAGTCATATCCCCGCTCCACCACCAGTGTTAGCAAATTACTTCGCCTCAGCCTCAGTTTCCCCACCTGTAAAACGTGGGCATCAACAGGACCCACCCATAGAACCCAGAGGCGAAGCTTGTGACACTTGCAGCCAGACTGGCTGGTTCAAATCCCAGTTCTGCCGCTTGTCGGCTGTGTGGCTTTGGGCGAGTTACTTAAACTTCCTTGTGCCTCAACTTCATCACTTGTAAGATGACGATGATAAAATTTCCTCAGAAGGTTGTTGTGAGGGTTGCATGGGTGAGTACCTTTCCCTAACCTCTGGGCCCCGGTGCGTCTTGGGCCACACGGTCCGTCTCGTCTCTGTCTGCGCTCTTCCCGGGCTGTAAATGTCACCTGACTGGTTCCAAATTTATGTCTCAAGCTCCTTCCTTTCCTCTGAACTCTACATCTGAATATCCGACCGCCTGATAGACAACTCCCCACTCTGCTCCCCGCTGGCACCTCCCCAGCCACTCTCTCTCCCCACCGCCCCCCCTAAGAGTCCTCTCTTTGCGGGCCGACGGGGGCTCAGCCCCCCAGACCGATCTCCAGGACAGTGAGTTCCACGGCCATAAGGCCTGGGCCAGTGTCCAATTTCCACACACTGGGCTGGTTTGTCAGGCTCAGAGTATTGTGGCTTTCTCCGCCCTACCCCAGGCCTGCAAGGGCAAAGGGCCCCACTTTGTTTCTGGGTCAGCCAGCAAGTAAACGGTGATGGCCTCTCTCTGAACTCTTGCTCAGTGGCATGCCTTCGGCACCCAGCTGGGGGCCCTGGAGCATCCTGGGACTGGATCACCTGTCCAGAGGACTAGAATTTCCTCTGCCAGAGGTAGAACATTAGTAACAGTGACAGCTGATGCTCATTTCGTTTCCAGAACACCTTGCTTACTTGGAAGTAGGATTCTAAACTCCAGAGACTATTGACTCTCCTGTCATTCACGTGTTCATCCACCCAGTCACCAAACCTCTGTGGACTGCTGTCCCTGCCCCGTGCCTGACACTGTGCGAGGTCGTAATCTAGTAGAAAGGCATCTATCTACACGTACACAGTTGTCTCTACTACAAAGGGTAAGGCGAATGCCCACCCGATCCCACCCCCACCTAAGAAAACAAAAAAAGGCTAAAAAATTACTCTCACTTGAATGGCTAGCAAACAAACGGTTGAGCACTCACTAGGCATCGGGTGTTTTCATGTACTGATCGCATATCGATGGGCACAGTGTTTTGAGGTAGGTGTTTCCTAATGCGTACATGAGGAAGAGGACAGACTTGCCCAAGGTCACGCAGCTACTGAGGGCCAAAGCTGAGATTCAAAGCCTGTGTTCTTTCTCCTGACCTTGCGGGCAGTCCCAGGGTAAGTACAGCATACCCAAGCCCCAGCAAACCACCAGGGAGAGTCAGACTCCCCTGGGCCCTACCCAGACTTCCCACCACTTCTCCTCTGACCCACACCTTCATTCCCTCGTCAGTCAGTCCGTCAAAGACAATTACTGAGCCCCTCCTAGCTGCAAAGCTCTTGGGGAAAGAATGAATTATAAATGACTGTCTCAGGAGGCCCTCCGCCCAATAGAGCATAGTACATAAAGAACTACAGTGCAAGGTAAAAGTAAGAAATACAGGTAAAGTGTTAGATTCGGTTCAAGGGAGGAAATGATTGTTTGGAGTCAGGGGAATCTTGAGGAGGAAGGGGCACCGAGGCGGCCTTGGGCCTCGAGGATGTTTAGGTTTGGGTCTGCGCGATATGGGGGCGGGAAACGCCTAAGGAAAGGTGTGGGGGGAGTGGGGCACTCCAGAGGAATTAATTCTCAAGGTTGGAGGAAAGCTCACCTGAAAAGGAACCAGCAGGAAGGTAACTTTGGAAACTCACGGTGAACATTCTATAAATATGTATTGCCTGAAAAACAACAGCACATCTGGGCCTTGTTACAGGGGCCTGAAGTGCCAAGCTACAGCACCTGGCCCTTGTTTCCTCGCTAACAGGGAGACGCCCACGTGATTTTCCAATGTCTCCCCCCCCCCCCCCCCCTTAGGCAGGCGCTCCATCCCTGCCTCTCCAGAGCCGGCCCCACACTGTCAGCAGCCCTGTCTCCCACTGCTGTGTCATCATTTACTCTCTTTCAAGTGCCTGGCCCACGCCCAGCAGCCCCCACACTGCAGCCCAGAAAGCTTCCTTCCTGGGGCAGCGGGGCCCGGCGAGTCATTTGGAAACCTCTCTCAGATGAGCTCCGTGATCAAGGTGCTGATACGGCAGGTGGGCCAGCCTCGCCGTGTCCCCAATCGCAGAGGTGAATGCGGTGGCGAGTTTCGTTGGCCCATCACCTCCGCCTTGGGCCTGGTACACTTTCACTGCCGCAGATGGGTGTGGATGCCTTTGACAAATGTCATTTCACGATCCTGCTTCAGCCGTTTCCTGCCTTTGCCTGTCGAGGCTGCTCCGTCCTGTGGACCCCACCCTGGGCCATCTGATACCAGGCGTCCCACCTACCCCCTCCTCCCTCCCTCTTCCCTCTATGGGGCTGTGAGGACGTGGACTTGGGCAAGATGAACTTTTTGCCATTTTGTCTGACATCTCGTCTACAACACGCAGGCTAAGCGGCCCACTGGGGGCCTGTTCATCTCATGCCCTCGGAGGACAGAGCACAGGGTCTGGCGTCAGAAGAAGTGGCTCAACTTCCTTTCTAAGTGGATATACTTAAGCAGCTCATGAGATGGGCCGAGGCCTGGTTTCCTTATAAATAAAAGAACTGAGAAATCCTGGTTGCCTTTCTCCACGGGCTTGAGATGAGGTTCTCCTGACACAAAGAATGAGAAAGGACTTCATAAACTGTAAATGAATCCGGGAGTGTGACGATGCTGGTTATTAGGTTGTGAAGACTGAGTTCACATTCTTTTTAAAAAATTTTTAATGTTTATTTATTTTTGAGAGAGAGAGACAGAGCATGAGCATGGGAGGGACAGAGAGAGAGAGGGAGACACAGAATCCGAAGCGGGCTCCAGGCTCCGAGCTGTCAGCACAGAGCCCGACGTGGGGCTCGAACTCACGAACTGCGAGATCATTGCCTGAGCCAGAGTTGGAGGCTCAACCGACTGAGCCACCCAGGCGTCCCTATATTTTAATTTTTTTAAGTGTTTATTTATTTTCGAGAGAGAGAGAGACAGAGTGCAGGTGGGGAAGGGGCAGAGAGAGGGAGACACAGAATCCGAAGCAGGCTCCAGGCTCTGAGCTGTCAGCACAGAGCCCGGCGCGGGGCTCGAACTCACAAACCGTGAGATCGTGACCAGAGCTGAAGTCAGAGGCTTAGCCGACTGAGCCACCCAGGTGCCCGTCCCCGTTCTTTCTCTAAATGGCATTTTCAGATTCTTATAATTGGGAGTTATTATTATTAAACACATAAGCTTGTTTAATGCCTGCCTCCCCTCCAGGGTGCAAACTACAATAGGGCACGAGTCACGTTTGGTTTTGTTTCTTGTTGCTTTCCCAGCATCCAGTTCAGTGCTTGGAATGCAATGGAGGCTGAAGGAATGATTTGCGGATAAGTTACAGGAGGACCTCTCCACCCACCCATCCTCACTAGAAACATCTACTAGGCTAGACTATCTTGTTTGCTGCTAAACCTGGGCACACAGTAAGCAGTAAATAGGTGTTTTTTTGGAAGTTCGAAATGAACAAATAAATTCCTGCTTCGTTGTGAAGTTCTGTTGCTAAAGACTGCTCATGACCTGAGCCAAAGTCGGACGCTCAACTGACTGAGCCACCCAGGCGCCCCTCCAATAAATCATATTTTTAAAAAGACAATAAAAATAATCATAATTACAAAATAAAATAAAAAGTGTGTGTGTGTGCGTGATAGTACTTTGTACCTATGGAGGATTTCTATTTGGAAAAAACTTTTGCATCCATGATATTACTTTTGCATCCAGTAGCCAGATAAGCAGTGCAGGCATGTCACGAGTGTAGAGATTAGGAAACTAAGGCTCAGGGAAGTTTTATCGGTAATTTGTATACCCAGGATTGTGACTGATTTGTGGATCCGTGAAAGCAATTTGGTTTGAAGAAAGAAACAAACAGAGAGCAAAAGAAACGAGGACGCTACATACACCTACTAGGAATGAGTATTATTTGTGAAACGTGTGTGTGTAGGTACTTATGCCAGCCAGGTTGTGAGGTAAAACGTATTTCTTACCGGGGGCCGTGGTCAAAGGGACTGGGTCACACGGCCCGCTGCAGGTTACCCAGCAGGGCGTAAGCACCCCCAGTTGGAGCAGAGGCTGAGACCAAGCAGAGAGGCGCCAGAGGTGGGGGCCAGGCGGGCAGCGTGATCTAAATCTCAGTAGTGCCATTTTGGGCCCCGGGGAGGTCGGGTGCTCCAGGGGAAGCCAGCTGTGGGTTGTGGTACCAGCTATGTGAGGGCGTGAGGTGTTAGCCGTTGTTCTAGAGAGGCCTCAGCTGTGGCAGCATCTGTGTGAAGAGGCTGAGAGCGGTGGAGGGGTGGGTTGGGAGCCCCAGGCTGGGACACCGGCTGTGTCGGGGCAAGCCATCCCGTGTGCCGATCCTGTGTAGACTGGGAAGCGGTTCTCAAAGCGTGTTCCCGGGTTGGTGACCCAGCCTCACCTGGACACTTGTTAGAACTGAGACTTCTCAGGTCCCACCCCCGACCTCTAGAAGTAGAACTCTGGCGGGGGGGGGGGGGGGTGGGCAGCAATCTGTGTTTAACAAACCCTCCAGGTGATTCTGAGGCATAACATTCGAGAACTCTTTTCCCAGGGGTGCCGTTTGGCATTCTCTGCTGCGTCTGAGAACAGCGACGCAGGGTCTGGTCCAAAAGCAGCCTTGTCGGAAACCAGAAGTGCTGGGCCTCCAGTCTGGGTCTTGTGATATAAAACCCAGTGTTGTTTCCACGATTTCTGTGGCCCATTCCCGTGCTGCACTTAGGTGGGTGGGAACGGTGGGTTTACCCTTCTTACTCGGTCACCTTCTGCACTGCTAGCCTCGGCCCGCACCGGGTTCGTGGATACGGTACGTTCATACATACGGCTCTGCGAATGTTCTCAAGTTGCACGTGTATGTGAGAGTGCAAAGTTGCACGGGTGTATCTGTTCTGCCTTCTCCGTCAGACAAAGTCCTCCCAGGGCAGAGGCTGAATCCCGCCACCCTTGATCTCCACATTTCCCCTCTGGTAGGGGTTCAGCTCATGGTGCACAAACACCTGACCAAGCACCTGACTCACTCTCTAACCCTGGGCACACAGCCCACCCGTGGGCCGAGGTTCCCAAGCACACTCATGGCCCCTGTAACCTTGAGATAACCTTGATGTGCCTACCAGCACCTGCACCCCATTTCCTCCCGCAGGACACCTACCTATTACCTAATGAGAGAGGAGCTATGCGTGGGTGCCGCCACTGAGAATCTTTACCACCCCACTTCCTGTGTTGATTTGTATTGTGCTTTTGGGTCCCTGGTGCCTGAGTGAGCTGTTAACACTCACAACTACTTCCTACTAGTGCCTGAAGTTCAATTTCCACGTGTGTGATAATGTGACAAAAATACCTTAACACCTTATGAGTCTTCAGAGGATGGAAGGAAATAATGTGTGTGAATTTAGCACAGCTCGTGGCACATAGAAAGTACCTGACGAACAGCCCATCAAGGGTGTAGGCAGAGCTTTCTCCTCGGAGAGCCAGATGAGTGCCTACCTATCCTTTGCAAAACAATCTCTGAGAGAAGGTTGTGTGGCCTGGGGAGAGGTCCTCAGGTCTGGGGTCCGCAGGGTTGCTTCCGACCCTCACTCCGCCAATTACTCTCCCTGTAATCATTCATGAGCGAGGACCTGAGCCTCTGTTTCTTCGCCCCCCACCCCTGTCCCGAAATATGGTCAGGGATGATGCCAATACCTCCCACACAAGGTGTTTTGAGGATTAGATAGGATTAAATGCGAAATGAAGTTAAATATGAAGCGAAATGAAATGTCAAAATTGCAGAGCTTTGTACAACGGTAAATGCTAGGCGAATGTCATTGCTGTTCTCTTTTGGTGCCTAGAGAGATGCCCAGTGCTCCCCCAAGGTCCACTCACTGGTGGGAAGGGGGGACGAGGGGGGGGGGACCTGGGGAGCTCTGTTCTGAACAGTTGGGAAAAACTCGTAGAAAGAAGACAACAAGACCTCTGTCCGGATCAGAGAAGACAGCGTCTCAGGAAAAAACCCCAACCCATTCCCTGCACCCCACCCTCTGCAGAACAGCTTAATTTTTCTGTGGAATGTGGGAAATGAACTCTAAGACAAGTGATTGTATCTGGTGTCTGAAATAGACAGAAATGTAACCTAATCCACAAACTGTGAAGTAAAATAGCGGAGAAAGACTCATCTGAGCTAACCACAGCGGTCATTTTGATGAGAAGCCTGGAAAATAATTCAGCCTTGGGTAGGCTGCCCAGGGTGTGGGGATTGGGAGACCACATAATAGAAATACAAGCACGTTGCACGTTGAAATAAAATTTGGGCTGCATGATCTGGAAGCTTTCCCTCCTACCCCCACCCAGCCATCTGATTATTACACACTGGTGGAAACCGTGCTGTCTCATCTTTAAAGTCAAGGGATCACTGGGGCGCCTGGGTGGCTCAGTCGGTTGAGCATCCGACTTCGGCTCAGGTCACGATCTCGTGGTCCGTGAGTTCGAGCCCCGTGTCGGGCTCTGGGCTGATGGCTCAGAGCCTGGAGCCTGCTTCCGATTCTGTGTCTCCCTCTCTCTCTGCCCCTCCCCCGTTCATGCTCTGTCTCTCTCTGTCTCAAAAATAAATAAATGTTAAAAAAAAGTTAAAAAAAAATAAAGTCAAGGGATCACAGCCTAGGCATTGCCTTCTCTATTTTGGGGGGGTGGGGGGTGGGGTGCTAGTCTGACTTGATGGGTTGGAAGGTCATAAGATCATCTTTTCGACCAGAGGCAGTTACTCTCTGAACCTTCTAAGGCAATGTTAGAATTCATGGTCGAGAGGTATGTATCCATTTAGGGCAAATTGAATTGACCATCAAAGGCCAGTGGCCGGGACAAGTGGGCTCTGGGGACCTGCAGTATGTCCTAGCATCTGGAGAGACAGGAAGGAACATCTGGATGGGTCCATGGTGCAAGAAGCATCAGGAAGTCAAAGGACTAGAAGGGAGTTTGGGGGACAGTCACGGTTCCCTCTGTCCATGAAACCCAGGTCAGCCATTGAGAAGCCAGTAGATACCTCTCTGCCCCACACCATCATGGCTGGAACTACTACCACAGCTTGCTGCTGCACTTAAGAAGTAGTCCTGAGCCTCCTCACAAACTCCTCTTCTGGGGCTGCAGTGCATCATGGGAAATGGGCAACTATAAGAAGAATAGGAGAGCGGAAGGCCCCAAGAGCAATTCCTATCTTTCCCCAGGCACACTCTGACCTCGTGCCTCCTCCTCCTGCTGTCCTTCATCATCATCATCATCACTACCATGACCACACCCCCACGTATTTTTTCAGGCAGTCCTCATTATCTCCCATGCCCCCTAGCCATGCACCCTCCCCTCTAGTCACTTCAGGTCTTTATCCAAACTTTCAATGTCCGGCTCATGTCCCACTTCTCCCACGAAGCCTTCCCTGGCCTTAGAGAACAATGGGCCTCTAATGCAGGAAGGAGAGCTCCGTGTTTGACGTTGTCCTGCCCATATTTTCCATCGGGACTCGGAAAGACCGAAGAATGGCGTGCTTACCTATGTTGTTAACACATCATCAGATGACCGAATCAGGATTTGAAAAGTTGTCCTTCACAGGCTGAGATGATGCAGGAGAACCACCAAAATGAAGTGTGTTAGGCACGTTGTCAAGGGGAGCGGGAGCCTATAGGAAAGCCCATTTTAATCATGGTTATATACGTACAGAGTCTCGAACAAAGAAACTCTTATCTTTGTATATTTTGTCCTAGACAGATAATATGTGGATCGATAACCAGAAATCACCCAGTGGCTGATGAGGGACTCAGAAATCACGTCCTCTGAAGAATGACTGGAGACACGCAGAATGTGTATTTTGAAGAGGAGAAGACTAATGGGGATGTGGGATCCGTCTTCAGAAGGTGCTTATTAGACAATCAGGACGAAGGCAGTGCCAGGACCTCTGGGATGAGTTACAGGGAGATACACTTTGACTCAGCATGAGGAACCTGCTTGCGATGATTAAATCATCCTGCCTTAAAACACCAAGCTCTTGAGAGGAACAAGTTTCTCACCCTTAGTGATGTTTGTCCAATACCGGGTGACCGTGTGATAAAGATGTAGTGACAAGAATCTTGCATTTGCTGGGGGCAGGGGAGGGGGAATGAGAAGGGACTGGCTTATCTTCCAAATTTCCTTCTGGTTCCCATATGATTCCATATGCTGTATTCCCTCCTGATCAATGTCCTTAGAAGTAGCAAAAACTAAGTTGAATGTTATCAATGGTTTGGAGGGGCAGAGATGTTGGGGCATGGGGCTGGAAGAACGGGGAGCGCTTAGCAAGCATGGGACACAGGAAACATTGGGGCAGCTTCCTTCTGAGCATTTCAGGACTGGAAATGCAGAAGAGGAACTCCCACCCCTTGTCCTGGGGTTCTTCCTCCTTGAAAGCAGTTGCCAAAGGCGGTGAGCGAATGAGGAGGGAAAGACAGGCCCCAACAGCGCAAACAGAAGCCTGGGTTCTTCAAGTCGTTGAAATCCAAGAAAGCTGTGTCTGTTGGGGGTGCAGCGGGGGTTATAAACGAGGCAAATAGGAGAGAAAGAGGGGGGATGAATATGGAGGAAAAGGTGAAGGAAGGCACTAGAAAGGGTGGAGTCCCAGCAAAGGGTAATCTGGCTGGAAAGGAAGCTGATGACAAGAGCAAAGAAGTGGCATGTCATGTGTGGGTACCCCTGTGTGCACAGTCACTGTTTTCACGACATTGTGGCCCAAGAGAGGAAATGCCCCGCTCCTGGAAGAAAGGGCCCAAAGATGAGGTGTGGAGAGGAAATTGATCTGTGCCTACAAAGGGGCTTCTTAAAGGAAGGGGTCCTCAGACAGGACAGAGTTGAGGGAAACGCGAGGGTCACATGAGCCTGTGAGAGTGGCAGCCTGGTGTATACAGAAAACTCTGAATGTGCCGTGAGGACACCTGGGTTCGGGTCCCCGCTCTGCCACTGGTTAGTTGTGGGTCCTGGGGATGTTCCTCTCCCATTCTGAGCCTCAGGATCCTCCTGTGTAAAACTCTGCTCCAGCTGGGTAGTGGCTGCTGTTAATAATTAGGTGCCAACCAAGTTAATGTGTAGCCGAAACATCATTCTTTTGAGTCAGAAGACGACTCGGTGACTGTTTATGTTTTTGTGCTGGTGATTTGGGTGACTTTATTTTTGTCTTCCAGTAATGTTTTAATGATGTTCCCTTTGAAAGTTTCTAACGTTTCTCTCCAGGACTTGAGCTGGAAAGGCAAGAGGTTTTGCCCTTGACCGGGCAAAAGGATAGCAGCAAGTTGGATGACCAAGCATCCCCATTTGCCTGGGAGTGAGGGGTTTCCCAGGACAGGGGACTTTCGGTTGGTGGCAAACCAGATGATTGGTCACCCTAGTGGCGAGAGAGGTGAAGGCTTGGAGGTGACTTGGAGAGGAGGTCCTGGAAGGGCTCTCCTCTTCCCTTTCTATCTGGAGTGTCCCTCGTTGCCACCACTGACTGGTGTGGTGGTTGTCATTACAAGCTACAACTCCCTTATTGGGAGGTACAGGGAGGAGAGGCGAGGGGCAGCCTTCGTATCTGTCACAAGCCCCATTGAGACAACTATTGCCAGGAAAGAAGCCGAAATGCTTGACTAGCACTGAGGCTATGGGGATTTTCCCTTTTTCTTCAAAAAAAAAAGACCCAGTGGAAAAAAAAAAAAAAGCGATGAGTTGTGAGGCAGACAGCGGGTCCTACGCGGCCCCAGGAGACAGTGCGCAACTCATTTGCTTAAATTTGCAGCTGACGGCTGCCACCTCTCTATAGGCACCAGGCAGAGAGCCTCTCAACATCAGACAGTGACCAGTCTGGTGACATACGGCTACAAGCATGAACTACCCCTTAACCCTGGACATGGACCTTATCAACTACAACCTGGAGGACATGGTGAGTAGAGACAGATGGTCACCCAGACCCCACTTGGAATTCTCAATTTCCTGTGCCCAGGGCTTAGGGAAGAGGGGACAGCTGTGGAGTCCCCTCCCGCTGTGGATCAGCAGAATCTAGACAGGCCCAATGGCACCTGCCTTTTAAGACTGTATTTCCCCATTCCAAGGAGGAAGCAGAGAAGTAGAGTTGTTGCTTTAAATAGACATCCTTTAGAGGGGATCAGAATTTTGGGTTCCAGTCCTGCATCCTCCCGGGCTTGCTATGTGACCTGGAACAAGTCACTTTGCCTCTCCGTTCTTCAGAAGAAGGTCCTCCTCTTATCTTTTAGGGCTGGAATAAGGGTCTAGATGGGAAAGTACTTTGGAAGTGTTCTTACCGTCAGGAACCTGGTGCTGTTCCAGGATATTTATCCATCACTTGCTATATGATTGTATCATCAGGGCACTACATTCTGTGTTGAATGGAGAAGCCGAGGATTTGGTCCTGGCCCTCAGATAGCTCACGGTCTACCCATGAAGACAAAACCCCCACTCACTGGAAACTTAGACAGTAACTGGGTGCTAAACCAAGGAACTGTGAGACCAGGTGGCCAGCAAGGGAGGGGACCACATGGGGTCAGAGTCGGGGGGGGCACAGGGATGCCAAATTGGTGGGAGAAACTGTGTTAATGCTAGAAATGTTTTAAAGCATGTTGTGGTCCCCGTCAGAGCACTGGAATCTCTAGAGTTGAGGTGTTCTCGGATGGGCTAAGAAAATGATTCCGAGAATCACACTCTGCTTCGCACCCAAGTCCCTCCTGTGAAGCAGAGGTTCAGCTGGCTTGGCTGTCACTGGGCTCGCAAAGGAGGTGTGTAGGGAAGAGCTAAAGCAGAGACTCTGGTGCTCCTGTGTGTCGGCAGGAGAGGGCTCTTTAGGAGGATCTTTGGGGAACTTCTTTCCTCCTTTCCTCCCGTGGCCAATGACACTTCTAGGGAAAGGACTTCTCTTTGAGCTACACTCTGGGCTGGATCAGAAAAGATCCAAATCCTTTCTCCCAACGCCCACTTGCTTTCCTGACCCTAAACTCACCCTGAAATGTTCTCCAACACCCTTCAGTTCCACCGGCTGGAATCCATGCTGGAACTCTACCAGCTGGGTTCCCAGACGTGCTTGGAAAAGCCCGCCCACTTGCCCAGATCCCAGAGCTAGGAAGCCGCCGAGAATGTGAGGGGAAGAGCTAATTACCCCAAGTCTGGTCCCTCAGACCCAATCAGATAAAAAGCAGAGCCAGAACCATCAGTCTAATCCGACCCGCCGCCTAGCCTGTGGGAGCCAATACAAAATGAAAACGCAGGGCCCCTTGTTCAAAAATTATTAAGAATTTCAAGATAGCAATCGCAGAGCCCTAAACCAAGCGTGGAGCTCTTCTAAGTACAGGGCCCGGCGTGACTGCACAGGCCACATGTCCATAAAGTTGGCCCTGAGAGAAATGACAGACTCTGGGCAGTACCCTCAATCAGGCTAAAACCCCACCGCCCTGACAAGGTGCCAACCTCCCACCCTGGCCCCCAGTCTTGGCCCCTGGCCTCACCCGAGTAGGTTAGTGGATGTTTTCCTCTGCCCACAGCTTCGAGCTGACCACGAACCCTGACCCAGTTGGACGCATAGTAACCAACCCAAGATCTGGCCACTCCTGGCTTCTGAGAAACCGCAAGAGTTTCCCCTAACTGCATGCGCCACTCCACTGCGTGACCTACTAGAGACAGGTGGTGGCAGAGGGCAGGGGACAACAGGGTGCGTCCCATATATTAAAGACCACCAGCAGCCCAGGGAGAGAGACCTGACTATTTGTTACGAACTGAGGGCCCTTGGCCACAGCCAGGTGTTGGTCATCCTGTCTTCCCTTCCGCCTCTTGAATTCTGAGATCAACTCCAGCCACTTGAAATGTCCATTTTTAAAAGATGAGCAGCCAATCCCCCTGAGTGGCGGACCTACACAAAAACTCTAGATGGCTGACTAAGCACAAGGAGCCAGGTCCCTGGGGTGGGTGTACCAGGGACCGATCCTGCTAGGAAGGCAGACCTAGGCAGACCTAGAAAAGTCTCTGTCCACAGGAACCTTGATCTGAGAGTGCAGAGCCTCCTCTTGACAGCCCCGGGGCCTGGGCTGGGGGACCTACAGGGGCTGGGGGAAAACCTCACCTCCAGCCCCACCACACCAGCCAGGAGGGGAAGCTGCTAAAAAGCAGGACGAATCTGGTCCAACCCCAGGACCTGGACTCCCCTATCCTCTCCTCAGTGATGGTCCCCCCAAAATATTTCACTGTGGGCAGAGCATCAAAGCCTGTCCACGTGTATCACCTCATTTCATCAAGGTGTAAGGAAGAGGAACCAAAACCAGCCCAGGCTGTCTCGGGCCATGCGTTGGGAGAGGGAAGGATCCCCCACGCCAAATAGGTCAAAAGTCCCAGAAGAATCCCAGTGGAGAGGGCCCCAACTGGAGGTGACTTGAGGAATCGGAGGTGAGGGAGAGACCCAGGTCCAGCCTGGGGAGGGTTCAGTGTTGGGGCGAATCTGGGCTCAGACATACAGACCGCAGTCTCCACCGGGAACTCTTGCCTTCCTTAAGGACACAGATCCCACCCCTCTGGCAGAACGACAGAAAAAGGGGCCACGGACTAGGCCCTGAGAATCAGGAGACAAGAACGAATAGTCTTTCAGGAATGACCAGACAAAATGTTTCAAGTGGGTGCTGACCCACGAGATGGTTGCTGTACAAAACCTAGGGTACACATCTACCTGTCCCTCAGACTAGGTGACTGTCCCCAAAGTGTAAATTGACTTTGGGGTGCCACATGGGGACCCTCCCCCAAAACCTAAAGATTCTGCGCAAAGATAGAAGTAGCTTTGGAGCACCTGCGTGGCTCAGTTGCTTAAGCGTCTGACTCTTGATTTCAGCTTAGGCCATGATCTCGTGGTTCGTGGGTTCGAGCCCCGTGTCGGGCTCTGCACTGACAGCTGGGAGCCTGCTTGGTACTCTCTCCCTCTCTCTCTCTCTCTCTCTCTCTTCCTGCCCCTCTCCCTCTCTGCCCCCACTCATGGTCTCTCTCTCTCTCTCTCTCAATCAATAAACATTAAAAAAAAACCAAAAACGTAGAAGTAGCTTAAAGTCTCCCCCCAGAACCACATCCGGGGCAGTACCATGTTCCTAATGGCCAAAACCCTGGGTACAGAGGAAAGAGGAGCCTGGCGGCTTCACTTCTGAAGGGGGGGAGGGAGAAGGGGGGAGGGAGGCAAACCAGGCCCCACATCTCTTCTTCCTTCAAGTGGCAAGCCAGAGTCTCAGATGGTCTTTTGGGAGTGTGGACCCTCAAAAGGAAGAAAGGGATCAGGGACACAGACCCCCATTCGCACCCTTAGCCCGATCTCAGTCCTCAAGCTACTGAAGGCTGGAAGGACAGATGCCCGGCTGACTCCATTCACAGCTCTTGACTCTTGGTTGGGAATATCCAGACAAGGACACAAAAGGAGACGGAACCTGTGGGTGCTCCCTAAGGCCAGAGCAATGACCTGCGTCTGTGTGCAGACGCGTCCTGCGGCCAGTATGACTCAGGCCCCTGGGCTCCCGGGGTTCTGCCCGGATGAGCCACAGCACCCAGCAGGCCGGCGCTCTCTGGGGGGCTGAACGCCAAGGTCAGTCTGGCCACAGGACAGACAGCTAGAGAAGCGAAGCTCCCCCACAGGTGCCGAGCTACCTGAAGATCGTGCTCATCCTTGGGCAGAGCATGACAGCCCGAGAATCGGAGTATCTGGGAGCTGTGAGTGAGGGGCACTCGAGGGCAGAGCCCAGTCTCCCGTCCAGGGCCGGAATCCCTTCCCGAATACTTGAGCCCATTCTTCCTCCTCCCAGGGGACCCCAACCCACCGTGGGAGAGTTCTGCCTGTGAGAAGCTCCTTTCTCCTTTGACTGAAACACCCAACCCCCAGCCTCTGCCCATCCCTCCCCATCTGCCCTCGAGAGCCTCAAACAGTGAGCCCGTCCCGCCCTCTTGCCTATGGTGGTTCTTCCAGTCCTTGAAGAAGGCATCTGTCCTGGGCTCGGGTCTTCTTCTCCTAAGACTCTGCACCCCGGTACTCAGAAAACTTCCTCCCAGGGTGGGGATTTCCAGACCCCTCAGCAAACTGGTCACCCTTGTCCAGACCAAACAAACTGCGATGGTGTCGGCTGCCCACCTACAGGTTTCTGTTCACCTAAGTAAGGTGACGGGAGCCTTTCTGGCAGCCGCGTCACCCTGTTGACTCATCTTAAGCTAGCAACCAACAGACTCTCGGGCCTTTTTCTTCATCAACTGTCGGTAAGCCAGGTCTTCCCTAACTTGTCCCCCGACGGTTGAAATCTTAAACCCGCGTCTAGGTCTCTATGTTTTCCCCTGCCGATTCCATCTGGTCAGCTTGGGCCTCTAGTTCCAGGTTGTGGAGGACGCTGCGTTGCCTGGAAGGGTCCCCCAGCCGTGTCAGCTAAGACAGGGTGGAGAGTGTCAAAGGGGTGAGGGTCCGGGACAGACTCCGGAGGAATGCCCCGGTTAGCCCCTGCCCCACCAGCTCACACAGTCTAATCAGCAAATGTTTGCTAATCCTCACGCTGGCCAGTGCAGCGCCCCGATGCACCTGCTCCCCTCCTACCCCCCGGCCCATCCTCTCTTCTCCTCAACACCAGAACACAGAATGTTCTAACTCCTCTCGCCCTGTCCCCGGTGCTCAGGGCAATTTCTACCTGGATTCCTGGCTCACTGCTCAGCTTTATCCTGCTCATCAGGTCTCCTTGCCTTCTCTGGGGCATGAGCCCCCGGCTCCTGTGCAGGCTCTCTGCTGGGTACCTGCCTAGGCCACATGCCCTCGTGGCCTGGCCTGGGCACGTGGCTGAGTCTCTACACGGTGCATGCTGCTGTCAGGGTATGTGTGTGCCTGAGGGCCCCGGGTTCCTGCAGCTTTTGATGTCAAAGAATGAGTAAGCGCTCGGCCAGATTGCCTGCACTGAGCTCCCTCAGGGTGTGAGCCTTGGAGGGTTCCCTTCTGCACCCCACTCCCCAGCGTATTTAGGATTCGACGTATTTAGGATTAGGTTCCTCATCTTCCCACCAGGCCAGAGTCAACCTTGCCTCACTACCTCTCTCCATGGTTCGGGGAGGGGTGGGGCGACTGATCCCCTAGGTATGGGAAGTGGCTTTCACATGTGTCACTTCTGAGCCCCCAAAATGTCTGTTTGACACCTCCTGCTGAGATGTACTAACAACTCCCAGCACCCCTCAAACCGGCTTCCTCCCATGTTGTTGCCCTCCCTGCCCGAGCCCTTTTCCAAACAAATACCTCTTGGCAAGAAGGAAAAGATAGCTCCCCTCAACCCTCTTTGAAACCCAGCTTCTCAGGAGATGGGAGTTCTAGGGTCCTAGGGGCACCTCCCGCCGTGCGGATGTTAAATGGGCAATAAACCAATCAGCCTGGATGCTTTAGAGGGTAAGGATTTGAGTGGTTCTCATAAAGGGCCTCCCGGGTCAGGCAGGCGGGCTGTACCTACACCGGCCAGACGTTGCCCAAGGGGCAGTGGGCGGCCAGGCTCCCCCCCCATAGGTAGGCGGAGTCCAGCCCCACTCACTGCCCCAGGCCCCCCGTATCTCTTCGCCCCTGGTCTGAATTGCTTTGCTCACCACTCACCTCACTGTTTCCCCCGTGTACCTCCTGGTCAATTCCAATAGGAGTCAACGAGCATATTGGAAATAGCTCCCGGTATGGGGACAGAACCCAAGATGGGCTCTAGGCTCTCAAGGGTATTGGGAGGAGGCAGGAACTGAGGAAGGGTGAAAAAAAGTGTTTGAGTTTCTGCAGAGGCACAGAGAGGGACTTGCCTCAAACTTTGGAATACAAGGGCCCCCGGCCCTCTCTGAGAAACTGCTCTCAGCGGTAGTAACGACACAGAGAGGGGCGCCTGGGTGGCTCAGTCAGCTAAGCGTCCAACTCTTGATTTGGCTCAGGTCACGATCTCACAGTTAGCGGGATCGTGGGATCGTGTCATGGAGCCCTAGGTCAGGCTCTGTGCTGACAGTGCAGAGCTTGTTTGGGATTCTCTCTCTCTCTCTCTCTCTCTCTGTTCCTCCCCCTGCTCTCTCTCTCAAAGTAAATAAAGATGAAAAAACTTTGTTAAAAAGACGCAGAGAATGTAAGAAGAGAATCGAGTTCCAAGCTAGGAAGGAGGGAGGTAGGAAGGTGGGGCTGAGTGGGACCTTGGAGGAAACATAGGCATTAATGAGACAGGCAGTCGTGGGGAGAAAGAGTTATTCTGCAAAAGGTAGAGTTGGAGCAAAGTTTTGGAGACGGGAATGATGAACCTGGAGGACAGGGCGCCTAAGGCGATAAAGTAGAAGGCGAGGCTTGAAAAGTTGGAGGAATATACATTTTGTAGACGCGTCAAGCCCCCGTAGGGGAGTTCAGACGTCACCCTGCAAGCCCATGGTTTTCAAATGAAAGTAGAGCTGTGTTTTTTTTGTTTTGTTTTGTTTTTTGTTTTTTGTTTTTTTATTAAACGAGAGCTTCTGTGTGAAACACCACACGAGACAAGAGTGGAGAAGTCTGGTTTGAAGGCAAGGAGAGGAGCTGAGCCTCCCCCTCCCCCCTCCTCCCCACCCCTCCAGCCCCAGGAAGCCCTGCAAGGACAGTCCCTGGATGGGATCACGCTGTGTGGAGTGCCCTGCAATCAGATCTGAAACGTGGCCGTGTGTGTCAAAGAGAACAGGCGGTTAATCTCATTTCTTTTTGAGAACTACATCGTATTCTGTTGTGTGAATGCACGGAGACTGGCTTACGCCAATCTCCTATTGAGTAATTGCATCACAGACATGACTTCTTATAATTGGCTTTGCTATTAAATGTGAAACTGGGCGAGGGGGGTAAAGGGGAAAAGAAAACCACGGCTTACAGGTAACCGGGGACCAACGAAGGACTTTAAGCAGGACGCTGATGGGATCCGCGGGTTGGAAAATTCCTCCTGTGTTTGGCGGATGGACAAGGGTGGAGAAGTTGCTGGCATGGGGCCATGGAGGCGGTAGGGTGAAGAAGGGCTGGACTGAGGCTGTGGCAGAGGGATGCGGGGTGGGGGGAGGCAGAGGGCTCTGCCATCGCACCGATGTATCCCCCACCCCCTTCCCCCAGACCCACTTGCCCCGGGGACCGGAAGGAAAGACACAGGTTGGGGACCTGGGTCTGCCCACTGAGAGCGAATGTGTGACCCACAACTGGGGCCCCTGGGTGGCAGTGTAACCATCTCCTGCTTTGTGCAAGACCCTCACTCTCCTGGAAGAAGGGCAGTGTGAGACCATCTAGAGCTTCTGTGCAGAGTATCCTGTCCCATCCTCTGCCTCCCCGGGGCTCATCATTTATAGAAGTGTCTTTTTCAACCCACATAAGTTGGTTATAATTGGTTTGAAACCATGGGGAGGGGGCCGGTGGGAGGGGTGGAGAACAGGGCTGGGAAGTGAGGAGGAGCAGGTGCAGGGGGACAGCTGCGAGTGAAAGGTATGAAAACAGACACCGTGTCTTCCTTTGCGGTTAGCTGGGTAAACAACCTGAGCGCTGGCGGGGTGGGGTAAGGGGGGAGGAGGAGGGGGGGAGGAGAAGGAGGAGGAGGTGAGGGGAGGAGGAAGGGGAGGAGGAGGAGCTTCCAGAGACAAAGTGGGCGCATCACCCTCTCTTGGAACAGCAACACCCCTTCCTCTCTTCTGAAGCAGAGGAGGGAGCTCCCAAGTGATGGGCAGGAGCAGGGAGGGAAGCCCAGGCAGGGCTGCGTAGTGGTGGAAAAATCGGCTCTGGAGGGAGATCAACGTGGGTTCAAACACACCTGACCTTCGTAAGATAGGAAAATCATAGGGGCGCCTGGGTGGCTCAGTCGGTTAGGCGTCTGACTTCGGCTCGGGTCGTGATCTCACAGCGAGTTCGAGCCCCGTGTCAGGCTCTGTGCTGACAGCTCAGGAGCCTGGAGCCTGCTTCCAATTCTGTCTCCCTCTCTCTCTGCCCCTCCCCTGCTCGCTCTCCGTCTGTCTCTCTCTCTCTCTCAAAAATAAACAAACATTAAAAAAAAAAAAAGACAGGAATAGCACATACCTGAGCTTGTTATGCGGAGTGAACAAAGCAGGAGGCTAGCACTACAATTTCAGCTACAGTGAAGACATTCAGGTACAGGGAGACGCATCAAGAGGAAGCCCGTAGGCCACACCAGCAGCTGCCCCCTCAGCAGGATCTTAGGTTTTAGCGCCCGCTGCTCTGTTGGGAATGGGAGCAGACGGCCCCTTGCCCCAACCAGACCCATTTCCAAAACTGAAGTTCCAATTCCATGCCGTGAGCCGGCGGCCTTCCCTACCCGAGAACGCGTAAACTCAAAGCATCTAACAGGTGCACAGCCCTTCAGAGTCCGTGAAGCCTCTCCCACCACGTATCTCCCTCCATCTTCGTCACCACCCCACCCCGCGAGGAATCAGTCCCGTTTACAGTCGAAACCTGCAGCTGGAAAGGGCAAAGCGATTTGTTCGTGGACACACAAGGGGAGGTCGGGATTTGGTCGGTGGGGTGTATCGGGAGTCCAGGGACAAAGGCAGCGTGGGGGTGGGGAGGACAGGAGAAATCTACAGGGGACTCGGGGTCCCCCTGTGAGGGGGAAGATGGGTCCTCAGTTCCCCGCCCTGCTGTCTCCTTGCCCTTGCAGTACAAGGAACTAGGCAACTACAGCGACAGCACGGAGAGCCCCGCGGTGGAAAATCACCTCTGCTCCACAGCGGAGGGGCCCCTCCTGTCCTCCTTCAAGGCCGTGTTCATGCCCGTGGCCTACGGCCTCATCTTCCTCCTGGGGATGATGGGCAACATCCTGGTGCTGGTGATCCTGGAACGCCACCGGCAAACCCGCAGCTCCACCGAGACCTTCCTGTTCCACCTGGCCGTGGCCGACCTCCTCCTGGTCTTCATCCTGCCTTTTGCCGTGATCGAGGGCTCCGTGGGCTGGCTCCTGGGCACTTTCCTCTGCAAAACTGTGATCGCCCTGCACAAGATCAACTTCTACTGCAGCAGCCTGCTCCTGGCCTGCATCGCCGTGGACCGCTACCTGGCCATCGTCCACGCCGTCCACGCCTACCGCCACCCGCCGCCTCCTCTCCATCCACATCACCTGTGCCACCATCTGGCTGGCGGGCATCTTCTTCGCCTTGCCCGAAATCCTCTTCGCCAAAGTGAGCCGCCTCCATCGCAACGACTCTCTGCCGCGCTGTACCTTCTCTCAGGAGAACCGAGCTGAAACCAACGCCTGGTTCACCTCCCGCTTCCTCTACCACCTCGGGGGCTTCCTACTGCCCATGCTGGTGATGGCCTGGTGCTACGTAGGAGTGGTGCACCGGCTGTGCCAGGCCCAGCGGCGCCCTCAGAGGCAGAAGGCGGTCAGGGTGGCCATCCTGGTGACGAGTGTCTTCTTTCTCTGTTGGTCACCCTACCACGTCGTCATCTTCCTGGACACCCTGGCGAGGTTGAAGACCGTGAGCAACAGCTGTGAGCTGAACGGCTACCTCTCCGTGGCCATCACCATGAGCGAGTTCCTGGGCGTGGCCCACTGCTGTCTCAATCCCATGCTCTACACGTTCGCGGGCGTCAAGTTCCGTAGTGACCTGTCTCGCCTCCTGACCAAGCTGGGCTGTGCCGGCCCCGCCTCCCTCTGCCAGTTCTTCCCTACCTGGCGCAAGAGCAGTCTCTCTGAGTCAGAGAATGCTACCTCCCTCACCACCTTCTAGGTCCCGGCCCCCTTCGTTTCTGCTTTCCTTGGGGGATGCGGTGTTACTGGAGCCCCTTCCACGGGACCTGGGATCCTAAGAGCTCGCCGTGGCCTAGCTGTGTCCTCACATGGGGCAGCTGGATGAACCAACCCCTCTCTCCAGGACATCCCTGCCATGGCTTCTTCCGGCCCCAGGGCTGGGCTGCAGGCCGGGGAGGGGAGGCAGCCCAAAGGCAAAAGCAAAGGATACCTGTGCCCAGCTGTATCCCCTGGGGCTGAGATGACCCCCACAGGCCTTGTTTCATCGTAACCATTGGAAGCTCAGGAAACAACTTTTACTTCTGCCCTTGCCCATCGCGGAAGTCAGTCCCCTCCCAGAATGCACTCCGTCAGCTCAGGGACCACCGACCTGCACCACTACCCACCACTCCTCTCGCCCCACCTGCCGAAAGAAGCTAGAGGCTGAGCACCAGGGGATGGATGGAGGTCAAGGCTGAGGAAAGGCCAGCTGGCAAAAGAACGCGGCCTTAATGTCTCAGTCACTAACAATCACAGACGTTCTGCCGGGCCACCGGCCCTGCAGCATCTTGACCAGGCAGGAAACTCAGACTGACCCAATCCCGGAAGCTGCTCCTGGCCCTGACCAAAATGGCCCTGGGCCAGCCCCGCGTCACTGGGCCCTGGGAGGTCTGCAGACTGAGGGCAGACTCCAGGCGCCCTCAGAGACCAGCCAGCCAGTGTCCTACAGAAGAAAGAAGGCCCAGCCAGCAGAGAGAAGCCACTGACAGGAAAGATTCTCCTTCCTTAGCCCCAAGGAGGCACAAGTAAAAACCAAGGCCTGCTGTCTTCTCTGCCCAGTGTAAAGAGGGCCAGGGGCAGTAGGGTCCGGGGTCCTGGCGGGTCCGGGCACTGATAAGGAAGGAGGCAGTCCGTTCCTTCCCGCCCCCCTCTCTGCAAGCTACACAGCAAAGGGGTCGCAATCGCACGGAGGGAGCACTTCGCCGAGAGTCAGAACGGAGATGGAGACCCGCCCCCAGAGAAGGACGACAGACTGAAAGGGGCTTCTGGGGGTCATCACATCCAGCGCCCTGCCTGCAGGCCAAACCCAGAGCTTGCCTGTCTCTCTGGGCCTCAGCAAGAGCCACGAGGCATCCCCTTCGTCTAGGCAGGGTGAAAAGCAGGCCTGGGCAGGGAAGTCCCCGAGCCTCAGGAAGCCAAGCCCTGCCCCTGAGAGGATACTACTCAGATGGAACCAGAGGATGCTGCTCCGTGCCTGCCTGCCCAGAGAGGGCTCTCCCTCCCTCCTCCACAGCCTCTGGGCTCGCCAGGGCTGGATGTCCGGGACCCCAGCACTCGCTGAGGGCACCTCTGGGTTGCCCAGTCCCGCTCAAGGCAGCTGGCCAAGCTCCCTGGGAGGCCCCCATAGTGGAAGTCAGAGCTTGTGACCCCAGGAGGGAGGGCTGTATCTTCACCGTAGGACCCTGGGAAAGCCCCCGGAGCCCCGCTTTTTCTCTCCCAGCATCCAACAGTAAGCTGGGCAGTCGAGTAGCCAGACACAGAAGCAAAAAGGCAAGAGGATGGATTTTAATTTTCTCTTTTTAATAAAAAGGCACCTATAAAACAGGTCAATACAGTACAGGCAGCACAGAGACCCCCGGAACAAGCCTAAAAATTGTTTCAAAATAAAAACCGAGAAGATGTCTTCACATATTGTATTTATATATTTATATTTATATATATATATTTATATAATGGTACAAAATGGCTGGGGGTATGGCCGTGGATGGAGGGAAGTAGGCTGGCCTGTGGAGTTCACCTTGGAAAGCTAGTCTGGTGGCGGAGATGGGAGAAGAGAATGGGGAGGGCATTAGGCCCTTTGCGGTCTGACCCCTCTCTCCTCTGGGCAGGAAACACTTAGAGTCAGTTTGGGGAGTCTTGGGTCAGGGTGGGGGGGGGGGGTTCATGGGTACAAGGCCCAGGTTGAGGCAGGGTGGGCAAAGCGCCTGGCAGGATGGAAGCTAGGTGGCCCCCAAACACAGATGTCGGGGCCCTGGCCCTGGGCCCCTGGGAGGGTGCTGGGGGAGGCCGGGGCCTGCAGCCAGCCGGCCCCAGAGGAAGCGCTTGACCTGGCTGACGGTGGACTGAGGACAGCACCAGACTGGGAAAAGTGGGGCGAATTCCCTTTGTATCACAGCTGCCAATGCTAGACCAGACCCTGCAGATCAGGAAGGCTGGGGAAGGGGCCACGGCAGAAGACCCCTTGTCTAGAAATGGCCCTCGGCCCCGGAGGCGGGGCACAGAAGGCCAGGGAACTGCCCTGCCACCTCACAAGGCAGGAAAGGAAGTGAGAAAAGGAGAAGTGTTTTACTCCTGGGGCCAAGGGGGCAAAACACTGAGTCTGTATGGCTTCAGCTCTGACCAGAGGCAGGTGGGGAGTTTTGGGAAAGAGCAGGGGACTGAGGGGGAGGCAGTGGCTGCGCCTGGGCGGGCACAGAGCCCTGAGCCCGGGGCAGGGGGACCTTGCCGGTGAGAAGGCAGGCAGAGAGGAGGCAACAGGATGCCCCCTGCTTTTCCAACACTTTCTCTAATCCACGCTCAAAGGATGGAGGCTGGGGAGAGACAGATCTACTCAGCAAAACCCTTTTCCTTCCGCCTTTGGTGATAAGAAGTAGGTGGCAGTTCCTGGAAGAGACGGGGCCTGGGGGTCACCTGGCCCAGGGCTACCGCAGCAGGCACGGGACCACGTGGACCACCGTGCCACCACCCCATGGCTCCACTCAAGGGGGCCACACAGCCTCCACCTCTCCCTCCTTTCCTTCATCCCACACCGGGGAGGGAGGACTTCAAGTTCTGGCCAAGATGTAGCAGCAGGGGATACCAGCCATCCATAGCTGGGGAGCCAGGGCCCCGTGTCGCCTGTGCGGGGCGAACACACACGCCCGTGCACACATTCTCCTGAATCATTCAGCAAAAGACAGACTGCCGCTCTGGGAGGCCTCAGCCCGGATGGGGCTCTCCGGGAGGAAGCCTCGGTGGTCTGACCTCAGTTTAGGTGCGGGGTATCTTTCATTTCACCGTTTGGGGAAGGGACCGGAATGGTATCCTTACAGACCCAGAGACAATGCAAACACTGGGTACCTGTGTCAGACTGCATGGTCCTGAGTCCAGGAGAATGGAAGGGGCAAGAATTTGAAGAGGGAGGGAAGGGTTTTCTTTTATCCTTTTTTCTTTTTTGTGACTTCTATCAAAACACAGAAATACAGCACACACACAAACCGGCACAAAAGCGCAGCGCTCTATTTACAGCTGCGGCTGGCACCTGCCCACCTGGCCAGCCGCCTGCAGGGAGGGGTGGGAGAGGGGGTCAGCCACATCAGCAGGGAGAGGAAATGAGGCAGGAAGAGACAGAAGGAAAAACAGGTGGGAGCAGAGAAACCAAGAGGAGAGAGAAGCCCGCGGCAGAAAGGAAAGGGACAGAGTGGGGAGACCTCCTCCTTCCCCTCTCCCCCACGGACTCGACACAGGACTCCGAAAGCACAGCTGCAGAGGGTGGGTGCAGAGAAAGAGGGAAGGGAGAGGCTCCATAGGACTGGGGAGGAACGGGCGAGGGGCAGCCCCGGTGGCCGAAATGGAACCCCAATCCAAAACCCCCCACCCCGCTCTGTCACTTCCCCTTAAGCCGCCAGCACATCTGGTTTCCACAAAATGCCACGCCCCACACAAGCCCCTCCCACCCCCTCCACCCCACCCCTTGACCCAGGCCATCCCAACACTGGAGGGGAAGGAACTTTCTTAAGGTTATCATATTTGCAGTATCGCCCCAGCTCCGGCCCCGCTCGGGGACTGCTAGAAGGGCAGGTTGGCCATGCTGCCCGGCGCCGGGAGGTAGCCCATCTGGCTGTCCAGAGACACACTGCGCTGCCGCAGGGGATGGGACACCATGAGGTTCTGCTGGGGCGGGGGGCCCATGAGGGAGCCCTGTGGGGACAGCATGTGGGGGGGCTGGCTGTAGACCTCGCCCCCCACGCCCCGTTGCTTCATCAGCATGAAATTCTGCTGGGTCATGAGGCCTTGCGGAGGCGACATGACCCCCTGGTGCAGGCCGTGGGGCACCATGCCCTGCTGTGGGGGCACACCTGTCCTGCCCAGCAAGGACATCTGTCCGGGGTGGCACATGGACATGCTGAGCCCCCGCTGGACGCCCTGCTGGCCCGGGAGGTTGGGGGGCCGTGAGGGGGTCTGCTCCGCCATCATGTTCTGCAGGTTCATGAGATGCAGGTTGGGGGGCTGGGCCTTGGGGGGCTGGTTCTCGCTCTTGGGGAAGTACTGGAGGGTGCTGCTTGGCTTCTCAGAGGGGATGATCCTCGACAAGTCGAACTCAGGGATCCCCGTCGGGGTGGGCCGGATCACCTCGCTCAGCTCGGGGTCGTTCAGCACTGATGCCACCCCGGGGAGCACGCCCGGCGGGTAGGCGTCGCCCATGCGCCCAGCCATGCCTTTGCCCATCAGGTGCTGCTGAGGGGGCATGGGGCCGGGCGGCTGGCTAGGCAGGTCCTCTGGGGGCAGGGGCATGCCTGAAGGGTAATGCTGCTGCAGGCCAGGCCCCCCACCCCCACCCCCACTGGGGGCCATGGCACCGTGGGGCTGCTGCAGCCGAGGAGGGAAGGGCATCATCTGGGAGGAGCTGGGCACAGGGCCGCAGGGGGCATTCAGGGAGTCTGGGCCCCCTGGAGGCAGCATCATCGAGTTTTGAGGGGGCCCTCCTGTCCCCTGCGCATTGGGGTGCAATGGAATGTTGGACCCCAGAGGGGTAGGGGAGGGCAGCATGGTAGGTGGGGGTTCGTGGGACAGGGGCTGCTGGCCTGGCAGGTTCATGCCCATGGGGCTCTGGGCGGCAGCCGAGTTCAGGTGCATCTGGTTGGGCTGGTTATTGCTGATCCCTGTGGGGAGAGAGAAAAGAGGGTCAGAAGCTGTGTGCGCCCAGCTGTGAGAGGGTGCAGAACTCAGTCCTTCCCCACTCCCCAGCCAGGCTCATGCCAGGAGGGGTAAGGGGCCTCCACCGTGGGCCTGTCCTGGCTGCAAGGGCGTGGACTTGAGGCATTCAAGTTAGAAGCCAAGAGACCCAAGTTCTGGCCCAGTGTGCCATGGGGTCATCACTGGATGTTGGAAAGACCACTGGAGTACTCGGCTTCGTTTCGCTAAATTGACGACAAGCGGGAACTTGACCCGGGACGCCACACCCCCATCCCCAGGGCCCACTGGAAGCGCACGAAAGCCAGATAACCACAGGGGTGACCGCTGGCCATGGCATCTCTTCCCGTGCCCGGTGCCCACACCAGCTCTTCTCCTTGCGGCCCCCTTCCTGCCTCGCACCTGGCCCAGAGCCCTGCGGCGGTGGCGGAGGGGGGAGCAGGGGCCGGTCGGGCAGCAGCTCGTCGTCAGAGGTGGCGATAGTCTTGATGGCATTGTGGTAGAGCGGGGTAGAGCTGGGCATGGCGTACTTGGACATCTGGGACATCATCAGTGACAGGGGGTTCTGGGAAGGCGTGGGGTCTGGGGAGGAAGTGAATGGCAGGCTGGGGTTCATGAGGCCGCTGGGAGGGTTGGCGGGAGGCGCTGAGGAGCTGCTCCGGGGGCCGCTAGGCGGGAGGGCACCTACAGAAGCGGGGAGACAGAAAGAGCGGGAGTGACTGGGGAGGGGAAGACGAATTTGGCTGCTCACGTTGTGGGTGAGGAAAAGGCCAGCTCCCGAATCTCCCGACTCCTCCAAGCACACCTCCGTTCCAGTGTTCTGCTCAGCACCCTCAACGTGGACCCCCGCTATCACTACAGCCCACCCGTCTTCAAGCAACTCCTGCAGCCTCAGGGGCCCAGACAGTGGGGAGACCCCAAGTACGAACCCCTCAAAACGCCTGGGAGACCACCACGGCACTCCCTGCGGAAGCTCACGCCCAGCTGGTGACACGTGCCCCTTAAGCAGAGCCATCCACCTCTGCGCCCGGATACAGACGCCTTCACTCACTTGCCTGCCCCAGCCCGAACACGCCCCCCGACCCCCGGAGGCTCCCAGCGCCAGAGTCCAGTGCCCCCCGGCCTGGCCTGGCGGACTTACCCTGTTCCATGTTGCCCAGGGTGGTGGAAGAGTTCATGTTGAGAGGCGGCTGCTTGTTCTGGGGGACCCCAGGGCTGGGCATGGCTGTCTTGGGTGAGGCGACCCAGCCCGGAGAAGGCACCGCCATGGAAGGAGACTTGAGCCTGCTGGGCGAGCCAGTGGGCGAACGGACACTGAGAGAGGAGCTGAGGACCTGGGGTGACTTGAGAGGTCCCGGTGGGTTGGCCGAAGGCAAGGGCACCATCTGTGAGGGAGTCTGGGGTGATTTGAGGTTGGCAGAGGGCGATGTGACCAGGGGTGAGTGCACCTGGCTGAGGGTAGGCGACTTCAGGTGCCCCATGCCTGGTGAGCCCATCTGATTAATACTGATGGTGAGGTCTGAAGGCCGTCTGCCCAGCCCCCGACTGGGGGCCGAATGCACGGACCCGGGAGGATTGGACGCGGGGGGCAGAGGCATGTGGCTGAGCCGGGTGGTGCCCACATTGCCCATGGGCATCGAGCTCTGGTCAGGACTGAACATGTCTTGAGTATTGCCCATGTCCTGGGGCATGGCTTGGTAGGGTCCCTGGCCCCCAGAGAATCCCTGCTGGCCCTGGTTGGGAAACTGTGAGGGCATAAGCATCTTCTGCGGGCCACCCATCATGCCACTGCTGTTCTGGGCCCGCACCCGGGCCATCTCCTCAGGGCTGAGGCCCTGCGGCCCCATCATGTCCCCGGGGCCCCGCATCTTCTGCGACATCAGCATCTGCTGCTGTGGGGTCATCTGGACGTTCAGGTTCATGTTCATGTTCATGTTCACATTCATGTTCATGTTGAGGTTGCCTGGCCCCATGGGAGGGTCCACCTCTCTCAGCCCAGACTGCCCCATGGGGGGACTCAGGAGGCCCCGGCCTCCACCGAACTCCATGCCCATGGGGGTGCCCGCCAGGCCCTCGCCACCAGCCATCTGCCCGGGGAATATGGCCGGATCCATCTGCCGATGCGCCTGCATCATCCGCTCCATCTCCATGCCCTGCCCCATGGCGCTGCCTGCCATGCCCAGGGGGCGTTGCATGCCCATCGACCGCTTCTCCAGCAGCTGGTGCCGCAGTAGCTCCTCCCGGACCCGAGGGGTCATGAATCGCTCTGCTTCGCCCTGCCCCCCTGGGTAGGGCACCGCATTCTGGGCAAAATTGCCGGGGCCCCCCATGGGGGGCAAGTCTTCGGTCCAGCCCATACCCGGCCTCACGGGCCTCTGCATGGCATTCATGGGCACCTCCATGGGCATACCCTGCATGCCCCCAAACCCAGGCACCCGTTGCATCTGGTTGCCGGGGAAACGGGGGCCGGGAAAGGGAGGCCCGCCCCGGAGCTGCATGGGATCTTGGACGTCCATGGGTCCCCGCAGCTGGGCGCCCATCCCTGGTGGCCACTGATCCCCAGGCTTGCTGTGGTAGGGAGGCGGCGGCCCCCTCACCATCATGCCCCCCATGCCCATCATGTCCTGCAAAGGGCGGCCCCCGTGCAGCCCAATCTGCTCCTCCTTCCGCCGCTTCTCCTCGTAGTATTCTTCCTGCAGCTTGCGCCAGGCCACCTGCTCGGGCGTCAGGCTGTCCTGACCCAGCCTCTGCATCATCATGTTCATCTGTTGCCCCATGTCGCCGCCCGGGGGGTGCCCAGGCACTTCATGCTCCAGCGGGGGGCCCCCTAGGCTCTGCGTCTGTGAAATCATGGACTGCAAGGGCTCCTCGTACTTCTTCAGCCCGCTGGGAGGGGCCGCAGGGGGCTGCTGCGGGGCGGGAGGGGCTTGTGCTGGTGGGCCCCCCTCCACGGCTCCTCCTGGGGGCCCCTTGAGGAAGGGCTCGGCCTCCCCGCTGCGGAGCAACAGCCGCTCAATGTCTCGAAGCGTCTGGAGGGAGCGCTCCCGATGCTCCAGCTGCTCCTTGGACAGGCCTTCCGAGCCCACCAGGCTCCGCTGCCCGTTCCCGGCGGGGGCGGCCTCCCCCAGCAGGGCAGGGCCCGGGGCGCCGCCGGGGTCTCCTCCAGGAGGCAGCGGGTTGTTGGCGGTGGCGGCTGTCGGGGTGTTGGGGTGGGTGCCCCCGGCGCCACCGCCCGTGCTGGCGGCTCCCACGGAGTTGGGTGTCAGGTCCTGACCGGCGTCCTCGGGAGGACCCTCTGAAGGCAGGGCGGGCGGGGCGCTGCCAGGGGCGGGGGGCGGCGGGGGCGGCGGCAGTGGCTGGGGCTGCGGCGTGCCTGCTGACGGCGTGCTTAGGGGCAGCGGTTCGGGGGTAGGTGGCACTTTCGGGGCCTGCAGGACGACAGAGGCAGAGTGTGAGACAGCTAAGGGGATGCGCCGGCCAATCCTCCTGTTCACAGGGGCGCCGCACCCACCTGGTCCAGCTTGGCCCGGGGCACGTTCTGCTGGTGGTAGGTGAGGATAGAGTCGGCCCGGCCCTGAAGCACCGCCTCAGCAGCCCTGTACGGGAGGGAGGGTCGGGCACAGAGAGCTCAGACAGGGGGCCGGGAGGGAGCCCTTGCCCTCACCCAGCCCAGCCTAAGCCTGGCTCCCGGCAGCCACCCGCTCAGGCTGAGGGGCACCGGGGAAAGGGAGCCGGCTTGGCCTGCCCCGAGGCACTTACGTGTTGGCCAGGTGGGTGGTGAAGACGTACACGTACTGTGAGGGAGGCTTTCCGGGGACGCCCCCACCCCCGCCCCCGGGGGCATCAGGCCGGAGGCCTGGCGGAGGCCCGTGGGGGGCGCCTGGGGCGCTGCTCTCGCTGAGGGGCAGTTGGGCGGCTTGGCCGGGACCCAGCTGTGGGGCCGCCATGGCTGGGTCTGCTACATTACAGTCTGCGTGAGAGAGGAGAGAAACAGGGTAAGCAGCCCAGATTTAGAAAGGAGAGCCAGCTGGCACTCCCCACCACCCCATCCCAGAGATGCCCAGGGACAGACGGGCTCACTGTTCTGCAGCTCGTGCCGGCAGGGGCCGTTTGTTGTCACACTCTGGCGGTGTGTGTCTGGCTTCTACGCTTACTTGCCCGATACCAGTCCTCGACCACGACGGATAAATTGTGGGGAGCATACGGAGCCGAGGGGGAGGGAAAGCGTGACCCCCGCAAACAGGCTCCCGTGTGCCTGGCATTCTGCAGGGTACTTACAGATGTGATTCCATCTAACCACAACGTCCCTGGGAGGGAGGTGTCACACACCCTACTTTACGGAGGAGGAAACGACTTTGGAAGGATGACATTACTCACCCAAGGTGACACAGCCCATCAGTGCAGAGCTAAAGTTTGAACCCAGGCAGGGACTGCAAAGCCCTTCTCTGAGCCACGCACTATAGCGTGTGTGTGTGTGTGTGTGTGTGTGTGTGTGTGTGTGTGTGCGCGTGCACACACACACCCCTGCGAATGCTCCAACAGTGGGGATGACGGTAGGAGGAGGCCAAGAGGCTGTACAGATCGATGATTCAAACGATGAATGGTTTTGCAAGCGAATCCACCATTAACGGATGTTATGACCTTATGAAGATGATAGTCCGTCCCCTTAAGCCTCAGTTGTTTCGTCTACACAATGGAAATACTAACTCCCACTCTGCACAGGAGGCAGGCCAAAGAAATCTGTTTTTACGGTAACTTCAGAACTGTGTCACAAACTAAAAAAAAAATCACTCCAAAAACAGAGTTATGAAAGGCTGGCATAGTGGATGCACTCCCAGGGTAGACGGACCGCCCTGAGTATGGACTGAAGTTTGTTCCACGGTCACAAAGTTGATTCTGAGTCCTAGCCTAAAAAAAAGAGCTACACGTGGTCATTAATGGGACTAGGTAAGTCAGCAGACCCATTCCCACGCCAAGAAAAACAAAAGTTAGGGGTGCCTGGGTGGCTCAGTCAGTTACGCATCCGACTCTTGATTTCAGCTCAGGTCACGATCTCATGGTTTGAGGGATCAAGCCCTGTGTCAGGGTCTGTGCTGACAGTGGAGCCTGCTTGGGATTTTCTCTCTCCCTCTCTCTCTCTCTGCTCCTTCACGCTCTCTCTCAAAATAAACAGACAAGAAAGAAAGAAAGAAAGAAAGAAAGAAAGAAAGAAAGAAAGAAAGAAAGAAAGAAAGAAAGAAAGAAAGAAAAACAAATTTTACATAGAATGACAGAGCCAAAAGCTTGGGGGCCCAGGGGGGGCTTGAGAGCTGACCTCAATGTGCAGGGTTGCCCTGGGGAAGAGGAAGGTGCATATTTGGTATACAGAACTAGGACTCCCAGGTACAAGTTAGGGGAGGGAGGCAGGCTTTATTCCAATGAGGAATTTTCTAGTACAATAAGAACAATGGCAAAAGCTAACTGTTCTAAGTGTTACACATAACTACTCATTTTCTCTTCATACCAACCCTATGAGGTAAATACTTTTACAGATGGGACAACCGAGGCTCTTTCCCAAATGTACACAAATAATAAATGGGAGACCCGGAGTATGAACCAAAGCGGTCTGACTGCAGTCTGTGCTACTCACCTCTACGTTAGACTGCCCCCAACCTAAGAATTTGGGAATCTAATGACAGAACTGAAACAGTAACAGTGGTTGCCTTAGTTTGGGGTATCGGAAGCTATCAATTTCTCCTTTGTATTTCCCTGTTTCTTTCAATGTTTCTACATCCTGGCAGTCTAATGTTATAAAAGTGAACGAGGGTGGTGGGGGGCTGAGGGTCCTGGGAGGCAGTGACCAGCCCCATCTATCCCTGATGGGTTCAGTGGGGCTCATGGACCACCTGGGCGGGGGTGGGGGGGAGACTTGGGACCAGATGACCTTTAAACTCCCAGACAGCTGCAGAGGCTTCTGTATTTAATCCCATCCACCAACACGGTCCACTCATTCCACAAACATCTGCTGAGTCTATTTCCTCCTCTGCAATAGGCATCCTAAGAACACCTACTTCACAGGGCTCTTGTAGGGATTAACTAAAACAAAGTAGCAAAGTAGCCAGCACATTCTTTTTCTTCCTTCTTTGTAGGGTCCCAGCCCTCGAGAAGTTCACAGTTTAACATTTCTCTGGCTGGCTTCTTCTGCATTAAGTTGTTTCACCCCTCAAACAGGTGTAATCTTTGAGGGGGCCGACCAAATAAATGCGTATGGACTTCCCAAGGGCAGGACAGTATCTGGTTCTCCCCATTACGTGAGCAAAGGCCCAAATACACACTGATCAATACAATAATGAGAGGAAGGGGCATCCACCCACACCCACTCCTCGTCCTGGTGACGCACTCTAGGCATTTGCCAGGAGTCAATTAGAGGTTGGGGAAGGGTGCCAGAGACACAGCCACTGTCAGCTCACACCCAGGCTTAGCGAGACTTCGCGAGCAGAGCCAATGTCTGGCTCCCAGGGATGCAGGACCCTCGCCACCCTCCCGCCACTGACCAGTAGGTGGCAGCAGAGGCCAGGAATTCACGGGAGGAGGTCTAGGTGGTGTGGCCAAGAGGGGCCACCCCACCCTACCTCTGTCCCAAGGAAGAGGGGGCCACTGAGCACCTGGAAGGCAGGGGCTAAGCTGTCACATCGCGGGAGGGACAGAGTGACAGGTAGGATGGGAAACAAGTAGCCTGGGCTCCTGACCCCTGCTCCTTGCCCAGACTCAGCCGGCTAAAGCCCTAGGTGAGGAGAGGGAGGCTCCCTCAGGGCAGCCATCCCCCAGGGGCACAATGGGCCACAGCATCCTGGGATCAATGGGCACTCACTGTGGGTGGCCCCAATGGGCTTGTCGTCCTCCTCGCTGTCGGGTCCTGAACACCATTCGTCCCCACTGTACGGCTGCTTCCGCTCCAGCACACAACGCCGCTTACTCCGGGGTGCCACCTCTGCCGGGGCAGGACAGAGCAGGCAGGGGTCAGAAGGAATGCCCAGAGGCCCTGTCCTCCTACACCCAGGGTCTCCACAGGCCCATTCTCCCAGATGCCCCACCCCAAGAGGGCAATGCCCAGGACATGGTGGGCACTTTGCCAGCCCTTGGCCCCCACCACACCGCCATTTGTTTCTGATTTCTCTCTCCAGCCCCGCTGCCTGTCTCCCTTCCCCCACCCAGCACCAAGCACAGCATAATCCCCAACCACAACTGGTTCTAATTAGGGCTGGGGGGGGGGGATGGTGAGGGAGGGGGAAGGCGCTGCTACTCTTCCAGGCCCCAGAGCCTGCTCAAGAGCTCCCACCAGCTGGGATACTAGGAGGTTCCTAGGAGGTGTGTGGGTCTGCTCCTCACCCCAGAGCACCTCCCTCTCCCCCTCTGGAGGCTCTGGTGGGAAAGCAGAAGAGCAATGAGGCTGACCGGAAGCCCCATCACGCTGGGTGGCCCCTCCATGGGTGGCACCTAAGGATGAGAAATCTCCACCCTGGCCAACCCCACTCCTGAGAGAATGACCAAGTTGGTGGGTATAATGGGGGTAAGAGAAAGGCAACCCTGCATAAATGCTGGAGAGAAGCAAGTGATAGGAATCGGGCAAAGAGGGCAGCAAGCTTGGGCCTTGGACTATGGAACATGCTGGGGTCTTGGGGACCAGGAAAAGGGATACCTTTGGCCTCTGAATCCAGGGATGGGGTCCCAGCCTCTCGCTGCTCTCCAGAGTCCACAGACACGCTCCTCTCCCTCTTCACCTTGCCCTTGAGCGAGCTGAAAGGGGGCACCCCTGCCTGGGGGTTCTTCAGACTTGAGTTGCTAGGTGAGATCTGGTTGGCCTTGGCCCCATGGTTCCCCGCCCCCACGCCCTTCGAGCCCAGGTTGCAGGTGGGTCCTTGGTTCACATTCTGGTGCTGGGATTGGGCCCCGCCATTCCCTGTCTTGCCATGATTGGTCAACTTATTTTCTGGGTGCATTGGCTTGGCTGGGGCTGGGGGGCAGTGGCCGCGTGGGGAGAGCGGCGGGCTCCCTGGAGCTTCTCTCCTCCTGGGGTGGGGTAACCTGGGAGAAGGTGGGAGAGACATGAAAAGTTAATCTTGCTAGGGGCCTAGCGCACCTGATTTTAATGCCCCATCCTGCCTCACCTGGTGGTAGTGGAGATGGGGGCTGAGTAGCATCTTAAGACCACCAGCTATTCCCTATCTCCCTCCATGGTTTCTCAGACAAGGGCTGAGGTCTTTCTCCACCTTGGGGAGTGAAGATAGGGCAACCCCCTCCACATCTCAGACCCCACGATTCAAGTGGACACCAGGGCCTTGGTTGGCAGAATCCGCCCCCACCCCCAACATCCATCACACTGCAAGCCTCCATGGCAACTCCCCTCCTCTAGCACCTGACCAACACTTAAACAACCTCTTTTAGGGTTTGCTGTTTTCAGACTCCTTCCAAGTTCCTACACCTCAACTTTCATGTGCCCCTACACCAGCAGGTAAGGGAAATGGGACCTGAGGGTCATTGTTCATGCCCCAGCCCCCTTCCTCTGGGGAAGTGGGGAAAAGCACACTGGAGAGTAGTGCCCACTGATCCAGACAGCTCCCCAGAGCAGGGAGGGGGGGAGCCTGAAGGGGGTCCACCGGCAGGCCTGGCAGGCAGGCAGGCAGGAGCAGGAGGAAAGGGGGAGGGGAGTGGCGTGTTAAGCAGAATGGAGTGAAGCTGGAAGCCAAGGATTCCTGCAGCCTAGGCTGCGGGCCCTTTAAGCTCCAGCCCGCTCCCCCCACCGCCTCCCCCTCCCCGGAGACCTATTAATAGCCGCTGGAAAGATCACATCACGGGAGAGGATATTTATCCCCCCTCATTCCACACCAGCTCAGATTTATTTCAGCTCTGCTGTCCTGCTGCTGCCGCCTGGCCCTGTCTGCCGGCTTCTCCTGGGGAAGGGGAGGGAGGCAGGCACCGCCCCTCCCTCCAGCTCCCACCCCCGGCTAGACTGAGGCCAGAGGGCGCCATTGGACCCGACAGTGAGGTGGGCGGGGGTCTGCTCAAACCGTTTTTTTTTCGGAGGCAAGGGCTGGAAGGGACTGGAGCAGCAGTCATAGCTGATTGCCATTCCCCTCTGTCCCCTGGGCCCAGGCACTAAGGCCGTGGGCTCCTGCCTCAGGGCAGGCCTTCCCATTCTGACCCCCCTTTAGCCCACCGGTGGCCTGGAAGCCAAGTGCCCACAGGGTTCACTTTCCAAGCCAGCACCGCTCAGCCCCGTGACCACTGGGCCCTTCCCTTCCCCGCACTCCACACACACACTTCCCGCCCTCCACGACACCCACACACCTTGTCTTGTTAGCCAGGATCCTCATGGCTCCCACACACAGTGGGGCTACGGCCCCTGTGCGTGCCCAGGGCCCAGCCAGGTACTCGGTACTGGAGCACGGACTGCAGCAACAAGCCCCAAAGAGAAAACTTGTGACTTGGGGAGGGGGTGTGAGAAGGGGAGGGGTGACGGGAGGACCCAACAGCCCTGGGACTAGGGAACTAGAGAGGGTAAGGTGGGAATGGAAAGGGAGGACTACTAGGTGGGGTCTCTATCCTGGAGGCCGGTCCTATCCCCATCCCTCCCGCACCTTACCCTCAGGGAGCTTGCAGTTTCTAGCAAGCACACACCCCACACCCCCCGCCCCACCCCGGGCCGCTGAGGCAGAAATCACTAAAAGGATAGGTTGCAAAGGTGCCCGCGTGGGGCTGCCAGGAGGTCTGCTCTAGCCCCCTGGGGGACTCCCGCTCCCAGGCACGCCCCTCACCCGGGGTGGGGACCTCCTCACGCCCCGCCCCCAGGGCGCCCGGGGCGTGGAGGGGGCCGGGGTGGGGGCAATGCCCCGCCCCGCCCCCAGCTCGAGGCCTAGCCCGTGCCCATTCCAGCAGGCCCGGGCGGGCAGCTAGAGGCCTGGCGGGGCCCCGGGGCTGCAGCTGGGCTCTTCTGGAGACCAGTAACGCTGGCTCAGATTCCTCCCCGACCGCAAGAATGCAGGAGCCTCCCCTCCCCCCCCCCCCCCGCCCCTGCACCCCACCCCGCCCCCTTCGGCAGAGCCCGAGCGGAGAGGCAGAGCGAGCGAGGGAGCCAGCGAAGCGAGCGAGGGAGCGGGAGACGGACAGGACTGCAGCGTGCCTCGCCAGGCCCCGCACGCGCCGCACGGACAGACACACGGCCAAGTGCGGCGATGGGCGGGGCGCGTGCGGCGGCGGGCCGAGGTTCAACCTAACGCCGGGCGCCGCCTGGCAGGGGCTCAGAGACTCACAAGCACCCAAACTGACTCACACACACTCACAGCACACACGTGGACGGGAAGACAAAGACACGCACGGAGCCCAGGAAACTAAAGGCGCGCCCACGCCGACCCCGAGGAGGTGTGCTGGAGGGCGAGGGAGGCGCTGGCCCAAGCAAGAGCACGGAATCAGCCTGGGGCACCCGCGGACGCCCAGGCTGCCCGACAGCAGAGAGGGAGCGGGCCGACTCATTGAACAGATGAAAAGACTGAGGCCCGGCCACAAGGGAACCATGGAAAGTTGAGCCTGATAGTGACAAAGAACCACGCGCTGTGCGCGCACGCACGCACACACGCACACGGGGCCACAGATACACCAACAAACAGACTTACACAAGCACCGACGCCCCACCCAACCGCCCCCTACCCTGCCCTCCCCCGCCCCACCGACCGAGTGGGGGAGGGGAGGAGTCTTGGGCCTAGCTTTGCCCTCATGATAGGCCCAGCCAGACACCGGTACACATTCTCGCTGCTCCCTGGAAGGCTGCTGGAGGCTGGGCTGGAGCGGGAGGCGAGGCGAGGCGAGGCGAGGCTCCCTCCCCCCCCCACCCCCCGCCCCCGTGATCCTGTGGAAGTCTAACCCTAATTTAACCCCAGGCATATTGGCCTTCCCTGCTCTAGCTCTGTCTCCGGGAAGAGAGGCTGCTCAGGGGAAGGTTCCAAAGTCCAGGGCCTGGCTGGGAAGCCGCCCGCTGCCAGCCCGCGTCTCCTGCAACAGGTCAGAGCAGGAACAGTTAAAGAGTGGGACTGGAGAAGGCACCTGGGCTTAGGGACAGGCCCGTGGCTGACAAGTCTCGAGCGCTCCCTTTCACCACCGCGCTGATCCTCAAAACTACCTACCACCCGATGGGGACAGTATCCCCATTTCACACCGGGGAAACGGAGATTCGGGAAAAGGGTCTGGGTCATGTGACCAGTATGTGGGAGCGGCCGAGACCCCATTCCTGGGGTGTTTCTCCGCACTGCAGTGTCTCGCGTCCCCCCCCCCCCCTTTGGTGTCATGACGACGCATCAGAGCCTGCACCATATCGGTGGGCTTCTCACAGGCCACCTACTGGGCCCGCCCCCTGTGGGGCAGAGGGGCAGGGCGAGGGCCACCCACTACCTCCTGTGTTTACTTCAAATGTTGGGACCTGTAATAATTTGGGAAGCGGCTGTTAGAAAACTAGTCCTCTCCTGTGTCCCCAGTCAGGCCAGGGCTCCTCCTCAGAAGAATCTCGGAGTGACCCTCCCGACTCCCTCTCGGACTCCACCCCCTCGCTCCCACCCCGCCGCAGGGCGAGCTGAGTCAAGCACAGATGAGTCAGGACTTTCCCATCTCTCACACCTCCCCCAGTCTACCCCTCAGGAGTCTGCCCCAGCTCCCAACGACCCCTCATCCTCACACACTCACAGGCCCAGAAGAGACCTGGAAGGCCTGGGGATGGGGGTAGAAGGGCTAATTCCTGGAGGGTGCAGTTTTTCACCACCGAGTAAAGGGGACTTCCCAGCACTAGAGCAGAAGCCCCTGGGATGAGTGAAAGGAAAGGCACCACCGGGCTCTGGGAACAGCGCTGTGGCTCCCTCTCAGAGGGTAGGGTGGGGAGTGGTGACCTGTGCTCACAAACAGGCTTCAGTCACCTGAGTGAATGGCCAGGAGCACACCCTGAGAACAGAGCCCAGGAGGCAGTTGAGACAAAGAACCTCAGATCAGCTGCTTTGCTGGTTGTCTTCCTTGGGGGAGGCGGGGGCTGGGGGGGTAGCCAGCGGACCTGACCCCAGCTGGGGGAGAAGACCAGGAGGCTTCCATGGATGCTCAACACAGAACCGCCACAGGTAACAACAGGCATTCACACACCGGTTGGCAACCTGCTTATTTCCAGCTGCCCCCACACTGGAAGCCCCTGCTTGGTTCGCCAGCCAGCCCACCGGTCTCATTGCCTAGCTCAAAACCATCCAAGAGACGCAGAGAGAAAATGGCTTGGAGGCTCCATGCTCCCCCCATACAGTGGGCAGACACCTCTAGAGAGGAAATGGGCTGCCTGGGCCCTCTGTGATGGCCGAAAGGTCAGGGCCCTGCTAGAGCAATAGGGGTAGGATTATTGTCCCCTGGCTCAGGGAGACGCAGCTCCCAAGACAACAAGGTCCGGGTGCCCCTTCCTCCTGGGTGTCAGGATACCTTGGTCCCTAGAAGCTCTCCCCTACCACCCAGGTCACTTCCTCTTCCTGAGGTGGTGACTCAGCCAAGAGGGGAGGTCAAGGATTCATACCCCAGCAGGAAATCTGCTCAAGGACCAAGGTATTGCTCTGGGACCCTCTATGGGGACTCGTAGACTCAGAGGCCTTCCCCTTGCCCTGGTTCCTAGCAGCTCTCCCCCTTTCCCCCCACCTCCTGCCAAAGGAGACCATGCAAATCAACAATTTTTGTCTGGTTGACAAACCACCTCACCCCACCTGCAGCCCCAGGGTGACGCCAGGCAACCTCAATTCTCCAGGGACATGGCAACTTCTGGCCCCAGACTACTGTAGTCTGGGGGCTCTGAACAGGGTGCTTCTGGGGGGGGGGGGATGCTGCCCATTCTGGTGCCCACTGTCCCTTCTGGAGGCCGCAGAACAAGTGGCATTGCCTAGACAAGCTTGAAGTCACCTCACTTGGCTCCTTCAGCCAGTGCCAATGTGGCCAGGCCTTGGGACACAGTCATGCCCTGGCAGTGGGGTGCCCCCAAAGGCTGCTGCCCAATCCCTGGCTGCTCCCTCCCTCGGGGGGGGGGGGGTGGTGGGGGAAGGGAGGGTGGGGGGCACAAGGAAACAAGACAGGGCAGGAAGCCCAGGCAGGCGGCGGGCACTCTGGGCCAGGCACAAACAGCCAACACAGGAAACCACAGCCCACCCCCGCCCACCCCACCCGCCCAAAGCTCTGGGAGAGAGGAGTTGCCAAGAGGCTGGTACCCCGACTGGGGCAAGGGCCTGGGGTTAGCCGGGGGCAAGGCGGGAGCAAGCAGTTCTTCAGCCTTCTCTCTGCCCCAGACCCTACCTGGGGAGGGGGAGAGGAAGCCAGGCTGGCAAGGGACGGTGCTGCCTCTTTAAATCCACCGAAATCCTGAGCTAGGCCCAACCCAGCTCTGGTTTCACAGGAAGGAAAGGAGCTCAGGAGCCAGTAGGGCAGGCGGTGGTGTCTGGAATTAGCCCCACCAGCCCAAATATATCTGGTCTCCGCCTGCCACCCCACTGGCACTTCCTGCCCCCTGGCACCTGCACCACGGTGGGGGTGGGAGAGGGTCTAGGTGCTACTCCCTACCCAGTGGGAGACCCTGGTCTCTGGAGTTGTCCTGTTGCTGGGTACACGTGGGTGGGAGGTGACCTCCCAAAGCCTTCCCAGAAGGGAGGAATGGGCAGGGTGGCTCCCTGAGGGCCCTCACCTGGCCTGTCCTCCAAGGGGTTAATCTGGCCCCTGTTGGGGGGCGGGGGGGTAGGGGTGGCCTAGGAACCTCCTCCAAACTGCCTGGCGGCTGGGAACAATGGGGCCATTGTGGGAGGACCGGAGTGCGGGCAGACTTGCTGGCACAGCCAGCCAGGCGGGACCTCACCCAAAGCCGGCCTGCCTGCCGCACTGCTCTCTCCCCCAGGTACTGCCAGCGGCCCAGACGTCCTCCCAACCCCCTCCCCTCGCCCGCCTGGCCCAGACCCCTGGCACCAGCAGCACCTGGAGGGCCCTCAAGCTCTGCCCACGTTGACATCCAGACTGCTCTGACCCTACAGGAAGCAGGGGCATGTGGGCCAGGGCCGGGTGGGGGTGGGGACTGACGAGACAGGATGTGTGCCTGTGATCCTCCTGCAGGGAAGACAGGAAGGCCAAACGGGGTTTCTGGTGTCAGTCCTGGCACCCTCAGGCCAGAAGGGCTTAGGGGATTGTGAGACCAGTGACCGGCAGGGTCCCCTGCCCCCAGGCCTCCTTTCCCACACTCATTCCGTAAACCTGCTCCCTGAGGAGATCCTGCCCCAGCAGCCTCACCTTCTGGGGTCGGGACACTGGCAGGCAGTGCGAGTGATGCAGGGCAGTGAGAACTGGGTTTGCGGTCAGACAGACAAGGTGCCAGTGACATCCCGCCCTTTCTGAGCTATGGGACTTGTCCCTCTGAGCCCGTTTCCTCATCTGCAAAATGAGGATACATTTACAGGGTGAGATACGTATGACATACTCAGCCCTCAGGAAACCACCTTTGGCCCTGATATCCCCTTCTTTGCCCCCTGCATAGCACCCAGATATGTGGGCATTTGGTAAAGGTGGGCATTTGCCCTTGCAGTATCCAAGGGAATGGGGCCTGTGGACATCATATTAATGGTACCAAGTACAAACGCTGGGCTCTTCCTCTGCCCTTCTGGAAGAGGCCAGCTCCCTCAGCTAGCACTCCCCTGGGTATCAGTAGATGTACTGACATACACTTGAACCCAGAGTGTGAACCCCCAAAGTGATAACGTTCTCCGCTCTCTTAGCTTCGGGTGTGTGTCTCAAAGCCTCAGGAGGCAAGTGGGAGGGGTTTTCCTTCAGTAGTGGCCTGTATCCTCCAGCCAGGCATCCCTCTGCCCGTCCGACCCCTTGGTAGTATCCTGTAGGGTTTGGGCTGGAGGAAGCTGGGGCCTCCTTTCTTGCCATGCGCATCTTTAAAGGGTGAAGGGTCCAAGAGAGCAAGAAAAGCAACTGGCACAGGCAGTTCTGGAAAGCATGGGTCCAGGGAGAAGACCTGTCCTCTTCTCAACTAGAGAGGGCTGTCCCTCTCAGGGTGGCTCCCCGAGCCCCCAAAGGGTTAACAAGGCCCTAAAAATAACCTGCTCCCAGCAGGACCCGCTGATTGGAACCCTCCAGCCATCTGTTCCCATTTTCTCCTGTTCACATTGGAACATCTGAAACCAGCCCCAGAGCCCCAGCCCGATCCCAAAAATAGCCCCAGCCTGCCCAAGGAACAGGCCCCAGGGGCTGGGCACAGGCAGCATGGCCAGCCCGGCAGTGAGGCATGGCCCAGGCCAACTCTGAGCCCTCACTTTCAGGCCCATAGAAGGGAGGTGTCCTCTCTGGTCCCAGAAGGAGGTGATGAGCGGAGCCAGGGTCTCCAGCCCACTCATCTTGGTACCAGGCCAGAGTACCAGGTCCTCATCTTGGTACCGACCAGCCAAGCCCAGGTCTCAGACCCAGGAGCCCTGGGATCCCAGCTCTGCCACATCTTAATCCACTTTGTCCTGAGATTTGAATACTCGCTCCCCAGAAGATCCAAACCACCCGTCTGCAGAGCTCCCCCTGTTGTGGGTACCCCATGCCTGCTGCCTACTCCTGGGCTCCTCATCCAGAAGTTCCCAAGCCTCAGCCCCTCCACTATCTCACTCCTACCCCAGGGCCCACAGGACCCTGCTCACCCAGGGTCACTCAGCATCCCCCCTGCCCCACGGTACACAGGGCTGAAGCAGAACTCTTTCCAGCACTGCCCACACTCAAGCAGCCCAGGAAAAGAGTCCTCTGGCCACGGTGGATGCCAATATGACCCCACCCCACCCCCGGGGGTTCAGGATGCCTCCTCCCTGCCGGCTTGTGTACAGCAGGTGCCAGGCAGGCCCATCTGGGCTTCTATACATATCCCGGGCCTGGGCACTGCTCTGCCACACTTGGGGAAAATGTCCAGGCAGGGTACAGGGAATCTAGGGGACCCTGGACCCTGGGGCAGGCGTCACAGCTGCCATCCAAGTCACAGCTCCACACTGCCATGGCTCTCCCCAAGGAAGGTCCCTGACCTCTTAGGCCAGGAAGGAGAGGAGGCAACCAGTTAAGCCATTTAAGGACAGAATGTAGCGTTTCAGCCTGGTGAAGAACAGAGCAGCAGGGATGGGATGGTGGGAGGGGTGCTAAAGTTGATCTGAGCCAAGCAGCCCGGGGGAGGGAAAGCTCAGCCTGAGAAGTGCTGGCAGACCGGGAGGGACATGTCCTAAGTCCCCCAGGCTCCTCTCTGGGCCTCTGGCTATTTGGCAAACTTGCAACCCAGATGTTGGTGGGCTCCAACGGTGGGGAAACTGAGGCAGCAAGAAAGTGAGTCTGGAAGGGTATTAGAATCCAGGAATCTGAAGTGCTGGAAAGGTTGCCCCCCCCCCCCACTCCTCCCACCGGCCATCAGTTCTTCCCTGCTGGAGCACCACTGGGAGGGTCGGGAGGGGAAGGGTCGGGGGTTCCTGCAGAAAGCCGTGACTAATAATGAAGAGAGGCAACTCTAGCGTTTATTGAGCACTGGCTCTGTAACATCAGACTGCCCCTAATGCTTCACATGCATGATCTGATTTAATCCTCCCCATAACGCCACAAAAAAGTACTTTCCTGATCCCCACCTTTAAGGCACAGGGAAGCTAAGTAACTTGCCGAAGGTACACAGTCCAGAATTGGAAGAATCAGGATTTGAACCCAGACCCGCCAGCAATTGGGTTTGTAACCATTTTGCAATACAGATTCACCCTGGATCGGCTTTGACGAGAGAACGGGTGCCCCTCACTCATTCCGCACACACTCCCTCCACGCCTGATGTGCACCAGGTCCTGGCTAGAGGCCCCCAGTTCCTGCCCAGGGAAGAGATCAAAGAGAGGGCACCAGTCCCCACCCCCTCAGCACAGGTGCCCTGAGAGCAAAGTTCTCTAGGGCCCCCAGTCCTACCCACCCCCAATCTGCTAAGTCCTCACCCATCCTGGTCCCTAATAGTGGGAAGGGAGCCAAGCAAGTTACCATGACAACAGCACAGGGCCCCAGCTGAGAGAGGCCCCTAGGCTGGCGGTGAGTCTGCCGCCCCTCTCACTCACCAGGTGGGGGTCAAAGGTCAAGTAGGACTCACTGGTGAGGGTGGAGTCTAAACCCTGCCCCCACACCTGCTCAGCCACACCTGTCACTGCTCCCCTCTTTTTTCAGGGCTCCAGTTGGAAACAGGACCACTTCCTGCCAGTCCCTGAGGGGTAGTGGCCTCCAGCAGGGAAGGGGGGTGGGGGGATTAGAAGCCCCTCCCTCCTGAGGACAGTCTGAGAGAAGGGCCTCCTCCTGGTCCTCAGCCTTCTCCAGCTTTCCCTAGTCAGTCCAGGAGCCTACAGGCGTGTTTGTTGTGAATTCAGAGAGTTGTTGCTAAGTAAGGAAGGAGGGGAGGGAGGGGAGGGAGGGAAGGAGGGGGGTGGTAGTAGGGAGAGAGAGTGTGTGTGTGTGTGTGTGTGTGTGTGTGTGTGTGTGTGTGTGTCTAGAGGCCAGGGCAGAAACCACATTACGGTGGCTGGTAGCCACCCTGGCTTTGACTCAGCCAGCTGAGGCCAAAGCCGGGACAGAGCGGGGCAAGTACTTGGGATGACCAGGAAACTGTACCTTGCCCTCCAGGGGTGATTGGCCAGGAGCTCCCCACCTCCCACCGGGATGGGATCCAGCTAAGAAAAGGATTGGGACTTTCACTGGAGTGGCGCTTTAACCCTTCCTGCCCCGCCCCGCCCCAAGGCTCCGCAGCTCCCCTCCAATGGGTGTAAGAGAGCGAAAGGAGAAGTGGGGGCAGAAAGCCAGGAGGAGGGCGCCCAAGACAAAAAGCCAAGCGGGAGACTCTGGCAGACAAGAGAGCAGCGAGGAGGCTGCGGAGGGCACACACAAGCACACGGAGCTCTCACCTCAGGAGCAAAGTGTGACGGGCTCAGGCTCAAGGGTGTGGTCTGGGAAGGGGGCTCCCTGTGGAGAGACGGTCAGAGCTAGAAGCCCAAGCCAGCAATCTCTGCCCCTGCTCCTCCCATAACCCCAGCCCCTCCCCCAACATGCACACCACATAAACGTGTACACACAGACACACAGCCTGCAGCTCCAGGAAGTCTCTGAGCAACTCGGACACCACCACCCCCCCCCCCCAACTCCAGAACTTCTGTGGATTGGCTGGGAGCCAGGCCTGACCCAGCTGCTGCACCACACCGCTCCCCCTCCCTATCCTGGAAGCAGGAAAGGAGAAGGCACTGGAAGATGCCTTTGAGAGAGAGAGAGAGAGGAGGGGCTGATGACTCCCATGACCTGGCCTGAGGTTCTGGGGGAAAGGATGGATGGGGAGACCTGAGGACCCTGGCTTTCAGTGCCCGCCGCCCCCAGGGCTATCCTATGTCAGAGGAAAGAAGGGTGCCTCTCCTGAGCCCCTGTGTGGTCTCTTTGGCTACACCCCTTATCCCCTGAAGACGCAAAATCCCCACCGGCCTGGGTGGGAGGACCTGGGGTGAGAGAATCAGGCTTAGCCGTTCAGTAGGAGGGGGCTGGGTGAAGCTCCCACAGGCAGGCGGGAGGGAGGCTGGTGGCTGGGCTCAGTTTGTACTGGGGGTCAAAGGGGAGTTCTTTTCCGAAGAATTCTGGGAGAGACGCCAACTAGAGCAAGCTGCTAACCACCCCTCCCTCTCTCTCTCTGCACTGGGGGCAGGGGGGTGTCCCTGCCAACCAGACTTAACCCTGTCCAGACTGTGTTGTTCCCAGGCCCAGGATGGGGGAGTTGGGTAGGAGACTTCCAGTTGAGCTCAACTTCCAGTTCAAGGGGGCAAGTGCAGAGTTTCTGCCAGAATGAAGCTGGTTCCACATAGCCCCATCTGGTAGCACCCTGCCCTACCGCCACCTGGGTGACTTTTCTAGGCTCATCTCCTGAAGGTGTCTGCAGTGACGTGTGTGTGCGTGTCTCAGAGACAGAGATTGAGAAACAAACCGAAAATTCCTTGCCAAAGCCCTCCCCTTGCTGGGTCACTGAGCACTGTACCAACCTGTGCCTCTACCCCTCCCTTCCTCCCACTGTGTCCTGGGACCAGAGGCCATGGGGGTGGGGGGAAAGGACAGCTTATCCTTCTGCCTACCTCCTGCTGCTGTCTCCACAGGCCCTTGACTCCTACAAACAGCCCCTGCCGTGGCCCTCTTCTTCCTCACTGATTTGACCCTGGTGCTACTGGAGGGAAGCATCCAACTGTAGCCAGAGATCCCAGGATGGGAAACTGAGTCATAGCGAGACATCAGGGTTTCCAGCGCCTGAATCCCAGGCTGACATAACAACATAACTCTGCTATCACCACCCTTGCTTTAGCCAAAAAAAAAAAAAAAAAACAACCCAAAACCAAAAAACAGCCCCTCTGGCACCACCACCCCCTCCCCGCCCCAGTGCAGAGCACAGTCTAACTGCAGCAGGGACGGATAAGATTCAACATCAGGAAGGACTTCCCAGGATCCAAGCTACAATGGCAGCTGGCCCCACCCCAAATGCCTCATATTTCTGGGGTGAAACATCACACCCCTAGGATTCCAGCCCCTTCTGTCTTCCGTGAAGGTGGGAAACACAAACGTCTTGTGTCGTTTTACTGCCTGCCCCTAGCCAGAGAAGTCAACTTTCCTGAATCTTAAATTAGCCACCACCAAGCTCCCAGGTCTGATGTGGCTGGATGTTCCTCATCCCTGCGGGAAGGAAGTGACTGGGGTAGAGGGGTAATCCCCTTTCCTAGCCCTTTCGGGCACCGGGGCCTCCCTGTGACAGCCGCCACTGTATCATCAGGTCAAGAAGAGGGTGCACTGATAGTTTGGGGATCCCTCAAGATGCTGGGCATCTGCGAGGGGCAGAGGAAGAGAGCCCAGCCCTGGGGATAGTTTATCCCAAAGTCTCCCCACTCCACCACTTTCTCTCCAAGGACCACGGAACTGCCAGAAGCCTTGGCCCTACTCCAGGAAACCTCCCTATCAAGGGACAGAGGACTCCATGTCCCAGGTCGCTGCAGGGAGACCTGTGACGACACACCCCAGACATGTTCAAAGGGAGGAGGAGAGAAGTGAGAACAGAAGCAGAGCACACACGTGCACAAACGCACACACATCCACACACGTACGCTCATCAAAGAGACACAACCCCAGGCGTATATACCCACTCCTTACAGATACTCCCCGTAGGTGCAACTGAGACACGGACACAATTCCCGAAGATACACATCCGAGATACCTCCTACAAGTAACCCCAAACTCCCTAAGAATGGCTCAAAACCCACAGAGGCTGCCATCCTCATAGAGAATGAGGAGATCTCAAGAATCACAAAACACATGGGCCGGTCACACAGAACTGCTGACAGAAGAGACACCCACAGTGGGATACACACACACACTGGCGTGCACGCGCACGCACACACACAGAGTAGTATGCACGTGGCTGAGTGTTAGCACTCAAACTCACACACACACACACACCCTGGCAATGCACAGTGTGAGGTCAGATTAGAGGACTAAGTTCTGGGCTAGTGGGGAGGAGGGGAGGCAGAGGGGGGTGGAGAAGTACTCAGGGATTTCAAAACAATCTTGGTTTCGAAATGCTGGAAATGCTGGATTCAGGGCCATTCCCAGTTGAGGCTGGGGTGGGGGGTGGGGGGTGGGGAGTAAGGGGGAGGGGAAGACAGGCCAGTGCAGGGCCACCAGCCCTTTGGAGGAGGGGGTTGGACAGAGGGAATCCCAGCCTCCTCTGGGAGAAGGGGGCCTAGAAGAGACACCAAGGTTAGGAGGGGCAGGTGGTCCAGGACCAAGCAGGAAGGGCCTGGGGTGGAAAGGAGGCAAAAAAAGGAGAGGGCTCCCCTTTGGCCACTGACTGAAAAAGTAAGAAGACAGGGAGGCCACCCCTCCCCTGAGGAGTGAGAGGAAGAGGGAAGCTGCCTGTGCCCACTTCCCCCAGTTATGGGCAGTGGTAAACACCTTCTCCCCTACAGAGTAGCCCCCTGGCTGCCCTTCTCCACCAGCTAGCAGAGCCCCAAGGTGGGCCCAAAGCTAAGGGGTCCGAGAAGGTGGGGGGATAGCTAGGGCCTGCAGGGCTCAGAGATCTTTCCTGGGACCCGAGCCTCCCCATACTCAGAGCAGGGTGGGAGACAGCTGCCTGGGAACCAGGAGCTTCCTTCTTCTTCATGGGGCGGGAGGGGGGGGGGGGAGAGGAGGCTTTGGGGAGACTGAGGGAGTACAACACACCCCCGCACCCAGGAAGTCACCCCTTTCCTCCCAGGGCAGCAGAATGTCCTCCATGCCCCTCCCCCAACCTCTGGGGAAAGTCGGCAGTTCTCTCCCAGGGAGGGGAGGTCAGGCCAGGCTGGGGGTGGGGCTCTGGAGGCCTGGCCCTGGCACCCGGCAGAGGAAATTCCAGGCTGTAACTCCAGGCGGCCTTTAGGGCCGCCCATCCAAGTGGCATGCAGCACCTCAAGAGTGCTAGTACGGGGGCGTCCTCCACTGAGACCCTCAGCTCCCAGCCTCTGGCTACCTAGCCCTCCAATGGGCTCTAGCCCCAGCTCTAGTAGATAAAGGACAGGACCTGGGGAAACTTAGGACTCTCTGGGCGAGCCTCCACCAGCCCCATCCCGGCCCCTTGGCCACTCAGAGCCTCCTTTTCCCAGATCCCCGGGGGGCAGCCCCTACAGTGTGGCTAAGGGTGGGCAGCTGCCAGGGCTGGCAGGCAGGGGCACAGATGCCAAACTACAGCAGCCGGGCGCTCAACAGGTTGAGCCAGTCCCTGGAACAGCCAGCCCCACCCCAGGGAGAGCGGGCCTGGCAGAGGCTCCCTGCCCGCGGCACCCAGCCTGTACCCGCTTGGCTCCCACGGCTGCCCACTTTCCCACGGTGCCATCCCCCTCTGCCCCCTCCCCCCCGGGTCAGCACCCGGGCAGCGCCCAGGGCTCCTGGCGCAAGGAAGGGATGCCATTTCCCCGTCACCCCTGGATGCCAGGCTCTTGGGGTGCCTCACTACCAGCAACCAAGGAGCCCCAGAAGAGCAAGCATGGCATCAGGACAACAAGAACTCCAAAGTGCCCCCCACCTCCTTGCAGGCTTTTCCCGGTCCTGGGGAGACAGGACACTCAGACACCCTGGCTCCCTGCAGCTGCCCCGTCCCCTGGGCGCTGGGGCAGAAGTTCAGCCTGTGGCGCCAGAGGCAGTGTGGGGGTGCCCCCAGATCCTGTCTCAGACTCCCTGGAGGAGGGGCTGCAGAGCTGGGTGACCGCTGGCCCCTTCCGCTCCCACCACAGCTTCTGCCACCTGCGGCGCTGGTCCCTTCCTTCCACCCCACTCCTGGGCTCCACGGAGCTCCGTCCCAGCCACTCCCCCACAGGCAGGCATCCCCCCTTTGCAGGCATCTCCTTTAATCTAAAGCAGGTGCCAGGCATTCCAGCCCTGGCTGAGTCGACATTGCCACCCACTAGGCCTCTGCCCAGAAGGCTACTGCCCTGCTCATTCGTGGAAGTCGAGTCCCCAGCCCAGGGCTCCCGCTTAACCCAGGTACCCAGACACTGGGGTGGGGGCGGGGGGCGGGAACTCCCCAGACAGGCACGGGCGCCCAGCACAGGTTCAATAAGCAAGTTCACTGGACCCCACGTTACCACTGCTGTGCTAGCCCCAGATTTCTGTGGACCACCAATCCCTCTCCAGGACTCTGTAATCTCTTCCCGCCTTGACCCTCAACCCCAGTAGTTAAAGACTCCTTTTGGACCTCCACATGGACCTCCACAACCCACCTCTAGCCATAGGGCCCCTGCTATCCCAAGCATAAGAGTTACTCTGGATCTAAGATTATGCCATTCTATCCCCGACCAGCACCTTCGGAAACATTAAGCTCCCCTTCCCCTAATCAAGGACAACACAGGTAAGCAGAGAACCTCTGGAGGGAGGCGGCGAGAACCAGACCAGGTTCTCCAAGGCCAAGGAGCCTGATCTCTTAGGGGAGTGAGCACCTTCCTCCCTTACCAGACTTCCTTGGCCCCTCACCTTCCTTGCCCATTCTCACTGGGTCCTGAGGCTTCTATCAGCAGACAATTCACAGATGACACCAGAAAGACAGGGCCTAATCACGCTCTTCCCCTGGGGCCATGAAAGCATGGTCTTGACCCAGAGAAGGCGAGATGGTGCTGGGGGTTGTGGGGGGCAGGAAAGCCAGGCCCAACAGAGGTGGCTGCTTGCTGGAGAGGCTGAGGAGCAGGGAGAACCGGGGCAGTGGAAGCCCACCCACCCTGGAGGTCTCACTCAGAGAGCTGCCCAGAGGCATCAGTAGGATTCCAGCTGATACAGTGTGCAGACAGCTTTCCTAGGTAAAACAGGAAACCAAGGCCAAAGATCAAGTGGGCCTCAAGCCCCCTATCCCATGGCTCGGTCACATGCCCAGCTCACCTTTCCCAAGCAACACTTTTTCTCTCTGCAGCAGAGCACCCCCCACCCCCCACACCCAGACACAGACACACACCCCAAGCAGCAGACAGACTGAAGGAGGAGGGAGGAGGGGTGTCAGAAAAACCCGGAAGGAAGGAGGCCGGACAGACAGACAGAAGCAGATCCTGGCTTCACTGCTCCAGAGAGACACCCTCCAGACTCCCAGACGGTGAGGGACACTCTCTTTCTCTGCTCCCAAGAGGGAGAAGGGGAGAGTAGACTTAGTGTCTCCTGAAACCAAATTCCAGTAGCTCTGGGATAGGACATACCCCCCAGACAAGTGAGAAGCCCTAAGCCTCACTTCTCTTCCCCATATGCCTCCCCCACGGTCTCCGGGGGGACCAAAGCAGAGGGAGCCTCCCCTTAGCAGAGCAGGGACACCTCCAAGGAACTGTGTGACTGCCCCACCCCCCAGCCAAGCCCACACCACTGAGAATCCTTGGCCGGGAGACTCCTCCAGTCACAGCCCCTGCTGCACCTAGGCACTGCTTGGGGGCAGAGGGTAACCCCAGCAATCCCCAATCCCAATGTACCTCTTTCTGGAGGCTCCCATTAACCAGGGGAGGAGTGCTGGGGTGCTGAGACCCAAGGGGTTGGTGAGCCTGGGAGGGGGACTACATCTCCCAGAAGCCCCCAGGGCAGGGTTGCTGCTCCAGCTGGCCCAAGGCCGGCCTTGTTCTCTGCGCTAGGGTGGCAGGGTCCCCTGATTGCCCCTAAGCCCTCCCCCCTGGGCTCTGGGGCTGCCAACCTGATTGGGGGCCCAAGAGTAGCCACCACAAACCCTGAGGGCGTCCCCCACCCCTTAAACAGCCTAGGGGTGCGTGCCAGAGGGCAACAATCAGACTGTGTTCCCCCTTCCCAGTTCGAACTGGATCTCCCTCCTCGCGCCTCTGCCTGCCTGGCATGACTTTCGCCCTCGGCCCCAGCCCACCCCTCACCTCGCGCCGGTCGGGGGTCCTCACGCCAGGCCGGAGCTGGACACCATGACCAGGTCAGGGTCGGTGACCGGATTGGGGTCCTCCGGGTTGCCAGTTGGAGGTGCGGAGGGGGGCGGGCAGGCGGTGATCTTTTGATGCTGGATGCCTTGATCTCAATACCAGCCCGGGCCGGGAGAGGGTATCCGGGGGTCTCTGGGCGCCTGGGTTCCTGCCTCCCAACCGCCGAGCATGGTCTTGGGCGCCGGACACCGGCGGGAGAGCGTGCACACCCGCCCGGCCCGGGGCTCGGGGCTGGGGTCTCGGCCCCGAACCTCAGGGCTCCGGCTCCTGCTCCTCCTCCCTTCCTTCCTTCCTTCCTTCCTTGCTTCCTTCCTCCCTTCCTTCGCCTCCTCCTTTCACTTTCCCCGAGGCCCGCGGGGACGGCGGGCGCGGGGCGGGGAGGGGGCTGTCTGGGCGCTTATTGTTGGTCGGACGCCGAGGGTCCGGGTCGCAGCCCCCGGGCGGCGCGGCGCCGGGGGACCCAGGCGTGCGGGCGTCCGTCCGGCTGGCTCCGGGCGGCGGCGGTGGTGCAGCGGCCCCGGGTCCGGGGCATGTCCGGCCACTGGCTCCGCCGCGCGCCGCCGCCTCCCCGGGCTCCCCTGCGCTGCCGGAGCCTCGCTCGCCCCTCCACTCGGCTCCTCTCCCCAGCCTGAATAAGCATCGGGGCTCTCTGGCTGCCTCCTTCTGCCTTCATACCAGAGCCCGGAGAGGCCCCTGTCAAAATAAGAGCTCCCCCATCTCGCTCGCCTCCTCGCCCAACCCGGCTCCCCCAGCCTCCCAGTGGTCTGACTCGGTAAGGCGCCCGGCCGGCTGGCTAGCGGGAGGCAGGTTGGCCCGGGGGCCGGGAGGGGGCTTCTACCCTTCTCTCCTCCCCATTCCTGAGGACTGGGCACGAGACGCCCCAACACCATCCCAGGCAACAGAGAGATTTGACAAACCTACCCTCCAATCTACAATGATTGGAAGGAGTGGGAGTTGCCTGGACTTCCGCAACCCCCAACACACACACACACACACACACACACACACACACACACACACACACAAATACTGGGTCCCCTTTTCACTGTACCCACCCACATTCATTATGCACTGAGCATCTCTTTATTCATCTTTCTTTCCTAGTAGATCATGAGGTCCTTGAGGACATAGACTGAGTTTTTTCATCTCAGTCCTTAGCCCAAAGTGAATGCTAAGAAAATGTTTGTGGAAGTAAAATCTTTGTCTTCGCAAAAGAACTCTCTCCTAATCTCAAGGTGCTCCACGCGTGGGCGCGCGTGCACACACACACACACACACACACACGACTCTATAGGAGGATAGATGCAATGAAAAAGAAATTGTAAAGCCCTTTTAAAAAGCATTTCACCAATGTGATTTCGGTGTTTACCACAAGCCCGTGAGAAAGATGTTATGGCCCCATTATATCGGTGAGGAAACTGAGACTTGCATTTGTTAAGGACCTCCTCAGGTTTATACGGCTAGAACGTGGGAAGCCCAGGAGTGGAATTCAGGTCTCCTTATCCCAGGACACTTTCCCTGTATCCCACTGCTCCCACCTAAAATTAATACCAACAAGTAACAAGCATGGGCTGCTTCAGAAAGAAGACCAGCAAACCTGTTTGCTCCCGATATTCAGTTCCACTGCCCTCTCTCCTCCCCTTCGAATAGATGGTCCCCAGATCGCCTTACAGACCGCCCTCTCTCCTGACTACCTCTCCTTACATCTATGCCACTCAACTGAGTGCTTACTTAACGTTTTGTTTCTCCTGTATATATGTTTGGTTGCCCCAAAAGATTGAGGGCCCAGACCATGCTTTCTATGCCTCTACATTCCCCACAGCACTCAAATGCTGGGCTCATAGTAGGGCTTTTGTAAACACTTATTTGGTGGGTTGATAGTGCCAGCAGCTGGGGCCTGGGCAAGGTCTGAGGAGGCACAGGTGGAGATGAGGGACAAACCCTCAAAAACAGATAACCCCTGTGTGAGCCTCACATCGGTTTACAAATCATTTTCATGCACATTATCTCTAGATCATGTTTTGATCCAATCAACAAAACTTCCCCAAGTGCCTACTAACTGCTGTGCCAAACACCAAGCTGGGTCAGGAGTTGAATCATCACAACCTCATGAGGTAGGTATTCCCACTTAAAGGAAAAGAAGACTGAAGCCCAGAGAAACTGAGCTCAGGTTTGAAAGATCCTAGAGCCTAGGCAGTAGGCTAATTTCCTCTCCTCTCTCCAGGGTCCTGTGGATATACGTGAGCCACCAAGGCAAAAGGGCCATTTCTCAAACAGTGTGCTGGTTAGAAGGCAGGGCCCACCCCATTTGTGTGGATCAGTCTCCTCTTACATACATGACAAACCACATGGGCTTGTTATGATCCGTTTGGCACAATGCCCGGTTCACAGGAGGTCCAGAAAACTGTTCGCAGGAGTGAGAGCTGTGTTGTAAGAGGTCTGTTAAATGTGGTACACAGTAAGTTCAAGCGTATTCGGCATGTCCTGTGGAGCAGCCATGTAGAGCGCTCCCCTGGGTGGGGCTGTGACTCATGGCCCCAGCGTAGGTTCCAGGTCGGGATGCGGAGCTGAGCTCCGAGCAGCCACGAGTTCTGGGTGGAACCCTGGAGCGAGCGAGGAGAGGAGAGGGGCCGGCGGCCCACTGCCGGAATCGAGCGGCTCCCTCTACTGGCGAACTCGGGGAATCACCAGGGGTTTCCGTGTATCTGTGTGTCACCGTGTCACGAGGAGTGTCACAGGTGTGTCAGCGAGTGTCGGTGGAAGTGCCAGCACGGGTAGAGGTGAGTGAAGGTGCCTGCTCATGGAGCAGTGTGGGTGCGACAGTGCCATGCGGGCCCGTCTCTGCAACCACAGAATGTACACACACAACCGTATCATGGAATACAATTTACTTTGGGGCTGGAGGCGGAGGGGGAGTGAGGAGGGCGGCTCTAGGGCTGCATGTTATCAGAGATTACTTCGTGAAGTGATTAGGACGAAAGTCGGTTCCAGCTGAGACTCCTCACCAACCCCATACCGATGGGAGGAATTCAGGACTGAAGAACAGTTCTTGGGAAGGCACTCTATCCCCTAAAGGAACTGACGACCCAAGAAAGGGTTAACGTTGAGCCCTACAGTGGCTTCAATCATTGGCTCAGAGCACTGTCAATCAGAGTTCTGGGGCGGGGTTCTCGGGCCGCCTGCGGACTGCCCAGGGCCCCTCGCTTGCCCCTAGACCCCCACATCATTTTACTTCTGGGCTGCGCCCACACCCCTATCTTGGTGGAGACACCTTCCTGGGCCTGGAGGAAGAGCAGATCCGGGCATCCTGGCTTCCCCACTCACTCCAGCTGCCTGGCTTCCTGATAGATGGTGATTATTATATAATAGACCTGCTGGACAGAACCGTGCCAGCGCTCGGAACACTTTGCCCCCTCCTCGAAGCGTGCCCCAAGGTCTGGCACCAGCCGCACCAGAGCCCGCCGCCCAGCTCTGCCGGCTCCCCCAGCACCACCTCCATCCCCGGGCGGGAGACCCCTGGGCCACCTTCCCCGGTGGACCTGGGGCCACGTCTTGGGATGGGGCGGGCGCCAGGCTGGGAGTCGGGCGGGCGCCCAGCAGGTCTCAGTGTCGGCCTGCAGAGTTTGGCTTTACCAGCGCCTCGCCGGGATTGTGGGACCCACCTGGCCCCTCGAACCTGAACTTGGAACTTGGGAGCCAAAAGAGGTGGGGATAGGGGGCGCGGGGGCCAGGGTGGAAAGGGAAAGAAGTTTGGGAAAGGTGCGGGGGCAGGAAAAAGGAGCCTGGGTGAGGGGGCCGGCAGGGGCAGTGGGGGAGGGACTCTTATCCTGACAGGGCTCCCGCCTTCCCCGACTGGAGGGTTTGGAAAAACTGAGCAGGCAGCCAAGGCTTGGCTGGAAATCCTGCAGCCCACCCTCCTGGGGACACAAAGCTGGAGGGCGGAGGCAGGGCGGGGGAAGAGAGCACGACCCCGGGGAGGGCAGGGCCTCTTTTGGGGCTGGGGGCCCAGGGGCCAGGTCCCTGGGGAGGGGGTTCCTGGCGCTGTCTCCCTGCAGTCTGTTTCCCCCTTCTCCTCCACTCCCCCTCTCCTCGCCCCCCCTCCTCCCCCTCCCCGGCTCCAGTCTTGCAGATTGCGGGCAGACTTAACTCCTTGAGTGCCAGCCTGGTGGACTCCGAGGTGGTGACTCTGGGAGGGAGGGAGGGAGGGAGGAGACTCCGGACCCCACTCCCACCACTGTTTAACACCTTGTGGCCCGGAACGCAGTCTCGGGATCTGGGCTGGTCAGAGCCCTGGAAGGTTGCCTGGTACTCGAGGAGAGATACACAAAACCCGGCACCCGAGAGCTGCGTAATCTGGCCCATTCTGCTGCCAAATCTTAACCGTCTACACTCCCGCCACCCCAGTCCTCTGTGTCTCTCCCTCCACTCTTCGGCTACCCTCCCCCCACTACCCGACCCACCAGTCGTTACAAAGGTCCCCGACCGACAGAAGGCTCGTGAGAACCCGGAAGTCTGGGTTCTGTGGCTGCCCCAGCATTCTCTGTATCCTCTGTGAGGCCCAGCGCGGGTGACCACAACCCGTACCTCTTGTGCCTCCAGGGGGCTCCTTCACCTTTCTGCGGAGGTAGCTGCCCAACTGAGGCAGGGAATGGTAGCCTCCGCCAGCCCCGGCTGGAACAAGGGCCTGAGTACCTGGAAACCCTGACTTCACCTCCACCCTAGCCCCTTTCTCGGGCAACACCCCCTCCGCCATCAGATTGGCCTTCCAGTTCGGCTCTGAATGACTCTGCCCGAGCAAAGTAAACCAGGCCAGGCAGGAAGGGGTTAACGGAGCTAGCCGACTCCGAGTGAGAGCCAGGTGAGGCACCGCCCATCTTGGCCCTCAGGTGTGTGTGGGTGGGGACGTGGAGGGACACCGACCTAGGGGCCGCTTTTTTGCCCCCTGGTGGCTAGATCTGGCCTAGCAGTGGCAGGCGGAAGCTGCGCGCCGCTCCGGTGGGGATGGGTGGAAAGATTTTGCAGACAGTTAGAGGACTCCTCCCGCGCCAAGAACACTTCCGGAGGGAAAGAGAATCCTCTGGGAGAGCTCGTGGAAGCAGGGAACTCCCACAGGCCCTGCCATGTCCCCCTCACTCAGCGGGCTGCCTCAGCCACTTCCAGATCTTTGCCCTGGGGGACTCCACTCGCGGGTTTCAGGTGCCCAGGGACCTGGAAGAGGGAGGAGGGAGTGAAGACATAGGCTCTGTCTCAACCTAATAGAGGAGGTCAGTCGCGGGGCGCTGCTCCTCACCTTCTTTTTCTTCTTGTGCCCCCAGCCTCCCCAGAACTCCCATTCCCTCTGGACCCCAGCATCAAATTCAAACCTGTAGTCAGGCTTCGGAGCTCCTACCAGCTACCCTGGCACACCTCAGCTACCCTCCCCTCCAGCCAAGCGGCCCTCGGGGTTTCTCCTCATAAAAGAATCCCTCTTGAGGGGTTCTAGGTGCTCACAACCGCTTCCCCTTATCCCCCTCAGGGCTTGAGACCCTTCCTCCCCTCCACCCCAAGCCCTTCCAGGTTACTGAAGGCCTTGTTCTTGCGGGCTTCCTTCCTTCCTTCTTTTTTTGTGTTCCTTTCAATTGGCTCACTTCCCTCCCTCTCCCCATTTCCCATTATCCTCTAAGACTTTCTCTTTCTTTCTTTCTTTCTTTCTTTCTTTCTTTCTTTCTTTCTTTCTTAGTTTATTTGTTTTGGAGAGAGAGAGACAGAAAGTGCATGCATGGAAGGGGCAGGAGGGGCAGAGAGAGAAAGAGAGAATCCCAAGCAGGCCCCGAGCTCACTGCCAGAGCCCAACTCGTGACCTGAGCCGAAATGAAGAGTCAGGCCGACTGAGCCACCTGGGCGCCCCAAGAATTCCTTTTTATATAGGCACTTCATGCACACAGGGACCCTGACTGACTCAACATTTCCCTTTTCCTCCTGGAATCCTTCTCTGGCCAACCCATGGACTTATTCATTCAAAAACCATTTTTCAGGACCTACTATGCACTGGGCACTGGATGAGACGATGCGTCTATGTTGGGGAACAAGACAGATGTGTCACCCTCAGAGCCTGCAGTCTAGGTGGGGATGGGTAAGTGAACAAATGATCTCAGTTCATTGTCATGAAGCCTTGGGGAGCATCTCAGAGAGACACCTATCTTGGACTTGGGAGTCTGGAAAGTTTCCGGCTTGGGAGCAACATCTGAGCTGAGACTTACTCTAGCCTAAGGTGTGGTTCCGCCCAGGTGAACAGTACATCTCACTGGAGGCCTAAAGATAGAACAAGATTCCAACAAGGGACCTCACCAGATGTTATTGGGGGGGGGGGGGATCTCTAAGGCTGCACTCCCAAACAACCCATTCCTTTTTTAAGATTTTATTTTTTTGGGCGCCTGGGTGGCTCAGTCAGTTGAGCTTCCTACTTCGGCTCAGGTCACGATCTCACCGTCTATGAGTTCGAGCCCCGCGCCGGGCTCTATGCTGACAGCTCAGAGCCTGGAGCCTGCTTCGGATTCTGTGTCTCCCTCTCTCTCTCTAACCCTCCCCCACGCATGCTGTCTCTCTCTGTCTCAAAAATAAAATAAAACATTTAAAAAAAATTTTTTAAAAAGATTTTATTTTTTATTTTTCTGACTTTTTTTGAGATTTTATCTTTTAAGAGCCCACAACCCCAAGATCAAGAGTCGCACGCTCTACCGACCGAGCCAGCCAGCTGTCCCCCAAACAACCTATTTCTAATAAATTTTCCAAGTCCCAAAAGAAAGAGGACTAACCTGAGAATCTAGAGTATGTGACCTTGGCCTAGTCACACCCAGTCTCTGGGCCTTAGTTTTTTCAAATGGAAATCAAGAGGGTTGGAGTTTATCTTCAGGCTCTTTATCAGGAAGATAGCAATTAAATAGAGGGCTTGGTTAGTTAAGAGAGAAATACTCACTTAGCTCTGGTGGGCTTGGGGAGGGATAGCAGCTTTCAGAAGCCCAGGAGAGGCTACCACAAGCAGGGGCCCAGAGAAAGCCACCTCCTACCCCTCACCGTACACGTTGACTGGCAGGTTTTTTTTTTCCTTCAATGTTTATTTAAATTTTTTTATGACAACGTTTATTCATTTTTGAGAGACAGACCGCGACAGGGGAGGGGCAGAGAGAGAGAGAGGGAGACACAGAATCCCTAGCAGGCTCCAGGCTCTGAGCTGTCAGCACAGAGCCGGACGTGGGGCTCGAACTCACAAACTTGGAGATTGTGACCTGAGCTGAAATCGGACATTTAATCGACTGAGCCACCCAGACACACCCTATTTATTTTATTTTTGAGAGAGCGAGGAGAGAGAATCCCAAGCACGCTCCACGCTATCAGCACAGAGTCCCACATGGGGCTCGAACTCACAAACCTGTGAGATCACGACCTGAGCCGAAAACAAGAGCTGGCCACTTAAACGACTGAGCCACCCAGGAGCCCCATCGCCTGGCAATTCTGAGTGCTGGGAACATTTAATTTCTGCCATCAACTGAAGGCAAGAGCCCTTCTAAGACGGTGCTGGGAGGAGCGAGCAGGGGGGCAGGGAGCACACATAGGATACATTTAGTTGCCGCATTAATTTGCTCTCAAGTGTAGCACTCCAGAGCTTTTGTTTTTAATAGAATGTTCGCAAGTAAGGAAACTGAGGCCCAGAGTGGTGAAAGGACTTGCCCCACACCACGTGGCTGGTGAGCAACGGCTAGAAGCGATGCCCAGGCCTCCTGATTCCCAGTCCAGACCCTTTCCACCACACCACTGTAGCATTTGCTTCCAACTTTCCATTGGACTTCTTCCTGTGTCTGGCTCATTTCCCTGGGAGGCCACGAGATCTGGGAAGGCAGGCTTGGCCTTCTTATCTGGACATCCCCCAGAGCCTGGTGTGGAGCTCTGAACACAGGGAGGGGTGCCCAGATGCCCCAGGCACCCCCATCCCCCCTTTTCTGTCTCATCATGAGTCTCTTTACAGGCACGGAACTCTCTGGCCCAAGGGGAAAATGGCACCCCTGGACTGTGGACAACCCCCTGAACGAGGCATATCCTCAGTCCCAGCAGGGCCTAACGCCTGCTCTGTGACTTCCAGAAACCGCTCTGTGATGGACTTCCTGGGGCCTTATTTTCTCCATCTGTCAAGACCCACAGCCCCTTCTAATTGCTAGGGTACTTGGAACTTGAAGTCCCAGATGAGGAAATGTTTTTACAAGACGTAACTCTGAGGTAAGGGAAGAAGCTTCACGATCCAGTCTGTTTCGCAGAATCCCGCAGCCTCGGGACCCCGTCTGCTCCATCTGCTGGGACTAGGGTCCCGCCTCACGGGGTGCCCACACCCTCGCACTGTGCTGGACCCCGCGGAAGTTGCGGGATACGAAACCTGAATCTATTCTGCGACCCCCGCCAACTAATTTCCCACAACCGAAAATAATTTCACCAAGGAATCCCAATTTTCACTTGTATCTCTTGGGGCTGCTCCGGTTTATTACCTACAACGCCGCTTGTTAAAATTCCCTTCCCCCTTTTCTGCTACACCTTGCAGCAGCTACCTGTCTCTCTGCCTCTCTCTGTCCTCTGGAGTCAACAGAGCTTTTCTGCCTCTCTTTGCCCCGCTCTCTTCTCCTTAGCGTATGGACAGGCTTAGCCTGTCAGGCTTCATTATTTTCCGTTTCTTTCACCCGTTACCCAGATTCTAACACACAAGGAAGCTGCTTGGTTCCTGCCTCCCGTTTCTCCCCGGCTATCCCTCCAGTTCTCTGTATCACAAAAGCCCTGGAACTGAGTGGGCCTAGACAAGATTTCCAACAACAGGTGAGGGATAAAATTATCTTGGGGTGGGGGCAGGGAGAGGGGAGGCAGAGGGAGGCCGAGAACAGTCAATGATGGATAAGTTTTGATCCTCTAACAGGCACCTGCCCTCAAGGAGCTTATGAGGTGGAGACAGTTAAAACACAATAAACGTTGCTAAATAATTGAAAGATGTGGACCTGATGTGATCAGCGCGGCATCCTCGGGGAGACCTGTGGAGAAAGAGGAGATTGACCTCAGGTCCAGGGGAGGGCAAGGGCTTAGTAAGGGGCACAGAAAGAAGAAAAGCAATGGAATCACAGATCTTGGTGGGAAGGGGCCTCAACAAAGAACAGCTACCTAGTTCGGGTTCTTTCTGATGCTCAGCTAACAGCCCTGGCAAGCAGGGGATCAGTCACCGTCTTCCTGAACACCTCCAGCCGTGGGAAACTTACTGTCTCCCAAGGAAGCCAGTTCCATTTATGAACATTTGTGGGTTTTTTTTTTTTTAAGTTTATTTCTTTATTTTGAGAGAGAGAGAGAGAGAGAGGGAGCTTGCGCACCAATGGGGGAGGGGCAGGGAGAAAGAGAGAATCCCAAGCAGCCTTCATGCTGTCAGCACTGAGCCCGATGCGACGCTTGATCTCATGAACCATGTGATCATGACCTGAGCCGAAGTGATGAGTCAGACATTCACTTAACCGACTGAGCCACCGAGGTGACCCTGGTTTTTGTTTTTAGTTAAAGTTATTTCATGTATTTAAGTCTAGGCCCAACATGGGGCTTGAACTTACAACCCCGAGATCAAGAGTATATGCTCTACTGACTGAGCCAGCCAGGCAGCCCCAGGAATGAGCATTTGTTTTTCCTTCCTTTGAGCTGAACTCTCTCCCAGTGGTCTTTACTTATTAGTCCGCACACGCTACCTCCTTGGGTCACAAAATGTAAGACTAGTTCTTCCTCCTCATGATAACCCTTCACTTATTTGAGCTTCAATGACTCCTGACTCTTCTCCTCCTACCCAACCTAAATATTCCCAGTTCAATAAACCCTCACTCCCACGATAACACCTGGCCAACTTAGAGTCAAGCAAGGCTGTCAATCCTCTCCTTTATTCCAAATACCGTATCTCTATTAATCCGACCTAAAATTGAATTTACTTTTGGCAACCGTATCATGCTGATGACTCAGACTGAACTTACTAAACCCCTCATTTCTGTGATTCTGTTTCACCCGAACTGCTTCTTTTTCTTTTTTCTTTTCTTTTTCTTTTTTTTTTTTCTCACGTGAACTGCTTCTAAGCCTCACCATTGTACAATGCTGAGGTCTTACACGGACCTTTGATCATTTCATCTTGTTAAGTTGGCCTGACATTCTACGTATGGAGATGATTGGGGGATCCTTATCTTGTCCTTCAAAGTGTTTACTATCCTTCCAGGGCTATATGTGTGAAATGTGCTACTACGTTTTCATATCAGATAATGATAAAAATATTTAACGGGACAGAGATGAAGACAAAACTCTAAATGACACAGTTGTCCTCCTGGTTGATACCGGTCTGTGTCACACTGAGAAGATGATACATGGTTTTGTAGGTGGGATGGGGTCAGATGGTAATGAGCCTCCAACATGTAAAGAAAGAATAAGAAAATAGATTCAGAAGGTTTTTGAGCACAAGAGTCTTATGGAAACAGGTTGATATAGGGGCGCCTGGGTGGCTCAGTCGGTTGAGCGTCCGACTTCAGCTCAGGTCACGATCTCGCGGTCCGTGGGTTCGAGCCCCGCGTCGGGCTCTGGGCTGATGGCTCAGAGCCTGGAGCCTGCTTCCGATTCTGTGTCTCCCTCTCTCTCTGCCCCTCCCCCGTTCATGCTCTGTCTCTGTCTCAAAAATAAATAAACGTTAAAAAAAAAAAAAAAAAGAAACAGGTTGATATAGCAAAAAATAAAAGAAAACACCAACTTTGGAACTCTGCACATCTGAAGTTGAATCTCAGCTCGGTCGCTTTCTCGCTGTAGAACTTTGAGCAAATTAACCACTCAGAACATCAATTTCTTCTCTTGTAGTATGGGATAATGCCTCCTCGACTGTGGAGATTAAGTGAGATGATATATATGAAAAGCCTCATACATAAAAGGCTCTCAATAAACTAAGAAGAAAAAGCAGGAGAAGGAAGGAGGAGAGAAGAAAGTCGTGTTTAGAACAGGCTTAGTTTCGTGGGCGGGGGGGGGGGGGGGGGGTGGGGAGGCGGGTAGGGGTGGCAAATTTATGATAGGCCCAAGGAAAAAATCCCAGTGTAAAATGAGCCTCTGGTGAGGCCCAGATTGACTGGATGCTTGGTCTAGGGCAATATACACGAAATGGCGGAGCGCTGGAAGTGGATGTGGGTGACATTTCAAAAGGAGAAGTGATTCACCTTGGATTCTGGCTACGGGTGTGGAGAATGACAGAGAGGAGACACGGGAGCACAAACAGAGGAAATGGATTAGGGAAGAAGGGTTCAGGGGCGTCTGGGTGGCTCCAAGTGTCCGACTTTGGCTCAGGTCATGATCTCACGGCTCGTGAGCTCGAGCCCCGCATGGGGCTCTGTGCTGACAGCTCAGAGCCTGGAGCCTGCTTCGGATTCTGCGTCTCCCTCTGTCTCTGCCCCTCCCCGGCTCATGTTCCGTCTGTCTCTCAAAAATAAACATTAGGGGGGCGCCTGGGTGGCTCAGTCGGTTAAGCGGCCGACTTCGGCTCAGGTCATGATCTCGCGGTCCGTGAGTTCAAGCCCCACGTCAGGCTCTGTGCTGACAGCTCAGAGCCTGAAGCCTGCTTCGGATTCTGTGTCTCCCTCTCTCTGACCCTCCCCCGTTCATGCTCTGTCTCTCTCTGTCTCAAAAATAAATAAACGTTAAAAAAATTAAAAAAAAAAAACAAAAACATTAGGGGCGCCTGGGTGGCTCAGTCGGTTAAGCGTCCGACTTCGGCTCAGGTCACGATCTCACAGTCTGTGAGTTCGAGCCCCTCGTCGGGCTCTGGGCTGACGGCTCAGAGCCTGGAGCCTGCTTCCGATTCTGTGTCTCCCTCTCTCTCTGCCCCTCCCCCATTCATGCTCTGTCTCTGTCTCAGTCTCAAAAATAAATAAAAACGTTAAAAAAAATTAAAAAATAAATAAATAAACATTAAAAAATTTAAAAAAAAATAGAAGCGTTCGTGTTTAGAGTGGTGAAAGTTGGCAGGATAGTAGGACATCCCAGGGGGTATGACCAACGAGCGGGTGGAGAGATTTAAGGGGAACTGTGTGCAGAAGAAGTCAGAGGGAAGGTTAGGTGTTTCGGAAGCACCCTGGTAGCTGTAGCCATTGGGTCAGGTCTCTGAGGGTGAGGTGGGAAGGTGGGAATCGAACGGACAACGGTAGCCTGCAGGATACCCCAGGGCCACGCTGATTTCCCTCCCCCCCCCCCCACCTGTCAGAGCTGAACCGGAAAAACTCGACCTTACATTCACCTTTGCATCATGGGCCTCAGTCCAGGGCCTGCTGGGACCCGAACCCTGTCCCTCCAGGCCTCTCTGCTTCTCGGCCCTGATATCAGGACGGGAGTTCTTATCTGGTCAACAGACTCTAGCTTGTTGCTACAATCGTGGGCTGGAAAAGGGAGAGAGGGGAGGGGACCTGTAGAGCGAGATTTGGACGGAAGCGGGTGGGGACAAATGGAGAGCGAGTGAGAAACACACAAGCTGGGAGAGGCAGGGCAAGGTGGGCACCACGAGTAGGTAGAAATGCGGGCTGATGGAGGAGAAAAAGAGAGACCGAAGGAGGGGGCAGAAAAAAAGATTTGCCGAGAAACTGATGAAGTGCAACTGAGAAAACTGTTGCCATGGTGACGGGTCCAGAGGAGGGAGTAGGAATATCAATCGGATTATGAGTTGGGGGAACGGGGAGGGGGTCGCTCAAGACCCAGAGGCAGTGCCCCCCACCCCCGCTGGCCGGCCCCAGCAGCCCTCCCGCAGCGTGAGGACCGCCTTCCTGAGAGGCCTCCCAGAGGCCAGCCCAGGGAGGACCGTGGGGACAGAAGCATGGGAGGGGCCCAGGGCTCTGGCACTTTCTCCCCTCCTCTCCAGCCTGGGCTGGCACAGATCTGTACCCGCCCCCCCACCTCAGCGTGCCTCACTGGCTCTGGGACAGCCTGCTCCACCCACCCTACTTTCTGTCCTCCCCACGTCTTCCTCCTCGGAGCCCCCAAGTGAAGCGCGGGGAGGGGACTTGTGTTAAGAACCTACTGTGTGCCCCGCACGGTGTTGGGCACCTCGCGCCTTGTTTCATCCGGGGCCTCCCCGCAGCCCCGTGGGCTAGGTGCGCCACCCCCACTGGCAGACAGGAAACCCAGACCAAGGTCCCAAGCTGGAAAGTGGCCGCCGCCTAGCTGGCCCATCTGCTCCAAAGCCATTTTCTGCCCTCCGAGCCCCCTGCCTACCCTTCGCGGCCTGCTTTCCGCCCCCTCAGGCCAGGATGGGAGGTGCTGGGGGGAGGACCCGTTCAAGGCTCGAGCTCCATTCCTAGAGACAGAGAATTGGGGACACTTGAGGCAACTGTGCCACAGCCAGCACAGCCTCCAGGCTAAGTGGGAGGCGCAGGGGAGCTCAGAGCTTAGGGCCAGGGGAGTGGGGAGGAAGGGCTGAGGGGGAGAGGGCTGTGGGGCTGAGGGGAAGCTCTGAGGCAGGCGTTTCCGGCAGAGCTGAGGAGAAACTTCCAGCAAGGCCCAGTGGGGAGCACTCAGGCTTGCAGCGTCTGAGCTGGTGAGTGAGTGTGGCTGGGGGCTGGTGTTTGATTGCAGGTCCCTGCAAGTGGAAGTGGCTATGTGGTGGCGGTGGGGGGGGGGGTGCGGGGGGGGGCTGTCTCCCTCCCCCTCCCTCCCCCTCCCTCGGGGCGGCCGTACAAATAACAGTTTTGTAAAGGGCACGGGATCTGATGCGCATATCAAACAGGGCCTGAGGAGATGGGAGAAGGCAGAGTTCAGGGCTGTGACCTTGGGTAGCCGAGCCAAGACTACCCCTCCCTGCCAGAGGGTGGAGTGGGGTTCCAGAGGATTCTGACCCCTTCCCACACGCCTTGCTTTTCCTTCTAGTGGCCACCTTGAAACACCTCCCTGTTCTCTCGGGGGATTGGCTGGAGCCACAGCCTAACCCGGAAGTGGCGGGGGGGGGGGGGGCAGAAATTGGCTGGACCCCAAGAGGGGCTAAAGGTCACAGTTCTGTTGCCCCCCCCCCCACCTGTTCGCTGGGTTTGAGTTCCCAGGTCTCTGCCCCTCACCCCTGTAGGGGGGGATGAGGGGATAGAACCCCTTCCTCTGCAGACGTGACCCAGGGAAGACTGACCCAGACCGACTCACCCCTTCACACTCCACCAATATCCCAGGAAGCCCTCCTGACCTCCTTCCCCTGCCCATGTTAGGTTTCTACAGACAACTAGAAGGGGACCCGGCCTGAGGTAAAAGAACGGGGGAGGGGGTGGAAGGGAGTCCCCCTCCCCCACACTCCAAAGAAGACTCTTCCTACCCTCCTCTTTCACACCTGCCCTCCCGGGGCCATCTGGTGCCTTGGCCCTTCCCTGAACCCCAGACCCAGCTCCACCCAGACAGCCGGTCCTTCAACACCCTCTTGTCCAGCCCCGTTGTCCTCATCCACACACCCTCACTCCCAGACTGAAGCAATCTCCATGACTTCTACTTGCCAAAGCCAAGGAGCACGCTTCGAATCTTTCTGGTGCCCTATGAACCAGTTTGCTGTGGGCCGCGGGTCCTGGAAGCATTCTTCTTTGGGGACCTGGGACACCACTCCCTCCTGGCTCTTTTCTTTTTTCTTCTAGGGAAGCTTCTCAGTCTCTTTGGCAGGCTCCTCTTTGCCTTTGACCCTAGTGGTGTTCCCCAGGCTCCGTCCTTGCTCTTGTCCTCTCACTGGGCCGCGCTCCTCCCCCAGGCTGCAGCTGTCACACCAGGGCCCACAGCCTTCCTGAGCTCCAGACCGGGAATCGCAGATCTCCAGCCCCTCCCGGAAAAACCTCCTTCCACCACCACCTGCACCCCAGCTGGTGAGGGTGCCGCTATCCAGCTGCCCAAGCCACAGCCTGGGAGGCATCCTTCACCCTGCTCCCCACCCCGCCCCATAGCCCTCCCAGCCAAACCATCACCTTAGAATTTTCTCTTCGGTCGTTTCTTGCCCAGAATTGTATCTCCACAGTGTGTCAAGAGACATCTAAAATATCTCCCAACCACTCATCCAACACAATCTCTACAGTACAACGAAAATCATCTTTATAAGATACAAATTTGATCATGACGCTCTCCAGTTTTAATCCTTCAAGGGCTTCTTTGTATCCTTAGGATAAAAATTAAAATTCTTTAAACGGGCTTACAAAGCTCTTCATCTGGTCCTGGCTGCTTCTCCAGTGACTTCCCCAAATTCCACTCTTTTTTTTTTTCTTTTTAATGTTTATTTTTATTTTTGAGACAGAGAAAGAGCATGAACGGGGGAGGGTCAGAGAGAGGGAGACACAGAATCTGAAGCAGGCTCCAGGCTCTGAGCTGTCAGCACAGAGCCCGACGCAGGGCTCGAACTCATGGAGAACTCACGGACTGTGAGGTTGTGACCTGAGCAGAAGTCGGACGCTTAACTGACTGAGTCACCCAGGCGCCCCTCTTTTTTTTTTTTTTTTTTTAAAGTAGGCTTCATGCCCAGCGTGGTGCTCAGCGTGGGGTTTGAACTCACGACGCTGAGATCAAGACCTGAGCTGAGATCAAGAGTCAGACACTTAACTGACTGAGCCACCCAGGTGCCCTCCATCAAATTCCACTTTAAACCTCCAGTCGCTTAATGAGCATTTGCAGCTCTTTCAGCCTAGAACAATCTCCCCTCTCACTCCTTTCTCCCTCCACCTTCACCCTGCTAATGCCTACTCAACTTTCAGATCTTCACTTATTTACTACTTCCTCCAGGAAGCCCTCCAGGACTGCCCAAACCCATGTAAGTTACCCTTTCAGTGAGGCGCCTCTCTGGCAAGTCATTTAATGTCTCTGACCTCAGTTTCCTCATTAATACAATGAGGAGAATAACAGTACCCACCCACAGAGTTTGCTCTGAGGGATTAAGCAAGAAAATATAGGAAGGACTTAGCGCAGTGCCTGACATGTGGTAAACACTCGATAAATAATAGCTGTTAGCGTTACTTTTTGTACTGAAATCCTGCTGCAGTGAAATAGTGGACTCTTCAGTATCTCCCATTATACCATAATTTTCCGGGAGAGCAATCGTACTCACCTCTGAATGCCCGGTACTTAGCACAGTGACTGGTACAAAAGCATGTAAGAAACATTTATTGAATAAATTAATTCATATTCATTCGGGCCACTATTATTTCTTGGGTCGATTCGCTCTCCTTCAGGCCTAAGGAGAGGCTTAATTACCCCGCAGTCAAGCCTCCGCCTTTCCTACAATACTGAAGTTTGCCACTTCCCTGCTGAAACCCTGTCAGAGGCTCCTGACAGTCTGAAAAACACGGTGGGCCAGGCCTTTGCAGGGCGGTTGCCCAGAAGATCTGCTTCTTTAGATCGGCTCCTCCCCTCCCTTCCCTTCCACTGCCATCCCTCCTTGCCAGGCTCTGCCGCGCTGGCTACAGGGAACCCCTCTGCTTTGACAACCCTGCAGCCTCTATCCCTTCAGCCTCAAATACGCTTCGTCCTTGCTCACTAGCAAAACACCACTCCCCTTCTGACACCCTGTCCCAGATGACACCATCTGGGGCACCCCGTGGCAAAGTTGGCCTCAAAGATGTATGTTGTTCAGTTTCACTCACCTTGTTTTACTGATTTGGTCACCTGCCTGGCCCCAGGGGTCCACAGCCCCTGTCCGACCTCACAATGTTGTGATCCATCCAGCTGCAGTGAGGGCCTCGACTTTCTCTCCCCAGCAGCCACCTGGATGGCCGCCACTCTCCCTCCTGTCCCCGTCCACACGCCCATGCTTCATTCGACCTTGACCTCACCCCTCAGTGCCCCGCTTCCTGGCACATCCAGTCACTCCTTTCCGTAACTAGCCCCATCTTGTTCTCCAACCCTTCAGGCTCGCCAATACCCTCAACTTTCCGTGCCTTGAGTCTGGACAACTTGACAGTTGTATCGTTGCTGCACTCAAGCTGTTGTGTAATTTGAAAAACTCCCAAAATGTCAAAGTTAGTGTGATGGTTAATTTTATGTGTCAGCTTGACGGGGCCATGGTGCTCAGATATTTTGTGAAACGTTATTCTGGATGGCTCTGTGAAGATGTTTTTTGGGGCAAGATTAACATTCAAATCAGTGAATTTTGGGGGAAGGCAGATTATCCCATGGTGTGGTGGGCCTCATCCAATCAGTTGAAGGCCCTGAACAAACAAAGACTGACTTCCCCTCTCGCCTGCCCCACACAGAAGGATTTCTGTTGGTAGATCACCTTTGGACTCCAACTGCAACTCTTTCCTGGGTCTCCAGCCTGCCTGCCTCCCCCTTTAGACTGTGGATTTGCCAAGCCTCCACGATCACATGAGCCAATTCCTTAAAATAAACCTCTCTCTATATATACACATCCTGTCGGCTCTGTTTCTCCAGAGAACCCTGACTAATGCAGCCAGTGCCCCTGAAGACCAGTGGTCCCCAAGCTCAGCTGGGCCACAGCCACCAAACAGCCTTCCTCAAGGTCCCTGGTAGCTGTGTCCTCCTCTTCCCACAAATAGCTACTCAAACTCTTTTATGATCTAGCCTCAGAAGTGACCATTGCCCCTGCTGAATTCTATTGGTCACACAGACTAACCCTGCTACAACATGCCAATCCATTACCTCCTGCCGATCCCTTCCCACACTGTTTCCAAAATGCTCTTTCCACAATTAGAACTCCTCAGAGGCTCTCTGTTTCCTTTAGGGTAAAAACCAAGCTCCTTAGTATAGGATCCAGTGCCACTGGTGACCCAGCTGCTGGCGAGGGGTATTGTCCCACTCATCTTTGAAGACCTCTTTCTAGCCAAGGTGTGTTTGTTCACGGTTCCCAGAAAGTGTCAGGATCATTCGCTTCTCTGAGCCTTTTCATATGCTGTTCCCTTTTTGGAATATCCTCTTCCACTTATCTCTCTTTTTTTTTTATTAAAAGTGTTTTTTTTTTAAGTTTATTATTTTTTTTTTACATAGACAGCTCAAGTGGGGAGAGGCAGAGAGAGAGAGAGAGAGAGAGAGAGAATCCCAAGCAGGCTCCGCGCTATCAGCACGGAGCCTGATGTGGGGCTCAAACCCATGAACTGTGAGATCATGACCTGAGCCAAAACCAAGAGTTGGATGCTTCACCGACTGAGCCACCCAGGCGCCCCATCTTCTTCCACTTACTTTAACCAGGCTACCTCCAGTTCATTCTCCAAAACTCAGCAACTTGAGAGCAGGAATGGCTTCTTGTCCTCTCTGTGTCTCACCTATCATGGCAACTACCACTGAGCAGTTGTTTGACAGATGTTTACTGAATGAATACACGAGTGAGCAGGCAGTTCCTGTGTGCCTGGGACCCCGGTGGCATGCTTAGCATACAAGGAACAGCTGGCTCACATCTCCGTCACCTTCCCGTTCACACTACCTTTCCTGCCCAACCATTTCCCCCTGCATCGATGCCAGAATTGGGAAAACAAATTCCTATTTCTTCCTTTTAATTAATTAATTTTAAGTAGGTTCCATACCCAGTGTGGGGCCTGAACTCATGACTCTGAGATCAAGAGTCGCATGCTCTACTGATCAAATTCTGAGCAGCTCTACTGATCAAATTCTATCCCACCTCATTCCCTACTAGCTCTGTGACCTCAGGAAACTCATTTATTGCCTCTGAGCCTCTAGACTTCATCTGCAGTAAGGGTTAAAGGAGAAGATAAGATGAATTACTTAAATTAATATTTATTGAACCAGATATCATGCTAGGCACTCTTAAATAAATTAGCTTGAGTGATGGTCGTATTAGTTCAGTGAGACAGATTTTAGGCCCTTTCTGCAGAAGAGGAAAGTGCAACAGAGTACTCAGGTAGGTAACATGGTCACAAAGCTGGAAGATTTGGGGTAAGTGGTTGTATCATAGGGAGCATTACAAAAAATAAAGGAGCACCCAGGTCTCTTTCAACCCTGAATGACACACAGATTTTCCTTTCCTTCCAGCCTTTTCCTCAGATCTCAAGGATCGAGGCCCTGCCGTTTCCCATCAGACCAATATTTGGTAAGCCCTGCATATTACTTCTCGATCCAAGGTCTCCCCCAGTCTGCTCCCACCGACTGTGACAGTGATGGCCGATATTCCTTCTGCACCTTTATTTTAAAGCATTTTTACACCTGTCATATCCTGCTAGATGATTGAGAAGGAATGAGTCTTCCCATTTTATAGGTGAGAAAACTGAGGTTCAAAACGGTATCACCTATCATCAGGAGGACAATAGTCCCCATCAGAGGCTCACATGCCCACGGAGTCAAGTGGACATGGGTTTTTTTTTTTAATTTTTATTTTTTAATGTTTATTTATTTTTGAGACAGAGACAGAACGTGAGCAGGGGAGGGGCAGAGACAGAGGGAGACACAGAATCCAAAGCAGGCTCCAGGCTCCGAGCTGTCAGCACAGAGCCCGATGCGGGGCTCAAACCCAAGAACCGTGAGATCCTGACCTGAGCTGAAGTCGGACGCTTAACTGATTGAGCCACCCAGGCGCCCCAAGTGGACGTGTTTTTAACTGACTGGCAAGCAGACGAGTGGCATCCAGAGCAAGAACCATCGGTATACCAGACAGAGCTGGGTTCCCACCTGAGATCCCCTGGCTGCAAAACTACTACATTCTAGAAAAGATAAAAAGTACCATAATTCAGAAAGAGTAGGTCTGCTTTAAGAGCTAACCTTTTATTTAGTCCAGGCAGAAGAGAGAGGTTAAGAACTCCCTGAAGGCAGAAACTTATTTTGCCTTTGCGTACCCGGTGCCTAGCACAGTTCTGGTACTTAATAAAATGTTTGTTGACTTGAGTATGGAGCTTGGAAGGAAGGAGGCAGAAGACAAAACTTGCATGAGTTTAGAATCAAGCATCTGAGGGGGAGACAGCCTAGGAGGTGTGGGTCCAAGAGAGAAACTCCAGACATTTGTGGCCCTGGTTCCTTTACTCCAAATCGTGAGGACATCCTCCAGAGGCACAGGGTGCTGTGGCTTTAAATGACTTCCGTGTGTCAATGAATCTGCTCTGCTAAAAGAGTTATCCTCTTGCTCCTGCGCTTGGCCTCCCCCTCCTCGCAGCTCCCCAAACCCTTCTCGGCCGCTGTGATGGGATAATTAGATGCGAGAGCTCAGCACAGATGATGCTCCAGTTGCTTAGCAACTAATGGTTTCCATGGAGACCGCAAAGCACAGCCTCCAGAGCAGCCAGTGAGCAGCTCGGCAGGGCAGGGAGAAGACGCAACTCTCAGTTCCTCCAGAAACCTGGGGAGGGCCGGGTGGGGAAGGGGGGCTGGAGGGAGAAGGGAGGACTTAAAGGCACAGGGCCCTCTTATCCCTTTAAAATCTGGCCAGGGCTCTGCCCTGCCCTACCCCACTCTGCCCCACTCATAATTTCAGAGGGGATGGGGGCTGAGATGTGGACCCAACCACAACGCACCCTGCAAGAAACCCGACGTCTTCTTTCTGCTTCTTGGTTTATGAGTGAAATGGGAAGACATACCTCCCAAGCCTGAGCATAAACATCCTTCCCGGTTAGTGATGGGATTTGAAGAGCGAGTATCAGGAAGATCCCCTCGCTCCTAGAATGCCACCACCTACTTCTTCCCTCTCTCCAAAGTTCTCCTCAACGTGCAAACAGTCCTCTTTCAGTTTGTAGAATGATGGTAGGATCTGATGGAAAAGGAAACAAAAGCCAAGGTGCCAGAAAAACAGAATTCAGTTCTTCACCCCAAGGCAGCCTGTTCTGGGAGACTGGGGAAACACACCTGCCCCTGATCTCCACCAGCGTGTGTGTGTGTGTGTGTACGGGGTGCAATATGGAACATCTGGCAATTCAAAGCGTGGGCCTCTCAGACTAGCATCAATCGATGTTACCTGGAAACTTGTTAGAAATGTGGACTTTCAGGCTTCACCTCAGACCCACTGAATCAGAAACTGCATCTCATCAAGATCCCTGGTGATTCATAGGCACATTCAATGTGGAGAAGCGCTGGTCTGAGACCCTCTGACCCTCTGCTTGGGTCTGTGAGTTCTATCTTTACCCTCACCCCCACCCCCCCACCCCGGGCTCACACTCCAGGCTTTGAACCTACCCTTCTTCCCACCATCGGAGTGAGGACACAGCGCCACCAACCCTTTGCTTCCTTACAGGACCCTGGCCCTTCTCTGGGTCTGGGGAAGACAGAATAGTTCATGGCACAGAGACCTACATCAGCGCTCTCTGTACAGCTCTTGGCCTCTCCCTGTGGACTATCCCGCTTCCCACAGGTGACTTCCTCTCTGAGTCTGTTCCCACATCTGCAAAAAGGAGCCTGTGACATCTGCCGCCCCTTGGCTGTAGGGATAAGTATGTTGGCTCATGTCCACAGTGGGCACTTTCTCCTCGTCTCTCCTTGCTTTCTGCTTATAACTCCCCTTTCACTTCGGTCTAATCCAGCACGGGGCTGGGGGATGCGGTCAGAGGAGTTGTGTCTCTTTTTCACTTTCTCTTACCGGGTCTGTTTCTCCTCTTTATTCTCAATTGTTTCAGCAGTGGTTGCTGAGCCAGGCTGACTGTGCCCACCGCTGCTGGATGGGGTTGGTGGCCACCCCTCCGGTCTCTCTGGAAGTCTTCCCTAGCGTCCCTCTGCCCAGCTCTCCGGAGGAACCTGGAGGCTCGCATACTCCCTGGCACCCACACCCCTCGGCCTCTCCCAGAGCAGCAGTACCTGGGCCTCGGTGGACACCATGAAGAGGAGCCCCTGGGTCTGCTGCCCCCGTCCCCTCCTACCAGCCTCAGTTTCCCTGCCATCCTCGCCCGGCCAAGGCCCTGGCAGAAGCCCCTCGGCGTTGCTTTCCTTTTCTTGCATGCCACGGCAATCTCAGAACTCGCTGCACTCCCGGGAAGACTCCCATACCTGAGGGGGCCAGTCCTCCACAGGCCATGCCCCAGATGCACGCACAGGCAAGAATACTCAGGCCCTAACACGCGGGAGTCCCAGAAGAAGGGGTGATTTCCGCCTCCCACTTTAGTTACTCTGCCCCTCTGCAGTTGACTAAGCCAGCAAGATCCAGCCAGGGCATCCCCACTTCTGACCTGAGAGCCAGCTCCCCATCCTGAAAAACCTGTCTGGGGGCCTGCCCTGAGGCTGTAGGACCCAAAGGGCAGGTTGGACAGGATTCCCCTCCAGCCACTCCCACCCCAAGACAAAATCAGCCACCCCAGGGGCCAGGCCTCACTTGCCTCAGGAAGCCTCAGCCTGCCAGCACCTGTCCCAGCTCCCAGCCCAGCTATGGCATCCCCGCTGCCCTTCCGGACCTTGCCCTTGAACCTGATTCTGCTGACTGTCCTGGCCCTGGGGGCTGCAGGTCTCTGCCTTCTCTGGCGGGGGTGTGGGGAGGGGAGGCACTGGGCCTTCCAGGGCTCCCAAAGCAGAGCTGGCCTGGCCGGTTGGGGGTGGGGAGCTGATGATGGCAGTGACCAGGCATCAGTCACTGAGCCCAGGGGACACTCCTGGTCCTCTTCCAAACCCAGGAGGCAGAGAGATGTGCTGAAGGGCCCAGGGCTAAGGATTGGGGTAAGGTTGACCGCTGCCCCCTACTGACACCCAGGATCTGGCCGCTTGGCGGAGGACCCGGCTTTTGCGTCCCAAGCCTGCCACCTGGTGGTCACACAAGCAAAGGCCTGTGTTCTGCTGGCCGACTGCAGCACGGCAGGGGAGGACTCTGCATCCTTAGAAATGGCCCCCAGGGGTCAGGGCCAGGAAAGGGGATTGCGTGCCCCCACCCCGAGCTCCCTCTTGGCTCCCCAGCAGACTTCAACATCTCAAGCGTTTCTGGTCTGCTGTCCCCGGCGCTGACGGAGAGCCTGCTAGTTGCTTTGCCCCCCTGTCACCTCACAGGGGGCAATGCCACGCTGATGGTCCGGAGAGCCAATGACAGCAAAGGTTTGCTACCCACCTCCCAAAGTGGCCCCCTGATCCCCAGAGACCCCTACCCAGGCCACCACCAGCACGCTTTCTCCCACTCCTGCCTTCCTGTAGACCTTTCTCCTGAGCCATCCATACTCTGCTGCCCCTTCTCTTTGGGCCCTCCAGAAACATGACCCTGACTTCACCCCCCGATTTCCTGTCCAGTGGTGAAATCCAGCTTCATGGTGCCTCCGTGCCGTGGGCGCCGGGAGCTGGTGAGCGTGGTGGACAGCGGGGCTGGCTTCACCGTCACCCGGCTCAGTGCATACCAGGTGACAAACCTCGCGCCAGGAACCAAATACTAGTAGGTACCAGATCCAGGCCTGGGGCACCTGCTGGCGGGGGGGGGGGGGGGGGGCGGGGGGGGGGGTTGATAGGAAGAGAAGCTGAGTCCTAACATTCGGTGGGAGGTGATACGGTCAGCCTGGGGGAGGAAGTGAGGGTGCAGCTGACGGCGTCTAGAAGGGGCCTCTCTTGGAGGAGGGCGCGGCTACGAAGGAGGGTGCCTGGGCTCCGTCTTCTTCCAAGTCCCAGATAATCACTGAGGAGTCTCCACTCTCTCTCTCAAACCCCACTACAAAAGCCTTTCCTACCTAGTGACGAAGGGGGCATCCACTGAGTCCAGTAGGGAGATCCCAATGTCCACGCTTCCTCGTAAGTGACATCAGGGTCCCCCGAACCTCCCCTGGCCCTCCCACCCCATCCCCCGGCTGCCCCTCCCTGTGCCCCCTTAGCTTCTTTGTACCTGTGTCCTCGTACTAAGCCCTTGGCATTTTAAGTGCCTGTTGGCTCGTCTCATAAACTAAAGGTTCTGTGCGTGTAGGGATGGTGCCCGATTAATTTCCGTACCCTCAGTGACCAACATAGGAGCTGCTTCGTAAATGTTTGCGAGACGGATGTGTGGATCAGTTGGCTGGTTGGATGGATAAATGGATGAGGATGGCTGGATGAGACGGAGAGCGTGGGGTCAGGAGAGGGGCTGTTCCTGCCCACGAAGGTCTCCCCGCTCTGTCTTCTGACAGGGAGGAAGATGGAATCCATTGGGCTGGGGATGGCCCGGACGGGGGGCATGGTAGTCATCACGGTGCTGCTCTCCATCGCCATGTTCCTTCTGGTCGTGGGCTTCATTATCGCCCTGGCACTGGGCGCCCGAAGGTGAGGAGGCCCTCACCAGGCAGCAGGCCGCCAGAGGGTCCGCGACGCTATCCGTTTCCCCAGCCCCCGGCTTTGCCCTCTGTGCCTGCCTCCTTTCCTGAAAACGCCGCCTGCTCCCAGACCTCAACCTGGAGGCTTTGGCTCTTTCAGTGCCTTCACCTCCCCTCCCTGCCCCCTCTCACTGGAGCCCTTTCCTCCCTCTGCCCCTCCCCTTGTCCCCAGCGCCTCACCTTCTCCCCACACTTCCTGTCCTCCCCTCACCCCCACTCTTGTCAGCATTGGCGCTCCTTCCACTTCACCTCTTTAATCTCCCCCTCCCTCAGCAGTTCACCCCTCCCGCAGTGATGGAAGTCTCCAGAATAAAGTCTGCTGCCGCCTCGGCTGTGTGTTTCCCTTTCATGTGCTCCGCCTGTGTGGAACCGAATCCCCGAATCCCCCCGTTAGGCTCCCAGTCCGCCCTCCTTGCCCCCCTAGAACAACCTAGTTGCTCCTCTCAGGAGGCAGGAAGGGGGGGGGGGCGGGATTAGATGCCAGGAGTCAAGAGTCCTCAGAGCCCACGTGGGCTGTGGGTTTGGCCCCCTCCACAGCAGGCCACCCAACCAGGGCGCGGTGCACTGTGTGGGTGAGTCTAGAGGCTGAGGGTGTGTGGTGTTGTGGAGCAAAGGGAAGTGTTGGGGCAAGGAGTGTGGGCTCCGACTGGGGAGAGCCAGAGAGGGCTACCAGGCTGAGACCCCAGACAGGGTGCTGGGCGGTGGGAGAAATGGAGAATTTTCTAGAGGGGACCTAGAAGGAGGGCAGAGAAATGGAAGAAGCCTGGGTGCAGGAGGACAACAGTGGTACAGTCTGGTAACCTGAGGGAAAAGTAACTGGGAACTGAGGGAAAAGAGTAGGAGTGTTCTCCTTTCCAATACACAACTCTTGTAAGGATCAGTGATCTTTGCATTGATCTTAGGGGAAATACCAGAATCTTTAAGGCGACCTTCAAGACCAGCCCTGGTCTCTCCCCTAACTGCCCCTCAGTTCTCACCGTGTTCCCTCCAATATCCTGTGTTCCCTCTTGCCTCAGGGCCTTTGCACCGACTATTCCACATGCCTGACTTGCCTTTATGACTCCCCCCATCCCCACTCCATTCTTTTTTTTTTTAATTTTTAAAAAAATTTTTTTTTTCAACGTTTTTTTTTTTTTATTTATTTTTGGGACAGAGAGAGACAGAGCATGAACGGGGGAGGGGCAGAGAGAGAGGGAGACACAGAATCGGAAACAGGCTCCAGGCTCCGAGCCATCAGCCCAGAGCCTGACGCGGGGCTCGAACTCACGGACCGCGAGATCGTGACCTGGCTGAAGTCGGACGCTTAACCGACTGCGCCACCCAGGCGCCCCTCACTCCATTCTTATTTGCACAGGTAACCCACCTTCTCCAGGGAAGCCCCTGACTTCTACCCCCCCCCCCACATTGGGTTGGGTTCCCCTTTCCTGTCTTTCATAGCAATGCCGTGGTTTATATGTGTATGTGATTATTCAGTTATCTCCCCAACCAGACTGTGTGTTCCATGAGAGCAGTCATTTTGTTCCCAAAGTACCTTTCCTCCACAATGCCTGGGGCATAGTAGGTACTCAGTAAATTCTTGTTGAATCAGTGAACCGATGAAGGAATGAATAAGCCCCTGAAGAGAAGGCGGGGACCGGGCAAGTGCCAAAAACTCTGTGAAAACAATAAAAAACAACACAGAGCTCGAAGATGCTGGAACAATGGTGTTAATGACCCCTTTATAGAGTAACGTGAGAGCCTCAGAGAGGGAGGCAATGGAAGAGAAGAGCAACAATGTTTATTCATCCCACAAACATTAGTTGAGCATTTATTATGTGCCAGGTGCTGCTAGAAGTGCTAAGAATAAAATGTGGAAGGACATTGTTCCTCCCTCCTGGAGTTGATGGAACTTAATGCAAGAGACAGATTCTCAAAAATGTGAACAAGTAAATAAATTAAAAATGAGATACGTGCTGGGGCGCCTGGGTGGTTCAGTCAGTTGAGTGTCTGCCTCTTGATTTTGGCTCAGGTCATGATCCCAGGGTCATGGGATCGAGCCCCGTGTTGGGCTCCACACTGACCGGGGAGCTTGCTGAAGATTCTCTCTCCCTCTCCGCAGCTCCTGCACAGGCCATGAGCTCTCTCCCTCTCTCTCTCTCTCTCAAAAACAAACAAACAAACAAACAAAACCAACAACAATGTGGTAAGTGCTGTGAGAAATGAGAGAGGAAACAAACATTGGAACTTTGGGTGGGCCTAACAGAGCTGAGGCTTAAAGTCAGGAGACACAGGCAGAGAGGACGTGCCCAGCAGAGAGAATGGTGTGGGCTGTTTCCCTAACTTCACTGCACCAGCCAAGGGGGGTTTGGGAGCCCAACCTTCCCATGCTGGGGGAAGACCATCAGACTGGGAGTCAAACTGCCCACTGGAATCATCTAGGGGGGGTTATTTTTTATTTTTTTTAATTTTTTTTTAATGTTTATTTATTTTTGAGACAGAGAGAGACAGAGCATGAACAGGGGAGGGGCAGAGAGAGAGGGAGACACAGAATCGGAAGCAGGCTCCAGGCTCTGAGCCATGAGCCCAGAGCCCGACGCGGGGCTCGAACTCACGGACCGTGAGATCGTGACCCGGGCTGAAGTCGGACGCTTAACCGACTGAGCCACCCAGGTGCCCCCATCTAGGGGGTTTTAAAAACCTCAACGCCTAGGCCATTCCCCATACCAGAATCAGAATGACTGGGGTAGGAGCCAGGCATCAGTATTTTTTCAAGATCCTCAGGAGATCTTGAAAATTTGGAATATGCAGTAAAGTTTGAAACGTACAGAGATAAACATTTTTTGAAATTGTGATGAAATATACATAACGTGAAATTAACTATTTTAACCATTTTTTAAAAATGTTTATTTTGAGGGAAAGAGAGTGCAAGTCAGGGAGGGGCAGAGAGGGAGAGAATCTTAAGCAGGCTCCGAGCTGTCAGTGCAGAGTCCGATATAGGGCTCCATCCCACGAACTGTGAGATCATGACCTAAGCCAAGAGCAAGATTCAGATGTTCAACCAACTGAACCACCCAGGCACCCCTATTTTAACCATTTCTAAGTGTTCAGTTTGGCAGCATTAAATACATTCACAATGTTGTGCAACTACCAACACTATGGGCTCCAGAACTTTTTCCTTACCCCAAAGAGAAATTCTGTATCCACTGAACAATATCCCCATTGCCTCCTCCCCCACCCTTATCAACGACCATTCTACCTTCTGTCTGTGAAATTGGCTGTTGTAGGTATCTCATAAAAGTGGAACCACACAGATTTGTCCTTTTGTGTCTGGTTTATTTCACTTCGCATCATGTTTTCAAGGTTCACGCGTGTTGCAGCCTGTGTCAGAGTTTTATTCATTTTTAAGGCTAAATAATATTCCATTGTATGTATAGACCACATTTTGTTTATCCATTCACCTGCTGATGGACATTTGGGTTGTGTCCACCTTTTCGTTCTTTTGAACAATGCTGGTACAGAGGTGCACAAATATCTGTTCAAGTCTTTGCTTTCAATTCTTTTGGAGAGATACCCAGCAGTGGGATGGCTGGATCGTATGGTGATTCTTTGTTTAATTTTTGGGGGAACCGCTATACTCTTTCCCTGGGGACTGTACCATTGTACCTTCTCACCAGCAATGCACAGGTGTTCTAATTTCTCCACATCCTCATCCACACTTATTATTTTCTCGTTGTATTTGTTTTTAAAAAAGCCTTCCCAATGGATGTGAAGTAGTATTTCACTCTGTTTTTAATTTGCATTTCCGTAACGATTAGTGACGTCGAGAATCTTCTCACGTGGCTATTGGAAATTTGTCTATCTTCTTTAGAGAAATGTCTATGCAACTTCTTTGACCATTTTTAAATTGTGTGTGTGTGTGTGTGTGTGAGCTGTGGTTCTTTATATATTCTGGATATTAATTCCTTATCAGATATATGATTTGTATGATATAAACATTCTTAAATGGTAGACTAATTTGAAAAGGGCTATAAAAGTGTGGATGCATTACGGTAAGTTTTTTTTTAACAACACAAAAATGAAATACCCATATGGAAAATTTTTGGAAGTATATACATCAAAATGTGATCTATTATCTGATTGATACGAAGAATGATTTTTGCTCTATCGTTTTCCCCTTTGTGTTTTCTATACTTCCGAGTTTTCTGCATCGAATGTGTATTATTTATTTATTTTTATTATTTTAAAAATTATTTATTTATTTTTAATGTTTATTTTATTTGAGAGAGAGAGAGAGCAGGGGAGGGGCAAAGACAGGGAGACAGAGGATCTGAAGCGGGCTCTGTACTGACAGCAGAGAGCCCAATGCGAGGCTCAAACTCACAAACTCCAAGATCGTGACCTGACCTTTATTTTTATTTTTTTAAGTAATCTCCAGGGGCACCTGGGTGGCTCAGTCAGTTAAGTGTCCAACTCTTGATTTCAGCTCAGTTCATGATCTCAGAGTTCATGAGATCAATTCTGAATCAGGCTCCATGCTGACAGCTCAGAGCCTGGAGCCTGCTTCTGATTCTATGTCTCCCTCTCTCTCTGCCCCTCCCCTGCTCACACTCTCTCTCTTTCTCAAAATAAAATAAACATTTAAAAATTTAAAATAAATAAATAAAATAAACTTTAAAAATAAATAAACAAAAAATAAAAAGTAATTTCCACATCCAACGTGGGGCTTGAACTCACGACCCCAAGGTAACAGTCAATGCTCTATTGACTGAGCCAGCCGGGCACCCAGAACAGGTATTACTTTTATAATTAGGGAAATTATCATTAAAATTACTATTATTGGTATTAAAGGTAGAGTCCTAGCAAATTTTTAAAAAGGGAGCTGTTGTTTTCAATGTAGTTAAAACAACATTTATTGAGGGTCTCCTATATGCCAGGTGCTCTCAAAGTTTCTGGTCTATTAGACAAGCCACAGGCAGCACAGTAGGGGAAAGGAGGAATCCAAGGAGGCTCCCACTGGCAAAATCTGGCACAATTTGAGGATTAAAATACATACTATTTTTTTTTTTTTTTAAATTTTTTTTCAACATTTTTTATTTATTTTTGGGACAGAGAGAGACAGAGCATGAACGGGGGAGGGGCAGAGAGAGAGGGAGACACAGAATCGGAAACAGGCTCCAGGCTCCGAGCCATCAGCCCAGAGCCTGACGCGGGGCTCGAACTCACGGACGGCGAGATCGTGACCTGGCTGAAGTCGGACGCTTAACCGACTGCGCCACCCAGGCACCCCAAAATACATACTATTAATGAGTTATACTTCACTATATAGAATTACAGAATTTTATAACTATAATAAATTGCTATAACCAATAATTACAAATAATCCACTCTAAGAATCCTTTGGGTCCATACTGACAATAAACAAACAAATATGAGATAAGGGGACACCTGGCTGGCTCAGCTGGTAGAGCATGTGACTCTTGATCTCAGGGTTGTAAGTTCCAGCCCCATGTTGGGCGTAGAGATTACTTAAAAAATAAAATCTTGGGGCGCCTGGGTGGCGCAGTCGGTTAAGCGTCCGACTTCAGCCAGGTCACGATCTCGCGGTCCGTGAGTTCGAGCCCCGCGTCAGGCTCCGGGCTGATGGCTCAGAGCCTGGAGCCTGTTTCTGATTCTGTGTCTCCCTCTCTCTCTGACCCTCCCCCGTTCATGCTCTGTCTCTCTCTGTCCCAAAAAAAATAAATTAATTAAAAAAAAAAAAAAAAAAAACGTTGAAAAAAAAATAAATAAATAAAATCTTTAGGGGCACCTGGGTGGCTCAGTCGGTTGAGTATCTGACTCTTGATTTCAGCCCAGGTCATGACCCCAGGGGTTGTGGGATCACACCCCTCGTTGGGCTTGTTGATGAGCATGGAAGTCCTGCTTAATAGTCTCTCTCCCTCCCCCCCTCTGTTTCTCTCCCCACTCATGCTCTCTCTCTCTTTAAAAAAAAAAAAATTAATTAAAAAAAATAAAATCTTTACCTCTTAGAGTTAAAAAAAAAATCAATAAAAATAAAATAAAATATTTTAAAAAATATATGAGATATGGAAAAGCTCTTCCTTACAATAGAATGTCAACTAAATAAATGGGAAATGAGTGATAGATTTAGAAAAATCATTTTATTTTATTTTATTTATTTATTTTTTAAATTTTTTTTACATTTATTTATTTTTGAGAAACAGAGTGAGACAAAGTGTGAGCGGGGTGGGGGGGTGAGCGCAAGAGAGAAAGAGACACAGAATCCGAAGCAGGCTCCAGGCCCCGAGCTGTCAGCACGGAGCCTGATGTGGGGCTCAAACCCACGAACTGTGAGATCATGACCTGAGCCAAAGTCGGACGCTCAACCGACTGAGCCACCCAGGCGCCCCAGAAAAATCATTTTAGAGGCACCTTGGTGGCTCAGTCAGTTAAGTGTCTGACTCTTGATTTAGGCTCAGGTCATGATCTCACAGTTCATGCGTTCGAGTCCTGAGTTGGGCTCTGTGCTGCCAGTGTGAGGCCTGCTTGGGATTCTCTCTCCCCCTCTCTGCCCCTCCTCCCTCAAAATAAATAAAGCAACATTAAAAAAAAAAATCATTTTATCCCATCATAGTAATGATTGATTCAGGCAAGGATCATAAATAGATAGGAATTAAAAGGCCCAAACTTGATGAGGAACAGGACTTTAGTTAATTTTATTTTTAGTATTTAATTTTTTTTTTTTTTTTTTTTTTTTTTTTGAGGAACAGGATTTTAGATCAAAGTACCTCCCCACAGATTACTTACCAATTACAAAATAGAAAATAACTACCGTAGGGAAACCTGGTGGAGACCACTAAACCAAGTGATTGAAGTTAACGTCAATAATAATGAGATAAACTGACACGGTGTGGCTCTCGATGTGAGGTACTGAGAAAGAAACAGCACTCAACAGCACTCGTGTGGTGTTCTTGCCAAAAATGTGTAAGTCGAATGATGAGGAAACATCAGACAAACCTAAACCGAGGGACATTCTACAAAACAAATGGCCAACACTCTTCCCAAAATGTCCATGTTATGAATGACTAAAAAGGCTGAGAAACCGTTTCACGTGAAAAGAGGACTAAAGAGACAATGAAGAAGAAATGCCTGCGTGATGCTGAACTCGATCCTAGACCAGAGAAAAAATTTATACAAAGGACATCATTGGGATGATCAGTGAAATTTGAATGGAATCTGTATGTTAAATAAAGTACTGAATCAATGTTCAATTTTCTGGTTTTGATTATGTTCTCATTTCTGGTGATACAGGCCAGTATCCCTGTTTTTAGGAAACACACGCTGAAGTATTTATGAGGAAAGGGGCATTGTCTGTAAATTACTCTTAAATAGTTCAGAAAAAACAACAACAACAACGATGTCTTCTATATGGAAAGAAAAATTGTAATGTGATAAAATGTTGATAATTAGTGTCATTGGTGGATTATAGGATTTAGGCACACAGGAATTTTTTATACTATTCTTGGCATTTTTCTGTAAATTCGAAATGATTAAAAACCAAATTAAAAAACAAAACAAAACAAACCACCCTCCAATCCTATCGCCATAGGTGCTACGGATGAGATCTTCGATAAGCCATAAAATCTATCAGAAAGTAGCTATTAATACTATCACGGGATCATTCTTAAGTGGTAGAGAAACTTACTAAACACAGGAAGAGCTTTGTGCAAATGCAGAGCGGGAGGAGAGCCTGGGATCCCTCCCTTCTGGACCCCCAGGGTCCCCAAGCCCCCAAATGAAAGCGTAGGGGGTTGAGGAGAGACGTCGCAGGAGTACCGGGTGGAGGCCAGAGGCGATTAAAGGCGTCAAATTGGGGACTCTCCACACCTGAGCGGGCGCCAACTAACCAGATCGAGCCCGTGGAAGTGAGGAAGTGGTGCGAGGCCTTCAGCCCCGGACTCTCCCACCCCCTGCCGGGCGACCTCTCCTCTCCCTGAAGGTGGACCTGAAACTCCAGCACCTCGACCTCTGGGCCAGCCTCCATGGCCAGGTTCCGGGCTTGCTGGACTGGGACATGGGCAACGAGTCGTTCCTGGCCTTCACCACGGCGCACCTGCCCCTGGCCGAGCAGAACCGTGAGTGCGTGGGGGGCGGGAGGCGTGGGGGAGGGGCGTGGTGGGCGCCCGGGTGGGGTGTTCGCGGGGCTCCCGGCCCCTTGGCCCCCAGCCCCCCCACCTTCGGCCCCGCGGACTAGCTGGGCGCCCGAGTGCGGTTTCGGGATCCGCGCCCCCCTCCCCCCACCGCGGCCGAGCGGGAGCCCCTCCGCGCCCCACCCCCACCGGGGCCATGGCGACGCTGGCCTCGACCCAGAGCCCCCAGGAAGTGGGTCCCGCCACAGCACACCGCCTGCCACCTCCACCCCCACCGTCCGCTGCGTCCCAGAACCTTCTAGGCCTCACCTCGGCCCTTTTCCCATGGTGCCTACCGCCATTTGGCGCGCCACGAACATTTTACTCGTTCTGTTTTTAAAATGTTACCGGTTTTGTTCGAGGCTGTACCCCCACCCCCACCCCCGTTAGTACATTGGCTGACACCTAGAGGTGCTCGATTTTTGCCGAACGGATGGTTGACCGTTATGGTCTTTTAAAAAAATGATTTTTTTCTTTGGACCTCAAAGGCAGAGGCAAAGACGATCCCCTCCTACGGTCGTGGTATATTATTGCCATCTGGTCAGGCAAGGTCCTTGGATTAACCCCTTACCCCCACTTCAGTGCACCCACCTCCACCCCTACCCTGCCTTCCATCACCTCGCACACTCCCTTGTAACTACCCTAAGTGAGTTAATGTCTTTAGATAGGTTTATCTTTGAAAACGATTTAACGTTATTTTATGTTTATAGATGACCTTCATTTACTTAATGCTCATTGCTTTTTTGTGCCTCCTCGCATTGTTTTTGAGAGCTACTCGGGTTGCTACGTGAAGGTCTGGTTCATTATTTCTGATGGCTGGGTGGTATTCTGTTATCTGCATATACTACCTTTTGCATGGACCTTGCTGATGGAGACCGGGATCGCCTCCAGCTCTCTGCCACCATGAGTAATGCTAAGGAATTCCTGTATCTTCGTTGCTTAACAAATATTTATTGAGCACTTGTAATTTGCTAGGCAATGTTCTAGACACCCGTGGTACATAATGAACAGAACAGACAATATACATGGAGCCTACGTTCCACCGGGGGCAGACAATCCACATAAAAATATATCTATAGTATGAGGTGATAATTGAGATGGGGGAGAAAGGATACAGTAAGAGGGCTCAGGAATGTGGGGAGGTGGTGACAGCCACGGTTTTAAATAGGGTCGTCAGGTTGGGCTTCCTTGGGAACATAACCTTGGAGCAGAGAGTTGAAGGGCATTTAGAGGAAAAATTTCCCAGGCAGAAGAAATAGCCAGGGCGAAAGTCCTAAGGAAGGAATATGTCTGGAGTGTTGGAGGCGCGGGAAAGAGGCCAGTGAAGCTGGATGAAAGGAAAATACGGAGGGAAGTTCAGAGCATGTGGAGCAGAGATCAGGACAAGCCCATCTTCCACTCTAAGGACTTTGGGGTTGACTTTGAGGTTGAAAGGTTTTGAGCAGTGGAGTGCCATGATTCAGGCTTCCCAAGTGTGTGACCCATGTAGTTGCTTCCTCTGCTGGAGGAATAGTTTCTATCTATTATAGGATATATAGGAGGATAATTTCTAACTTGAGATAATTTTCATTTTAGAACAAGGAACCCCTCATTTTCACTTTGCACTGGGCTCTGCAAATTAGGTAACCCAATCCTGCGTGATCTATACTTTGAAAAGATCGCTTTGGCTGCTGTGTTGAGGGTACGTTGTAAACGTAGAAGAAGCCAGCAGACTAGAAGGCCACTACTGTAATCCAGACCAGAGATGGTGGTAGGCTGGACCCTTAGGGTGGTGGCAGAGAAGGCAGAACCTGCTGGGTTGGCTGATGGACCGGATGTGGAGTGTATGAAGGAGAGAGGATGACTCCTCCAAAGTTTTTGGCTGACCCGGTGAAAGGATGGAGTACTGAGATGGGGGAAGCTTCTGGTCGGACAGAGAGAAAGATCAGGAATTCTGTTCGGGACCTGCTGAGTTTGAGGATACTTTTTAGATTTCCAAGCAAAAATGTTGAGTGAGCAGGTAGATGTGTAAGCCTGGAGTACTGGAGAGAGGTTTATTTTGAGAGTCTTTGGTATGTGGGTGGCGTTTAAAGGATGAGAAGCGAGAAGAGAGAGAAGGACCAAACATGAGCCCTGGGGACATTCCATTGTAAAGATACCGGAGAGAAGAGAGATAACCAGCCCAAACTAAGGAAAGGACCATTGAGAATCAAAACCAAGAAACCGTGGTTTCCTGGAAACAAGTGAAAAAAGTGTGTCATGGAAGGACTGGTCAGATGAGAGGACTACCCCTGTGAGGTCAGGTGGGAGGTACACGGACAATTTGGTTTAGCAAAGCAGACATCATTGGTGACCATGATGATGGTGGGGCGGTGGAGACGAAAGCCTGATTGGCAAGGGCTTAAGGGTGGAAGGAGGGGAAGTGGGGTCCGAAAGAACAGGTAGTTCTTTTGAGGAGTTCTTCCTCAAAAGAAAGCAAAAACATAGGGCAGTGACCTGGCACAGAAAACCAGGGCAAAAGATCTTTTCAATAAGATGAGAGAATTAACATCATATTTGAATGCTAATAAGAATGATCCACTAGTAAATACACACACACACACAAATAACAGGAAATAGAGGAGTGGTTGGTTGGAACATTATCCCTGAGAAGGCTCAAGAGCATCTGTGCCAGGGAGGGAGGGAGGGAAACAGAGCCACTATGCTCTGATCTCCCTGAGATCACCAACCTGTTGATGTCACCCTTTTTTTTTTCTGCTCTCGAGCCCTGGGTGTTTTTCCTTCTTTAACCAACCTGTAATCCCGTGGTCAAACATGCTCTCCATCGATTCCTTTGACCCTCTCTGGCTTTGGAGCACTCGCTTGGCCAAACCACCACCCCGATTAAATCCAGCTCTACCAAAGAGTACTCCAAAGCCATAGACCAACGGATTGGTGATATCATGGTATCCAAGGATAGTTGGAGTGGGGAGAGTTAGCTGGAAAGATAGGTGAAGTATGTTTTTTTTTATTTGTTTATTAAATCGGGGCACCTGGGTGGCTCAGTCTGTGAAGCGTCCGATTTTTTATTTTGCCTCGGGTCATGATCTCACAGTTTGTGAGTTCGAGCCCTGCATGAGCTCGGTGCTGACAGTGCAGAGCCTGCTTGGGATTCTCTCACTCTCCTCTCTCTCTCTCCCCCTACCCCACTTGCTCTCTCTCTCTCTCTCTCTCTCAAATAAAGAAACTTAAGATTTTTAATTTGTTTGTGAAATCAGTTAATCAATGTCTACACCCAACTGATCGTACCAGAGAAGATTAGCATATAAGTTCCCCTGCTGACTTGAATAGACACACGCAGGAGTAGACCTTGGTGTCTTGAATCAGCCCTTCACTGTGATAGCGCCAGCTGCTGTTCAGATCTGGCATCTGAGAAAGGATTCTCTTCTAGTTCCCTGCATCTTTGCCAACACTTGGGATTACCTGTTTTCATACTTGTCAGTATGATGTAAAGTGTTATCTCGTTATTTTATCGTGTTCTTGTTACTAGTAAGGCCAAGAACATCTTGTTAGTAATTCAGGTATCCCTTCCTTATGAATACTGATTCGTGTCTTTTGCCCACTTATCGGTTTGTGTTAGCTTCTGCAAGTTAGTAAGTGAAAGATTGGTAGAGAGCTGAGAACTTCAGGAGTTGAAATGTTCTTTTCTGGCTTTTTTTGTTGTCTGTTGGTTTTTTTGTTGTTGTTCGTGGTTTTACTCTGCAGAACATTTTAATTTTTATGTATTATATTTACATAAAATGTATAGATTAATTTGAGGGTAATTGGTATCTTTTAATACGTATTATGTCTTCATTTATTCAAGGCTTTCGTGTCCTTAAATAGTGACTGCATCTTCTTCCCATGAAGGTCTAGTTCGTTCTTTGATGGGTTAACTCCTGATTACTTTATACTTTTGGTTGCTACTGCAAACAGTACCTTTTTTAAAAAACTTAATTTATTTTTTAAATTTACATCCAAGTTAGTTAGCATGTAGTGCAACGATGATTTCAGGAGGAGATTCCTTAGTGCCCCTACCCATTTAGCCCATCTCCCCTCCCACAACCCCTCCAGTAACTCTCTGTTCTCCATATTTAAGAATCTCTTATGTTTTGTCCCCTTCCCTGTTTTTGTATTATTTTTGCTTCCCTTCCCTTATGTTCATCTGTTTTGTCTCTTAAAGTCCTCATATGAGTAAAGTCATATGATATTTGTCTTTCTCTGACTAATTTCGCTTAGCATAATACCCTCTAGTTCCATCCATGTGGTTGCAAATGGCAAGAATTCATTCTTTTTGATTTCTGAGTAATACTCCATTGTGTGTGTGTGTGTGTGTGTGTGTGTGTGTGTATATATATATATATATATATATATATATATACACCACGTTTTTATCCATTCATCCATTGATGGACATTTGGGCTCTTTCCATACTTTGGCTATTGATAGTGTTGCTATAAACATTGGGGTGCATGTGTCCCTTCAAAACAGCACACCCGTATCCCTTGGATAAATGCTTAGTAGTGCAATTTCTGGGTCTTGGATAGTTCTATTTTTAATTTTTTGAGGAACCTCCATACTGTTTTCCAGGGTGGCTGCACCAGGTTGCATCCCCACCATCAGTGCAAAAGAGATCCTCTTTCTCCGCGTCCTCGCCAACATCTGTTGTTGCCTAAGTTGTTCATGTGAGACATTCTGACAGGTGTGAGGTGGTATCTCATTGTGGTTTCGATTTGTATTTCCCTGATGATGAGTGATATTGAGCATTTTTTTCACGTGTCGGTTGGCCATCTGGATGTCTTCTTTGGAGAAGTGTCTATTCATGTCTTTTGCCCATTTCTTCACTGGATGATTTGTTTTTTAGGTGTTGAGTTTGATAAGTTCTTTACAGATTTAGGATACTAACCCTTTATCTGATATGTCGTTTGCAAATACCTTCTCCCATTCTATCGGTTACCTTTTAGTTTTGCTGATGGTTTCCTTAGCTGTGCAGAAGCTTTTTATTTTGATGAGGTCCCAATATTCATTTTTGCTTTTGTTTCCCTTGCCTCTGGAGATGGGTTGAGCAAGAAGCTGCTGTGGCCAAGGCCAAAGAGGTTTTTGCCTGCTTTCTCCTCGAGGATTTTGATGGCTTCCTCTCTTACATTTAGGTCTTTCATCCATTTTGAGTTTGTTTTTGTGTATGGTGTAAGAAAGTGGTACAGGTTCATTTCTCAGCATGTCGCTGTCCAGTTTTCCCAGCACCACTTGCTGAAGAGACTGTCTTTATTCCATTGGATATTCTTTCCTGCTTTGTCAAAGATCAGTTGGCCATACGTTTGTGGGTCCATTTCTGGGTTCTCTATTCCATTGATCTGAGTGTCTGTTTTTGTGCTAGTACCATACTGTCTTGATGATTACAGCTTCGTAATACAGCTTGAAGTCTGGGATTGTGATGCTTCCTGCTTTGGTTTTCTTTTTCAAGATTGCTTTGACTATTTGGGGTCTTTTCTGGTCCCATACAAATTTTAGGATTGTTTGCTCTAGTTCTGTGAAGAATGCTGGTGTTATTTTGATAGGTATTGCATTCAGTATATAGATTGCTGTGGGTAGTATTGACATTTTAACAATATTTGTTCTTCCTATCCAGGAGTATGAGATATTTTTTCTTTGTGTGCGTGTGTGTGTGTGTGTCTTCTTCCATTTCTTTCATAAGCTTTCTATAGTTTTCAGTGTACAAACAGTACCTTCTTTAAAAAAATTTTTTTATATGGGAATGCAAGCTGGTGCAGCCACTCTGGAAAACAGTATGGAGGTTCCTCAAAAAACTAAAAATAGAACTACTCTACGACCCAGCAATGGCACTACTAAGTATTTATCCAGGGGATACAGGTGTGCTGTTTCGAAGGGACATATGCACCCCAATGTTTATAGCAGCACTATCAACAATAGCCAAATGTCCATCAATAGATGAAAGGATAAAGAAGATATGGTGTGTGTGTGTGTGTGTGTGTGTGTGTGTGTGTATATGTATATACATATACATACACACACACACACACACACACACACACACAATGGAGTATTACTCAGCAATCAAAAAGAATGAAATCTTGCCATTTGCAACTACGTGGATGGAACTGGAGGGTATTATGCTAAGTGAAATTAGTCAGGGAAAGACAAATATCATGACTTTACTCATATGAGGACTTTAAGAGACAAAACAGATGAACATAAGGGAAGGGAAGCAAAAATAATATAAAAACAGGGAGGGGGACAAAACATAAGAGATTCTTAAATACGGAGAACAGAGGGTTGCTGGAGGGGTTGTGGGAGGGGGGATGGGCTAAATGGGTAAGGGGCACTAAGGAATCTGCTCCTGAAATCATTGTTGCACTATATGCTAACTAATTTGGATGTAAATGTAAAAATAAATAAATTAAATTTAAACAAATTTTTTTTTATTTTTTCCAGTTTCTTCATGCAGCTATGGAGGAACAGCGATTAGTATTTGTTCTTATATCCAGCAAACTTTCTAGGCTCTTGTCGGTTCTGATAATTTGTCTATTGATTTTGTATGGTTTCTGTCTTAACATTTTCTTCTATAAATAATGCTAGTTTTGCCTTTTTCTTTCTGACTTTATATCTGTTTCTTTCTGACTTTACATCTCTTTCTACTTTTTCCTCTTTTCAATACTATGTTGGACATTATTATTAATGTAATGGGCATTCTTTCTAATTACTGAGCTCTCTAATAAGTATATCATCATTTTCCAGACAAAAACCTAGATTCAGCTGCAGTATGATGACACCCAAGGAGTCCTTTTGGAGGGGGGAGGGTGAGGTGGAAATAGTTGCCACTAACCCCCAAGGAGCCAGCATAGGGCCAAGCAGATAGCTCTAATATACACTCGATTTACTCTTTTTCTTTTCTTTTTTTTTTTTTTAACGGTTCCTTTTTATTTTTTAGTATTTCATGGTACAGAGGGACCACAGTTTGTTTACAGTTCACCCACTGGAGGACATCTGGGTCACTTCTGGTTTTTGGCTAATACGATTAAAGCTGCTCTGAACATTATCATACAGATATTTTTTTAATTTTCACAAATGATTTTATAATTTTTTAAATATAATTTATTGTCAAATTGGCGAACATACAGTGTGTAAAGTGTGCTCTTGGTTTTGGGGGTCGATTCCCCTGGTTTTTCACTTACATACAACACCCAGTGCTCATCCCAACAAGCACCCTCCTCAATGCCCATCACCCATTTTCCCGTCTCCCCCAGCCCCCCATCAACCCTCAGATTGTTCTCTGTATTTAAGAGTCGCTTGTGGTTCGCCTCCCTCCGTTTATAACTATTTTTCCCCCTCCCCTCCCCCATGGTCTTCCGTTAAGTTTCTCCGGATCCACATATGAGTGAAAACATATGATTTACTCTTAGCCCACCACGTATTCATTCATCCAGTTAAGCTGAGCTCCTCCAGGTTAAGCTGAGCTCCTCCCATGTGCCAGGCAGTGAAAAAGACAGTCCTGGTGATTGGCTCTAAGCAAAGTAATTAGGATAAAATGTGTGTTAGGGAAGTGTTTGGACAGGCAGAGAAGGCCTGCTTTAGAAAGGTGTTTCAACAGAGACATGATGAGTGAATAGCAATTAACTAGGGCAGCGGGAAGAGAGAAGAGTGTATCTGGCAAAGACACAATAGTTTGTGGGGAGGCCCGGGATCTAGAGTGTGGTCTGTTGGAGACCTGGAGAGCCTGGGAGGAATGACCCAACACTGATGAGGAGCCAGGGCCTTGCAGACTGTCCCAAGAAACTTCAGTTTGGCCCAAGGGTCATAGAAAGCCATCAAAAGTGTTTAAGCAGAAAGGTGACGGGATTGCATTAATATTTTAGGAAGATGCTCCAGCTGCAGGGGGACTAAGTTGGAGAGAAGCAGATAAACAGACCATTCGGGTTATGGCTGGACTTGGGGATTGACTGGGTGTGGCTGGATGGGAAAGAGAAGGCAAGAACACTTCCGCGTTCCTGACCCAAGCCACTTCGGTTAGATGGTGGTGCCACTTGCGGAGACGAATACAGGAGCGAGAGCAGGAAGGTGGAGTTTAGTTGCAGGAATGTGGAGTCTCAAGTACCTGCGGGTTATGCAAGGAAAGATCTCCAAGGCCCAGTGGTACTTACGGGCAAGCAGAGGAGTCTGGGCCGGAGGTACGCATTTGGAAGCCCTACGCTGATAGATAGTGGCTGAGGCCACAGGCATTCATGAATTGGCTCCGGGACAGTGTATGTGGCACGAGGTCAGAGAAGTTGAATATGGTGTCATAACGCCCCAGGGAGGGCCCACAGCCACGTGGTCCAGGACCCTGGGGCCACAGCGGGAATACTAGGACATTTTGACCCTCTTCTGTCTTTCTTTTTGCCAGTTGCCAGGTATAGACTTCGAATAGTTGAACCACCAAGAGTACCTGTGGGAAAAACGCCCAACTCTGATAAAGATGGTGAGTAGGGGGTGGTGGGTTCTCTGGCATGGTCACGCGGCCTGGGCCGGACCCCAAAGCCAGTGAGCTGTGGCGCACAGTCTCCTTTTTCTTGCACAGGCCCAGCTCTTGAGCCCAACCTGTGGATGTGGGTAAACCCCAACATCGTGTATCCCCCCGGAAGGCTGGAGGTCCCAGAACCTCATAAGGGAGAGGATCTCCCAGGCACACTCCCCTCCCCTCAGCCAGCCCCCAAAGAGGAAGACTTTGCCAGCTGCTCAGAGGCCACGGCGGTGGAGTCACTGCCACCATCCTCGCCCTCCAGCGAGCAGTCTCCCCCTCAGAAGCGGTTTGCCTCTTCCCCCAGCACCTGGGAGGTAGGAGTTTCTGGGGTCCTGGGCTGGACTTGGGCTGTAGGCAGGGAGGGTGCAGGGATGATGCGATCAGAGAGGGATCCTTAGGGACCACCGAGGGTTAACGGGTTCAGAAATAGGCTGTGCCCTTGGGTTGGGGAGAAGCCCCGAGGAGGGCCCCCTACCACTCCCCCTCCCTGCCACTGCACCCCTGGAGTAGAGGCAGTGGGGTTAGGACCAGTTCCTTTTTTTTTTTTTAATTTTTTTTTTTTTTAACGTTTATTTATTTTTGAGACAGAGAGAGACAGAGCATGAACAGGGGAGGGGCAGAGAGAGAGGGAGACACAGAATTGGAAGCAGGCTCCAGGCTCTGAGCCATCAGCCCAGAGCCCGACGCGGGGCTCGAACTCACGGACCGTGAGATCGTGACCTGAGCTGAAGTCGGACACTTAACCGACTGAGCCACCCAGGCACCCCAGGACCAGTTCCTACTCTGTGCTCCTCTAGCTCACAGAAGAGGAGGAGGCTGAGGACCAGGATGACAGCTCCTCTGTGGCTCTCCCGTCCCCTCACAAAAGGGCCCCCCTCCAAAGTCGGAGGTTTCGGCAAGCCAGCAGCCAAGAGGGGAGGCTCTGGTCCCGGCCCCCTCTCAATTACTTCCACCTCATTGCACTGGCATTAAGAAACAGTGCCCCCTGTGGCCTCAACGTGCAACAGATCTACAGTTTCACTCGGTACGTGCCCCGGGGCGGGGGGGCCCTGTAAGGACGGGACGGGAGGGGGTCAGGGCCCTCGGACTGACACCTTCCAAGCTGCCCCTGGCCCTGGGCTGCTGCCTCAGTTCCCCCATCTGGGTCTGAAAGGATAAGTGTGTTCCCAGGCCTCCTTCCCCAGACACTGGTACTGCGCTGTCCCCAGGTGGGCGTCCACGTACCCTGCGTTAGGGAAGACCTCCACCTCCACCCCCTTTCACGTCTAGAAAACCCGAACCGTTTTACGTCTTAGTCCCTTAAAACGTAAATTCGCCTGGGTCAGAAATTCTCCCATCCTCCCTGTCAAGATGATCCAGTAGAAAATCTGGTTCCGCCAGCAGTTTCTCACATGCTTTCCCTTTGGCTAGACTGCCTGGCACAGGTCCCCGCACGCCCAGGGGAGCAGGGGGGCACCCGGCTGAGAAGGGATGTGCGTTTAGCTTTGACAGTCGCCTACACGTGAGCGTGAGGGGTTTCTCAGACCCTTTCCCTCTAGCAGGAGAGTCTCAGAATATTAATCCACAAGCGGCATCCTTCCTTGACCAGGATTCCTCTTACAGGCATGGGTTGGCCTGATTCTGGTCCGTTCACGTCACAAGTCACAGTCATGAGCCCTCAGAGGGAAGCAGGACGAAATGAGTCTCGGAACGGGAGCAGTAAACTGGGTTTAAAAGACGAGGGTTTGCGGGGTGCCTCGGGTGGCTCAGTCAGTTGAGCGTCTGGCTCTTGATTTCGGCTCAGGTCGTGATCCCGGGGGCTTGGGGGTCAAGCCCCACGTTGGGCTCCATGCTCAGCATGGAACCTGCTCGGGATTCTCTCTCTCCCTCTGCCCCTGTCCCCTGCTCGCTCTCTCGCCCTCTCTAGAATTAAAAAAAAAAATGAGGGTTGGCACAAGCAACACACCGGGTCGGGCTTTGCCGCGTGCTCCGTCAGCAGAGAGCTGTTCCAGGCCACCGTCCACCTTGACAGAGGGGCCGAGGCTCCTGGCGCCTGGGGGACAGCCGTCTCGAGACGGGGCGTCTCCCGAAGACAGCGTATCTTTCCTCACCGTTCCCCCCTGTCCGCAGACAGCATTTCCCCTTTTTCCGGACGGCCCCGGAAGGCTGGAAGAATACCGTCCGTCACAATCTCTGTTTCCGAGACAGCTTTGAGAAAGTGCCGGCCAGCATGCAGGGTGGCGCGGGCACACGGCCCCGCTCCTGCCTCTGGAAGTTAACTGAGGAGGGACGCCGCCGCTTTGCAGAGGAGGCCCGCGCCTTGGCCTCCAGTCGGCTGGAGAGCATCCAGCGGTGCATGAGCCAGCCAGGTGTGAGGCCCTGGCACGCGTGGGGCCGAGGGGCACCCCCCCCCCCACCATCCTGACACGAGGGGAAGGAGACCGGGTCCCACCGTGGGGGCGGGGGACACCTTCTGTAGGAAGGGGAGGGGATAGCGGTGGTCCGAGACCCTGGGCCTGCCCCCGGGTGGGACCCCAGCCACCCAGGCATGTACTTGAGGTCCAGGGGGTTGACGGAGGAACAGCTGAGGTGCAGCTGGCCTCACGGCCCGGCAGCCTAGGGAAAGGGTGGCGGCGCAGCGAGAGACGCACGGTATGAGCGGCGACGTGCAGAGGTTTCATTTCTTTTTCCGGAGACCGGGGGGCATTTGGGCCTTGAGGGGAAAAATAGGTCCTCTGCCGCGAGGTGGGCCAGGCCGAGGGAACGGCAGCCGCAAAGGGCAGGTAGATTCTGTTGACTCTCTTCTTTTCTTACAGATGTGATGCCCTTCCTCTTTGACCTTTAAATCCAAGAAGCAGGAGTCAGCCCATCCCTTATTAAAGTTACCTGCAGCAGCCTGGTGGTGTGTGTGTGGTCTCTGAGGGTGGGGACGGGGTGGGGGTGGAGGTGGAGGTCGGCTCTCGGGCTGGAAATGGGATGCCGTTCGAGCTGACGGATGCTCCAGAGGCAATAGGGCAGGTGCCTGGCGCGCCGCCGAGCCCCTACACTTCTTTCCTCAAAGGAAGAAAACTCTCAGCCCCGTTCAGGAGCCTGGAGCAAATCCCATTTTTCTGGATTATGAGGATAGTCTCGGGAGATGCTAGCTCGTAGCGGCCAGCCCTGCCAAAGGCCCAAAGCAGCACGACCCGCGCACAGAGGGGACGTAATCGACTGGGGACAGTGGAGAGAAGCAGAAGGAAGCACATCACTTGTAGGGCTGTTGAAGGAAAGGCAAACCCTCCTAGGAGGCCAAGAAGGAGCAGTGAGAAGGGCGAGAGGAAAGCCTTTGGGAAAAGGATGGTCAGGCTCAAGCCTCATCCCCCACCCTCATTTAATCGTTTTGAGCGTGGGAGGGGTGGCAGTGAGGGGTGGGAAGTTGGAGGCAAGATGGGGTACCTCCCCGTGCTGTTTGTCTCCACCATGGCTCAGCAGAGGCCACAGCACTGGTTGGATTAGGAGTCCTTAGAGACTTCGGATCCCAGCTGGGCGCTGTGGATTTCCTGGCGGCAGGGGCAGTGTCCAGGGCAGGGCCAGATGCCAGCCTTGGGTCCGAGGGGAGTACGGAGATGCCCGAGTGAGTGAGAGAGGAATGAGGCTTAAAGCCGCATCGGGATACCCCAGACATTCAGACAGTGCTTGAAGGCAATACTGAATTTCCCACAGGGCTGCAATGACCTTTCTCATTCCCTCTCCTGCTCTCCCCTCTCCCCCCAGGAGATCTGCACAGAAACAGGGCTCCACCCTCAGAACCCAGGGCTTCAGCTATCCTCAGTGCAGCAGGCAGTCTTTGACCTTGAAGAACTGACCCTTCTACCCCAGGCCATTGGCCATGAGATCAGCCAAGAACCTGACCTGGGGTTATACCTAAGCAGAAAGTATCTGTGGCACCATTTTAAGATACACTGAACTTTCCGGGAATGCAACTGTTATGTAAAATGAAGGATGATTGTGCTTTTTTTGGTTTGGAAGTTGACCAAGAGTTGTTTGCCATTTCAGAAAATCACTTCACTGACAGCAAAGCTGCTCTGGTATTTAAGTCACCAATACCACATGCCTGTATCAGATTGTGTTTGTGTCTGCTGCACTCACGGGGATTCTGCATGTATAAACAAATCTTTATTACATCCAGGCAGCCGATATAAAGACAAAGTATTGTCAATAGTCGTATGACTGTCAGCTCTTAAATCTGAGCTCTTCACTGTAAGTATGTACAAATTTCCAACTATCTCCTTTTCAAATACAGTTTATCCATTGAAATACAATTTCCCTTTATTTTTCTGTTCTATTGCAGTTAAAGTGTTATATTGATCTTTTCAAAATCGCATGTGTAGGTCAGTTATTTTATTAGTAAGATTCATTCCAAGGTGGTAAAGACAGTCTACAAAATGTCTGCTCTGTTCCTCGGGTGTTAAGGCTGATGGGATAGAGAACCACTGAACCAAGCAACATATAAAATAGAGTCCCTGCCCAGAGGTGCTCACCCACAGTGACACTGGTAACCAGTGAGGACCATGGAATAAATCATGTTTATGTCCACCCCCCCAAAGCCTAGCGTGGGGCCTGTTAGGCAGTAAGAATGCATTATTTGTGAGGTGCCTGGGTGGTTCAGTTGGTTAAGTGGCCAGCTTTGGCTCAGGTCATGACCTCACGGTTCATGAGTTCGAGCCCTGCATCAGGCTCTGTGCTGACAGCTCAGAGCCTGGAGCCTGCTTTGGATTCTGTGTCTCCTTCTTTCTCTGCCCCTCCCCCATTTGCACCCTGTCTGTCTGTCTGTCTCTCAAAAATAAACATTAAAAAAAATGCATGATTTGCCACTAGTGACTTCTCTAACAGGCAGATTCCATATTCTCTGGAAGCACACCTAACAGCAATGAGCTCTGTCTAGAGCTAGGGAAAAATTCTCACAGGAGGAGTTAGCCCTGGGTCTTTCCCCAGGTCTAGAAAACAATAGCTGGCACTTGTCCAGAAGCACCCAAAGCCAGCCATGCTCTGCGGGTAGCTGCTTCTGCTCCTCTGAGGCAGAGGTGGAGGCTGGGAGGTACAGAGGAGCAGCGATGGGGTGGGAAGGAAAAGTGACCTGTTCCAAGGAAAAGACAGGACAGACACATGCAGGTGCACTGTCCGTGCAGAGCCCGATGGGGTCTTGAACCCATGAACTGTGACATCATGACCTGAGCCAAAATCAAGAGTCTGACACTTAACTCACTGAGCCACCCAGGTGCCCCTATCCAGAAAGTCATTTTAGAGACTTTCTTAAAACCAGAGTCTAGAGGATAAATGGAGCTGAAATAGACCAGACACTTGGAAACCAGTTAGATTTTGTATGAATCCAAGTAAGAGAGCAAGGGAATTGAAACAAGGTATGCTCTTAGGAGTAAAAAAAAAAAAAAAAAAAATAGAGAACAGGCTTTAAACATCTCAGAAATCCAGGGGCACCTGGCTGGCTCAGTCAGTTAAGCAACCTGGATCTTGATTTTGGCTCAGGTCATGATCTCACGGTTCATAAGATCGAGCCCAGCATTGGGGCTATTAGCATGGACCCTGCTTGGGATTTATTCTCTCTCTCTCTCTCTCTCTCTCTCTCTTTCAAAATAAATAAATACAAGAAATCTCAGAGGGGTGCCTGGGTGGCTCAGGCAGTTAAGCATCCGACCTCGGCTCAGGTCATGATCTCACGGTTTGTGGGTTCAAACCCTGTCTTAGGCTCTGTGCTGACAGCCTGGAGCCTGCTTCAGATTCTGTGTCTCCCTCTTTTACTTCCCCTCCTCCACTCACGCTCTCTCTCTCTCTCTCTCTCTCTCTCTCTCTCAAACATTAAAAAAAATAACAAAAAATAAAAAGAAATCTCAGAAACCCAAGAAGACAACTTGGGTGGGGTGGATATGGGGACTGACTAAAAGCAAGTGTCAAGATAACCCTCCCCCAAACTCCAGGCTTTAGCTTGGCTGTATTCAGTGGAAGCATGATAATAGGGGATGTTCTGAAGTGGAAGACGTTGAGTTCCATTTCACACAAGTCAAGTTCGGTGGGCAACTGAATGAACACTCGGTAGTGGAGAACTTTAGGGAGACGGCTTCGAAAGCAAAATTGCAGGGGGCTAAGAAGGTAGAAGTCGAAGCGATGTAGACTAAGTAGCTTTGGAACAAATGAGGAAAACAGATGACTGGGTTGATCTGCACTTGGGGTTTGATGAAATGAAGTTTTGGAAGGTCAAGTGAAGTAACAGGTTGCCATAAAAGTATGGTAGAAATAGTCCTGGGATCCGGTGGGTAGAGCAAAGCCAAGGACCGAAGACCTAGACCAGTAATTTTCAAACTTGCTTGATCATCGGGATCACCTGAAGGACTCATTCAACTGAAGCTTGCTGGGCCCCGCTCCAGAGTTTCTGATTCAGTACATCTGTGATGGGCCCAAGAATTCTCATTTCTAACAAGCTGACAGGCTCTACTGTTGCTGACCCGGAGGCCACACTTTGAAAACCTAGACCAAAGTCGCTGGTAGATACTGAATAGTTTTCTGAGTGAACTGATTAGAGCGCTCATCTTCAAGAATGGAAGATGGTGGTCGGGATATAACTGCAGAATTTGAATTCAGAGAAGCAGCAATTTGGGGCAGACAAGATTCAGGATGGACCCTCCCAGGGAAATGATGGGAGGTCAAGGAATCGAGTGTTGTGGGGGTCTTCAAAATGAGTCACATCTGTCAGAGGCCTGAATCTAAAGGGGAGCTCAAAGAGGAAGTCAAGATCTGAAGGGGAGTCTGGCTACTTTCTGGGCCTGAATTATGTATAGTTAACTGAATATCCACCTACAGACATGGTGGCCCATCCAGGTTAATGCGCCAGTACTGGTAACAAATGTAAGGGAAATCTGGGACTCTGTGCTAGTTTTGTGTGGCACATTCTTTTTCTTATCTTTTTTTAAAGTTTATTTATTTTGAGAGAGAGCAAGTGGGGGAGGGGTACATAAGGAGAGAGAGAGAGGGAGAGAGGGGGGAGAGGGAGAGAGAGAGAGAGAGAGAGAGAGAGAGAGAGAGAGAGAGAATCTCAAGTAGGCCCCATGCTGCCAGTGCAGAGCCAGACACAGGGCTTGAACTCACAAACTCTGCGATCATGACCTGAGCCAAAATCAAGAGTCAGTCACTTAAATGACTGAGCCACCCAGGTGCCCCTGTCTGGCACATTCTAAAATTTTTTTTTATTTTAATGTTTATTTTTGAGAGAGAGCACGCATGTGCATGCGTGCAAGCCGGGGAGGGGCAGAGAGCGTGGGGAATGGAGGATCGGAAGCGCGCCTTGTGCTCACAGCAGAGAACCCCACGTGGGGCTCGAACTCACAGCTAAATCATGACCTGAGCTGAAGTTGGACCCTTAACGGACAGAGCCACCCAGGCACATTACACATTATGTAAGTAAGGTCTGCGCTGGGCCTCAGGTTTTTTGGGGGGGATGCTCTAAGGTGGAGATCACAGCCTGGGGATTCCAGCCATGTAAGGGAGCATTTCACCTTAGACCCTCAGGCTCAGGGGAGCAGGACAGACAGGAAGGCTGTTCCTTCTGGGAAAAGCAGCTTGTAAAGAATGAAAATTCCACTAGATGAGCATGTTTACAGAATAAAAATGTCTGTTAACCCTCAGCCATGATTCTGTACCCTTTATAGCTTCCCCTTTACAGGAACAGCTGCTCAGAATACCCCGCAAGGGTACAGCTGTGATTAGGTCTTAAATTAAGGCCACCTCCAGCATGTATTCCTTACTGCCAGCTGGTACTGATGAACACTGAAACCCAAGGTGCTGCCTTTGATGCTTAACACCTGTGCAACCTTCCACAAAGTTCCTTTCTCTCCGTGCCTGTTTTCCCATCCGTAAAATGCCGGTAACGGTAGTGCGTCACATTGTTTGGATCAGGTCAGGCAGGTAATGTAAAGCTCTGGACATTAGTGAGCACCCTAATAATACTAGTTATGATTTGTTGCAGTGTCTGGTGCGGGTCCTTGACGATGCCCCGACATGCGTGCGATTTGTGGTCCTGCAGTGTCCCCTGTTGCGTGTGTCCTTTCGGTGCATCTGTACAGCGGTGCTGCCACTTTTTCTAGGTAGACGGCATCTGGGGATCTTGAGGACGGCTGGGTCTGCGCGTCTACGGGGAGCCCCGGAGAGGACTCGCGCAGCCGCAGAAGGGCCTGCAGTGGCGCCTGCCGGCCGCTGGGGGCCGCAGGGGCCGCTGGGTTCGCCCCGCCCCGAGGGGGTCAGGGGTCACCGAATGGCCGGAGATCGGCAGGTCGTCGCGGGTACGCGGTCTTGGGCCCATGGCGCCCGCGCAGCGTTGCCCTCTGTGCCGCCAGACCTTCTTCTGTGGTCGCGGACACGTGTATAGTCGCAAGCACCAGCGGCAGCTGAAGGAGGCTTTGGAGCGGCTCCTGCCCCAGGTGCGGGCGGGAGGCGGAAGGGGGCCGCGGCCCGCCTGGGGGCGGGGATGCGGGCATTGCGGTGAGAGCGCGAGGGTGTGGGGTGCGGGGGGACCCCTGGGGTCCTACACGGCCTCTCCCCGCCGCAGGTCGAGGCCGCCCGCAAAGCCATCCGCGCCGCTCAGGTGGAGCGTTACGTGCCGGAGCACGAGCGGTGCTGCTGGTGCCTGTGCTGCGGCCGTGAGGTGCGGAAACACCTGAGCCACGGAAACCTGACCGTGCTGCACGGGGGGCTGCTGGAGCATCTGGCCAGGTGAGAAGCGGCCTGGGAGCCTCATCCAGCCCACTCGCCTGCTTGTGTGGGAGGGAGGGTTTAGGAGTGGGGGAGAGGAAGACCGCTTTGATGGTTTGATGAGGGTGGATTGAGTCACCTTTAGGCATTGCATTCTTTAGGGGTAGAAGGGTTTATGGCTTCCATGGCCCCAGCGGTAGTGGTGGGAAAGCCAGCTGGGTAGCTGGCTCGGGATTACCCCCCATCGTCTATCAGATGCCTCTGTTTTTCTTGGAAGAGGGAGACTGGACATCTGGAAGAGACTGATACAGTATCGTCCGCCTTGCCCAGAGGCAGAAACCCCGATGTCAGTGTGCACTACGTATCTGATGTCTGCATAGCTAATATTTTGTAATAGATCATTGAGATGATTCCTTCCTTCTCAGCCCGGAGCACAAGAAAGCAACCAACAGATTCTGGTGGGAGAACAAGGCGGAGTTCCAGATGAAAGAGAAGTTTCTGATCTCCTCCCAAGACTATGCACGGTAAGTCATTGGTAATGAAAGGTGAACTAACAGAACAGGGCTTCTCTGGGTCTGGGTCAGGTTCTAGAGCTTCCTCTACTAATTGGAAAATTCAGTAGGGACTTCATAAGTTAAGTATCTATCGTTTTCATAGCACTCATGGTGCTAGGCACTATACTGGACACAAAAGTGTGACAGTCCTTGAAAGGTTTATATCTACTTGGGGGGGGGGGTGGGATTTACAATGCCGTTAGCAAATGGAGAATAGTATATAACAAAAATTGACTATAACCAACTATTTAAATGCGTGGTACAGAGAAGATGAAGTCCTTTAGAAATAGAACAGGCTTGTTATAGTGTGCAAGAAACTGGTACTGCCCCAGTGTCAATAGTTTTAGACTCTATTTTAACTGGCCTCTGAAGGACCCTGAGAAACTGGAGTGCAGGAAGCTGGTCAGCACGGAGTGGGGGTGAGTGCTGACTGCTTCAGGAAGAGGACACAGGCAGCCTCACACTATGTTTATTGGGACTATATTGAGATTATGGGGTACGGAGCCCAAGGGGATCCCAGAGCCAAAGTTACAGAAAAACTCATGTCTGTTCTCAGTGTGGAGAATGATGAGGGGCTGGTAAGAAATGCCTAAAACTTACTCCCTTGCCTTCAAATCTGTGGTTCATACAGGCAGGAGATGGGAAACTGAGGCCAAAAAGCACTCACTCCTTACATCCTGACCCAGCTCCAGATGGTTTTGGTGGGTGAATAAAGGATAGCTGAGCAGAAAAGGTTATAATTGAGAATTGCGAGGATGGACACTTTGAACTTTTTTTTTTCCTATGTTTATTTATTTTTGGGACGGAGAGAGACAGAGTGCAAGTGGGCAGAGTGGGAGGGGCAGAGAGAGAGAGGGAGACACAGAATCAGAAACAGGCTCCGGGCTCTGAGCCGTCAGCACAGAGCCCGATGCGGGGCTCGAACCCACGAACCGTGACATCGTGACCTGAGCTGAAGTCGGACGCTTAACCGACCGAGCCACCCGGGCGCCCCTGAACTTTTTATTAGTTTTGACTTCTGAATCTTACAAATTTCAAGGTCACACGCACAAGGCAAAACCAAGCCTAATTTGACCAGTAAAGATACCACGAGCCCTCTTTAGACTGTTCATCACATACGCAGCAAAAAGAATACACCTCAAGTGCCCACTTCCCAGGTCCTGGCCCCACCCTCCAGAAAGAACCACCCCGAAACACAAAGAGCTAGCTAACTGCAGTGTGAGCACGGGGCACCCTGCTGCTGGGGAGCCCAGTCTGGCCTACAGCTTTAATCTGGGCAGAAAGCAGCATACTGCCATCAGAGCCCGGAGGCGATGACAGACTCTCATGACGGCCCGGGGGTGTTGGGGGAGGTCGGGAGGCGAGTGGCAGATGGCCCCACAGCAGCTTTTCAGCTCCGCCATCCTCTCGTATTCCAGGGGCATCACACAAGCGTCCGGCTAAGACTCTGATGCTACAGTTCTAGGCTTTGCCCGTAGGGATGGGCACAAGGCTGCCAGGGCACCGTGGTAGAGCCACTCCCTCAGCGTTTTACATATTCAGATCAGGCCAGAAAGCAAATCCTAAAATTAACTGCCAACAGTGACAAGTTATCATAACTGTATATAAATTGGTATCACAAAAGAATAAGAATTTAAGTAACTTGAACACAAAATTCGGACCGTATACCCTCAAGAAGGCTCTAAGGACTAAAAAACTGCAAAGAAATTGAGGCTTGCTTAGTAGTTTTTTTGTGATAGTGGGATCAGTAGTATTGGTATTATTCTGATACCTTTACATGTGTATGTAAGATAAAAACAACTGCAAGCATATTGGTGGTGTTCCAAATATGGACCAATTCAAAAGGATAATTGATCAAAAAGGATAATTGATTTTTTTAAAAAAAATGTTTAGAGTACACATGTGCACGTTGGGGGTTGGGGAGAGGGAGAGAATCCCAAGCAGGCTCCATGCTCAGCACAGAGCCCAGTGCAGGGCTCGATCTCAAAACCACGAGATCATGACCTGAGCTGAAATCAAGAGTCGGACCTTTACCTGAGCACCCAGGTGCTCCGATCATTGATTTTCTTACGTATGTAATGGTTTCATGGTATCTTAGGCTCTTCCTGTTCTTAGGTGCATGCTGAAGTTTTCAGTTAAGTCTCATGATGTTCTAAAGCCCATTTTTGATTTGGAAAAAGGAAATGTGTGCATAGAAGAGAAGTGGAGCCAGTATGGCAAAATGTTAACAGTGAATCTGGTTGAAAGGTACATTGGTGTTCTTCGTTCTATTTTGATTTTGAAATTACCAAAACTTAAAGAAAAAGTGATCTGAAGGTCTTTTCATAACTGGCAGGGATTGGAGTTCTTGGCTGACTTGCCCTTTTTCTTTAGATTCAAGAAATCCATGGTGAAAGGTTTGGATTCCTATGAGGAAAAAGAGGATGAAGTAATCAAAGAGGTGAGTTGAAAGAAAGGCCTCTGGAGGACCCAACCTTACGACCTTGTACCTAGCTAAGCAGCCTCTCTCCCACAGATGGCAGCTCAGATCCGTGAGGTGGAGCACAGCCGGCGGGAGCTGGTTCGGTCCGTCTTAGAGGTTGGTTTCCCTCGGAGGAGCCAGAGCAGTATCCAAATCCATTTGATCCCTGGTTCTCCAGGTCCAGCATTTCACCTACCAGCTCTTCTAAGAGAACTCATGGACTCCATGCTTCATCTGCTCAGCTTGAATTCCCTTAACTGTCTGCCAGGGGGGCAGGCCTTGTCAGTGGCAATGTGGGCAAGGCAGGGAAGGGAGGAGGGAGGGACGGAGGGAAGTTTGCGAGGACAGTACCCTCCATATGCTAGTTTCCTTCTGAAGGGTGGGAGCATGGCCAAGACAGACTGTTAAAGGGTCCTAGACACATTTATTTTTCCTGAATCAAACTCAGCCTCAGGCAGTGCCAGACCCAGAAGAAGGCTCTTCAGCGCTTGGAAGCTGGAAAGGGACCAACAGGTAAACTTGTTAAGGACTCTTGTTGAGGGTCTGACATGTTAGAGCCTTCTGTAACTTTCTGGCTGGGAAATGGGAACAAAGTTCATCTGTGCCATCCTCATGGCTCAAGGACCTCATCTGCCAGCCTGGCTCCTGTCTGTCTTTTTCAGTCAAGTGGCCTCCGCCTCGCAGCAGCCTTCCTACTTGGACCTGCCACCAGCCCCGGAGCTTGACTGGATGGAAACAGGACAACCTTTGACATTCATTGGCCATCAGGTACAATGGATAAGCCAGCCAGGAAGGGCCAATGTCCCCTTAGTTCCCAGGACACCATCTCTCCTGGGTTTCGTACCTATTCTAACCCTTCCTACCTTTCTTTTCTGTGTTGTTCCATAGTATGTTCTCAGACCCATTTCCTCACCCTCCAGTGATCTCATCACACCTTTGCCCCAATGCCTTTGCAGAACCCCCAAGTCCCACTCAATGTAGGATATCTAGAAATATCTCATAAGCACTTGAAGCTAACCTCTACCATTCTATTATTCTATTAACTGTGGATGAGTTATTTCCTCTTCCATCACCTGACTAGATGGCCTCCAGATACATACACTTTCCCGCAAGTTTCTATTCCTCCTGCACTCCTGTCCCACAGAAAGTCACTGCTTCACCTATTCTTATGTTGTCTACGCCAGCCGTATTGTGCTTCCTGTCTTTGCACATGTAGTTATCATTGCCTTAAGTAACGTTTACCTTCCTTCAGCCTAGTTCAAATGTCACCTTTTCATGGAATGATTATCTGAACAGGTTGCCTGTTATAAATGTACTTAGTACCATGTAAAAAGCTGCAAATATAATGTGTGATTTATGTTCAATTCTCTTCCCCTATGATACATATGCCCTATGAGTAAAGGGTTTTGCTTACCGGCATCTAGCAGGCATTCTGTTTTTGGACATCTTCATTACGGAGACCCAGAAGTCTCTTGAGGACAAGACTGTTTCTCAGTTATCTGTGCTCTTAGGATTTAACTTCAAACCAGGGCACAGAACTAGCACTTGTAGTGCTTCCACTACCCCTCCCCGCCTCCTGTGGTTTGTCCTTTCTCTAGCTAGGAGTATCCACCCTGTCCTGGCTTCTCATCTGGGATTTTTCCCCTCCATTTCTAACTACAGGACACGCCAGGAATTGGTAACATCCACTCAGGTAAGGCCTAAGGCAGTGTTTCTCAGATGGTAAGAAACAATTATTTTAAAGAGTAAAACTGATTAAGTACTACCGGGGGCCCCTGGGTGGCTCAGTCAGTTAAGCTCAGGTCATGATCTCATTTTGTGAGTTTGAGCCCCATGTTGGGCTGTGCACTGACAGTGCAAAACCTACTTGGGTTTCTTTCTCTCCCCTTCTGCCCTTCCCTTACTCGCATTATCTCAAAATAAATTTAGAAAAAATTTTAAAGTACAGTATGGAGTACTATCTTGTGGGTAACAAGATAGAGTTGTATCTTGAATACATGAAAAACTCAAAACTCAGAAGTCATGTAAAAAGATGCTCATCAGAGTGGCTAAAATTAAAGATGGACTGTGTTAACGCTCATATACTGCTATCAGGAATGTAAAATAGCAGAACCAATTGGAAAATGGCTCAGGAGTTTAAAAAGTTAAACACATACCCACTGTTATAGGATACAGACGTTACAAGATAAAAGAAAGCTTACCTGCGCACAGGCTTACAACACACATGGTCACAGCTTTATCTGTAGTACCTCTAAGCTGAAAACGACCCATATGCCCCTCAACAAAGCAACGACAGAGTAGTGCCCAACAAGGAAGGAACTGTTGTTAAGCGCAGCATAGATAAATCTCAAAACTGTTAGAAGCCAGACCAAAACCAGGTACGTCCTAGAAAATGCAAACTAGAGTAACAGAAGCAAACCCATGGTTCCCTGGGGCTGTGAACAGGGATATGGGGAGGTACAGGAAATATTTCTAAGGGTTTTTCTTTTCAGATCGTACACTTTCAATGTGTGCAGCTGTATGTCAGTTATGCCTCAACAAAGGTATTAAATATCAGCACATCATGTCACATGTAAGGTGTGTTTCTTTAAATTAGTCCAGGGCCCTCAACTTCCCAAGGTCCTGGGTTTTGTTTTTGAACATTTCTAGTTATCAATCAGTTAAGAGCTTTTACCTTGGGCAGTTTCACAGTAGCCTAAAACTTTGCCTTAATTTCTGCTGAATGGGTCTTTTCCAGGAGCTACACCTCCCTGGATGGTCCAAGATGAGGAATACAGCTCTGGAAACCAACAAATAGGGCCCTCCTATGAAGAATTTCTTAAAGAAAGTAAGTAAAAAAAATTCCAGAGTGGGAATGGGTTAAGTTTTCCTACTCAAAGAAAACTGTTTACTTCTTTGTAGAAGAAAAACAGAAATTGAAGAAACTCCCCCCAGACAGAGTTGGGGCCAACTTTGATCACAACACCAGCACCAGTGTAGGCTGGCTGCCCTCTTTCGGCCGCGTCTGGAATAATGGACGCCGCTGGCAATCTAGGTATGGGCCCAGTGCCAGGACCCCAACCCACTACCCCTTTGGAGAGATCTCAGCCTTCATCCTGTTAACCCTTCACTTTCTTTCAGACATCAATTTAAAACGGAAGCTGCAGCAAGGAGCAAACAGTCACATAAAGAAAAAAAGCCAAATGTTTCCTGATACTTTTCCAACCACCATGAGGCACAAAGCCAAGCCAACAAACCCATACCTGCTCTTCTCTCTTATCCTTTGTAACTGCTTTTCTTAGGAAAAGACACATACCCACTTATTTGATTTAATAAAGTTTTATTTTCCAAAATGTACAGTTGGTGGTGGAATCTGCAAAAGAAAAAGAAAAATCACAATCATAAAGCCTTTATGCAGCAGGGGGATGTATACTTTCTACACGATGAGCCCGTAGGTTCTTGCCTACCTGTTCATGCATCTTCACCAGCAGCTGGGGCATCTCCACCCTTGGTGTTTCTGGTGTAAATTACTTGAGCTCTGTGCTTTGAGACGAGTTTAATAAGTCCTGGGGAGAAAATAAGGATAAGGTTTTCACATAATCCTATGAAATAAATACTTCACAGACGTGAGAAATACTGAATTTGAGCATGAGAGTTTAATAACAAAGGCAAGCATGCCTATGTTTCTTGGTGATCATCTAATTTGATTTATCCTTTCTAAACGAGGGACCCACTATCTGCTCTTGGGATGGTTACCCTTATTGCACTTTAATAAAACTTAAAAGTCACTATATTTCCATACTAGACACTCCAGGGGCTTAAAATATATATATTCCTATTAAAGTGAGATTATGAGTAGACCCACCACTCGATTTTTAAAACACAGAAATAAAAAATGATTTACTATCAAAGCTTTTAATATTTTAGTAACTGTATTTCAGTACATTTGGGTTACTTCTGTAACTGTATTTTAAGAGAGACCAAGAGAGTGTGAACAGAGAAAGAAGAGGGAGAGAATCTCGAGCAGGCTCTGCACTGTTAGCATAAGCCCAAAGCCTCCCATGAACTAGGAGATCACAACCTGACCCGAAATTAAGAGTTGGATGCTTAACCAACTGATGTCCCTATTCTGTGACTCTTAAAGTGGATTTATTCACTTGAGACCACAAGAAATCCCTGTGCTTCACCACATGACACAACACTGGCCAAGAACCCCGCTTTGAGGTCTACCCTAGAGATAGCATGTTAGAATATTACAATCACTGGTTAGCCTGCGCCCATTTTAATAAATTCCAGTAAAAAACACATTTAAGATGGCTAACATGGTCAGGCCAGTTTTACACGCAAAAGCACACCGGTACGATTTACCCCTCTCACCTTTACTAAGGAGCTCCTGAAGGGCTGCCCTGGCCAGGGAACCTCGAATCTTCAGTCTCTCAGAAACGACAGCTGGAGTTATAAGCTTATAATTGGGAACTTCCTTACAGAGTTTGTCGTACGTTGCTTTATCAAACAAGACCAGGTTATTGAGCTTGTCCCGAACTTTGCCTTTGGACCACTTCTGCTCCCAAAAGAAAAAGGACAGTCAGCATTCCCTGGAAGAAATTACTCTTTCCCTCACCAAGCCATCTGTGTCACCGGAACTTTTCTTCCATAGCCATAGGAATATACTGCAAAGTTGTCTGTTCTTGCCCTGCAGAAATCTACAAAATTTAGAATTTACAGCAACTCTGCAAACTAAGATTCAAGTAATCTGAAACCAAGATACAAAAAAAAGACCCCGTTGCCATTTACGTTATCCAAGATAAGTTAGATTAAAAAGAAAAAAAACAACCACCCCCGAACACATCTGCAAGAGTTTCGGGTGTAGGCTAAGCCCCACTAAACCAATTAGAACACCACGTGACCATCAGACTACATTCACACTGTGTACCACCCCATTCTTCCAAACACAAAACGGTTTGAGAGCACAATTCTAGTCCTCGGACTCTAGACGCCACAACCTTAAAAGCCATTTACTATACACGTCATTTATTACTACAGCTACACGGGCCCGGCGTCCCCAGTGTCTCCCACTCTTGGAGGACTCCACGCCTACCTTCTTTTTGGCCTTGCCCCCAGATTTGTTCACTGGGTCTTTGTCTTTTTTGGCCGATTTCCCGGCATCTTTCTTCTTCTTGTCGTCCTTGGGCGGCTGTGCGGAAAAGGGAGAACGCAGCCAGATCACACGGCAGCCCCACGCTCCGTCTGCAACGGCGCCCCCACCCCGCCCAAACCCCACTACCTGAGCACATGGGTGAAGCAATCCCCCCGCCCGCCCGAAGCAGCCCGGCAAGTCTGGGGGCCTGCGTCTGGTGCCGCCTCCACCCCGTCCCAGCGCTTCCCGGCTCTCACAGCCGCACCAGTTTCCCACTCGGAAGAGCTCACCATAGCGAAGCTCAGAGAGCAACAGCCAACACCGCAGCCTCGCTAAGATGTCGGACAAAAAAGGAAGCGGCGCTCACGCACGGGCCCAGAAACCTCCACCCTCAGCAAGCGTTTCCGGGGCAAGGGGCGGAGCCAGCGGCGGAAGGTCGTAGGTCCAGCCCCCTCGTCCAGCGGGCGGCAGGGAGGGTGGTTGTCGTTCCCCAGCCGCGCACCCCGAACACTGTCCGCGGCCTTTTGGACTTTGCCGCTAGTTGTGAGGTAGTCACACGTCGCTATCCCCTGGTCCTGGAAACTAATAAAGAGAGAAAACAATCTGCCGGCCTCCGTAACTCCCCCCACGATCCCGCTAAGCGTGGTGCTACAAGTGCGCAGGCGCCGGCTTTGCGAGGCTGGGAGGAGGGGGCGGGGGCGAGGGGCGGGTCCCGCGACTGCGGTTCCGGGGCGGGGCCGTCTGGAAGAAGCCGAATCCCCGCCTCTGAGGGGCAGCGGCCGCAATGGCGATTTTTAGCGTGTACGTGGTGAACAAAGCTGGCGGCCTCATCTACCAGTTGGACAGCTACGCGCCACGGGCCGAGGCTGAGAAAACTTTCAGTTACCCTCTTGATCTGCTGCTCAAGCTGCACGACGAGCGTGTGCTGGTTGCCTTCGGCCAGCGCGACGGCATCCGGGGTGGGCTAGGATTGCGTCCGATGGGCGGGCCCGGTGCTGCGGAGTGGGCTGGTGTCTCTGCTGGGCAGTAGGGTGGGGGGAGAGGGGGTGAGGCCGGGTCGCTGGTCCCATCAGCGGAGTCCCCACGCTGGGGCTTCGTTGACCCTTAGCTTCACCTCTACAGTGGGCCACGCAGTGCTGGCCATCAATGGCGTGGACGTGAACGGCAAGTACACGGCCGATGGGAAAGAGGTGCTGGAGTACCTGGGCAACCCTGCTAATTACCCGGTGTCCATTCGGTTCGGCCGACCCCGCCTCACCTCCAATGAGAAGCTCATGCTGGCCTCCATGTTTCACTCGTAAGTCCCCCAACCCTGTCTAGTGCCTTTTGGCCTTCACTTGGCCCTTAGGCTAGGTGGATTAGTGTGGTTCTGCGGGAAGTCTCCTGAGCAGCAGTGCTTACCTTTCTTTGCCTTTTCTCTTTTTTAAGCTTATTTATTTTGAGAGAGCACGCGCAAGCAAGGGAGGGGCAGAAAGAGAGGGAAAGGGTGATTTCCAAGCAGGCTCCGCAGTGTCAGCAGGGAGCCGATGCAGAGCTCGAACCCAGGAGCCAGGAAATTGTGACCCGAGCGGAAACCAAGAGCCGGACGCTCAACCAGCCGAGCCACCCAGGCGCCCCTCTTTGCCTCCTTTTAGGTCATCAGTTCTTGTGTTATGAAAAGAAAAAGAACGAGTCCAGTATAACTAGGCTTTAGATAATACTGGCAATGGTGTGATCTTGTGTAAGTCAACTTCCCGCAGCTTTAGTTTCTAAGTCTTTAAGGTAACTGAACTAAATGATCTTTAAGACCTTTTCCTGCTCTCAACTATAGTATGACTTATGCTGGATAATTATAGTCATGGGGTAAGTAACCCTGGCGCATAGTCCCAGTGTTAATTTCACCCAAAGCTTTCAAGGTAAAATGCTTTACAGCAGAGTAGGAGTGTAAACTACATGCAAAGTTCAAATGAATTTTAAAGAAATTTTGGTGCTTCTGCTAGGCAATTGAGGAAGCTGCCTCTTCCTTTTTTTTTTTTTTTTTTTAATGTTTGTTTATTTTTGAGAGAGAGAGAGAGAGAGCTCCCAAGCAAGAGAGGGAGGGCAGAGAGAGGGGAGACACAATCTGAAGCAGGCTCCAGGCTGAGCTGTCAGCACAGAACCTGACGCGGGGCTCAAACTCACAAACCATCACACTGCCTCTTCTGACCTCTCAGAGTGTAATGTAAACTCCTCAGCAGCTAGGGTTACTTCAGTGGAAAAGTTTGAGCAGCACCCCTCCCTTAAAACAGTGGGGTGCATTCCCAACCTTACCTCCTTTGCAAATAGGCTGTTCGCAATCGGTTCCCAGCTGTCTCCAGAACAGGGCAGCTCAGGCATTGAGATGCTGGAGACCGACACGTTCAAACTGCACTGTTTCCAGACACTGACAGGTATGCGTCTTCAGATAGGCCAAAGGGATGTACTGGGGGCTGGTTGGGGGAAGGGACTGACCAGAGACAACTTTGGTAAGCAAGGGGGTGGTGGTTAGCTTTTCCTGGGACAATTGCACAGACACATCTGTTTTGCAACTCTAAAACCAATATTTAATCTGATGCCAGTTTTGCCCACACCACCCAGCACGCTCAGCCATGGTTATCTTGTGTGCAGATAAAACCTTAATGTTGCACATGTTTTGGTAAGTGTTTCCAAATGAAACTTGAATGCCAAATGGAAATGACCTTTGGATCATGTCATTGCCTCACTCCCTTAATGGGGATAATTGAAAACTTCCTGAATTTGTTTCCTGCCTGGCACTTGCTGCCGAGGGACCACAAGACTAGGAATTAAGTGACAGAGCTAGAAATCAAAGCTTGGTCTCAATCAGTTGGGTGATGTGATAAAGTCATGTTACTGCTCTGGTCTTACAGATGCACAGTCTTGGTTTTCCTGCTTTACGGAGCAATAGGATAAAAGTAAAAATGGGCTTATGAAAATGCTACACACACACAGGATGATGTTATTTGCTTTTCTCCACTCTTTGGTAACCATTCCTGGCCCTTCTCCAGGGATCAAGTTTGTGGTACTGGCAGATCCCAGGCAAGCTGGAATAGATTCTCTTCTCCGAAAGATTTATGAGATTTACTCAGACTTTGCCCTCAAGAATCCATTCTACTCCCTGGAAATGCCTATCAGGTAGGTAGTCGCCCTCCCCAGATATTGGTCAAAGCGTCCTCGCCCTTCTCTTTGTGCTCTTCCCCAAGGATATTTTTCAAAAGTGTAAGAAGAGTTATTTTTCAAATAAAACAAAAGTGACGCCTTTTCTTGCTATTTTGAAAGACTAAAGACTTTCCTATGGGGTTCATATCCTTCTTCACGGAAGAGTTTCCACTGGCTCTACCTCGGCACCCAAAGTGGGGAAGAGTCTGAGACTTTACACTTTGTCCTCATCTGTGCCACTTGGGTCTGGCCTAGGTGTGAGCTGTTTGACCAGAACCTGAAGTTAGCCCTGGAGGTGGCAGAGAAGGCTGGAACTTTTGGACCTGGGTCATAGGCTGAGCCTGCAATGGATCTCCCAAATTTTGAGAGATCCTGCAGCAGGAAGTCTGCTGTATCCACTCCGATGGAGATCCTCACAGCTTCCTTAGTGCACTTGACAATGGGAGGGTGCAGAGCCTGATGACACATACTGATCCCTGAGCCTTAATACTGCTCTCTGCCCTCCCCTGTCTATCGTGGGCCTATTTCCCAACTCTGTACAGACTTATTTATGGAGGGAGTAGGTCCATAAATGCTAAATAAACATTCCTTTGATCTGTGTTTGCTATCCTAATTGATGGTTTGGGGGGAAAGGATCTGGTGGGTAGACAGGAATGAGAAGAGAATTCTGAGATGAGATATGTTCCAATAGAAAAAAATAAGTGTTCATTAAATGAATGAACTTGGGGCTTTAAGTCAGGACCTTGGTCTAGTTCCAGAATTGCTGATTTCTAGGGTGATGGTGGAATATTTATCAAATGTTTATAGCCAGCCTTTACTGCTTTATCAAACTTAAACCTCACCCTAATCTCAGGGGGTACATTCTACTATGGACAAGAGATTTAGCAAGGTACAGACACTCTATGCCTCAGAGTCTCAAAGCTAGTTACTAACTGCGTGAGTTTGAACCCAGGCTTTCTGACTATGCTATCATAAGCCACTGTTCGGAGCGCCTCGGTGGCTCAGTCAGTTGAGTGGCCGACTTCAATTCAGGTCATGATCTCACAGTTTGTGAGTTCGAGCCCCGTGTCGGGCTCTGTGCTGACAGCCTGGAGCCTGCTTCCGATTCTTGTTTCCCCCTCTTTCTGGCCCTCTCCTGCTCACCCTCTATCTCCTTCTCTCAAAAATAAATAAACATTAAAAAAAAAATTATAAGCCACTGTTTACTGATTCCCTCCATCAAAGTATTTAATTTGTCTGAAACCCAGTAGCTTCATCTCTAAAATGATCATTGAATTATACAGTGTAAAGTTGAAGGCAAAGGAGACATAAGCTAAAAGGAGTATATGTCAGATCTCCCATTCCAAGGAAATGAAGTCTGTCCTTTTTGGGGTGGAAAGAGCAGGTAGCAAGAGAATATTTTCCAAGGAAAACTGTCTCTGGTCTGTAATACCCCTTTTGAAAGAATGGCTCACTGTGTTTAGTATCAAATCTAGTTTTAATCTCTTTATCAAGTCTTCCTCCCTCCCACCCAGGCCCCGGTGTTCCCGGGGTATTGGTGAGAGTGATGGCCTCCTCTCTGCCTGGAATCTTGAGGTATTGGCAAGAACAGTCACCGTGTGCTAAGAGGCCTTAGGGCAGAAATCATGGCCCATTGGTGCCCTGCAGCTACAGGAGGAGCCTCACCTCTTGTGGGGATGGGATGGGGTGGGGTGGGGTGGGGTGGGGTGGGGCGGGGTCCAGGAGAGGAAGAGGGTATTGGAGACTCCCTCACTGTAGGGGTTTCCTGTTTGAAGGCAGGAAATTGGAGCTAATGAAGTCCAAGAACAAAAGTTGTCTTTTAAATAGAGCACAGGATGGGGAGCTGGGACCTCATTAGCCACTGATAACTTCCAGCGCCACCTGGGCGAAGGAAAAGGAGCAAAAAAGGCGATCCAAGGTTCATCGGTAGCCAGAGCAGCCCCACTTTCTTTCTCCCCGCCCCCGCACCTCCCCAGCCCTGTGCAGGGGAAGGTCCACAGGTGGGAGAGGATGCACAGGTGCCTGTACTGTCTTCACTCAGCCTTCTTGGGCACTCGGCCCATCTTGGTGCGGATGTTTCGTAGCAGAAAGAAGGCGACTGTGCTGACTGCACAGATCACTTCGGCCACCCAGAAGGCTGTGCTCCAGCTATAGTGCTTGGCAATGGTGCTGAAGGGCAGCCCAGCCAGAAAGCCGCCCACTGCCAAGGAGGAGGGGAAGAGTCTGGGTCATTTGTGAGGCTAGGGCCGGCGGGGCCTGCCCCAGCCTATAGCTGGCTTAAGTGCGAGGCACAAGTAGGGGTGAGATGGAGACTCCGCTTACCGTTGGCCATGAGTCCCACAATGGCATGGGAGGTGCCGCACAAGTTGGGAGGAGCACTCTCATTGGCTATAACTCCGAACAAGGCAATGGGACCATAGGAGGAGAAACCGAACAGAGCTCCCAACACCAGGATCCAGAGCTGCAAGGGCAGCACAGAGTGGCATTCAGAGTTTGAGAGAGCCTACCTACCTATCTACCTCTGCCAGAGGACAGAACAAATAACTGTAGTAAGGACACAGGAAATGACCTCCCTCACCCCACTTTCTGATATAATGGACAGGGCAGAGCTAGAGGAGTGAGTGCCACACCGAGCCAACCCGAGGGCCTGTGTGGGTAGGTGAAGGAGGTACAGAAGCCATCCCTCCCAGTTAGATGCTATCTCTTCTCAGAACTCATGCTAGCTGGATTGGCTAGGGGCAAGGAAGACAGTAGGACAAGGGTAAGACAAACCAGGAAGAAAACCAGAGATAAGGCACCTCGTGCTCCGTAAAGCCTGTGAGCTCAGCGAGAGGGTGAAGAGCTGGAGTCCAGAAAGCAACATCCTAGAGGAGCACAGGAAAGAAAAGGAAACCAAGTCCCGAGTCCAGGAGGAGCACCAAAGTACAAAGAGGACACGAGGTAAGACAGACCTGGAAAGGGAGATCTGAGAGGCAAAGAAAGGCCTGGGCCAGGGTGGAGCCAGGGAGAGGAAGCCTGAGAGTCGGCGGCCCTCGCTTTCTCATCCTTGTGCCTGTTGTGGGCCAGGCCCTCCTTATTTACCTTGGAGGAGTTACTGGTCACAGTGACCCGGAAGAGGTACATGGACACGGTCATGCCAGCCATCATGAGCAGCAACAGGCCATGGCGAGGGTTCCCGTAGATGGATAGGCCTGCCTGTGGATACAGTCCCAGCAATGTCAGGGCCTAAAAGCAGCAGAGAACCTCCACCCCTGGACTCTGATACAGCAGGGCCTCTGCTGACAGGTCTTTGGCAATCCCACCACAGCTCTTGGCCCCGGGCAGCTCTGGGAGGCCCCAGGACCTGCTCGTTGTGTTCAGAGGCCAAACTCCACAACATCCCTTCCTCCACCACGGGGCAGGGTCAGGACATGTGCTGGCAAGCTGCACCTGCTTCCTCCTCAACCCTAGTTTTCCTGGGGCTGTGGAGAAGCCCACTGCCAGGCTGAGAGACATTCCAGCTCTCCTTGACATCATTTGAAGCCTTTTCCCCAAGAGTCTTAACCTTCACACCCCCAGCAAATAACAGCAGCCTGGAATCATTCCAACCTCCCCCAACCTAAACTGGCTTATGCCAGCCTGCCCGTGCCCCAGGGCTCCCGCCTCTCTGGTGCCTGTCCCAGTCACGCTGGGAAGATTTAAAGGGACCCTCCTCCTTCCTGTCCCGTCTGCCCACTCACCTTTGCCATGGCCCGGTCTGACAGGTAGCCAGCTGCGATGCTGCCTACAAGGCCCCCAACCTCCAGGGCACTCATGTAGGAGCTACCTGGAGTAGGGAGTTGTGGTGGGAAGAGGGAAAGGAAGGGTGGGTGTTACACACTGGGGTTGTCCCAGACTGGCTTAAACCCAGAGAGGTACAGGGTCCCCAAGGGTGACCGACCACAGCTGTCTGAGTAGTGCCTGGCCTCAGGGAAAGAAGGAAGGGATAAAGAGAAGCTGGGCCTAAACTTCCCATCCCCTTCATTGACTCCTGCTCCCTAGGCCCACCCCCGTTCCAAACTCATCTTACCCACGAGGACGGATTGTCCTTTCTCCTGGATGAGGAAGAACTGGCCCCAGTCAGTACAGCAGGTCTTTACTCCAAATACCACCAGGTAGCCCGTGGAGAGTACCCACAGGTAGGGGGACAGCAGCAGCTCCTGTAAAGTACTCTCCTCCTTCGAGGAGCCTGGGGGCAGGAGAAGCCAGGCCTGAGGCTCCACTCTTGCTGCTCTGCCCCGACTGAGCCCCCACCACTCATTAGCCAGCCACAGGGCCAGAGTCCATCCACACAGCCAGGACCAGCAGGAAGGCACCCCTTCACCCACTGTTCTACCCTGTCGCCTCCACTATAGGCCTCAGCAAATGAAACAGGGACCAGGGCACATGGAGGAAGGCACCCAAGCCACTTAAGCTTAGGATGCTGTCCAGGACAGGACAGGGAAGCCTGGCTCTGCTGTGAGGAAGGACCGGGATACAACATGAGTCACACAGCATTTGTTGGCTCTGCCGCTTGTCTGGTACTTAAGTGTCTCTTGGAACGGAGTTTTATTTAGTCCCCACCAACTTGCCACCACCATCCCTCCCCCTGCCTCCATCGGCTAGCACAGGGCCAGGCATACAGCCAGACCTCAGTGAAAGTCTGCCAAATGAATGGTGGATGAAGGTGCCCCAGGGATTCGGCTTGGGTGCGTGCTCACCCTTCTTGTCCTTGGAGGGGGTGGGGTCCAGGTTCCGGAGCCCAACATCAGCAGGTTCATTGTGGATGAGCAGGAGACAGAGGAAGGAGACAACTACACAGAGCGCCCCAGACAGGGCCAGCGTGCTGCGCCAGCTATAGCTCTGGGCGAGGATGGTTGCCAGGATAGGGCCCAGCCCTCCAGCCAGGTTCATGCTGGTTGACAGAATGGCCCACCAGGTGCCAAACTGAGATGGCTCAAACCACTGTGGGGCAGAGGGTTCAGAGTAGGTGCCCACGTTAAACACGTTGAAGGTGAGGGTCAGGTGGGGCAGGGGCGGACCTAGAAGCTCACATTACAGGGACGAGGAAGAGGGCGCCTCTACTTGGCAGGGCCAATTCCCTCATCTGCCACCTGATCCCACCATGTTTAGCTCCTAAAATATCTCGACGAGCAACAGGAGTTGGACTGGAACTCCCGAGGAACCCGCTCTGGGATGGGGGTGCTGGTACTCCCACATGCCCTGTAGGTATCCCCTTGGCCAGTCTCAACTGGCTTCTTGGGAGCAGACACTCACCTTCCGCAGGATCTTCCCACAGGGGGGCCAGCCCAGCCCCTGTGCCAGGCCATTGAGGAACCAGAGAGCAGCAAAGACAGGTACCATGGAGCTCCAGGAAAAGACTACGTTGACCAGGCCGACCAGAAGCAGCCCGGAAGAGAAGAGCCAGCGGGCACTCATCTGGTCAGACAGCACCCCGCTCACAAACTTGCTGATGGCGTAGGCTGCCGACTGGCTGCTGGTGATGAGCCCTGCAGGGGAGGGGAGCAGGAAGCAGCACACCTAGGGGGTTAGGGGCCAGGGCAAGGGCACAGGAGGGACGGAGGAAGGCATGGGGTCACGGGTGTAGAGGTGCCTGGCAGGGTAAGATAGGTTCCTTCCAAGGGGACCAGAAGCAGCCTGTGTTGGAATCCCAGCACCCATTCAGGGGGCGCTGCTACCCCTCCTCACCGCCGGCGCTAGCCCCAGGCTGACCCTTGACTTTTCAACCTGGAGAGTTCCCGCTGCAGCTGTCAGGGGGCAAGAAGGGGAGAACAGGGCAGCCCCACCCTGGGATTTACCCATGCCTGATTACATTTCCTCCTCACCCTGGATGCCGACCCAGGGCTTCTAGCAATTCCGTCACCCCCACCTCTGGGCATGGGGCAAAGAGCTTAGAATTGGAATCGAGGACGTTATTCCCCCTGAAATGTAGCGTGCGGGGCCACGTGAAGTTCCTGTGCCAGGTCTCCAGTTCCCATTGCTTACGACGTCAGTGGCCAGCGTGCACCCTGTGGTCTCAGCACGCACCCACGAGGTGTGGAAACCATGCCCAGAAGCCCCCTAAACGTACTCGGAATAAGCCAGACCTCTGGGGGCGCATGTGGGTCACAGGCACACGAAGACACATCACACAGGCAGCCCTCCTCAGACGCGTATCGATTACACACTCCTGGTGCTTAGCCCACAGCCAGGCGTATGGTTTTCAGAGTCCGGTCGGCATGTGCCGACTCTCCCTACCCTCCACTGTGCAGACGCTCCACACACGCTACGTGCCTTTATGCACGACACTGCCACCAACACCAACTTGTCCTACGGGTCCTGGGTCCCAGGGCCCACCACCCTGCCCTTCCGTGGCTCACCCAAGTCGTCCTTGTCCAGAGGGATCTCCTCCACCAACGACGGCATGACAAAGGAGAAGGTCTTGCGGTTGAAGTAGTACAGGCTGTAGCCTCCAAACATGGCTGAGAAGATCACAGCGCGGTAATAGCCGTAGCCTTGGGCGGCCATGGTGGAAGGGAGCAGGCCCCAGTGGCCAAGACGCGAAGCCTCCGACCACAGCTCCTGCCTGTGGCTCTCTCAGTGACCAGATCTGCTGAGTTAGGCTTTCTCTGTTCCCTCCTCCACCCAGCCTCCCAGGCTCCCTTTATAGCCACCTTCTGGACAATCATTAAGCCTGGGGCAGCTCGTAGGGAACCCAGTGTCCTGAGGGAGACAAGAAAACAGGAGATTACTGTCGGAGAATCTGTGGGGGCTGGAGGGGGTCCCAGAGGGAGGCACTGCCCATAAGCCAGCACGCTGTGTCCCTAGAATTTCTGCCTTTCTCCGCTCTTCCTTGTCCGCCTGCCTGTGAAACCAGCTGTGATTAAAGGCTCAACCTAATTACTTTTGTCTGCCTGAGCCCAGGGGAGGCAGGGGTGGGATAAAACAGAGCTGCCCTCTCTAGCCCTGCTCCCTCAGCCACCTACCTTCTCATTCATTCAGCCAAAGTTTACTGGTTGCCAGACACTGCACTAGGTGCTCGGTTAGTTTCTACACACACACACACACACACACACACACACACACACACACACACTCAGACACATACCCCCACTTCCAAGCCTTCTTAGGGCTGCTGACTCAAGCCCTGTAACTCCCAATGCCTAGCACACATCGGGATGTAGCTGTTTATGGATAGTTGCAGAATTGTAAGCGAGGGGAACTTCCCAGCGCAAGCCCCTGTTGCACTGAAAGCCCCTGTAAAGCCTGCGGTCATGGTCACTCAGCTGCCTCGGGTCCCTTTACCCTATGACGCCAGTGTGGGGTGCCCTCTGGCTGGCTGGGGGCTGCAGGGAGAGTGACAGCACGACCCGTGGGCGGGAAGGTCCACCCGCGGACTTCAGGCTGCACTGCCGAGCCCGCTAGCGTTCTGGGGCCCCGGCAACACGCCCCCGGCTTTTCCGCTCGATTAGGAAAGCAATTGGAGCAGAAGGCGTAGGCGAGAGCCGAGCAGGCGACCGCTCATAGTCTCCCGGAGGCTCCTCGCTCCAGGCGCCTAGTGGCTCAGCCCAGCAGGACGGGGCCAGGCGCAGGCTCTCGGCACCTGCCCAGCCCCGTGTCCTCAAGCTACCCAGGACACCTGACTCGGGCTGCGAGGCCACAGACCCGGCAGCCGGAGAGGTACGGAGACACCGACTGGTGCGACAAAAAAAAGCAGGTGCATGCTGGTGCGGAGCAGCGCCTCAGAGGCCCCCAGACCCAGGAACTGCCCCTCATCCCAGAAGGGGCAGCTGCAGGAACACCTCCGCTTTGGATAGGAAGTTACGGCAACCTTTACTGGGGCTCTAACAAAGGAGCCCCAAGACCCGAGACTCCCCCTCCAGCCCCGCCTTCAGGCGGCACCCCTCCCCAGCATTTGTCCCGCTACCTGCACTCAGGCGGGAGCCGGAATAGGACAGAGCCCGGAGGCGGGACCGCATGCGCATGCGCCTGCGCTCGCTAGGGGGCGGGGCCTCCGCCTGCGCCTAGCTGGCTGAGAGCCAAGTCCACCTCCAAGGGTGTAGTCCAAAGCTGCCCGTAGTGCTGGTCCTTGGGTGAGAACAGCGCCCCTTAGGGGCTGGACTCGTAGGTCCCTTCTTTAACCGATGGCATTCAACATACCAGTTTTTAGTGAGCGCCTCCCGCTACCAATCACTGTTCCGCGTTAGCAGTCTGGAAAAAGCCTTGTAGAGAGCACAGTCTTTTCTGTAAGAAATTAAAGCAGTCTTCAATAAATACAGTATGAACATTTGATTTGTAATCAGACTGTTGGGGACAAAGTTAAGACAAAATACACGGGGTGTTTAAAGTGCCTGGCCAGGGGGCGCCTGGGTGGCGCAGTCGGTTAAGCGTCCGACTTCAGCCAGGTCACCATCTCGCGGTCCGTGAGTTCGAGCCCCGCGTCAGGCTCTGGGCTGATGGCTCGGAGCCTGGAGCCTGTTTCCGATTCTGTGTCTCCCTCTCTCTCTGCCCCTCCCCCGTTCATGCTCTGTCTCTCTCTGTCCCAAAAATAAATTAAAAACGTTGAAAAAAAAGAAAATTTAAAGTGCCTGGCCAGGAATAAACCTTAAATTCTAATCCTGGACCCACTACATTTTAACAATGTGACCTCGGGTAATAATTTCTATGAACCCCAGTTTCTTACCAACCTCATAGGTTCATGTGAGGACTCAATAGAAGATTTATTATTATTTTTTAAAGATTTTATTTTTCTAAATATTCTCTAAGTGGGGCCCGAACTCACAACTCCAAGATCAAGAGTCACATACTCCACCAGCTGAGCCAGCCAGGAGCCCCTCAACAGAAGATTTAGATAAGAATTTAGAAAATTTAGGTAATCGCTTTCACAGACTACTGGAGAATTGCTGAAAGAATTCTAAGTGTTCCAAAGTTGACAGCAAAGATCTTTTAGATTAGGAAGGTGATCAGGGAAGGGAGGAGAAGCCTGCAATCAGCCACCACCAGTGCCACTCCAGAATGCCTCATGAAAGCTCTTATTTTATTTTTATTTTGTTAACGTGTATTCATTTTTTGAGAGACAGAGAGAGCACAAGTGAGGGAGGGGCAGAGATAGAGGGAGACACAGAATCTGAAGCAGGCTCCAGGCTCCGAGCTGTCAGCACAGAGCCCAACACAGGGCTCAAACTCACAAACTGAGATCATGAGCTGAGCCAAAGTCAGATGCGCAACCGACTGAGCCGCCCAGGTGCCCCTTGATTGGATTCTGATGAGAATCGTGGGTGGGTTCGGTATTTCCCCTCATTTCCCGTCTGGGTACCCAGAACAATGAATGCAGCCAGGGATTCCCATGAGCAGAAAGATGAAGCATTCAGCCTCCCAGATGACAATCTTGGATCTAGCAATTGGGAGGCAGCCGATTTAGGAGAAGATAAAAGTAATGAAGAACTGGGAGTCTTAATATCAGCAAAGTACGGATAGTAAACTATCAGAAAGATATTGAGGACATTGTAGACTTGGCTTCAGTGAGGTAGGAGGATCATGGCGCAGAAGGTAATATGGCTGGAGATGATGATGATGATGATGATGATGATAATGATTCACCTGATTCTGAAAGTCCAAATGACTCTGAAAGTGGTTCACAGAGAAAGAAGAATCTGCTGAAGAACTTCAAGCTAACTGAGCACCCGGATGAAGTGAAGGATCCCCAACAAAACTAAAAGATAACCTACTCAATGGGAGAAGATATTTGCAAATGACATATCCAATAAAGTGTTAGTATCCAAAATATATAAAGATACTTTATATAAACTCAACACCACAAAGCAAATAATCCAATTAAAAATGGGTGGAAGAGGGATGCCTGGCTGGCTCAGTCAGTAGAGCATGCAACTCTTGATCTCAAGGTTGTGAGTTCAAGCCCCACATTGGGTACAGAGATTACTCAAAAATAATTAATTTGTAAAATAGGCAGAAGACATGAATAGACATTTCTCCAAAGACATACAGATGGCCCACAGACACATGAAAAGATGCTCAACATCACTCATTATCAGGGAAATGCAAATCAAAACCACAATGAGATGGGCTGCCTGGGTGGCTCAGTCGGTTAAGCATCTGACTCTAGGTCTCGGCTCAGGTCATGACCTCACAGTTCATGAGTTCCAGCCCCGTGTCGGGCTCTGCTCTGACAGTGTAGAGATTGTCCCTTCTTGGGATTCTCTCTCTCTCACTCTGCCCCTCCCCCACGTCCACTCTCTCTCTAAATAAATAAATAAATAAATAAATAAATAAACTTAAAAAAAATGAGATATCACATCACACCTGCAGAATGGCTAAAATCAAAAGGACAAGAAACAAGTGTTGGAGAGGATGTCGAGAAAAAGAAACACTTATGCACTGTTGGTGGGAGTGCAGACTGGTACAGCCACTGTGGAAAACAGTATGGAGGTTCTTCAAAAAATTAAAAATGGAATTACCATATGATCTAGTAATTACACTACTGGATATTTACCCAAAGAACATGAAAACACTAATTCAAAAAGATATATGTACCTCTATGTGTATTGCAGCATTATTCACAACAGTCAAATCATGGAAATAGCCCGATTGTCCATCAATACGTGAATGGATAAAGAAGATGTGATAGAGTCACCTAGGTGGCTCAGTTGGTTGAGCGTCTGGCTCTTGATCTCTGTTCAGGTCATGGTCTCATGGTCATGGGATCAAGCCCTGTGTCGGGCTCCACGCTGATGGCTGGAGCTGCTTGGGATTCTCTTTCTCTCTGTCTCTCTCAAAATAAATAATAAACATTAAAAAAAAGAGAGAGAGATGTGGTGTGTGTGTGTGTGTGTGTGTGTGTGTGTAACTCAGCCATAAAAAAGAGTAAAGTCTTGCCATTTGCAACACCATGGATGGATCTAGAGAGCATAATGCTACGTGATATAAATCAGAGAAAGACAAATATCACACGATTTCATTCATATGTGGAATTTAAGAAACAAAACAAAGGAACAAAGAAAAAGGAGACAAACCAAAAAACAGGCTGTTAACCATAGAGAACAAATTGGCGGCTGCCAGAGGGGAGGTGGGTGAAGGATAAGTAAAATAAATGAAAGGGATTAAGAAGGTTCTTATGATGGGGTGCCTGGGTGGCTCAGTGGGTTAAGTGTCCAGCTTTTGATTTCGGCTCAGGTCATGATCTCATGGTTCGAGGGATCAAGCCCTGTGTTGGGCTCTGTGCTGGCAGGGAAGAGCCTGCTTGGGATTCTCTCTCTCTCACTCTCTCTCTCTGCCCCTCCCCCGTGCATGTGCGCTCTCTCTCTCTCTCTCTCAAATAAACTTACAAAAAAAAGTATACCTATCGTGATGAGCACTGAATAATGTATAGATATAGAATGGTTGAATCACTCTCTTGTACACCTGAAACTAATATAACGCTGTATGTTAACTATACTGGAATCAAAATGAATATAAATAAAAGCCTTATTATAATGGACAGTGGGGGACTATACAGCACAGACTTTTACATTATAATTATTTAAAAGAGTGCCTGCAGATACTATGGGTTACACTTGTATGGGTATGACTATAACCATTTTGACAGAGTAAGGGTTGTAGAAGATAATAAATACAATACTCAATTTTCTTTCTTTTTTTTTAATTTTTTTATGTTTATTTATTTCTGAGACAGAGAGAGACAGAGCATGAACAGGGGAGGGGCAGAGAGAGAGGGAGACACAGAATCAGAAGCAGGCTCCAGGCTCTGAGCTGTCAGCACAGAGCCTGACGCGGGGCTCGAACTCACAAACCATGAGATCATGACCTGAGCTGAAGTCGGTCGCTCAACCGACTGAGCCACCCAGGCGCCCCTCAATTTTCTTTCTTATTGGCACCATCAAACTTCTTTGTTATTAAAAAATGTCTAAGTTTATTTATTTTGAGAGAGACAGAGACAGCATGAGTATGGGGGAGGGAGGGGGAGCAGAGAGAATCCCAAGCAGGCTCTGGACCATCAGTGCAGAGCCTGATGTGGGGCTCGAACTCACGACACCGTGAGGTCATGACCTGAGATGAGACCAAGAGCCTGCTGCTTAACCCACTGAGCCACCCAGGTACCCCAGCACCGTCAAATTTCCAATCCCATCCTTTTACAACCTTTCAAATACAGTTACAGGGAGGACATTTTATAGTTTGTGGTAACTGTTTCACCTTTTTTGTTCCTGTATATTTTTCTCTTATAAAATCTTACCTGATACTGTGATATGTTCATGAAAAATATTCTTGTATTATTCTTTGTAATAGTAGTACTATTCATCATGGATATTTCTACTGCCAATAGCAATCTAAATTATTGTTGGCATAAGATTAGGTACTGGCCTTTGACCCAAAGCAACATGAAAGGAAATACTTCCACATCTCTTAGGATGGGATGGCAACTGTCATACATTTGGAATGTTACGAACCTAAGCAATCTTTACATAATATGAATTACATAGTGTATTATATTTTTGATGAAACTTGGCCCGATTTGACATAAAAAAAATTACTTCTCTGATCAATTGGTCTTCTATATGTAAAACTGGATTTTTTAAAAAGGGAGTATGTGACCAAAGTTAATTTTCTTCCTAAGGCCTACATAAAGAGAAAGCAGTTTCCCATTTTTAAAAAAGAAGAGAAAAAAAATCTTTCATGGCTAATATTTTTCAAGAGTCTAGGTCAGTTGTTTTACATAATGTCCCTCGATATTTGTCCAACTATTTTTGCGATGATAATATTAATTTTGGAAGAAGTACTGTATAGATGATGATGTGTGTACCACATCGGGAGGCTTGGGATAAGTTTGATCATTTAGTTAAAATGGTGTCCGCCTGGGGCGCCTGGGTGGCGCAGTCGGTTAAGCGTCCGACTTCAGCCAGGTCACCATCTCGCGGTCCGTGAGTTCGAGCCCCGCGTCAGGCTCTGGGCTGATAGCTCGGAGCCTGGAGCCTGTTTCCGATTCTGTGTCTCCCTCTCTCTCTGCCCCTCCCCCGTTCATGCTCTGTCTCTCTCTGTCCCAAAAATAAATTAAAAAAAAAAAAAAAAAATGGTGTCCGCCTGATTTCTTTATTGTCAAGTGTATCTCTTTGTAATTAGTAATCTGTGGGTCCATACTTTGGTACTGCCTCATCAACCTTCATCTGTGGGCCTACCTGACCTCTCTCCAGGCTTCAATTTCTTCCAACATCTGATCAACGTCCATAGGCAACCTTCAGAACCGTCTTCACACCACACCCTGCCTCCGGGACCAGCCAACACCTGCTTTTGAGATTAGCCCCTTGTGGTCGACCAGCTACTGAGCTCCCAGATTTGCCAGAATTATTCCACCCACGTGGCCTGCCGCCTAATCAACCTGCATCTGCGGGCCTCCTACCCTCCCTCCCTCCCAGCTTCTATTTCCACCGCGACGGTGTGGCTCTGGAAGGCTGGGGCACTTCCTCCGCCAGTGGGCAGAGGACCAGCGCCAAGGCACTGGGAGCCCCTCGATGTCAACCCCGCACCGCGGCTGTGCCCTCTTCCAGGACGAGCAGAAGCCTCCCAAGACTGACAGAGCAAAACCCTGAACTCAGTGGAAGCCGCCCCAGCCCAGGAAAAAACCCCAAGCAGGCCCTTCTGGATCTGCAAGCCCCGCCCACACACACTCTGGGTCTTGCTGGAAAACCGGATCCTAGAGGAGCAGGTGAACCTCGTCAGGAAGATGGGGTGCACCTGCCTAGCTCCCGGGGACGGACTGCGCAGCGTCTCTTCCAGAGACTCACCCTCCTGCCCCCTAGCAGCCTCCGGAGCCCACGGCTTTTGAGGGGCCCTTCTGCACCCCCTGGCGTGGGGGCTTCTGCCAGAGCCTCTCCCCGCAGCCCCTAGGCAGCTTTTTAACCACCCTGCAGCTCTCTCCCAAGCCCTAGGCCAGATAGAAGCAATAATGCTTTTTGCAGGGGGAAAAAAAAAAAAAATCTTTATTGGACGGTTCCTGGTTAGTGTATAAAAAAACACAAGTGAGGGGCGCCTGGGTGGCTCAGTGAGTTAAGCGTTGGAGTCATGAGATCCGTCCCCGAATCGGACTCTGCGCTCTCAGCTTGGATTCTCTCCCTCCCTCTCTCTATCCCTCTCCCACTTGTGCTTCTCCTCTCTCTAAACAAACAAACAAACATTAAAAAAAAAGGAAAACAATATGGCTTTAGAAAAACCACACCCACAAGTGATTTGGGGGTCCTTCATTTTGTATCTCACAAGGCTACTGAATGCCTTTATCAGTTCTAACAGTTTTTTGGTGGTCTTTAGGGTTTTCTATATATAAAGTCATCTGAAAACAGTTTTAAGGGTAGAGGAAGATCATCTGAATCCGGTATTCTCAGGATAATTTTACCTTCTTAAGTATCATTGAAGACTCTAAAGAGCCATGTAGGTTATCTCTGTGGATATTTTTCACATTATTAAAACTGAGAGATTTAGGGGGTGCTTGGGTGGCTCGGTTAAGGTTTTGACTCTTGATTTCCACTCAGGTCATGATTTCACAGTTGTTGAGTTCGAGCCTCACATTGGGCTCTGCATTAACAGCGTGGAGGCTGCTTGGGATTCTCTCTCTCTCCCTCTCTTTGCCCCTCCTCCACTCACGCTATCTCTCTCTCTCTCTCTCTCTCTCTCTCTCTGTGTCTCTGTCTCTCTCTCACTCTCTCAAAACAAATAAATAAACTTAAAAAAGAAACAGACGGGTGCCTGCGAGGCTCGGTGGGTTAAACATCTAACTCTTGATTTTGGCTCAGGTCATGGTCTCATGGTTTGTGGGTTTGAGCCCTAATTCGGGCTCTGTGCTGACAGTGCAGACCCTGCTTGGGATTCTCTCTCTCCCTCTCTCTCCGCCCCTCCTCCACTCACTCTCTATCCCTCTCTCAAAATAAAAATAAACGGAAAAAAACTGAGAGATTTAAAAAGTACTTATGAATACATTTTAAAGTAATGCTAATAAACCAAATAGGACATCAATGTAAATAGCTTTTTAAATGACAAATAATTATATTTTAAGAATTTATGAGGGGTGCCTGGGTGGCTCAGTCAGTTAAGTGTCCGACTTCAGCTCAGGTCATAATCTCGCGGTTTGTGAGTTCGAGCCCCGAGTCGGGCTCTGTGCTGACAGCTGGGAGCCTGGAACCTGCTTCGTGTTCTGTGTCTCCCTCTCTCTCTGTTCCTCCCCCGCTCGTACTCTGTGCCTTTCTCTGTCTCTCAAAATTAAATAAACATTAAAAAAAAAAAAACAATTATGAGAACAGTGAGATCGTTTTACATTTTTGCAAATCTCTTTAACTTCTGGTTTAAGAGAAGACCACTATATTTTCACATCTGCTTCTGCATTCAAACTGCTGCCTGCGCTAGCTTGGTTGAAGCATATGAAGATTGAGCCTCACACAGATATGTAGCTGGAAAGGAAGTAGTTTTATAGCCTTTCCAGATATTTGTGATTTAAAAAAATTTTTGTAGGGGGGCGCCTGGGTGGCTCAGTTGGTTGGGCGACAACTTCGGCTCGGGTCATGATCTCACGATTTGTGAGTTCGAGCCCCATGTGTCTCTGTGCTGACAGCTCCGAGCCTGGGGCCTGCTTCGGATTCTGTGTCTCCCTCTCTCTCTCTGCCCCTCCCCCACTCATGCTCTGTCTCTCTGTCTCAGAAATAAATACATATTAAAACTTTTTAAAAACTTAAAAAAATTTTTTTAATGTTTATGTTGAGAGAGAGAGCGTACGCACATGCACAATTGGGGGAGGGGCAGAGAGAGAGAGACTCCCAAGCAGGGTCCCCACTCAGCGTGGAGCACAACGCAGAGCTCTATCCCACAACCGTGTCATCATGACCTGCACCGAAATCAAGAGTCGGAAGGTTAAGCAACTGAGCCACCCAAGAACTCCATTCTTTTTTTTTATTCTTCTATTTTATGAATATTCTTTCTTTTTTAAGTGTTTATTTATTTTTAAGAGACAGAGAGAGACAGAATGTGAGTGGGGGAGGGCAGAGAGAGAGGGAGACACAGAATCCGAAACAGGCTCCAGGCTCTGAGCTGTCAGCACAGAGCCCGACTCGGGGCTTGAACTCACCAGCTGTGAGATCATGACCTGAGTCAAAGTCAGACGCTTAACCAACTGAGCCAACCAGGCACCCCCAGAGATTTTGGATTATTGATTCAATCTCCTTACTTGTTATAGGTCTAATCTGACTTTCTGGGTTTTTTTAGTTTTGGTAGTTTGTGTGTGTCTATGAATTTGTCCATTTTATCTAGATTATCCACTTTGTTGACACATAGTTATTCGTACCACTCTCTTACAATCCTTTTTAGTTTTGTACAGTTAGGAGTAATATCCCTTCTTTCACTTCTGATTTTAGTAATTTGATTCCTCTCTGTCTTCTATTTTAGTTAATTTACCTAATAGATTTATTTATTTTGTCGATCTTTCCAAAACATTAACTTTTGGTTTCGGTGATTCCCTATTTTTTTTTTTTTTTCTATCTTGTTCCTCTCTGCTTTCACTTTTATTATTTTCTGTCACATTTGAGTTTAGTTTACTTTTTTTTTTTTTTTTTTTTTTTAGTTTACTTATTTATTTCGAGGAGGGGAGGGGCAGAGAGAGAGGGAGAAAGAATCCCAAGCCGGCTCCTCACCATCATCGTGGAACTGGACACGGGGGTCAAACCCATGAATTGCAAGACCGTGACCTGAGCTGAAACCACGAGTCCACGCTTAACCGAATGAGCCACCCAGATACGCTGAGTTTAGTTGACTTTTATTTTTCTAGTTCCTTAGGCAGTGGAGTGAGATTGTTCATTAAAGATGTTTATTCTTTTTATGTGTAGGCATTTACTGCTATAATTTCCCTCTGTGCGTTGCTTTCAGTCATCCCCACAGGTTTTGATATGTTGTGTATATATATGTATACACACAAGCGTGTGTGTTTCAATAGACTTTATTTGTTACAACAGTTTTAGCTTCACAGCAAAATTGAGTGGAAAAGTACAGAGAGGCCCCATGTACCCCCTGCCCCCACCCCCACCCTCACAGTCTTCTCCCCCATCAACGTCCCACATCAAAGTCGTATGGTTTGTACAATCCATAAACCTGCACTGACACATCATTATCACCCAAAGTCTACAGTTTACATGAGGGTTCACTTTTGGTGTTGTACATTTTTTTGGGTTGGGAATGACATGTAGCCACCATGAAAGTGTACAGAAGATTTCGCTGCCCTGAGAATCCTCTGTCCTCCACCTATTCCTCTCTCCCGTCCCGCTGACCCCTAGAAACCACTTATCTTTTTTACTTTCTCCAGTGTTCTTTTCATTCATCTTGAGGTAGTATCTGATTTCCCTCGTGATTTCTTCTTTAATCCATTGGCTGTTTAAGATTGCATCACGGGGCGCCTGGGTGGCTCAGTCAGTAAAACGTCTGACTTCCGCTCAGGTCATGATCTCGCGGTTTGTGAGTTCGAGCCCCAGGTCGGGCTCTGGGCTGATTGCTGGGAGCCTGGAGTCTGCTTCGGATTCCCTCTCTCTGCCCCTCCCAGGCTCATGCTCTGTCTGTCTCTGTCTCTCAATAATAAATAAATGTTAAAAAAAAATTTTTTTTTTAAATTTTTTTTTTTCAACGTTTATTTATTTTTGGGACAGAGAGAGACAGAGCATGAACGGGGGAGGGACAGAGGGAGAGGGAGACACAGAATCGGAAACAGGCTCCAGGCTCTGAGCCATCAGCCCAGAGCCCGACGCGGGGCTCGAACTCACGGACCGTGAGATCGTGACCTGGCTGAAGTCGGACGCTTAACCGACTGCGCCACCCAGGCGCCCCCCAAAAAAATTTTTTTTAATAATAATAAAAAAAGATGGTATCACTTACTTTCCATGTATCTATGAATTTTCCAATTTTCTCTTTGTGACTGATGTCTAGTTTCATTTCGTTGTGTCAGTGAAGATACTTTGTATGATTTCAGTCTTATGGAGTTTATTGAGACTTGTTTGGGAACCTAAAATATAGTCCATGCTGAAGAATATTCTATGTACAATAGAGAAGAATGAATATTCTGCTGTTGCTCAGCGGAGTGTCCTATTATTGGGTGAAGTCTGTTAGGTTTAGTTGATTTATAGTGAGTTTTAAGCCCGCTGTTTCCTTACTGATCTTTCATCTAGAAGATCTATATCCATCATTGAAAATAGGGTAGTGAAATCTCAACTATTACTGTGGAAGTTCTATTTCTTCCTTCAATTTTTCATTGAGTGTCATTGCATGCTTTATATATTTGGGGTCTCCTTGGTTTGGTACATATGTTTATAATTGTTATAGCTTCTTAATTAATTGATTCTTTTATTAATACATCATGTCTTTGTCTCTTATAATGAAGAAAAATGTGTACGTAACAAAAATATAGAGAGAATGTCTTTCTTTTTATATATATACATATATATACATATATATACATATATGTATATATATGTGTATATACACATATGTATATATATGTATATATATGTATATATGTGTATATACACATATATATACATATATATGTATATATATATGTATATATATGTGTATATACACATATATACATATATATATATACATATATATATATATATTTATCCTGAGAGAGACAGAGACAGTGTGAGTGTAGGAGGGGCAGAGAGAGAGGGAGACAGAGAATCCCAAGCAGACTCTGCACTCTCAGCATGGAGCCCGATGTGGGGCTCAAACTCACCAAAGTGTGAGATTATGATCTGAGCTGAAAGCAAGAGTCAGAGGCTTAACTGACTGAGCCACCCAGGCACTCCTAGAATGTCTTTCTTAAGTCTCTTTTGACTTCTGGTCCATTTTGTCTGAAACTAGTAGAACTACTCCAGCTACTTTTTTAGTCACTATTTGCATGGAATATAATTTGCCCATTTTTTCACTGTCAACATATTACTGTTTTTGACCTAAAGTTAGTCTTTTGGTAGCCAGTGCACATAGGAACATGGGTCACGTGGTAGGACCAATAAATAAAGAATAATAAAAAGCAAAAAAATAAAATAAAAAAATAAAGTCAGTCTTCTGAGGGGTACCTAGCTGCCTCAGTTGGAGGAGCACGTGACTCCTGATCTCAGGGTCACGAGTTCGAGCCCCACATTGGGTGTAGAGATTACTTAAATAAATAAATATTTTAAAAAATAAAGTGAGTGTTTTGGAGGCAGTGTATCCTTAATTATTGAGACCCATACTTGACTTTATTTTTTTCTCTATTCCTTAAGCTTTCCAAAATTGATATCCCCTTAATAAGATAAATTCCTTAAATTCCTTTACTTACCATCTCCAGTTGCCATCATTTATCATTTTGTTTCAGGATTCTTTTTTTTTTTTAATTATTTTTTAATGTTTATTTATTTTTGAGAGAGAGAGAGAGAGAGAGCACGAGCTGGGGAGGGCCAGAGAGAGAGGGAGGGAGACACAGAATCTGAAGCAGGTTCCAGGCTCTGAGCTGTCCGCACAAAGCCTGACGCAGGACTCAAACTCACAAACTGTGAGATCACGACCTCAGCCAAAGTTGAACACTTAACTGACTGAGCCACCCAGGAGCCCTGTTTCAGGATTCTGGTTAATAAAACAGCAAACATTTAGACAGTACGCATTATGTGCGTGCCACTGCCCTGAGAGCTTTCCTATGTTATTTCCATTAATTCTCACAACAACCGTATGAGGGTGGCACGATTTTTATGGGAAAACTGAGGCAAGGGGCTAAGAAATTTGCCCAAATCATAGGGCCATTAAGTGGCAGTCAGGATTTAAACCCACTCATTCCTGCTACCTCTCAGATAAGCCAATTCTAAAGCTGTTAGGAAAAAAATAAGCAAGATTACCCACGAAAAAAAATTTTAAACTACAATAATTAAACTTGTGCATTATTTTTTTTAGGTTTATTTATCAAAAGTTGCATGCTCTATTGACTGAGCCAGCCAGGTGCCCCAAACCTCTGCCTTATTAAAAAATATATATATCATTGAGGGGTTCCTGAGTGGCTCAGTTGGTTAAGCGCTTAGTCCAGCATCAGCCTAGATCGTGGTCTTGCCGTTCCTGAGTTTGAGCCCCGCATAGGGCTCTGCGCTGACAGCCTGTTTCAGACTCTATGTCTCCCTGTCTCTCTGCTCCTCCCCCACTCACGCTCTGTCTGTCTCTCTCTCAAACATAAACATTAAAAAACATGTAAACAAGAAGGGAAAAGCTTTAAAAACTTAAAATAAAATAAACTATCATTGAGACAGAATTAAAAATCCCAATAGAAGCTCAAACCCACCTGAGAACTTGTTATATAATAAAGGTGGCTTTCTGTAACAGCCTAGAAAAAGCAGATTTCAATAAATGGTATTGGAATACTGGCTAGTTGGATCCTGCTTCATACCTTACCATAAAATAAACTGTAGGTGGATCAAAAGATCTAAACACAAAAAAGTAGAATCAAAAATACCAGACACAAGCATGGCAACGTAATCTTGGAATGGGGAAGGCCTCAGTACAACAAATCCCTAAAAGCCATACAAAAATAGTAAGTTCTACCTAAAATAAATGTATGCCATACAAAATAATACAAAATAATAAATTCTACCTAAAATAAATTCATGCTGAAGACCACATACGCAGTCAAAACCTAAACTGGGTAAGACAGATTTAAGTCACGGACTAAGGACTGATTTCCTTAATGCAGAGAGAATTCTTAAAGATCATTAAGACCAACCACCTAATAAGGAAAAGGGGCAACGGATAGGGAACAATAGCTTAAGGCAAAAGAAAATACAAGCGGCTCTTAAATAAGATGTTCAACCTCAATCATAAAATAAAATCGAAGCCACTTTTTAATTTATCAGTCTGGCAAAATTACAGTATTAATACTGTATTGGTTAAAAAAATACTGTGTTGGCTTTAGCAACTATGTAGGGTTGGGTCTCGTCTTGTTTTAAAAAGATAAGAAAAATCAAAGCCAAATGATTTGTCTCAGGTGTAGGTTACTGACTAGTTCCTAATTTGTTGGACTCCAAAACCCATGTCCTTAATCAATGAACAGCGCTGCTTCCCATACACATTAATAATTAAAAAGAATTAAAAGAAGGTAATACTTGAGAATTTAGATTAGGGTTTCTCAATATCACTGCCATGGACGTTTTGGGCAAGGTAATTTGTTGCAGTGGGGAGAGCTGTCCTGTGCATGGGAGAATGTTTAGTGGCATCCTTGACATCTATCCACTAAATACCAATAAACCTATCCTCTACAGCCCCCTACCTGCCAATTTTGACAGCCCCAAATGTCTCCACACATTGCCAAATGACCCCTGGTAAAATTTCCCCGGTTGAGAACCGCTGCCTTCAATATTCCTACCTTCTAATGTAACCTAAGAGATCAAGAAAACAATATTATGCCCAAAGGTAGTCACTGTTGTAATACTGAAAAGCAGAAACATCCAGGGGTGCAATATGGATGAAAGATTTAAAAAAACTATGGCATATCTAGCCAGTGTATTACAGAGTTGTTCATAATGCCCATATGATGATGGAAACTAGAGAATTAAAAATTGATCCTTTAAAAATAATGGCTACAGGAGCGCCTGGGTGGCTCCGTCTGTTAAGCGTCCGACTCTTGATTTCAGCTCAGGTCGTGATCTCAGGGGTTTGTGAGTTTGAGCCCCGCATCAGGTTCCACGCACTGACAGTGTGGAACCTGCTTGGGATTCTCTCTCTCCCTCTCTCTCTGTGACCCTCCTGCACACACTCTTGCTCTCTAACTAACTAAATAAATAAATAAACGTAGACATGGAGGAAATGTTAACGCATGTTGCTAAGCAAAAGTGGCCAGGCTGAAAGGCTACGTGCTGTAGGACTCCAACTACACGACATTCCGGGGAAGGCAAAACTAGGGAGACAGCAAAAAGATCTGTGGTTGCCAGGAGTTACAAGTGGCAGGAGGGATGGACCAATAGAGCATAGATTTTTTTGGACAGTGAATCTACTCTGTATGACATGTAATGGTGGGCACATGTCATTATAGATTTGTCCAAATTACAAAGAATGTACAATGTCAACATTAGTACATTAGTGAACCCTAATGTAAACTATACTTCGGGTGATGACAATAATCAACATCGGGTCATACGTTAGTATGACTGTCTTACTTTGGCGGGGGATGTTGATAGTGGGGGAGGCTGTGCATGCGTGGAGCCGGAGTATATGGGAAGTCTCTGTATTTCTTGCTCAATTTCGCTGTGAACCCACAACTGCTCTAAGAAAGTCTATTTTAAAAAATAAAAACCTTCAGGCTTTAAAACATGTCTGACCTGTTCAAACTTTAGAGAAAAACATAATCTTCCCATTATTTATTCAGCTTCTTAGACATGCGATTAAGGACTAGAATGATCTTCCTTTGGCAAAATATGGTTCCATCACCACTGATAACCCAAATTAACGGTGCTGAGTGGGGACTTCAGTAACACATTCTCGTATCAGAGCAGTTAACAGCGAGTGCTAATGGGTCAGCCTTAAATTCAAACCTAGCCGAGGCACTTACCACCTCTGATTCCTTGGATCCATTACCGAGACCTCTGAACTGTCAATTTCATTTTCTTTTTTAAGTAGGCTCCACACCCAATGTGGGGCATGAACTCACAACCCTGAGATTAACAGTCGCATGCTCCACTGACTGAGCCAGCTGGGCCGTCTCCCATGAACTGTCAATTTCTTACTCGCAAAATGGGTTGTTATCTTAAAAAATGGTAGTCACCTAAAAATGCCTGGGACATAGGGGTCCAAAGGTCAAGGGAAAAATAAAACCACAATTGTGTTCTCATGAAAAAACAACTTACATATACGAATCTCAACTAAGTCCAAAATGTATTTTGGCGGTAGCAGGATACGTAATTTTAAGATTCAAACTTCTAGCGTCCAAATTTTCTATAATAAACATGTATTGTTCATACACAGGAGACATTTGTTTTTACAGAGAGCAAGTGCACCAGGCTCCATGCTCAGCAAGGAGCCCAACCTGGGGCTCGAACTCCTGACCCTGGGATCATGACTTGAGCCAAAATCAAGAGTCGGATGCTTAACCCAACTGAGCCACCACGCTGCCCCAGGGAACAAACATTTTAAAAACCATAGCACAAAAACTGTAGAAAAGAATATTTTATTGAAACAGTTTCTCAATTAACAATGGACCAAAGTACAATTTGACTCAAACCTGTCCAACCAGCCTTAACCGCTAGTGAAAGAACTCAAACATACAGGATGGGGTGGGACCCTTAAGTCTCACATCTGCCAATGTGGCAAAAAAAAAAAAAAAAAAAAGGAAAAAAGACAAAGGACAGACACAACCAGGTTCCCCCCTGCCCTGGGAGCCGGGTGGCGCTGTGGCTCCTGCTCCAGACGAACACTGGAGGACAGGCTCCCCAACATCGGCATGATGGGTAAAGAGCCTCCATCTTAGCAGAGCAATGCAAGAAAGGCAGGCCAGCCCACACCCTCTTCCTTCACCCACACGGCCTGCCTCCAAGAGGGCGAGGTGGTATTTTTACATTCACGCCATGGTCTCTCCTTCTCCCGGGGTCTTGGGATAGGGGCTCACAGTAGAAAGCACATTTTGGTCAGCCCAGGGGGCCAAGGGACCAGGGAAAGGCCGTATCTAGGAGGGCAGAAGACAGGAGAGCAGAGAGGGCCAGGAGTCACAGGGACACGGAGGGACAGGAACAGGGAAGATGCCGACTCCGACAGTGCTCGCAGGATGCTGGCATCCCACCCTGGCCACTCCGCACGCTTTCCTGTGTCTGAGAGGCCTTAAGTGGGAGCTCCCGGGTTTTCAGACGTCTCTCCCACAGAGGCGGCTGGCTTCCCTTCTTCACGTTCTTGCTGCCTACTCTGGCCACCGCGGGTGGGGATGGATCTAGCTTTACTGCAGCCAGTCCAGATGGAAAGGCTGGGGCAAGAGGCAGACGGCTGCCTTACTCACAACCGGAAGCCAAGGAAACCAGGGGAAGAGTCGTCACCGGGGATGGGGCCTTTTAGGGAAAGACAAGACCTTGGAGGAGGAAAGAGCATAGATAGGCACTCAGAAACCAGACCTGGTAACCAAGGCTCTGTAGACACTGGCCCCTGTAGGGGCGGACTTGGTAGTGGAAGAGGGAAGCAGGGAGGAGGACAGAGGAGACTGGAGACTCTCTAATAGCCCAGGGCATCCCTCTCCCACCTGCCAGGTCCATCGACCCCATCAACAGCCGATCCCTCACCCACCCACAGGCAAAGAATTAAGACATAATAGTGATTTTCCCCAAATGAGGGCCTGGATGGGTAAGGAACCAGGGGTGGGACTGGGAAATGAAACAATTTCAGTTTTTACCACAGAACCACTGCCGAAGGAACTGGTGAGCTGTCCCTTCCTCCCCCTTCTCCACACCTCCAATCAAGGTGAGAGAAAAGGAACCGAAGCCTCTGAAGGCAGGAGCAACCCCTCCCCCGACCCTCGATGTTTAATAAATAGAGGAGGTAGGAGAAGGGGGAGGGGTGAAAGGGGGAGCTGGGGGGTTGGTTATAATTCATCATTCTTCAAAGTCCGCTTCTGTCCTGTCGGCTGCTCCTTCTGTTCCGGTTCTGCTGGGAGTGGGGAAGAGCGAAGGAATGCCAGCAGCAGGTGAGACAAAGGTAACTGGCCCCGTTCCGGGCAGATCCTCCCCGCTGGGCCCTACTAGGCTTCCCGGGTGCCCCCAGCCCCATGCTCACCTGCTCCAGGACCTTCTAACTCCAGAGGTTCGGTGTCTGCCTGTTCAGATCCTGCTTTTGGGAGGAAGAGGTTAGCCTCTGCAGAAGGGAGGAAGGGACTAATGAAAGGGTTGGCAAACTTTTTCTAGAAAAAGACAGATGGCGAATGTTTTAGGGGTTGTGGGCTACACCCGGCTTCTTTGCACAGACATGCTTGTGTGGATATGTAAGAACCTAAAAACGTAAGGGCTGTTCACAGCTTGTGGACCTTCTAGAAACAGGCTGTGCCTGCAAGTCTGCCGACCCCTAGGCTTAGCAATATCCATATTCCCAATCACTTTCTTCAACTCACCAGTCTCTTTCTCAGGTTCTGAAATGGGCTTTGCATCTTCAGGCTGGCCTGGAGGAAAACCAGGGGTAAAATGTAGTCCCCGGAGGGAAAGGAGGCCTTCTTCCCGCCCAGTGGCACCTGGAGCCAGGCACCCTGCCCTCACCTGGTGGAGGGATGACCTTCTCTGCTTGGTCACTGGCACTGGCATTGAGGGGAGGCTCTGCCCGGGTTGCATTCTTGTCCTTGGGCCGGGGCCGGGGCTTGGTAAACTTGGCCTTGTTGAGCAGATACTGCACCTCACGGTCCAGGGCCATCATCTTGGCCTCGATGTCTTTTGAGAGCAACACGGGTTTCTCTGTGGCGGGAAGCTTGGCCTGCTCGGCCACGGTCGCATTCTTCCAGGCCTGTGGGTGAGCCCAGGACAGGCTCAGAGCTAGCCCTGGAGAGGGTAGGTTATCTCTGGCCCGGATGAAATACACCCCAGACCGGCCCTAGGCTTTTCCCTCAGATGGCAAACCACTCCACTACTCCTGGCCGTCAGCCCCACGATGGTAAGCAGACTCTTCGGAACGGCATCCGAGGCTCCCCACAAAGGAGTCCCAAACTCGTAGCCATGTCTGTGGCCTACAATACTAGGGACCAACTACAGCTGAAGCTCTTGATTGATTATTCCCTGGTCTCTCCACTTCTGAGCTCTGGCTCAATATCACTCTCCACACACCCAAAAGGAAGAGTTCCGGCCTCCCGTGACAAGTCTTCCCTGGCTCACCTTCTGAGCGCAGCTCAAGCCCCAGCTGCTTGGAGCAGCTGCTCTAACCTCAGAGGGATGGGCTCTGCTGCTCCTGCAGTCTGACAAAACTCATGGCCGTGACCCTTGCTTGGGGCTAATCAGACGTGGCCTCAAATGTAAATGCCTTCCGCCTTCCCGATTAGCTGCCGGGCCAGGAGGCAGCAGTAGCTGCTGAACCCCGGTTTCTCGGCATCTCCTCTCTGCCCAGCATAGCACACCTTGCCAGGGGAGCATCCCAGTAAGTGTTCATGCAGGGATTGATTACCCAGGTCTCGTTGATGACTTTCTCTAGCGTTGTCATCTCCACCTCAGTGAAGATCTGCTCCATCTCTGGGATGAGCCGGGCGCCCCTGTAAGCCAGGAAGGAGACGGTGAGCCCAGGGGAGAGAGGGATCTGGGGTGTGGGCATGGGAAGCTGATGGACTTCCAGGCTTGGCAGGACCGAATAAGGAAGAAAATCGAAGGGGCTGCTCACTTGAGGAACATGCTGGAATGGTTGAGGAGATTATCAAGGGCAGCCAGCCGTTCAGGCCACTTCTTGCGCTCTTCTACCCGAAAAAACAACCCGTGGCATAGCTTCCTCAGCTCAGTCAGCTTCTCCTTCAGCATCTGACGGATGCAGGGTGGGAGTGGGCAGAGGGGGTTGAAGGGATGAGAGGCTGGCCCTGAAGCCGGCCCCGCGTCCTTCTCCTGGCCTCACACCCCAGCTCTCCTCACCTTCTCCGACCTTCTGCCTGTAAAGAGCAAAGCGAGGGCTCCCATCCCACCCACCACGTCCTGGGAAGCCGCTTACCACTGTGGTGGCCCCAAAGCCCTCGTCCTCCAGCCAGGCGGAGGCAGCGCCGAGTTTCCCAGAGATCTCCTCGCGCTGCTCCTCTGTGGACACTTCCTGGTACTCGGGTTGGTACAGTTTGTCCTAGAGAGGTGCACACGGGCCCAAGCATGCACCGAACCCCAAGAGCAGGGCTCACAGAGGCAGACCCTCCTCAGACACAGGTCCCGGGGCAGCTGTGTCTCCCAGCCCACCAACCTGGGTCTCAAAGATAAAAGCTTCCAAGCTGTTGGCAGCCTTTTCCCGTTCCTGCTTCTCTAGGTCTCGGGACGTCAAGTCTTGAAGTCTGTGGGATGACAGAAGCAAGCACGAGGGAGAGAGCATGTTGACCTCAGACCCTGGGGCAGACGGCTCTCCCTCCCATGGGTGCCACTGCCCTTACCACCCTGTGCGTGCATGCTCACACACACACGCACGCGCGCGCGCACGTTTCTACTCACTTTTGCACTGAGTGGGCCAGCTCATCCTCGGGCAAGTCAGGCAGGTCCAGAACCACCAGCTCCACCCCAATCTCCTCTACCATTCTTTGCTTCCGGGCAGGCTTCTGCTTCTTTTCTTCCTCTGGGGCTGGAGGGGCAGCCTCAGACCCTGCCTCCTTTTTCTCACTTGGCTTCTGGTGGGGGAAAGAAACGAGGAGGTCAGGAGAAGCTCAGGTCCTTTTATTCCCCACAGGCAGGCATCTATTCCCTTCGCCTCTGGCTCACCTGGGCCTCAGGCTTTTCCTCGTTTTCTTTTTCTGTGGCCTTTTCTTCCTCAGGAACCGCAGCCTCCTTCGGCTCAGTGGGTGGGGGCGGAGAGGTGTCCTCCACTGGGGCCTCCGCCTCCTCCTTGAGCTCCGCTTGCTCTCCAGGCTCATCCTTGCTCCCCTCAGCAGGGCTCTCCTCTTCCTCCTGGGAAACAAGAGGTCCCCAGCAGAGCCTATGGATGAATCGCTCAGCGGGCAACGCCAAATCCCCCAGGCTCTGCTGCGAAGGGGCCTGCTGCTCCCAGCACAGCCTGGGGACAGGCAGATGACCATAGGGTCACAGGCTGTGCAGACTACGGCAGGCGGTCTGGTCGGAGGAGCAGTGCTTCGAGATGAAGGGAATGTGCCCTGGAGCCCGAGCACAGGGACAGCTCAGGGTCCAGAGGAGGGTATGGTTCACTCGGCAAGGGCCCGGGGAAAGCAGGGACGGGGGGGGGTCTAGTCAGTCCTAGGCAGCTGGAATGCCTGCCCCCAATCCCTCCCTGCCTCTGTTGCTACTACCCGGCCCCATTCACCATCCTCCAAGCTCCCCTGGCTCCGTGCTGGCCTTACCTGGACAGTGTCTGTACCGTTCTCTTTAGTGTCTGGTGTGGTACCACCTCCAAACAGGCTGGAGATGGTGTTGCCAAGTTCTAGGAGGAAGAAAACCCAAAGACTCAAAGGGGCCACAGCAGTGACACCACCTCCTTGCCCAAGGGCAAGGTCTGCCCGCCTCCCCCAGAGGCACACAAGTACATCCTCTCTCACACATACACGCACACGCACACACACACACACACACACACACTCATCTCACTGGTCAAGGTAGATTCCTCCTCTGGGCTGTCCTCCACCAATGTCTCAAACACAGACTCCACCTAGAAACAGGGATGCGAGGTGACGAGACGCACACGCTAAGCCACCTCGTCCCCACAAACGTCCTGCCACAGTGGGTGTCTACTCACACACATCCACGTGACCCGTGGCGGTGCTGGCCTATTCCCTCACCCACCTTCTTCTAAGGGATCTTGAATCAAGTCATCACTACCCCCCTGGATTATGAGCCCTCCTGAGGACTGGGTCATAGCTCCTTCTTTCCCTCACGGCCTTGCACTTCTCCACTTGACGACAGAATGGGCCGTGATTTCCCATGGTACCTTCTAAAAGATGTTAACACCCAGAACTATTTTTTTTTTTTTTTTTTTTTTTTAAGTAGGCTTCATGTCCAGCGTGGAGCCCAGCACAGGGCCTGAACCCACAACCACGAGATCAAGACATGAGCTGAAACTAAGAGTTGGGACTCTTAACTGACTGAGCAACCCTGGCGCGCCCCCCCCCCCCCCAAGACCCGAACCATTCTTTGAGAACGGATTACTTGGCCATTCTACAGATCCTGAAATTTACAACATCTGTAACTTTTTATAGGCCCTGAACCACCAGGTCCCTGGTGAGCTGTGTTTAGAGCCAGGACTTATCCACCTCCATAAGCCTCTCCCGCTTATCATGTTCTAATACCAGGTGGAACCGCTCTGCAAAGGCTGGTGGGGCCTGGACCCTTGCCCTGTACCCACGGTCTCATTCTGCTCTCACCCTGATGAGGCTGAGCACGCCACTCTCGTCCAGGTTGAAGTGAGCCTTGATGCCCTTGGACTCGTAGTCGGGATACTTCTTGAAGCTCTCACCCACACCTTTCAGCTTCACTGTGGTCAAATTCTGGGAGCCAAATACCCTGATTGGGGAGGAGAGAGCAAGTCCAGGGAACTCAGCCAGCCAGCCTCCAGCCTTTGACTACAAGGCCTCCCAGCACAAAATGTTGGGCCCTCCAGAGAAAATGCTCACCCCAATCCTGACCGCACAGCCCGCTTCCCCGTCAGCCCCGTGGCCCCAGATCCTCCCTTCTGGAGCCCCCACCTCGCCCCACCCTCTCACCGAAGATCCTCGGGCCCCAGGAAGCCCAGGTCACCATAGTTGATGTGGAAGTTAAAGTCATGGTTGTAGCGGTTAAAGGTGATGACTTTGCGTTGAGGGTAGGGCCCCATTCGGGAGAAGAGAACACGCTTATTGTGCTTCAGGCTGCGAACCCCAGGCTCCTCCTCCACCTCCCTTGTGAACTCCACCTACACAGCAGGCAGAGAGGAAGCACACTGGAGAGCCAGAGCAGGTTCTGGGGTAAGGGTACGTGGAAGCCGTCAACTGGCAGAAAACAAGTGTACAGGCTACGGCAGACGAGAGAAACCACCCTCGGTGAGGCGATCAGACAGGCCTACTCACCAGGATGGGGTAGATCACCGCATCTCGCACTACAAACGGCTTCACCTTGAAGGCTTTACTGAGCGCAGCTGCCTGGTACACAGCCCCCATGGCAGCTGCTTCGTCTGCGTTGATGTTCTTCCCCAGTTCCTCCCTGCAAAAGTCCTGCGCTTCAGCACGTTTACTCTGGAGCACCCAGCCTGGCCGCCCTCTCCGCAGCCCTGGCCCCAATGCCTCAGCACCCACACTCACTTGCCCACAGCCTTCAACAGCACCTCCTGAACTTTGGGGACCCGAGTGGCCCCACCAACCAGGATCACCTGCTCAACCTCATCCTACAGACAGAGAATGGGAAATGGAACGGCACATCATCAGCCCTCCTCCTCGGCACCGACGCATCCGGTGACATTCCCGCCCCCTCCCCCCTGCCACCTAACCACTTTCTATCCCACATGCCCCCCACCCCACGCCCACATCTCACTACCCCCTCACCAAATTCATTTCGGCACTGTGGAGGGCCTGCTGCACAGGCCCGGGCACCCGCTCAAATAAATCTGCACACAACTCTTCAAACTCCGCACGGGTCACTTTTGCCTTGAAGTCCACATCATCCATCAGGCCCTCGATCTAGGAGGAGGATGGGGCAAGTCAGAGCGCCCACCCAGGTCCTCCTCTTTGGGGGGGCAGGTCAGAAATCGAGGGAATTGGACTTTGGGAGAATGGTAGGAGGCCTGGGAAGAGGGATGGGCCACACCGCACACAAGGGGCCTAGCTCAGGATGGAGAATATTTGCCCTCGACCAGCCATGAGTGGGCACCTGTGCCATGTGATCAGCGTTGGCACTCAGGACGGTTTTGAGTCGATTCGCCTCCCGTAGCAGCTTGGCCATGGCACGGGGGTTCTCCCGCACATCCTTAGCTCCCTGGCCCTTCCGCTGCTTGTTGAAAAGCCTTGCCAGGTGCTCACGCAGCCGGAGTTCCATCTCCAAGCCCCCCAGGGTGCGGTCAAATCTATCCAGGGAAAAGAGACAGAAAAAGCGTGAGGAACACACAGTGTCCCTTCATCGACCTAGGAACCTCACCTTCCTCCCACGTGGCTGACACCTCAGTGGCAGTTCACGTGCGTATCCAATCCACCGTACTTACTGGGCACTGACTATCTGTTTGTCTCTGGAGATGCAATTAACAGCAAACAGACAGGGAATCTGCTGTCAAGAAGCTTACAGTCTAGCATCGAACAATTACACGAAAAAAAATGCCAACCACCCCGAGTTATAAGGGAGACAGACAACAGCGTTAGAAGACGTAGAAGGGAAATGCCCCCTATTTACAGACGCCATAGAAAGTTCTGTGGAGATGTGATGCCTGAGCTGAAACCTGCAGGATTGAGTGGAGTTAATGGGTTGAAGAGCAAACAACCCTAGATGGAGGGAACAGTGTGCATAAAGACCCTGAGGTGAGAAACAGCCCAATGAATAAGCTCCAAAGGACAGGCATGGTAGAACTCAAAAAGCAAAGGCTCTGGGTAGAGACAAAAGGGAGGAGTCAGAGCTCTCACAGGCCACGATAAAGGTCTGGAACCACTAAGTTTTTTTTTTCCTTTGAAAGAGAAAGCTGGCAAGAATGTGGGCACGTGCGAGAGCAGGGGAGAGGGGGCAGAGAGAGAATCTTAAGCAGGCTCCAGAGCCAAATCAAGAGTCCGATGTTCAACCGACTAAGCCACCCAGGCACCCTGCCACTGAAGGCTTTTAAAGAAATAGACTATACTCAGGTTGGCATTTTGAAAACAACCTTCTGGCTACAACGTGGAGAAAGAACTGGAGGGGGGCCACAGTGAAGACGGGGAGACCTTCTATCGTAACCCTGCAGGTCAGAGATGATGGAAGCTGGGACTAGAGTGGTGGAGGAAGAACCGCACAGAAAAGAACGGCTCAGAAAATCAGACCACGTCACCAGTAAGTACACTGAAAGTGACAAGAACAAGCAAATGACCGCATCTGACATTGCGCATGGTCGGTAGCCCCACGGATTTCCTAAGTAATAGCTCTCGGTAAGTTCCCTGCCTTTCAATCTTCCCAAACTGTCCCCTTCTCTCTCCATCTTTCCCCGGTTCTTCCAAGAGGTACCCTACAGTGACCGATGCTTCAGGAGAACGTTCGTGCAGGGAGCGGGAAAAGGAGGCAGCTGCCCCTCCAAGAAGAAACCCCCGACCCGAAGGTGTCTCAGCAAGTACCCACTTACCCCACTCCCCGGATCTGCAGCTGTGGCTGCATCCCCGCCTCCTTAGTCTTCACCGTCTGGTAGGTGACAATGGTGCACACGGTGCTGCCAGAGCCCATGTCATAGAACATGACGTTCTGTGGAGACACCGAGACAACTGTCACGGAAACCTTCTCTAACTCCAAGGTGCTGTATCGACTCTCCACTGAAAGCCGAAAAGCCCCAACGCTAGCCGAGAGGGGCCTGGTGTTGCATTTTGTCAAGGGCTAGTCGTGCAAACGAGATGCAAAACAGAGTCAAGCGGTCTCCGTCGTCACAGCCAGCCAGCCTCCAAGTCCGGTGAGAAGTTCCTCCCCAGCTCACCTGGGCAGTGGTGTTGATATCTTTCCGGCGGAAGACGCCGTAGCTGAGGGCGGTGGCGGTGTTGTCATTGATGAGCTGTAGCACTTTGAGGCCAGCCATGCGAGCCGCCTGCAGCACAGCTCGGCGCTCGGCCTGATTGAAGAAGGCTGGCACGGTGATCACTGCATCCTTGATGGGCTGCTCTACAGAGGGCAACAGACCAGGGTTCCCACCAGCTCCATACTCAAGACGACCCTTTCCGAGTCTTGCTACTAGTGACCTTCTGGGCCAAGTAACTCTTTGCTGTGTGGGGCTATTCTGTGCATTGTAGGATCTCGGGCAGCATCCCTGGCTTCTGCTCATTAGATGCCAGTAGCAGCTCTCCAGTTGTGACAACCAAAGATGTCCTCAAATATGGCTGGCTGTTCCCTGGGAGGCAAAACTGTCCCACTGAGACCCTAGGGAACCTGGCCACCGCTGGCCCCACCTTAGCTGCTCACCTGCAAAATCTTCAGCCAGGGAACGTGAGTAATTGAGGACCATGCCGAGTACCTCCTCAGGTGAGAACTGTAGCTGCCTGTGGGGAGGGGATGAGTTAAAGGCAAGGACAACCATGAGCAGAGGAGCCCATGAGGCCCACTGAGCCCACTGTCCCCAGCACAACACTCACGGACTGATCTGGAAGTGCACAGTCTGCCTCTGTGGGTCGAAGCCTAGCTCATGCTCTGGAAAACGGGCTCTGTAAAGGGCCACATGGGGGTTTCCCTCCTGCTTCCCCAAGAGGTGCTGGAAGTAACGCAGTGTCGCCTTTGGATTCTTGATGGCCTGAGAACAGATAAATAAGGAATATGGCGTGAGGTTCCCAAGTCCACCATCACCTACCTCTCACATCAGAGGCTGATAAGAGAACAGGCTCTGGGGTCTGACATCTCTTTTCTGCCCATCGCTTATGGGAAGGGGGTGGGCTGTTAGCTCACCATGCTTGCTGCACTGTCTCCAAAGAATCTTTCATTTTCTTTCAGGGTCACAGTCACTGGGGTTTTCCTCCGGGATTCCCTGAAAAAAAAGAGACACAGGGCCCAGGTGCCTACAGCAGGATGTGGATTCAGGAGCCTCAACACCCCAAACACAATCACTCCGACACCAGCCCGTTGTGGGCCCTAGCAAGAATACACTCGGGCTAGGAGCACAGACTTCCCTCTTCCCCCACCCCTGACACTGGGGCCGCCCTCACTTGTTCAAGACAATTTCCATGGGCACTCCGGGTTTGACGATGGCCACCTTCATGGACTCGCTGCCCAGGTCCACAGACATCACTGCCAGCGTGTCTGAAAAAGAAAGAGATTTGTTGATTACCCCCTGTTCCCCAACACTCCTGAGTCCCCTCTAACCAAAGCACTTCACCCTCCAAAGAGAAGGAAAGATAGCAAAGATAAAACCCTAGGTTCAGCAACTCAAGAGTCCAACTTCCAACTAAAAGCCTCCTCTCCCACCATAGTTCATTCATCAATTCTTCTTTTGAGCCCACTACTGGGGTACATACCACTCAGTGCCAACAGATCTGCCAAGAGCACAGCCATCAAGGCCCAACAGGCTAGTCTCCTTGGCCTCTGCCTCCTGACGGTGGCTGCCATTGTGCCTCTGAGGGAGGAGAAAAACAACACTTGTAACCGGATGCCCTGAGTGAAGAAGACAGAAACTCATCCCAGAACAGAGAAGCTTTAAGATTCATACTCCACCCTCACCAGGGGGCAAAGGGGCCTACATCCCCCTCCCCACCCTCCTGATAAGGACCCAGCACTCTAATCACACAAAGCGTCCTGGACTCCATCCACCACATCCCTAAACAGGGAAGGTACCGGGACAGGAGAAAGGAGACCAGAGCCTTCCGTCCACGGCATAGGCTGTAACTGGCTCACCCTAGCACTGCCCCTGCTGTTAGACACCTGGGGTGCGGCCAGGGATCCCCACCCAGAGCTCAACTGCCTCCCTACACCTGGAGCTCTCCCGCTGGCGGGGAAAGCCAGGCCGGGCCTGGACGGGAACTGAGAAGTGGTGACGTTGGAGGAGGCTGGGATGTTAGAAGGGCCTGTCTCCTCCTCGGTATCCTTTCGGGTTGTCCCGCCCGCCGCCCGTTCTCCATCCCAACCCCCCGCCCCGCTGCCTACACAGACGCCGCGCCTGCAACGGTAAGATTCCTCGCCGGGCAGGTACCGAGTCCCCCGAGTTCACCTAAGCGTCACCTGGCGAAGGCGGCGGCTCCCACCCCCGGAAACGCGGCCCGGCCCTCCCCTAAAGCGTGGGGGCGCCCCGGGACCGAGCTGCGGGGTCAAGCGCACCGGCGTCCGTGCGGCCCTTGCTCCCGCTACCGACCCGCCCCCGGAGCTAGCACGTTGCCTCTCCTAGGAGGGGTGGCCGGCTCCCATCGCCATCCCCAACCCCGTTACCGCTTGCCTGCGCTCCTGCGGCCCCAGCTCTGGGACAAACGCGGCGGCGGACGTACCCACGAGGCCGGCAGGGCGCCCCCAAGCCCGCGCCCTTCACAACTCCCCTCGGTTTGCAAACTGTTACATTAGCCACCAATCTCTCCGCGGCGTCTCGCGCACCAGCCGGCCCCGGACGCGGCGCGCGCTCATTGGAGCCTCGGCCGCCCGGCCCTGCGCCGCGCGCCGGGCCCCGCCCCCATCGCCGCGGCGCGCGCTCCCATTGGGCCACGTCCTAGGCCCGCCCCCTCCTCCGTCGCCGGCTTCAGTCTGGAGGCTGCCGAGGGGCCAGTCCGCCAGTTGTGGGTGGGAAACGGCCGACGCCGGCTCGGGATTGGGCCACGTCATGGGGCCTGGCGCGCGCCCCGGTGCGTTCCGGGACCTTTCCGGCCTCGGCGCTGGATGCCGGACTGCCGGTATCGGGAGTGACTCGTGCCCGGTGCAAGTGAGCACCCGGACAGTCCCGCAGTCGGTCCCCTTACTCCGGTCACCAGGGGAGCCCCGGCCGAGGAGCAGGAATGACCGGCATCCCCTCCGCAGCCACGCGGAAGAGGCTCTCGCTTGCTGGTTGGTATTGAACTGCTTAGGCTTCGGATAGAAATCCAGAATGGCTACGCTTCAGGCTTGGTCCACCCCCACCTTCGTTTCACCTTAAAGACACCAAGACAGATCTTCGCTGGTGGGACAGACATAACAGAACTTGGCCTGGACCCCTTACTCTAAGACCCATTTTTCTGAGACAGGATATTCCAAAATGGAAAGCGCTGCACGCAAAAGACACTTTTATCTATGAGGCTGTGATCAACTGAGCATAAATGCATCACCTCATGTTTCCGTTCCTTTAAATCTTGTATATCTTCTTTTTTCCTGCTTCTGTCAGAATTAAAGTATCTCGGGCAGGTTTGGCGCTCCTCCCTCCCTTCTGTGTACTTCATAGCCTAATGGAAGTGTGCACAGCGCTTGGAGAGCTCACTTTTCTTTTTTCAACCTGCCCCACCCCCACCCCCACCCCCACCCCCGTTTTGTTGACCTGAGCGCACTTTTCTTAAATGTGGAAAATCGGTCTCCTGTATCCTCCCTCTTCCGAAATCGACTCCTAGCCTCCCTTCGCAGAAGGTTCCCTAGAAGGTCCTGGCTGTAACGGCCAGGACATGTTTAAGGAACTCTTAACCTGTTCCTTTCCCTACATTTTTCATGATGCTTAGGGAGGCAGGGTAGTCAGGTGTCTGTACTTGGAAGATAAACACATCTACTGGTAGTATCAGGGAGAGGTCTATTTTTCTTCCCTTTGTGGACTGTTCAGTCTTCGTGTAGAGAGACCTTGGTAGAAATAAGGGGAAATAAATCCCTTTGATACCATGCTCAATCTCACTCTTTCTGGAATTATCTACTGTTAACAGCGTGGTGTGTAACCTTCCAGGCCTCCTCCTGGGCATTTACGGACATTTGTTGAAATCTGTAGCTTTTGCTTTCTTTTTAAATGATAAAATGTTGTGTAATGAAGTTTGTTTGCAGCTTGCATTTTGTCCCCCTTTTTTTTGAAAGTAATAACATATCACGGAGCGTTTTCCGGATCAGTGTGTAAAGATTCACCTCATTGTTTACTGCTGTAGAACATTCCATAGCATGGGGGTTGGTCAGCCACAGTGATGGATATCTAAGTTGTCATTTCAGTTCTATGAGACATGCTAAGTTGTCATTTCAGTTCCACAGAGAAAGATTTTGTTACTGTATGACTGACCCAACTTTTGGGTAGCAGTCTGGTAGGATAGATTCCATCCATTTCAAACAGATTATTCATTTCTAATATTTATTGGGCCTCTGTCAGATATAAGCATTGCACTAGGTGTGGGATTCCAGAGATGGGGATGACCATGTCCTTGCCTTTGGAAAAGTCAGTCTGTTGGGAAACATGTTTATGGTTTCAGTGCACTTATTTATTTGTTTTTTTTAGTTTATTTTTTGAGAGCGAGAGGGGAAGGGGCAGAGAGTCAACAGCAGAGGGTCCGATGTGGGGCTCGAACTCATGAACCTCGAGATCATGCCCTGAGCTGAAGTTGGACGTCCAACCGACTGAGCCACCCAGGCGTCTCTCAGTGTACTTATTAAAAACCTATTGAATGTGTGCAAATTGGGACACTAAGAAAGTCAGTTTGATCTGCTCCTAAATGAGCTCCCATCCTCGGGTTATCCTTGGTGGGAGTACAGTTTTGCTGCAGCTACGGTTTTCAACCTGGGTATCTGTCCCCTTGGGAGGTGCAGCAGGTGCGAGTGCTCTGGAGTCACCTGTTTTGTTTTCTGACCAGAGAGGACCCTAGTGTTTCACAAGAACAAGTTGTAAAATGATGGGAAAATGTTAAGGTAAAACACCTGATTTAGATTGACGAAGGCAGCTGAATTCACTAGTTCTCACTTAGAACAACATGTTAAGAACATTTGAGGACTACATCGCTTCCCCCACCCTGAGCAGAAACCCTAAAGTTGCCATCTTGCAGGACATGTGCAACTGTCAGAAGATTAAAGTGAACACATTAGCAGGAGCATGTGCATACGTTATAAACCGTGCATGTTACATCATGTGCTGAGGGCAGTGTTAATCAGGACAAACATCCTGGTTCAGGAGAATTTTAAAAATTAGTTGTCGGGGCGCCTGGGTGGCTCAGTCGGTTAAGCATCCGACTTCAGCTCAGGTCACGATCTCACGGTCCGTGAGTTCGAACCCCGCGTCGGGCTCTGGGCTGATGGCTCAGAGCCTGGAGCCTGGTTCCAATTCTGTGTCTCCCTCTCTCTCTGCCCCTCCCCCGTTCATGCTCTGTCTCTCTCTGTCTCAAAAATAAATAAACGTTAAAAAAAATAAAAATAAAAAAAATTAGTTGTCATTCAGCAACTTCCATCTTAGGTTTAGGTAATGTTTATATATATTCACTAAGAGACTGTTTGTAATAGCTTTATTCATAACGGCCCCAAATTGAATATTACCTAAATGCCTATCAATAGTTGGATGAGTAGGGGTGCCTTGGTGGCTTAGTCGGGTAAGCATCCAACTCTTGATTTCAGCTCAGGTCATGATCTCGTGGTTCGTGAGATCAAGCTCCATGTTGAGCTATGCACTGACAGCTCAGAGCCTGCTTGGGATTCTCTCTCTTTCTCTCAAAAAAATAGTTGGATCGGTAAATAAATTGTGGTGAATTCACACAATATAATTCTATACAGCAATGAAAATGGCCTATGATTACAGTCTGCGACTTAACTAAAGCCCACAAAGCTAATAGTGAAAGAAGCCAGAAGCTAAAGGGTACATACTTTATGATTTCAGTTATATAAAGTTTAAAACCAGGCAAAACTAAGCTATGGTGATAGAGGTGGAAACGGTGCTTACCCTTGTGGGGTTCTAGTGTTTAGAAGAGGACATAACACGCTTCTTGGGGGTGCTTGCCGCGCTCTGGTTACCATGCTGGTTGCAATGGCTTTGTGAAAATTTAATGGGCCATGGTATGTATGCTTTTCTATATATGTTATACCTTAATAGAATTTTTAGAAGTTATTTTAGAAAATTTTTAGAAGTTATTTTGTGTCACTCAAAAGACTAGAAAGTTTGATTTTGCTGGAACCCTGAGACAGGGGAAAACTCACTTTTAGCAGGAGAGGCTGTACCTAGATAAGTTTTTTTTTTGTTTTTGTTTTTATTTTCTATTTCTTCACCAATGGTTTTAGAATTACGAAAGAAATGTGATTGAAGAAAACTGAAGAACATAGGAAAAACAAATAGTAAAATAAAAATCACCCACAATTCCATTTTTTAAACACTTAGCATTCTGATGTATATGCACACACTTTAAACTTTAATGGAGATAATATTTTGTGACTGTAATTCCGTTAATTTTCCTATGTCATTTTTCCTCTACAGAATTTTCAGTGGCTATTTTTATAGACTTGTATAAAGAACTACAATAATTTTATTTACCAACATTAGTATTTGACAATTATGTTGCTTCCTTTTTTCCCTTCTATTATAAAATTGCAGTAGACACTTTTATTGACAGATATTTATGCAAATCTGTCCCCTATAATCTACTTAGGATAAATTCCTAGAAGTGCCTATGCAGGCTTAAATTCCTCTTTAGGCATTTGATACATATTGCCAAGTTGCCCTCCAGAAAAGTTTACCATATGCACTACCAACAGCAGTGAATGACAGCCCCTGTATCTTTAATAATACTGTTAAGGATACAGGGGTGCCCGGGTGGCTCAGCTGATTAAGCATCTGACTCTTGATTTCAACTCTGATCATGATCTCACTGTTCATGAATTTGAGCCCCACACTGAGGAATGCAGAGCCTGCTTGGGATTCTCTCTCTCTTTCAAAATAAATAAAACTAAAAAACATTGGAAAAAAATACTGATGCAATTCTCCAGTCCTGGTATTATGAATTTGAATTGGATGGAGTGAGGAGTGGATGAGGAGACAAAGTACTGGGGACATTTCCCAGTTTGCATTGAGATGGGAATGATTATGTGTCCAGAGAAAGCAAGGTTTTTGTGTTCTTGAATTCTGTGATTTCACGAACACCTAGAAAATCACTCAGATTTATGAACAAATTTATGGAATTGACTTCTAAAAACAAAAATTGAAATCAAGCACCCAGGGGTGCCCGGGTGGCTCAGTCGGTTGAGTGTCCGACTTCGGCTCAGGTCATGATGCCACGGCTTGTGGGTTCGAGCTGACAGCTCAGAGCCTGGAGCCTGCTTCAGATTCTGTGTTTACCTGCCCATCCCCTGCTCATGCTCTGTGTCTCTTTCTGTCTCTCAAAAATAAACAAATATTGTTTAAAAAATAAATCAAGCACCCAGAATATGGGGCTTCAGAGTTGGACAGACGTGGATTTGCCTGTAAGCACTACTTCCTACCTGTGTGACTCTAGGCAAGTTGTTTAGCTTTCCTGAGCCTCAATTTCCACATCATTAAAAGCGACACGCTGGTACATGCCTCACAAGGTTGATGTACAAGGGGGTAAAGTGCTTAGTAGAGTGCTTGGAACATCCTAAGCACCAAGTACACGTTAGTTAACCACTTGTTTTTATTATTACTCTAGAGAAATACAACTTAAAAATGGGCACTACTGCAGTTGTTAAAAGCTTGGTTAAGTGCTTTGCCAAGTTCATGGGGAATTTCCCTTCCCTTTTTTTTTTTGGCCAGATTTTCACAATCAATAATGAGCTAATTGCTTCCTCCTGTTTCCCTGTAACTTTGGAACCTGTATGGGGAGACCTCTGAGTTTGTTGCTGAAGCGGAAACTTTAGCTGTCCTGTTGTTAAGGTGGAAACTTTTGATAGCCTTTTAGGGGTTAAGAGAAAAAAACCCAGACTTTTCAGTAGTCTAAAAAATGGTTTTCTACCCAGAGAGCCACATGAGGCAGGAAAACAACAACAACAACAAAAAAAACAAAACCTGATAGAAAATAAAAGTTTGAAGCCAAAACAAGAAAAGTTCCTGTTTTGCTCCAGTGAATATGACTGTTTTATACATCATGGGCAGCATTTTGCTAATGCAGAAAAGAGAGGCCATTGCTAGGCAATCCTTGATTCTGAGTTGCGATCCCTTTAATTTCAAGCTAAAGACTTGAATTGCTTCTTTAGTCCCTTCAGAACTCAAAGTTCTCCAAATGCAGAACTGTAACAATTAGTACATCATTTTCTGTGTAGTTTCTCTGCTTATCTTCCTCACTATACTGAAGTTCCTGGATTCAGACAAGTGTAACAAAAAGACAAATCCTGGTGTATGTTCTGACAAGTACAGCCTAGCTTCACACTCCAGAAAAGCATCTAATTAATGGTTAGGGAACTGAAGAACTTTGATGTGCTTGCCCAGAGAGTCACTTGAACCTCACAGAGACTCCCGTTTCTCACCGGAGATAATGATACTTCTGTAGATGGTTGCTAGGAAAGTCCATAAAAAGTGAAAGCACTCTGTTAGGTATAATTAATTGTATGAAATTCAGGGCTGGTTACTGGCAGTCATTTCTATGTCTCTCTCCCATGGTGGTGGTTGAGCTCCCTAAAGGGCAAGAACCACCTCTTGTTCATATTTATATTCTGGGCGTTTAGTACAATTGCAGGGATAGTGAGTACTTGATACACGTTTGTCTAAAGGAGGAAGGGAAGGAAGGCAGTGAGTCTGAAGAAATGCAGTGGGTCACCAATCCCTGCCTTTGTACCCTCATCAATAAGACCAAATGGGCATCGGCCTTCCCAGGTTCAAATAGGAAGTAGGAAAACTCTGGACCTCTGCCGTTAGACAGTAGGGGGAGCACCTCAGTCAACAACAAAGATGCCACTCTGCTGTTCACGTCTCTATATTTCACATTGCTTGTTTTCTTGAAAAGTGACTTATGTACAACCTTGTGTTCATTTCAAGTGTACATGGTGTTTATATACATTACAAAGTGGTTACCACATAGATCCAGTAAACCATCTGTGGCCATACAAAGTTTGTGCAATATTATCGACTGTGTTCCCTGTGTTGTACATTACATCCCTGTCTTTTTTTTTTTTTTGTAAATACCTCTTAATCCCCTTTATTTCACCCATCCTTCACCCCTTGTCCTCACATCACTGCTTTTTTTTTTTTTAATGTAAACTCTGCATCCAACATGAGGCTTGAACTCATGACCCTGAGAGACCCTCATGCTCTACCGAGCCAGCTAGGTGCCCCCCACATCACTTCTTTTAACATGTTATTCATAGTCTTCACGATTGACGTAACACACTTGCAAAAATTCCGATGAGTAGTACAAAATATACTCAGCAGGTGAAAGTGGGTCCAGGCTACTCCCCATTTATACTTCTGCACATGGGCTTGGATGTTGAAACTGTGAAAGAGGAAAGAAATCTGAGCTAGAAGTCAGGAAATCTATGTGCTATACAGTTTCTTCCCCTCACTTATCTCTTTAGCAAATGGACACTACCTTTCCCGTCAACCAGATTGAGGAGAGGCGGGGGTAAGAGGAAAACCATCCACATTTATTCCTTCAACCAAACACGAAGCCTCTACCGGGCTCTGTTAGGACTGGTCATGGTAAACAAAACACAGCCCCCGCGTTCTGGGATCTCCAGCTGGTGGGAATCAAGATAAAATTTTCTGGAAATAAAAAGCTGTGGGGGAGAGAGGTGCAAAAACAAACTTCACAGATACCACATGGTCACTTTTTCATATGTCCGTATGATCTCAAAATGTCACTCCTGTACAGAGCTCCTTGTGACGCCAAAGTGTACACCTACAGTTTTCCCCAGGAACACTTGCTTTAGCCAGAGATGTAAATGGTGGGTGGCCATGGAATATCTTAGACACTTGCCACTTGTTCAATCACTCAGCTCCCAGAGCTGCCACTTCCAGGCCTTTTCCCACGTTCGGCTTATGTCCCATACCCTCCCACTACGGAAAGGGAAAAAAAAAGCCCACGTTCTTGAGAGTTCCTGCCCCACAAGTATTTCCTAGCTTCGTTAAGAAACAGATTTTACATGTCTAATTCATGCCACACTGACAGAGGGACACAAAAACGAACCTAAGACACTGATTGTGGTGCGCAATCCGTATCTCGTTGCAGACACAAACTTCTAACTTTATGTCTCCGCTCCTACAGCTGAAAAGCCAGTTTCATATACATTGGTTTATTCACGCCTCAAAACCGTCGTAGGAGGTCATAATCCGCTTGAGCACAGTGGGTTACAATTAAGGCGTGTGATAGTCCTCATCTTGATCCTTCAGTGCCCACGAATTTAATAAAGGAGGAAACTGATGCTCAAAGAGGTGAAGGGCCCAGCACTTCAGAAGCACTTTAGCCAGCGCAGGTACAGAGCCGGTAAACAGGCCAACAGCCGGGCGAGGGACCGGCGGGGAGTCCTACCTCACGCGGCCCCGCCCACTCTCCCCGCCGCGGGAAGCTGTCACCTGGCCGCCAGGGCGCATGTGCACTCAGGCCCCAGGAAGCTGTCGGCTCACGTGATCCTTCCGCCCCTCTCACATGACCTCTCTCCCAGAGGCGGGGACCTTCGGCCAAGATGGCGGCCTACCTGCAGTGGCGGCGTTTCGTTTTCTTCGACAAGGAGCTGGTGAAGGAGCCGCTGGGCAACGATGGTGCTGCTCCCGCGGCTGCACCTGCCTCAGGACCCGCTGCTTCTAAGTTCCTTTGCCTTCCTCCTGGCATCACTGTCTGCGACTCAGGCCGAGGGAGCCTCGTCTTTGGAGATATCCTTCCTCTGGAGCTGTCTGTTCCCTCCCCGGATCCCTGAAGAGATCCAGCTGGGATGGAATCTGTCGGTCAGAGGGGTTCGTGTTACGTGACACTTTCCTTTAGGTGGGCGCCCAGTGGCTCCTTCTGTGGCCTGAGGGAAGAAAAGGAGGAAGTCCATTCAGTAACTTGTTGCCAACTGAGCAATCGTGGGCAAGGCAACCTCTTGGGGCTTCCATTTACTTCTCTGTGAAAGAGGTGTAAGATACCAGTTTGGCAAGGCTGTTTTTAAGATCTATCTAAACAGCGTATGCAGGTTGGCTTTACAAGGTGAATGTGTAAGGTGGCGTGATCTCTCCTGCCCAAATTGTGGGCAAGGAGATACATGAGACTAGAAGTTTGCTGCTTTGTTCTTCATATTGTTGCTACTAAACTCTGGTCTCCGTTTTCACTGTTTTTAAGATGGAGGACTTTTAGGAGATAATATGTGGAGAAATTCTTGAAAATTTGAGAGAGATTAAATAATATATGTTAGTAGTTATCTGGGATCTGGTCTAAATAGAAGTCTCTCTCCTTGGAAAGGAGGTTCCTTGACTATTGTACACATATGGAAGGCCAAATCTGGTTCTTGCCCCGCTCTCTACAGCTTACAGGCTTCCAAGCCTACAAACTACGGGTGACACACCTATATCAGCTGAAGCAGCACAATATTTTGGCATCTGTTGGTGAAGATGAAGAAGGCATCAACCCCCTGGTGAGTCCCAGAAAGGAAGTGGGAAAGACCCAGGCCCTGGGAATGGTTGTTGGAGGGTGAGTAGTATTCACATATCTGAGGTCTGTTCACAGGTAAAAATCTGGAACCTGGAAAAGAGAGATGGTGGCAATCCACTCTGCACTCGCATCTTCCCTGCCATCCCAGGAACAGAGCCAACTGTTGTGTCTTGTTTGACTGTCCATGAAAATCTCAACTTTATGGCCATTGGTAAGCGGAAGAAGGCAAAGCTAACACTCCGTGGTTTTTATAGATTTTCTTCAGAGTTGCTTCTGCAGCTCGTCTTCGTTGTTTTAATGAGACCACTTTATACTGAACTAAGGTCTTTGAGATAGTAAAGTTTGGAGCGGGAAAGCATTTAGTTTTGTTCTTTGAAAAAGAGCCTGTGTGCACCGATTTTTATGATAACCATTGGAAGAGTTAGATATAAGGAGAAAGCTTGTTACTTCTTTTTTTAAGTTTATTTATTTTGAGAGTGAGAATGAGTCAGGTAGAGGGGCAGAGAGAGAGAGAGGGAAAGAGAGAGAATCTCAAGCAGGTTCCATGCTGTCAGCACAGAGCCCGACGCAGGGCTCAATCCCACAAACCATGAGGTTATGACTTGAGCCGAAATCAAGAGTCAAATGCTTAACTGACTGAGCCACCCAAGCACCCTGAAAGCTTGTCGCTTCTAACAAGTGCCTTAAATGGTCTTTTTCCCCTTCTGTGCTCCCTGATCTTTTCAGCCTCAATGAAGTGCTGTTTCCTGGTCTCCTACAGGTTTCACAGATGGCAGTGTTACATTGAACAAAGGAGACATCACACGGGACCGGCATAGCAAGACCCAGATTCTGCACAAGGGCAACTATCCTGTTACTGGACTGGCGTTTCGCCAAGCGGGAAAGACCACTCATTTGTTTGTTGTGACAACTGAGAACGTTCAGGTATGATGGGGGCCTGCACTGTTAGGGGCAGGCAAGAAAGGGGCCTACGATAAGGAAATGACGAGAGGTAGGGTTCTTAAACTCTTCATCATGTAGCCTTGACTCATTTGCCCAGCTTAATATTTTATTTTTTCACTTAAGAGGCAAGGAAGAGTCAGAGTTAGGAAAAGAACAATGGGCTTGTAGCGAAAGACCTGCTTTTTTCCCCCTAACTTGTTAAATAACATCGGACAAGTTATTTTACTTTGTTGGTGTCTGATGCTCTTAATTTCTAACAGTCTACTCTCAAGCATGGTCTTGGTAAAAGTTCAAAATTATTGCATTTCTTGTAGTGGCAGTTTTCCTGTAGTTAGTGACCATACACACAGAGGGAGAAAATGTGGGTGATGGTAATGGACAAAGCAAGGAGCCAGGGAAAGTGTTAGGGTGCTAAGAGTCAAAAAGAAAGAGAGCCAGTATGGAGATGGGAATACCTTTGGGAAGGCTTAGATGCCCCCTCCTGAAAGGGAGCCTGTTAACGCCTTTCTTCTTGCAGTCCTATATAGTTTCTGGAAAGGACTACCCTCGTGTGGAGTTGGACACCCATGGTTGTGGCCTGCGCTGCTCAGCTCTAAGCGACCCTTCTCAGGACCTGCAGTTCATAGTGGCTGGAGACGAATGTGTCTACTTGTACCAGCCTGATGAACGTGGGCCCTGCTTTGCCTTCGAGGGCCATAAACTCATTGCTCACTGGTTTAGAGGCTACCTTGTCATTGTCTCCCGTGACCGGAAGGTTTCTCCCAAGTAAGGACTCCAGGGGGAAGGGAAAGGGAGAAGTCCGCACTTGTTTGCCAGAATTAACGTGATTTTAAAATCCTAATACCCCAATCCTGTCAGTCCGCTACTTTGGTTTTCTGTACATTGTCCTCACACTTAGATTCAGTTGTAACATTTTTACTGAAAAAATGTATTTTTGCTACAGGTATTTGCTAAGTGCCCTAGAACGCCCCAGGGAATTTTTGACCTGTTTTTGTTTTTTTTACTCTTCAGTCAAAACACACTGGGTGGCGGAACAAGGAAATGAACAGTGGAGAAGCTATAAAGGGCTGGGGAATGCAGGACACAGTATTTTTATTCTGAGCCACCTGAAAAGGGGTGGCAGGCTCTTCCTCATGATGGGAATGATCCGTGTCAGTGTTTATCTTCAGTCAGCACTAAGCGCAGTATCTCCCATATACCAGGGGCTAATTATATGAATGGGTGTTTGGATGTTCTTAATTTTTTAAGCCACCCCTTATGTTAATGGTAGGATCCTGAAAGGTACGATCAGGTCTATGTGTTCTCTTCCTACAACTGCCTATGCAATGCTGCATTTATGGGATATGCTGCTAGAGGGGCCAGAGGGTGATTTGTTCTGGGCAGAGTAGGCAGCACCAAAGTTGTCATGGAAAGAGGAGCTGGTGCAAATAGCCTGTGCTTTTTCTTTCCCACACAGGTCAGAGTTTACCAGTAGGGACTCCCAGAGCTCCGACAAGCAGATCCTCAACATCTACGACCTGTGCAACAAGTTCATAGCCTATAGTGCCGTCTTTGAGGACGTAGTGGACGTTCTTGCTGAGTGGGGCTCCCTGTACGTGCTGACGCGGGATGGGCGGGTCCACGCGCTGCAGGAGAAGGACACACAGACCAAACTGGAGGCAAGGCCACCAGATTTCCAGAGCTGGCCACGGGCACCCAGACGCAGGTGTAGGAACAGGCTCCTCTTGGAGGCCAAGTCACCTTGGCCAGGGTGTTTCCTTCCCTTTGGGGCACAGCCTTACCTAGCTCCTTTAGGGCCGAATTACAAGGTAGATGGCCTGGGATGAGGTTTTAAGAGTAAAGTAATGGCTGAGAGCCTGAGTCCACTCTCAGGGTCCATTCTGCCTGCAGAGAGCCTTGGAAAGTAAGGCCACGTTGGACTTCGGGTTATCTGAGAGGTCTTGCCCTGTCTAGGATCTAGGCAGATCAGAAATCCAGGACCGTCTGGCTTGTGTGTTGTAGCTGCTTTCTGGTAGGGTGTCTCCTCAGGACTGCTTCTAGTAATTTTCTAATCTCTCTCCCCTTGCAGATGCTGTTTAAGAAGAACCTATTTGAGATGGCCATTAACCTGGCCAAGAGCCAGCACCTAGATAGTGATGGGTTGGCCCAGATCTTCATGCAGTATGGGGACCATCTCTACAGCAAGGGCAACCACGATGGGGCTGTTCAACAGTATATCCGGTTAGTCTTGGGTGCTTTAGGATATAGCTCTGAATGCAGCCAGATAGACTAACACCTGGGCTTGGGTTAGGGGAATGGACTCCACCAAAAGGAGCCATCCTTTTTCCCTGCAGAAACTGTGATGGCCCGGGTGAGAAGTTGGTACAGTTCACTGTAAAGGGAACATTTAGGGTCAAATATTACGTGACCAGGGTGCAGTGGAGCTGATGAGTATCTCTTGTTTTAAACTTTATTTTGTTTTTACCTACGTATCTATATTTTTTAAGTAGGCTTCACACCCAATGTGAGGCTTGAACTCACAACCCAGAGATCAAGAGTTACATGCTCTACTGACAGAGCCGGCCAGGCACCTGTTCTTGTTTAGGCTGGCCTTTGTTAATATTCATTTTTGGGCACCTGGCTGGCACAGTTGGTAGAGCACACGACTCTTGATTTCAGCATCATGAGTTCAAGTCCCACATTGGGCACAAAGCTTAGTTTAAAAAAAAAATATATATCATTCTGACCTGATTCGTTTGTTTGTTTGTTTGTTTCTTTCTTTTGAGAGACACAGCACAAGTGGGGGAGGGGCAGAGAGAGATGAGGACAGAGGACCTGAAGCGGGCTCTGCACTGGCAGCAGAGAGCCCGATGGGGGGCTCAAACTCATGAACGATGAGATCATGACCTGAGCCAAAGGCAGACACTTAACCGACTGAGCTACCCAGACGCCCCTTGATTTGATTCTTTAAAGGGAAAGGGTATTCATCTCTTGGCTTCTACAGTTTCTTCCCTTGAAGAAACCCTAATTCTTGAAATTTTCTGCCCTACTAAGAGGCGGTGTGAACCTGTCTGGCCTCTCTACCTTTCTAGAATTCCTATCTTCAGCCAAGTTTAAGAACCAGTGCTGTGTTAGCCTTGCATCTCATGTGGTCTGCAGTCTAGTAGCATTGATATCATCCAGGTCTTGTTAGAAATACAGATTCACAGGCCTCCCCCCAGACGTGCTGAGGATCTGCGAGTGATTCCTAGGCGCATGAAAGAGAAGTACGCTGATCCGGATGCTGTTTGATGCACGTGTCTCTCTAGAACCATTGGAAAGTTGGAGCCCTCCTATGTGATCCGCAAGTTTCTGGATGCCCAGCGCATCCACAACCTGACCGCCTACCTACAGACCCTGCACCGGCAGTCCCTGGCCAATGCTGACCACACTACCCTGCTGCTCAACTGCTATACCAAGCTCAAGGACAGTTCGAAGCTAGAGGAGTTCATCAAGGTGCAGGGTGGTGGTGGTGGTGGTAGATTCCCCGAGGGCCCCGCTGAGCGGGAGGTGGCTTTACCAGGGTTTGCCCCTTTTTCAGCAGATGCAGGGAGAAGAAAGGGCTCACCTTATTTGGGGACCAGGACCCCTCTGGTCTATAAACTGGGAAGAGGAATAGCCTTTCCTGCTAGTTCTCTCCTGTCTCCCTCTTGTTTTATGAGGCTTGAACTTTTGAGGGTATGTAAGCTCAGGGAATTAACAGTGGTGGGCCCCTGGGTCCCCAGAGGTGTCCCTGTAATAGTAGGGGAAGAGGAAGACTTTAGCTCTTAAAAACTTACTGAGAAGTAGGAGGACCTAGTGTTTTAAAACCATGGACCTTCTTTAATTTTTTTCTTGTCTCCAACCCTCCCGGCCTCAACTTTATTGTTATCTTAAGAATCTGTCAGGGGGCACCTGGCTGGCTCAGTTGGTAGAACATGCAAATCTAGATCTCCAGGTCGTGAGTTCAAGCCCCACATTGGGCCTAGAGTTCGTGTTAAAGAAAAAAAAAAAGAATCTGGTCTCAGATGCAGGTTTCCTCTCCCTTCCCCAACCACAACCTTTCTGTGAATGATTTTGTCTGACGTCTCCCTGGCAGACCAAGAGTGAGAGTGAAGTCCACTTTGATGTGGAGACAGCCATCAAGGTCCTCCGGCAGGCTGGCTACTACTCCCATGCCCTCTACTTGGCTGAGAACCATGCACATCATGAGTGGTACTTAAAGATTCAGCTAGAGGACATTAAAGTAAGTGAGACTCTTGACCCAGACAGAGACCTGTTCTTTTTCCAGGACATCCCCGGAATGATGAAAGTACTTCCTGGTGGGAAGGCAGGAGCATGCGCTTACTCTGCCCTTACCTCTCCACAGAATTATCAGGAAGCCCTTCGGTACATCGGCAAGCTGCCTTTTGAGCAGGCAGAGAGCAACATGAAACGCTATGGCAAGATCCTCATGCACCACATACCAGAGCAGACGACCCAGTTGCTAAAGGGACTGTGTACCGACTATCAGCCTAGCCTCGAAGGCCGAGGTGACAGGGAGGCTCCAGGCTGCAGGGTGAGACGTCAAGGAGAATGGCTTTTGGACAACAGGGATCACTTCCGGGGCCTCATGGATACCACACCCACTCACTCGGCCTCCTCTCTCCTCCCTTGCCATCCTAGGCCAACTCAGAGGAGTTCATCCCCATCTTTGCCAACAACCCTCGAGAGTTGAAAGCTTTCCTAGAACACATGAGTGAAGTACAGCCTGACTCCCCGCAGGGCATCTATGACACACTCCTTGAGCTGCGGCTACAGAACTGGGCCCATGAGAAAGATCCACAGGTGAGGCCTGGCAAAAGCTGCAGCAGGTGCTGGAGAAAAGACAGCCCTTCCATCTTTTGTGGTTGCCTTTTGCTGCATTCTTTAGACCAGTGACCCCTCACCCTTGGGGGCTAACTGGTTCCTCCGTGAAGAGGCGATCGAAGAGGCAGTTGACTTGCCTTGTCACAAGAGACCTTTGTGATTTTTTTCCCCCTTATGCCCAGCAACTCTACCCTCCTTCCCTAGGTCAAAGAGAAGCTTCATGCAGAGGCCATCTCCCTGCTGAAGAGCGGCCGCTTCTGCGACGTCTTTGACAAGGCCCTGGTCCTCTGCCAGATGCACGACTTCCAGGATGGGGTCCTTTACCTCTATGAGCAGGGGAAGCTGTAAGATTTGGGGCAACTTCAGGGAAGGGGGAGGATCCGGTTTTCCAGGGACAGCCACTGAGGTGCGCCTTGCCCCGGCCCCAGGTTCCAGCAGATCATGCACTACCACATGCAGCATGAGCAGTACCGGCAGGTGATTGCTGTGTGCGAGCGCCACGGGGAGCAGGAGCCGTCCCTGTGGGAGCAGGCACTCAGCTACTTTGCCCGCAAGGAGGAGGACTGCAAGGAGTACGTGGCGGCCGTGCTCAAGCACATCGAGAGCAAGAACCTCATGCCACCGCTTCTAGGTACTTCAGAGGGCGGTAGGGAGGGGTGCAGGCTGCCCACAGCTCCGGGCCAGGGGCGCTTCCATTCTATCGAGAGGGTGCTGCTCGGTTCACTGTCTTGTTTCCTTCCGGGCCCAATCTCAGTGGTGCAGACTCTGGCCCACAACTCCACAGCCACCCTGTCTGTCATCCGGGACTACCTGGTCCAAAAACTACAGAAACAGAGCCAGCAGATTGCACAGGACGAGCTCCGGGTGCGACGGTACCGAGAGGAGACCACCCGCATCCGCCAGGAGATCCAGGAGCTCAAGGCGAGGTACTTGGCGACTAGATATGTGGAGGGGGGATAATCTTGTTCTTCACTGGGTGTCATTAAATACTTTTCATAGAGAATTGTATGAAAATGTGTTCAAACTTTGCATTTTTGAAGATCTGTTTTAATGGAAGAATTCCAAAGAATGGTTTATTCCATAGATCGTTATTTATTAGGTTTTTGGAGGATGTTAACTTGCAGCAGGTGTTTTTCTTTTTATGAGTCTGTATTTTTTTCTAAAGACACATTTTTTTTTTTTTTTAAGAGAGGGAAAGAGAGAGAGGGCGAGAGCAGGGGAGGGCTGTGAGATCATGACTTGAGCTAAAATCAGGAGTCAGATGGCAAGCACTGATCTTAACACAGACAAAAAAAAGCCCTGCCATGTGGAGCTTACAACATAGAGGTAGGCAGGTGCTGAATACATTCAACGAAATATTACAGTATGTCAGATGGTGATAAGGTCTAAGGAGAAAACTAGTTTAGGAAGGGGAGTGGGGTGCTGTGTGTGTGTGTGCGCTCGTTTATAAGGTGGCCAGGAAAGTCCTCACTGGAAGGGTCACATCTAAGTAAAGATCTGAAAGGTACAAATTCCCCAGCTGTGGAACGAATGTCACGGGGATGAAAGGTACAGCACAGGGAACGTAGTCGGTGTGGTAATGGTGCTGTGTGGTGACAGATGGTAGGTACACTTGTGGTGAGCGTAGTGCAACACACAGACTTGTCAATCACCGTGTTGTACACCCAAAAATAATGTAACGTACGTCAGTTATACTTCAATTAAAAACAACAACAACAAAAAAAAACGGCGCCTGGGTAGCTCACTCGGGTTCAGTGTTCAACTTCAGCTCAGGTCATTATCTCAAGGTTCGTGGGTTTGAGTCTCGTGTCAGGCTTGCTGCTGTCAGCTCGGAGCCTGGTTCGGATCCTCTGTCCCCTTCTCTCCCCGCCCCTCCCCCACTCGTGTGTGTGTGCTCCCTTGGTCTCAAAAATAAACAAACATGAAAAATTTTTAAAAACCGTGAAAGACAATTTAGTGGTGGTTGTGAAAACTGAACGGGTTAGCCGGACTTGCTGGAAGCACGCTGAGACTCTGCAGGCCCGGGCGGCATCCTCATTTCACTCCCTTTTGGTGGTTAAGAGCAAGACCTTGTAGTCCCTTGACAGGGACCCCTCGACTCCAGCCACCTTCTCTCTGCACCCGGCTCTTGGCTCTGCCCCCACTCTTTGCCACTCCTTTCTGGTCTCCCTTGCCTGCAGTCCGAAGATTTTCCAGAAGACCAAGTGCAGCATCTGTAACAGTGCCTTGGAGCTGCCCTCGGTCCACTTTCTCTGCGGCCACTCCTTCCACCAGCACTGCTTTGAGAGTTACTCGGAAAGTGATGCCGACTGCCCCACCTGCCTCCCTGAAAACCGGAAGGTCATGGATATGATCCGGGCCCAGGAACAGAAACGCGATCTCCATGATCAGTTCCAGCACCAGGTGGGCATGAGTGGGTAGATGACTGCCCCACTCACGGAGAGTCACGGGAGCATTCGCTTCTTTTCTTTCTTCCTCCTCAGGACAGGACACCTGCAGTTCTGATTCTTCTCTCCTCTTTCCCTGCAGCTCAAGTGCTCCAACGATAGCTTCTCTGTGATTGCTGACTACTTTGGCCGAGGGGTTTTCAACAAATTGACTCTGCTGACCGACCCTCCCACGGCCAGGCTGACTGCAAGCCTGGAGGCTGGGCTGCAGCGGGACTTGCTCATGCACTCCAGGAGGGGCACTTAAGCAGCTCAGGGGAAGGGGTGTGATAGTGGAGGCACAGTAGTAGGGACATGGGGGACAGAGGCAGGGCTGTTGCACAGGAGTCAGGCAGACATGCCCAGGACTCCACCCTGATCTGATGCCATAGCCCTCAGGACTAAAGAGGACTTTTTCTCCCTTCTTCGGCCAGCCTGCCATTCCTCCTGTTGACTTTTTGAGCAGTGTGGATCATTCCAGACCAGCGGGGGAGGGTACCTCAGCAACCTCTGAGTGTGGACAATAGCTGCTTTGTTCTCTATCCAAGGGCACCAGGCTGTGCTTGGGTCCTTGCTCCCAGAGTCTATAAATAAAAGAATATAATAGTTTGGGGGTTGAAGGTTTTGTTCTGGGGACTTCCTGGTGATTCTTAATTGTGCAAGATGTACTTTCCCTCTGCTCTTGTAGAACTCCAGTTCCCTTCTTGCAGGGTTCTTTGAAGATTATGTTGACAAGACCTCGTTCCAGTAATGGGTGGGGCTGGTGGCCTCCAGTAGACCAGTTTATTGAAGAGCCTCAGTGACGAAAGGCCTGGTACCTGAGCTCCAGGAACAACCTGGACCAAGGCCCCCAGACTAGCGCCTGCTCTGTAGTCTGGCTGGTCTCAGTGGCTCTTGTTTGCACAACATATTCAAGCAGGAGGCAGATTCTGGTGGGAATCCTGGGGTTTGAGCCTGCCTTCATTATGGATAGGTTGGTGTCTTGCCGGATTTAGTACCAAGTGATAAACAAGATAGAAGGGACTTGGTTGAAACGCTTTTTTTCCTACCTCTTGGAAGCTGCCCATTGAAGTTTGTGTGGCTACGTGTCTGCCTATAAATGTGTCGGAAGACTGCTCTTCTGTGTTACTCAGCTGAAGAGTAACTCGGACATTGGGCTTTAGAGTTTAGGTAGTACGTGGAAAAGGGAGAGTACACTGTATTTGCAGTGGCTACGAATACAGACTTCGGAGCTGCTGACCTAAGTTTGAATCCTAGCTTGATTTAGGTTGTCTCTTACCTCCTCTGAACCTGTTTCTTCATCTGTACATTAGGAATGACAACATCGCGTATAGCTGTTGCGAAGGCCTGAGGCGCGAATGGGTGTCCAGTTCCTTGGTGGTAGTTAGCACGTGGGCACTCAGTGCATGGTTATTAATACAAGCACTTTCTCCAGCACTTTTCCCACTAACAATTATGTGCCATTGATAACGGCACTCCCACTTGGGTTGTCTTTTTTTTCCACGTTTGTTTATTTTTTGAGAGAGACACAGTGTGAGCAGGGGGAGGGGCAGAGAGAGGGAGACACAGAATCCACAACAGGCTCCAGGCTCTGTGCTGTCGGCAGAGTCCAACATGGGACTCCAACCCACGAACTGGGAGATCATGACCTGAGCCAAGAGCTAAAGTGAGACACTTACCCGACTGAGCCACCCAGGCGCCCCCCCTTCTTGGGGCATGACCTTTGATCTCTGAGCCAGTCTCCTCAGTTAAGAAATAGGAGTGTTGCCTATTTCAGGGCTGTGGCAGAGCGAGGTTTTAATAGAACAAAGGAAGCACCGCATCAGTTTCACTAATTGTGCCACAGCCAAGGAGATAAAGCTGTAGAATTCTGGGTGACCAACTTTCTGCAGCATCCTCTTATCTGGAGGTGTTGAATCCAGTGGAAGGGGCATGGAAGTTACCCAAGGACGCTTTACTTCAAACGCAGCATTTTAGAGTTCATACTTTTCCTCTCGGGCCCTGCTAACTTTGGCTTGGCCCTTTGGGTGGCGTCGGAGGGCTGCTTTGCGGGTAAATCTGGGGAGCATCTCTTAGTCACTGACCATCAGTACTCCCGGCTCAGAACGAGGTATATGTAAAAGTAATAATGAATGGTTAATAGGCCCGGGTCTCCAGCAAGGAAGACGGGCGCACAGGGTCCCCAGGGTCCCCACCAGCCAGGTGGAGTAGGGGCGGTAACAGAAGGGTAAGGTCAGGTCTGTCGCAATCCTTCTAATTCCCGCCCCGAGGGTGGTCCTCCCCTCCGGGGGCGGGCGCCGGAAGTGACGGAGAGCCCGGAGTCTGAGGCTGCAGGAGGAGTTCGCACCCCGCGTGCACCTGGTGCCCGTTGGCCGGGACCTCCGGCTTCCTTGTACTCCCGGGGACCCTGGCGGCACCTCCCGGACCTACCTCCTGAGCACAGCCATGTCTGACAATGGCAACGCGGCCGCGACGGCGGTGAGTATTTGAGCCGGTGATCCTCGCAACTTCGGCATTCCGGACTAGCCGGGCAACGATTGGCCCCAGGTTGCCACCCTCGCTCGTCTATTGGTCCGAGCGACTATCCGTCATTTTTTTTTTTTTTCCGAAATAGTTTTTTAAAGGACCAGCAGCTGAGTTGCCCTTAGGAAGGACGGGAGATCAGGGAGCTGTGGGGGCGGGATTAAGAGTGGAGGGATAGTCTGGAACGAAACCCCCATCCCTGCGAGGATCTGGGTGAGGTTCCGCCGGGCCTGGTATCCGCTCTAGACTTAGTGAACAGCCCAGAAAAGTTCGTCTACACAAGATCGGGACCCTTTTATACGAGACAGGGCCGAGGCAGCATTCGGCCGCTTTAGGAATATGTTCCACTTCGGATCCTGAGAGGAGAGTGTACCCCAAGTCTTCCACTTGCACACACACATCTTGGAAGTGCGCCTTCTCCCCTTTTTCCGTTTTAGCGGTCACTCAGCCCTGGCCTACTCAGAGTCCCCAGCTGAGACACACCTTCGGGTTACGATGGTGGGTGGGGCGCCACCCTTGCGCCTTCCTCTCCCAAGCTCGGCGCCGGAGCTGTGGGCTTGTGTAGATGCAGACTACAGCCAGTGGAGGCCACTGCTAGCCTGAGATGGGCAGGGGCCCCTGGGTGGTTCAATCGGTTAAGCGTCCGACTTCAGCCGGTTTGTGAGTTCGAGCTCCGCATCCGGCTCTCTGCTGTCATCACAGAGCCTGCTTCTGATCCTTCGCCCCTGTCATTCTCTCTGCCCTTCCCCCCAGTGCTCTGTCTCTCTCTCAAACATTTTAAAAAATGCTTATCTCCCGTTGTCCAGCCTGCTGGTGAGGAGAGGGATTTTTTGCCATTGCACACATTATTCTTTTTTTTAATTCTTTTTTTAATGTTTATTTTTGAGAGGGGGTGCGGTGGACAGAGAGAGAAGGAGACAGAATCTGAAGCAGGCTCCAGGCTGTCAGCACAGAGCCAGATGTGGGGCTGGAACCCACCAACCGAGGGGTCATGACCTGAACGTAGGTCGGAGGCTTAACCGACTGAGCCACCCAGGCACCCCTACCATTGCACACATTCCTGAGCACTAGGAGTAGGAAAATTTTCGACTAGGAGTAGGAAAATTCTAGCTCCAACTTTTTGCCCATTATTAGCTGTGTGACTCTGGGCAAGTCATTTCACTCCTCAGTTGCTTCCATAACATGGTGCTGGAGATCCTGCCCTGTCTAGCTGATAGGTTGTCATGAAAATTAAAAGCAATAGTATACATGTTCAATAAATAACTTTTTTTCCCAATTTTTGAAAAACCTTTATTTATTTTTGAGAGAGAGAGAGAGACAGAGCATGAGCAGGGGAGGATAGAGAGAGAGGGAGACAGGATCTGAAGCAGGCTCCAGGCTCTGAGCTGTCAGCATGGAGCCTGATAGGGGCTTGACCTCCCAAACCGTGAGATCATGACCTGAGCCTGTCAGAGGCTTAACCAACTGAGCTACCCAGGCGCCCCCAATAAATAACTTTTTAATGGAATAAAATATGCTGTGCAGAATCGATGCAGGGATTGTTTGAACCCAGCAGTTTCTGAGACCTTAGATTTCTTTCTCTGGGCTCCTAGTGGCCCAGAATTTTAGGGGCCATATTTAGCATTTCAGGCCTAGCCTAATTTGCTCAGGGTCCCTAGGGTTTATTTATGGGAGAAGTGACAGCAATGCAATAGACTAGGGTCCAGGAGCAGCCAGCTGTCACATCCCCAACAACAGAGGCCCCAGAATCCTGCCTGCAAAACAACTCCACAGGTTAAAGATCTCAGAATAGGGAAAGTTGACATTATCTGCAGTGGCTACTCTTTGGTCTAGAAAGAAATAGGACCTGAGACTGAGGAACGCAATTCTACCTGCTAGGCACTGAACGCCTTTGTCCAGGGTGCCCTGGCAGGAGGAAGAGGCATGTCCCTTTGAGTTCCTAGCTTGGTCACTGACCTCCTGATATTTCTGGTTGGTGAGACCAGAGGCAGCACTCTAGGTGAATGGACAGTAGGCAGCTCAGCCTTTCAGTCTTATAAACATCAGCGGCACCGGGGCGCCTGGGTGGCTCCATTGGTTAAGCGTCCGACTTCGGCTCAGGTCACGATCTCACAGTCTGTGAGTTTGAGCCCCGCATCGGGCTCTGCGCTGACAGCTCGGAGCCTGGAGCCTGCTTCCGATTCTGTGTCTTCCTCTCTCTCTGTCCCTCCCCCACTCATGCTCCGTCTCTCTCCCTCTCTCAAAAATAAACAAACATTAAAAAAAAAAAAAAATTAAACATCAGCGGCAGAAAATCCTGGAGTCCAAACCTCTTTATTTTATAGATGAACAAACTGATACTAATGGGATCAAGGTCACCTGAACTCTACAGAAGATCTGTTTGATCCCAGTCCTTTATGTGTACATTCCAGCCAGATTAGGGAATCCATGGTGTGGCACCTGTGGGGTAGCTCTCCGTATCTAGGTGGCACTGAAACTTTCTCCTGTGCCTGCTGTATTATGGATACTGAGCTTGTCCTCAGTGACTCAGCGCAAGTTCCCTCGAGGCCCCAGCTGCCCTGCCCCTGCCTACTGCAGGGCCCACCCTCGCTGTGGCCAGGCTGATGGGCCTTATCTCTTTACCCACCTGGCTGTGTGCAGCACTCCCACCACCTTAGCCGGGATGGGCTTCTGGACCCACTGTCCGGTTATTACAGCAACAGCAACAGCGGGTCCTGCTATTGCTTCCCTCAGGTCTCTGTTTCTCTGGATCCGTGAAGAGGGCACAAGGTGCTGAGGCAGGTAAAGGGACCAGTCTTGGAGTACTTTCCCACTCCAAGGCTCAGCTGGCCACAGGCCAGGGGCTGGCTGAGGTTCTTTTCTTCCAAGCCAGGGATTCTGGTTCTTGGACAAGGTGTTGAGGCACACAAGGAACAGAGGGGACTGTGACTTGGGGACTTTTTCTGCAGGAAGAAAACAGCCCAAAGATGAGAGTGATTCGCGTGGGTACCCGAAAAAGCCAGGTGAGTACGGTTACTGGGCAGAGCAAGTTTGTCACAAGAGTTCTGTGCTCCACAGTATTGCAAGCTGAGGGGCCGAGAGGGTTAGGAATGGAGGAAACGGGGTGGGGGTGGGGGGCTGGGTGTTAAATCCCACGCAGAATGGTATATCGCGTTCTGTGGAGAGAGAGTCCCTGGGCTGAGCAGACCAGGCCAGGCCCCTCTCCTTCCTACGTGGGGATTCAGCCACCTCTCTGACTCCAATTCCTTCCGAGTCTCCCAAACCCTGTGAGGGTGTGAGCTCGGGGCAGTGCCAGGGAAGGATAGGACTAATCTGAGTGTTTGCCTCCAGCTGGCTCGCATACAAACAGACAGTGTGGTGGCAGTGCTGAAAGCCTTATACCCAGGCCTGCAGTTTGAAATCGGTGAGTCTTCTGGACAGGAATGGAAGCTAAAGGGAAGCCCTTTCACCCCAGAGGGGAAAACACAACACTGCTGGCTTTCCCTGGACCCAAAGCTTGGTCCCAGTGCCTTTAAGAATTGGTAGCTGTTCCTCCCGCCCCCCGCAAAAGAATTCTTAGCTGTTCCCCTCTCCCAAAAAAAAAAAGAGAATTCTTAGCTGTCCCCATTTTGGAGGGCCATTTCCTCCTCTGAATACCTCTAGCTTTGACTCCCTGGGCTAACCTGGCATTTTGCATCTTCTGCTTTGGGTCTTATTATGAGTGTGTCTGGTCTTCCTAGATCATACATTCCTAGAGGGCAAGGAATTGGGCGGGGGTGGGGGGGTGCCTGTATCCATTAGGAGTCTTGGTACAGTGCTGGGCTCAGTAGGGGCTCATTAAACGCCGATCGATGAGCACGTGACTGATTCTCTCCTCAGTTGCTATGTCCACCACAGGGGACAAGATTCTTGATACTGCGCTCTCTAAGGTAACGTATTCCCCCCAATCCCTTTCCCTCCCTTCTCTTTCCTTCCCCCAAAAGATTCACTCTGAGGCTTTTTCTTGACCGGCAGATTGGCGAGAAGAGCCTGTTTACCAAGGAGCTGGAACACGCGCTGGAAAAGAATGAGTATGTGAAAGACGGGAGAGCATGGTTCCGTCCCAGTCTCTCGCTGGGACCCCAGTGCACATCAGAGCTGGATATCAGCTAGACTGGGGGGCTTCAAACCTTGGCTAGAAGGAGGCTCATATGCGGGTTTTTCAGATCTCACAAAAGGGGAGTGTTCTGATTCCTAGCCATCTGGCTGCCTGGAGGGCAGGATTGGCTGGGGTATTGGGGACAGGAGGGAGGGTGGGGAGGAGCGGGTCTCAGGGTCCTGAGGTCTTAGACGTGCCTGCTTCCTAATGTGCTCTAAGCACACCACTGAAGTAGAGGCAGGTGTAGTTAGAGGAGGGGTGGGGGCCTGCTGCTGGGATCCCTTCTAGCCTCCCTCTCCCGTCTCTTTAGAGTGGACTTAGTCGTTCACTCCCTGAAGGACCTGCCCACTGTGCTTCCTCCTGGCTTCACCATTGGAGCCATCTGCAAGTAAGAACGCTGCGAGTCGGGGGGGATGGGCAGGGGGGCAGGCATCATGTTGACCTTTGCTTTTCCCTTTGGGACGCTACCCTCTGCCTCTACGGCTCTCTCCTCTGCCCTGAGGGGTGTCAGGCATGGCCAAAAACAGAAAATGCCAGTTAGTTGGCTATCAAGAGACCCTGGAAGTGACCTGAACTGAGATCTCTTTCTCATTCTGTGACTTTTCCTCCATCTCCAGGCGGGAGAACCCCTATGATGCCGTTGTCTTTCACCCAAAATTTGTTGGGAAGACCCTAGAAACCTTGCCAGAGAAGAGGTGAGTGGGGCCTAGATAGACATCCCGGTGGGACATGCACAGAAGATGGAGAGCTAAGAGGAGGAGGAAAGGAACCATGCCTTTCTTGGGTTAAATCTCATTTTACACCCTCTCTCTGAGCAGTGTGGTGGGAACCAGCTCCCTGCGGAGGGCGGCCCAGCTGCAGAGAAAGTTCCCACACCTGGAGTTCAAGAGCATTGTATCCTTTCAGAGGAGGGAGGGGGCAGTAGCCAGGGAGGAAGATGGGGTCCATGGGGCCACTTCCAGAGGAAGTGGACCATGGACCAGCAGGTCTGTCCTCCACTGTCTGCCCTATTTGTCCATCTACCCATCCATCCATCCATCCATGCATCCCTAATCCTTTTATGTTTTCTTAGCCTCAGGCCAGTGCCTGGCACTGGGGATAGTGGTGAGACCAATGATGTCCTTGCTTATAGAGTTTTACATTTTTGCCTGGAGACAAACAGGCATTGATAATACAGAGTGATACTGAACAGTGATTACTGGGGAACAGGGGAGGTGGAGGGTGCTTCCATTTTTGTTTCATATTCTAATATATTTTGATGTTCTAAATATATCGAATGTTTCATAAAGCTGATTTTCTTTTTCTTTTTTTTTTTTTTTAATTTTTTTAACGTTTATTTGTGTGAGAGAGAGAGAGAGGGAGTGAAGGTGAGCGGGGGAGGGGGAGGGGCAGAGAGAGAGAGACACAGAATCGGAAACAGGCTCCAAGCCATCAGCCCAGAGCCTGACGCGGGGCTCGAACTCACGGACCGCGAGATCGTGACCTGGCTGAAGTCGAACGCTTAACCGACTGCGCCACCCAGGCGCCCCATAAAGCTGATTTTCAAAATAGTACACGTTGAGTGCTCCAGTGCACGAAGTAGGGAATTCTCTAGAAGCTTCTAGCTGGAACATCGATAAACACAGACTTGGGGGTCAGGGAATGCTTCCCAGAGATCTTGTAATCTCAGGCAAGTTATTCAACCTGTCTGGATCGTTTTCCTCATCTGTAAAATGGAAATAATTATAATACCTACCTCATAGGATTGTGAAAATTAAATAGATGTATGCAAGGCACTTTAGATCAGTGTCTGGTATGTAGCAATTAAGTGTTAGTAATTAAGTAAACGTTAGCTGTTATCCGTAAGCTGAAAACTAAAGGTGAGATGTTAGTTGGATACAGAAGGACTCAGGCAGGGGGAGCAGCAGCATGAAGCTCCAAACTGCCCGGCGCTTGTGGTCCTTAGCGTCTCTGCACAGCGGGGAAATCTCAACACACGCCTTCGGAAGCTGGATGAATTTCAGGAGTTCAGTGCCATCATCCTGGCTGCAGCTGGCCTGCAGCGCATGGGCTGGCAGCACCGGGTGGGACAGGTAAGGGGCTGTCCCTTCTCCATCCCCAGTTAATCTTCCCCCTGTTCCTGCCTGTATTCTCTTTCTGAACACCCTGCCTCTAACGGTACGAGCTGGAAGTGAGTCCCAGGCTGGGAAGATTGGGGATCAGAGGACAGACCCCCCACTTTTGCCTACCTGGGCTTTCTGTGTGGTAGGGAAGCCCCATCTCACCACTGTCTGCTTTTAGTACCCCCAGTTCCACCCTTTTGAGTGCCTATTCTGCCCCTGCAGATACTCCACCCGGAGGAGTGCATGTATGCTGTGGGTCAGGTATGTTTGACCCGGGAAGCCATGTGTTGATGTGCTCTTTTGTTCTCAACCAAAAAGCTGGTCTTGCAACCTTGTGCATAAACATTTCTAGGGAGGGGGAGGGCTTGCGAGATTTCTGGGCTAAAAGAGACCCCAGGGAGCAGGTGGAGGTGGGCTGGTTCCCATCCTCAGCTCCATTGGTTGGGGAAAGATTAGGCCTGATGTCTTAGGCTGTTTTTCCCTCAGGGGGCCCTGGGCGTGGAAGTCCGAGCCAAGGACCAGGACATCCTGGATCTGGTGGGTGTATTGCATGATCCTGAGACCCTGCTTCGCTGCATTGCCGAGCGAGCCTTCCTGAGGCACCTGGTAGGACCTGTGTTCCGGGGATTGGAGGGGTGGGGACTTGAGGAGTTGGGAATAGTCATGGGGGAGATTTCTCAAATTGATGCTCTTTATTTCATGGCAATTCATTCTTCAATGTATAGGCAGGACTGGGCCCTGCCTGTTTCAGTTATGTCTTCAGAAGTCTATCTCTGAGGGTTCTGGTGACAGAGTCCTTGGAGTTCACCGGGCAACTTCTCATTGCAGGAAGGAGGCTGCAGTGTGCCAGTGGCCGTGCATACAGCTATGAAGGATGGGCAAGTAAGCACTGTGACACTTGTCCCCGTGCACGTCAAGTTGTCCACAAGAGCCCAGGTTTCTAACCAGTTCTCTCAGAATATGCTGAGATAACCGTTTTCTTTCCCAGCTGTACCTGACAGGAGGAGTCTGGAGTCTAGACGGCTCAGATAGCATGCAAGAGACCATGCAGGCCACCATTTGTGTCACTGCCCAGGTGCCAAAGCTGGAGGGTGAGGGAGAGGGTGAGAAACAAACCTGCGTGTTACCTCCTCTTTTGTGCTCACCAAACCCCCCCTCCTTCCCTCACCTAGCATGAAGATGGCCCAGAGGATGATCCACAACTGGTGGGGATCACTGCCCGGAACATTCCACGACAAGCCCAGCTGGCTGCTGAGAACCTGGGCATCAGCCTGGCCAGCTTGCTGCTGAACAAAGGAGCCAAGAACATCCTGGATGTTGCACGACAGCTTAACGATGCCCACTAACTGGTCTGTGGGGCACAAGTGCCTGGGTTGCTATAATGCAGCGCCTGCATCCCAGCCCTAGTGCCCCCGTCTCACTGCTAACTGGGGAGTGATTGCCCCAGGGGACTGAACTGCAAGGTCAGAGACTCCCAGGGACTTGCCTCACCTTGGGGCTGTGTGAGTGCCTTGCCTCCTCAGTAGGTGGGGGTTTCATCTCTTTAGAGAAAAAGTTCAAGCCACAGCCTTTGAATGTAACCAACTCAACTAATAAACCAGCTCTAAAGGCGACTTTGCTTTTGGTGGGGTTGCAGTCAAGGACCAACAGAAAACCTTTTATTCTAGAGGCTGGGACGTCTGTCCAAAGTTCTTCTGGGACATTTTTGGTTTCTGCCACCGTAGTTATTTCAAACAACAAATGGTCTCCCAGGGAACACCAAGAAAGCCGTGATCAGACAAACCTAGGACTTGCCCCTCTCTGGCTAACCCGTGTGTCTATCAGGTGAGCCACGTATCAGATAGCCCCCCTCCCCCACTAGCCCCCACGACCTCAGGAAGATAGGCGTCTACAAAGTCAACCCTACAACTCGTACAGAACGACCACAGACATTGCGTTTTTAAAAAACAATCCTTTAATAAACAAAATTAGTCCATCTGAAACTCCCCAATATGTAAGGTACTAGTCTTGGATGGGTTATAGCTGCAAAATTCCAGTTCCGAAGCTATCGGAGGCTCAGTGCAGACGGGGACTCACGGGCCGGTGCTGGTACGAGGCGCGTGGCCCGGTAGAGTAGTCGCCGGAAGCGAAGTGGGGCGAGCGGCGGAGCCAGAGGGCCCGGCGGCGGTCACACCGCGGGCGCGCGCACACCTCCTGCGGTCCCCACGGCCCGCAAACCCGGGCTCCCCGCCCATTCCCCGCCGCGGGCCGGCCCCCCGGGCGAAGGAGGCGGGAGCCGGGGGGGGGGGGGGGGGGGGGTGCTGCCAGGACGAACGGCGATCGGTCTTTCCCGCACCGCGTGCGATAGAGTCCCGGCCCCGGCGCGCGCCTCAGCCCTGCGTCAGAGCTGCGAGCGGCTCTTCCAGAAGGCACCGCGGCCTCACCGCAGCCCACCGGCTGTTCCGGGGCCGGAGCGGCTGAGTCACGGGCGCCGCGGAGGGCAGGTGCGCACCCCCAGCCCCCTCCCAGCCGCAGCTCTCTGGTCTCTGCGCCAGGCGAGCGGGGCCGCCCCTCGGCCCGAGACACCGAGAGCGAGGACCCGCGAGCCCGCGCGGGGGAGGGGTGGGCCGGGCGGCGGCGGCGACGACGACAACGCGGGAGGGGGAGCCGAGCGCCGCGGCCTCCCGCCCCGAGCCCGACGTGGCTCAGCTCTTTCCGTGAGGGCTGTGGTGGCCCTTAAAAGGGCCTTTGTGGTGGCATGGGGGGGCCGGCTGCGACGCGGGCTCCCCTCAGTACTCCTGAGAGGCCTGGGTGGCCTTCTTGCCGCCCGCCGGCGCCTTCGGCCCCACGGTGGCGCTGGTTTTCTTGGGCAGCAGCACGGCCTGGATGTTGGGCAGGACGCCTCCCTGGGCGATCGTCACGCCGCCCAGCAGCTTGTTGAGCTCCTCGTCGTTGCGGATGGCCAGCTGCAGGTGGCGGGGGATGATCCGCGTCTTCTTGTTGTCGCGGGCCGCGTTGCCCGCCAGCTCCAGGATCTCCGCGGTGAGGTACTCCAGCACGGCCGCCAGGTACACAGGCGCGCCGGCGCCAACCCGTTCGGCGTAGTGACCCTTCCGCAGCAGCCGGTGCACGCGGCCCACTGGAAACTGGAGGCCGGCGCGCGACGAGCGCGATTTGGCCTTGGCTCGGGCCTTGCCGCCCGTCTTGCCACGGCCCGACATGCTGCGCGAGGTAGAGAAGCGGTGAAGAGGGACGCCTACCAAAAGGCCGACGAACAGCCGCCCGCCGCAGTCCAACTGCTGCCGCGCGCGCCCAGGGGCCGCCCTTATAAGCCCCCAGGGCACACCCCCGCGCCCTCCTGATTGGCCCTTTTCTCTAATACCCGCCTCCGGTTGGTTGCAGTTAACCCTTCAGTGACGTGCCACGACTGAGGGAGCGCGCCCGCCGATTGGTCGAATTTGAAAACCTTTTGCCCGGGGAAAAAGGCGAGGAGGAGTGGTAGCACGCAGCCAGCCAGCCACTCCCTGATGTAGCCAATCTATGTGAAGGGCGCCAGATTTAAACGCTCCAGCTGGAGCCCAGAACCGGAAGACAAAGAGGGTGGAGTCTGAGCCACCTCAAGAGCCTCTGGGAAATCTTTGCGGGCCTAGGAGTTTTAACGGCAAGGGGTCAACACCACTGCCTCCCCTTCCAGGTTTGGTCACCCTCTTTTTTTCACCCTCCTCCCATCCTGCAAAGGTAAAGTTGAAGAGGGAATAGGTAAGACGCGCCCGCCACCCCAATTCTATCCCACACCAGAGAGCAGGTAAGTCCAATCTTATGGCCTTTCATGCTACCTGAAGTAGCGGGACTTCAATATTTATTCAACATATTCTATCCAGTCTCCGTTCTTTGTTCACTTCCCGATACACTGAAAGAAAAAGGACGGGGCCGAGAGAGAGGTGTCCTCTTGCAGGAGGTGCCTCCACCCACCCTCCCAATCTACCCTAAAATGCCCATATAGGAAATACACCTACCGGAACAACAAGAAAAAGACAACACTTTATTGTCACCACTGGAAGCACCTGGCCCCCCAGTCTGCTCTTACTGATCAGAATACTTAATTTATAGTCAGATATCAAGTGATCTTCAAGCCCGTGTCCCTATTCCCAGCCAGGGTTCTATTCTCAGGCCCAACATATTCCTTCAGAGTCAGAGTTGTGGATAACTGCATAAAAGCTGCAGTATCCCACCTTCGGAGGCTGCAAAGACGGGATGGAGAGGGAGAGTGGCAGGTTGAAGGAAGCCATAGCCAAAATCCAATCCACAGTCGTTAGAGGTCAATAATCACAGCAGGAAGGAAATGCTAAGTACAAAATCTGGAGGAGAGTGAAAGGTGGGAGAGGCCTGGCCAGGAGGCATTTCGCGTCCAGAAAGAGGTGGGCCTGAGTCAGGAACCCTGCAGACCGTGCAGTACAGGGCAATGATCAGGGGACTCAGACATCGTAGAAGAGCCGGACAAGCTGGTACCGAATGGAGAAGGTGACCGCACTGCCGAGGATCTGTGAGGGGAAACACACTAGAGTCAGAACCCTGGAAAAAGGGACCCGAGGCAGTGTTAAGCCCTTCCCCAACCACACCTGGAGCAGCAGCAGCAGCAGGGTCAGGTTCCTCTCGTGCATGGGCCCGAAGACCTTAAGTACCAAGTTGATGAGGGTCATGTTGTTACACTCTGTGAAGGCACCGTCCTCATTCTCATTCTGGTGCACGGTCACTAGCTGGAGACTCTCTGCTACCTGGAAGGATCAGAGGTGGAGAGAACATCAACCATGCTTCAGCAATGGGGATCTGCTTCATGCTTCCAAACTCCCCTCGGATCTGATGCAGGCCTAGGTTCCCCAGTCCCTGAATTCCAGATGGCGGCCTAGAGCCTTACCTCCTTGTTACCCTGTTACCTTTAGAATAAAGGTGCCCAAGAAAGAGAGGCTGTTGGTCTTGAACTTGGAATAGCTCATCTCCAGTTTGCCTGTCTTGGTATTGAGTCTGCAGGGGGAAGAGAGCTTTATGTGACCGGGCCACTACAAGAACTCTCCTCACTGTGGCCAGTTAATAGGAAGAGCACTGAATGTGGAAACCAACCTAAGATCTTCTGGCTCTGCTTACTACTGTGTGATCAGAGCTGATCAGATTATGTAGGTAAACGTGCTCTGTAATTTATAAGAGCTAACCACATGGCCAGAGTTAGCCCTTCTTTGGGCCCACTCCCTTTGCACAGCATATGTGTAAGGCTGGCTTTTCTGCATCCCAAGTGAGAAAGCTATGATGTCCCTTTCAAGCCCCAAAGTGGCTACCTGGGCATACGGTGGCGAGGGCAGGGTATGATATGCAGGAGCTGAGGCAGTGAGTAGAGGAAGTTGAACACCTGGGGCATGAAGAAGAGTAGCATGGTCTTGCTGAAGTGTCCCAAGATGCCCACCACGGCAAAGGTCATGCCAGCAAAGTAACAGAAGGTATCTCCCACAAACACCCGTGATGGGTACCTGTGTGGGGGAGAGGATCTGAGCCAGGGGCAGGAGGCACTACCAATCTTTTCTCGCACATCACGTACCCTGGGCCCTGGGCTAGCCCTGACTCTAGTTCTGGCCCAGAGACTCCAGCTCTTTCAGCAACTGTCCAGAACCCAAAGCCCTGAGTTCATTTCTTTCTGGGGGCTCTATAGCACTTGTCCCTAACTATGATTGGATAGAGAGTAATTGAAGAATATTACCAACTAAAGACCCGGAAAACACTCACTGCAGGTGTGTACAGGTGTAGCCTCTCCAGCAGGAGGTGGGTCAAGATCAGGACCATACTTGCTACATATTCAAATAGTTATTACCCCTAGCCACAGGCCTACTTACCAGTTATGGTAGAGCAATCCCAAAGTGGTGAAAAAAAAGGGTATCATGAAGTAGAGGGAAAAGACATGATCATCCCGATAATCACCTTTGGAAGCAGGGGAAAAAGAAAGCACAAGTTGATAGGTATTTCCCCTGCATACCTTGGTCCTATTTTTGTCTGTCTCTCAAGTTCTGTTCCAAGCTGTATTCTCCACCTCTTCCCAGTCACATTCAAGAACACACTACCCCTTTTATGTCACCCAGGCAACTCCTAATATTCCACCTTGTTCATGAACCCCTCCTAAATGAGTTACTGTCTTCAATTGGGTTTAGATCATTCACACCGAGGTTTGACATATCAGCTTTACTTCCTAACTGTGTGACTTTGATCATGACCATTTAAATTTTCTAACCCTCAGTTTCCTCAAATGTAAAATACGGTTGATGAGAATACGTGCCACATGTTACAAAGCTTAAATGAGATCATGTTTTAAAAGTGGTTGGTTTTGGGGCGCCTGGGTGGCTCAGTCAGTTGAGTGTACGACTTCGGCCCAGGTCATGATTTCGTGGTTCACAAGTTTGCGCCCCACATTGGGCTCTGTGCTGACAGCTCACAGCCTGGAGCCTGCTTCCGATTCTGTGTCTCCCTCTCTCTGCCCCTCCCCAGCTTGCACTCTCTGTCTCTCAAAAATAAATAAAAACGTTAAAAAAAATTTTTTTTTAAGTGGTTAGTTTTTTTTTTTTTTGAAGTTTATTTATTTTGAGAGAACCAACAGGGAAACAGCAGACAGAAAGGGAGAGAGAGAATCCCAAGTAGGCTCTGCACCGTCAGCACAGAGCCTGATGCCAGGCTCCATCCCGTGAACTGTGAGACCATGACCTGAGCCAAAATGGAGTCGGACGCTTAACCTACTGAGCTACCTAGATGCCCCTAAAAGTACTTAGTTTTAAAAGGCACTTACTGATATCCATCAGCCAAAGACCACCAGAAACACACCTGTAGTCAAAGCTGGGTTTACTGACTTGTAATAAGGGAGACATTGGAGACCACACATCACAGGCAACCAGGGGATGCCTCAGTAAGAGGCGCCTATTATAGGATTTAAGTCATTGTGGGCAAAGCAAGGAGGCAGAGCTTTGCCCTAGACTGGGTGCTGTCAGTAGAAGTGATTCTGTGATTGAGTATCTTAATTTTATCTAAGAATTAGCAGGAACTGAGTTATCAGAAAGCAGCAGCAACTGCCCATGTTGGCCAGAAGAGGGAGGTCTTAGTCGTTTTTATTAATGCACAGTGTTCTTGCAGTTTGTCTATATTCAGACATGGTTATGGAGGAATCTGGTTTTTGTTTTACTGTGTCATGGTCACAGAGTGACCCTTGTCTGATTCCGAGGTTCTGTGAAATTGCTTACGTTCAATAGGAGAAGACCATAACCTACCAATTAGTGCCAACCCAGCTATAAAGGACAGGGCAGCTATTTTTCTCACATTTAATAAATCTGAATACATTGCTTTTTCCCCTAACCTCCCCAAAGCCAGATATCAGGCAAGTTCCTCAACACTCAGACTTCTCTCCCTACTCCCCAATCCCACCTACCTTCCAGCTCCACCAGATTGAAGACAATGATAGAAGCAGAAATGACTAGCGACTGGCCAGCCTCTAGGCCATTAATTCCTGCTAGGATATTGATGGCATTGGTACAGAACACGGCCAGCAGCCCCATGTAGGCGTAGTACAGGATCCCTGGGGGAAGAAGACAGGAGTGTGCCACTCATAGAAATGAGGGTTTAAAGGTATTCTTCAGAGAAGAGTGGCGAGGAAAAAGTACAGAAGCAACAGAAAGGATCTGAGACGACACAGGGACAAGACAGGGATACTTAGGGGAGAATCTGGAGCATCAGGAAGGATGCTCTGCTAGGTATCTCCCAGCGTAAGGTGCCCTAAAGTAGAGGCCACAGGGTCAGCAGCGGCAGGGTTACTCACCCAAGTCCAGATGCAGGCCAAGAATCGGACGGAAGGGCTTGGGCACCACCACGGTCGTGTTGCCAAAGTTGGTGAAATAGACCATGAGAAGAGGTAGTGAGGCAGCTGTAGGCAGCAGCAGCTTATGGCGCCAGCGCAGATTCAGTACATCGTCCGCGAAGCCCAGGAAAATCATGCAGCAGATGGCAAGGAGCGCACCTATCAGGGCCACAAACTGGGGGAGGCTCGGGCAGGTCACAGCTCAAGCCTACTCCCACTTCGCCTTTCAAAAATTCCTGTCTTTGCGCTCGTTCCTCAGCCCCTCAACCCAAACCCAAATAACCCCGACTCCCTCAAGTAGCTGCCAGCCCCCAGCCAACAAGCAACCGCCCCCACTCACCCACTTACTTCATGGTGCGGGAAGGCTTTACACTGCTCCTCCACAAAGCAGTTCAGGAAAGGGAAAGGGATGAAGCAGAAGAGGATGATAAGGAAAACAGCACCGCTGATCACTCCCTGGGACTCTGGGCTGTGGCCCAGCAGCAAAAGGGGTGGGCGGGAGGGGGGGGGGGGGAGGAAGGAGGAAAGGGGGCGTGGTCACTCACTAGTGCAGGCATCGCAGCAATCTAATGGGGAAGGGGGGAAGGGCACCAGTGCTGGAGTGCCTGATACACACGAGGGTCCCCCAAACCACTACATCCCTTCCCGATGTTAACTAGCTCTGCCCTTCACCTCCCAGAGCCCGGAGCTCTCTGCGGAGTTAGCGTTCCGTCTCCGCGCTCAGGCACCCCAGTTCCCTCCGTTGCCCGGCCCACCCTTTCCCTCTGCCCTTGCCTCCCGCCCGGGACCAGGGTGCCGCCGCTCACATTTGCTGCTGGCCGATTTTGTTGAGGTCCTGGCCACAGAGGCGCGCGGCGATGAAGTGGCTACGGAAGGCGGGGATGAGGGTGACTGTGGCCACAAATCCCAGCAGCGAGCCGAACAAATTCACCAGCAGCGGCATCGGCAACTCGGGGAAGGCCCACATGATGACCAGCCAGGGGGCCCGCTCCGCCGCCTCCGCAGCTAAAGGGCAAGCTGGGCGGGAGCCCTCGGCCCTCAGCAGGGGGAAGTGGCTGCGTCTTCCCACAGCCGCCTGAGCGAAACCCAACAACTCCGACTTGAGCCGCCCTCGGGACTCCGGCGGGCCTCTATAGAGCAACCTCGCCTGTGGCCCCACTGCATTTGCCTTCCCACGGTTTCCTCCCGGATCTTGCTCGCAGAGCAACCAGCGTTGTGGGAGGCGGCGGCGGCCATTTTTAATGCGGGCACGAGAGCGGGAACCGGAGTGTTATTTTAAACTTCACCCTTTTATTCGAGAGTTGAGTCACCACGAGGGTATTGGGAAAGTAATTAAAAAGACAAACAAGAGTGGATACTTTCCTAAGACCATATTAAAGGTGTACAGCCCAAAGCGGAAAAATTCCTTGCCCGGTTCCAAAATGAACACCTCCTTGTCCCACGTGTCTGACGCCGCTTTCTTTTGGTTCCACGTCAGTTTGAGGTCGGCCGGCCGCCTCAGGTCACATTTAAAGGGCCAGTACCCCGCGTTTCCTCTGGGGTACCTCTGGAGCCGGGAAGATGGCTCCTGGAGGCAAGGGGAAGGGCAGGAGGGACGAGGATGAGGAGCACCCCTGCTCCTGGTAGAAAGCTTGTTGCCAACGTAGTCGGAAGCCAAGGTAAAAGCAGCTTGGCTCCTGGAAACGCAACTACAGTTTGGAAGATGATGTAAATTCTAAAGCCCAGACACTTGAAAACTCCCTCCCACTCCATGTTTTTCTTGTCCTTGATTCAGGTACTCTTCTTTCAAAGTCCCACCCGCCTTCCACCCCCGCCGAAGCTGTTAGTTGCCGGGCAACCCAGCGGGGCACTTAACCACTGAAGGGACTGAGAGTGCCCTCACGTCTTGAATTCAACCTGGTACTTGACTTTCCTTAGTCCTGGAACACTGCATTGTGCCAAGCTCCCAAACCTAAGAGGTGGAGCTGGAAGGTGGAATTGGAAAGAGCTAAGGAAGCAGGAGGCTGAGCCCCACACGTGGTTTCCTGTGGGCCCGAGGAACTGCCAGTCAGGTTTCTTCCTCTAGGTTACCGTGCCTTTTCCTTGGCACCTGTTTCCTTGCAGATAACGGTTCCCCCGTTTCTTCCCTTTCATTCACCAGCAGGCTTTCAGTGGAAAATGATTTACATTCCACAGAGAGGAAATCGCCACCAGGGAGTACAAAGACAACTCAAGTATCCCCTCACTTTGTCCACTCTCAAAAATGGTGCTCACCAGGAGTCAGAGGCAGGTTGACTTTTGGGGCCAAAGATGGTCTCTCCTGTCTCTCAAAACCAGGTGTGAAATGTCCCTTCGACTTGAAGGCAGCTGTAATTAGCAAGAAAAAACTCATCTCTGTATAAAATATACTTTATATATATAAGGTAATCCCAGTAACGTACTTGATAGTATTCCACCAGATTGTAAGTACTTGTTATTCCACTGGTAGTGTTTCTCTCTCTCTCTCTCTCTCTCTCTCTCTCTCTCTCTCTCTCTCTGTGTGTGTGTGTGTGTGTGTGTGTGTGTGTGTGTGTGTATCGGTGCCTCTTAGACTGGAAACTCCCCAGAGGTGAGTGTTTTCTGTGCTAAGGGGATCCCCATGGGGCTAAGGACACACAGATATCTGTATACAAGGCATCATCACACACAATGAGTCTGGGTCTTGAAAGAGGGTCAAATCACAATAGGAGCACACAGAGCAATTAGGGGGAGGTGAGAGGATGTTGAAGAGTAGCATCTCCAAAGATTTCAGTCGGTGGCAAGGGTGGAAGGGCCTCCCAAATAGGGAAAGTGAGACTCCAGGAGCAGGTGGAAAGGAGGAGCTTGTGGGAGCCTCAGAGGAGGCAGCATTTAGTTATCTTGTTGATCAGGAGCAGGTTGAGACTCCCTGCAGGTTTGAGGGACAGTGTATCTGTTTCCTTTTTTATTAGGAGTTCAGTCCTAATAAATCTTCCTTCCCAACCTGGCAGTGGGAACATTTGACTCTTCCTTCTCCAGAGATCATTAGCCAACCCCCCACCCCACCCCTGCAACCCCCACTGGAACAGGGTTTGGGGGGGGGGGGGCTTGTTCAACGTCAAGACACTAGGGATTTTTCATCCAATATACATGTTTACCATCAGAAAATGGTTACTTGGGTACTTACATTATAATCTCAATATTTTTGTACCCATGATGGTAAATGCCCAGTTGATTATCAGACTAGTTAGGAGAAACAAACACAGGACTTGGCCACCCTTGAAATTTTGTGGCTTTCCTGGTTCAAGTTCAAAGCATTTGCCTGAATGCTGAAGCTGGTCCTAGAACTTACAGATAAGGTGAGTTGTCAGTAGCTTCTGCTGGTTTCTTGGGCTAAGGAGACAACATCTCAGATGCATGTCTCCTACTAGGGAGCCCTGAGCACCTCCCAGTGAGCAAGGCCAATCTATTGTTAAGTCTGATTCCCTGTCAAAGCCTGTCCCAAAAATGTTTTATAGTGCCTACCAAGTCCATGAGACAGCTTTGGATAGTCTGGGCAATAACACTTGCAGGATCCAGGCTCTTTCCAGGCAGCTGAGCTACGTTTTCCTTTTCTTCCCATCTCTCCCCTATCAGTATATCAAAAGTTGTTAGCTGAAAGCAAGCCTCAAGATCTCCCATTCCATTGAGATGAAATGAGTTTTCTTTAAAAAAATTTTTTTAACGTTTATTTATTTTTGAGACAGAGAGAGACAGAGCTTGAATTAGGGAGGGTCAGAGAGAGAGGGGGAGACACAGAATCTGAAACAGGCCCCGGGCTCTGAGCTGTCAGCACAGACCCCGACGCGGGGCTTGAACCCACAGACTGCGAGATCATGACCTGAGCTGAAGTCGGACGCTTAACCAACTGAGCCACCCAGGGGCCCCAAAATGAGTTTTCAAAAGATGGAAACAGTATAGAAATTCTTAGTGTTGACATGCATAATGGAATATTTTCTGTTAGACTTTTTTAAATGATAGGGGCGCCTGGTGGCTCAGTCGGTTAAGCGGCCAACTCTTGATTTTGGCTTGGGTCATGGTCTTACAGTTCGTGAGTTCGAGCCCCACTTTGGGCTCTGCACTGGCCGTGCAGAGCCTGCCTGGGATTCTTTCTTCCCTTCATTTCATGTCTTTTCCTCACCTAATGATTAGAAACATTCTAGGGGCACCTGGCTGGCTCAAGCCGAAGAGCATGCGACTCTTATCTTGAGGGCATGAGTTTGAGCCTCATGTTGAGTGATTACTAAAAAAAATAAAAATTAAATAAAAATTAAAAATTTAATAAACTTAAAAAAAAAACACATTCTAGGAATCTTTCATTATTTTTGGTGTCCAGTGATGATGCATGCATGGGCAGGACGACAGCAAGGTTAGTCCATTACCAACCATCCCCCCATCATTTCTTACAGTGAATTCCCAGCATCCCAGGCTACCCCACCACCTCCTCTGGCTCAGGAACCCTGTTGCTGACCTGCCAGATTCTGCCTAACTCTGCAGCCCTGCACTTTAGAAGGCATTGTTTATTCCCAGATACTCCTTCTTTGGACTACTGACTGGATTTGGGAGGGAGATTAATACCTACCCTGTTACCCTGTGTGCTGAACACTTTGCCATATGTACATGGAGAAGGGCCTCTTGGGGAATGGGGCTTCCTTTTAATTCTGTTGCAAGAGTTTCCTTCCTCTCCCTCCAGAAGGAAATGACAAGCTCCTGTCCCATACGGATGGAATCTACTCCCTTAAATCCAGGAAAAGGGATCGATCCTGAGGCCAGAGTGTACCTATAGCATCATTTTGTATGTGTGTGCACTTGTTGGGGTATCACATATTTGGATGGCATCACATGTTTTGGCTGAATCTATTGATAGTCCAGTGCTACGCTGCCAGCTCCCTTCTCATTACCACCTCTTCTACACGTGCTCCATGGGCAAGAGCTGTTACTATGGAAATATATTATTTTTAAAAACAGAAGCAGCCCCAAGCTTGGGAAATATCTCCAGAACAAACCCACGCGAGCAAGGAGGTTAATACGGTGTTCCTGGGTCCTAGGTGCTAGGAGAAGGGAGGTGGTGGTGGTGGAGGGAGATTAATATTCCATGTTCTATTCTCAGACTCTACTAGGTTCAAGTGCTTTCTGGTCGGCGTCTCCTGGACCTCCGCCAGGCACTTCTATGTAGGAGGGATGCTCTGCACCTATTTACTCACCCAGGGCCTAGCTCAGGCCAAGAAATGGGAACCAAAGAAGCTGCTGCGCCTAGGGGTGTTGGGAGAAGGAGCCGACGCCATCCACGGAGGTCATGTCCTTAACCCCACATGCGTCCAAACTATAGAAATCTAAGTGCGTAAGGGAAATCAGAGGAGATACCTCAAGTGAGCGAAGTTGCTCTTGCTGTGAGCTCGGGGGGAAAGGGAGTACCCCTTTTTCAGTATGGGGCGGGGTGGTCAAAGATCCCGCCTATTTTCAACCCCGGAACCTCCTCCCCTCGGCGTAGTCCTCCCGCCCTCCTCTAAGCGCTTGGGCGCCGGGCTCGCCAAGCCCCGCCCAGCGCGGGTGCGGCTCCTTTAAGGGCGGGTGGGGGCGGGGCGCCGGCCGTGTTGTCAATGTCGGCTTTGCGCACGCAGCCCTTCCGGAGCCGGTGCCGGTCCGCGAGCCCCCACGTCTCTGCAGAAGAGTCCCCGCCCGGGTCCAGAAGGGCCCACGCCGTGGGAGGAGTCGGGCGCTGGCAGGCGACTAACCCAGGTCGGACTGCCGGACCAACTGAGGAGGGACCCGGATCACGCAGAGAGGGACCCCGGCGCTGCGAGCCCCCAGGACTCCTCTCATCGATCTGTGGCATCCACTAGTTCCGGACACCCATCCCCGCAGAGCCCCCAAGCCCGCGCGCTCAGCCCCGGGGGAGCCCGCCCCCGCCCCGCGGCCCGCCCGGGCCATGCTCCCCCGGGGCAGCGGCTGAGCCCGTGCCGGGGCCCGGACCGGAGCCCGTGCGGAGCATGGATCCGGGCTGGGGGCAGCAGGACGTGGGCTGGGCGGCCCTGCTGATCCTCTTCGCCGCCTCGCTGCTCACGGTCTTTGGCTGGCTGCTACAGTATGCCCGGGGCTTGTGGCTGGCACGGGCCCGCGGGGGCCGGGGGCCGGGACCCGCCTTAGCTGCCGAGCCCGCGGGCTCCCTTCGGGAGCTGGGCGTGTGGCGCTCGCTGCTGCGGCTGCGGCCGACTCGGGCTGGTGCCCCCGAGGAGCCAGGCGTCCGGGGCCTCCTGGCGTCGCTCTTCGCCTTCAAGTCTTTCCGAGAGAACTGGCAACGGGCTTGGGTGCGAGCGCTGAACGAGCAGGCCTGCAGGGACGGGGTGAGTTGGACAGGAGCACCTAGGTGGTTCCCTCAGCCTTTCCTTCCAGGGCGGGGAGGGAGGGACTGCTCTTGCCTGGAGGGCCAGATGGGGGTGGGGATCAACTGGAGAACCCTACGGCTTCTCTTCCCCTCTGGGATCACAGAAAAGGGTGCAGGTGAGGCTGGAGGTTGCAGAAATCTAGCTATGTCCCAGATCCTCTATTCTGTGGTCAAGGTACTCTCTGGCTGCAAACCCAAGCACAAGTTGCTGTTTTCATAGCAACGCTAATCCCTGGGCCCGAGGGCACTTCCGTGTAGCCTGCGTGCTGGTTGTGTCGGGGAGCAAGGATAGAAGGGAAACAGGTGCACCTGCAGAAGAAATTTGCCGGGTCCTCATGCCACCACACCCAGTTAACATTTCATGCCCCAAATCCCTGGTTTGATCAGGCAGATAGATCCCCCAAGGAGCCTGAAATATACACCGCCCCCCCCAGGCCCTTAGTAATTTCACTGATACAGTCTAACACACCCTTCTTTTTGCTGACCTGCAGTGTATATATTGAGGAAAAGGTGTTAAGGTGGAGAGCAGATTGACAGTCCATGCCCCTCTCAGTAGATGAGTCTGGAACTGCCTCTTGAGGGTCAGTCACAAACCAGCCCAGCCTACTTCCTCCCATTGCACCATGGGCATCTGGTCTCCCAGGAAGTAGGGCAGGAAGCGTGGTCATAAGACTGAGGTGGGGTGGGAGGTAGAGGCCTCCGTGTCATGGGGCCCTCTCCCATCCCGGCCCAGTATTCTGTCTTCACTCTCACAGCCCATCAGCCCCCTACCCAGAAGGTTCTCCATTTCCAGCTCCCACTAGGGCTTTGCTCCACTAGCTCCCCAGATGCCTGGAAACAAAAGTGGCCACGTAAGAAGTTGCTCAGTCTCCTCTGTCCAGCTAGCCAGCAGAAAGCCAGATGGCATCTGTTAAGTCTACATCTTGAACTCATGCCTCCACCCACTTCTCCCTGTACCTTGTCCCTTGGTCAGGAGAGACTCCCCAGGACAGCTGACTCAGCTGGACATTGGCCTCCCTTGCAGGGGGTGGGGAGATTGGGGTTCCGAGCATCCATCTCCCCATCTCCCTGGGCCTGGCCTTCAAACAAGCCAGCTACAGGCGCAGAGAAGTTGGTGTTCTCTGGTGTGCCAGGCACACGGGCCCTGTGGCTCTGTTTCCTCCCATCCCAAGACCCGAGGAAGGGCTGCCAGCTCAGTAGGTGCCCCTTCCTCAGTTCTCCTTCCCATCCTGCTTTCTGGATAGGACTGCAGTAGGCTGTTTCCACTGCTGTGTAAGAATCAGGAAGCTCTTTCAAGACCCAAGCTAAGCAGCTTTCTGCTGCCTAATACCACCCTGCTGTCTGCCTTGGGGAATTAGCCAGGCCTCTGGAAGCTTGAGCTCTCTGAGCTTGCTTTTCTTGCCAGTGCCTCTGGTAAAGTTCCCCACGCCCATGTGGAGCTAGTCCTCAACCCCAAGAATATAGATAGGGTCATACTCTTGAGCCTCTGCATCCTGTGTATGTAGACGTAGGCTTAGCCTCATTTCTCCAGCTCTTATCTTGAATAAGTGGCCCTATTGCTTTTACCTTTAGCTCAGCCGAGTCACTCTCTCCCTCATTATACGTAGGTAGCAACGAACACCTTTATTATTTTTTTTTTTTTCCGGTGCGCACCTTTCTTTGGGGGTAGGTTGAGGGTTGAAGAGAAAGGTGGGAGGAGAAGAGGGAGGCTCCTAGTATTCCAGGAGGAATCTAGGGTCTTCAGCTCAAGGTGATCTGGTCTTTGAGGTGGTCTAGCTCCTCCATCCTTCCCAGCAACTGTAGGCCCCAGAGAGGTGTGGTTCAAGGGGAACACTCCCTGTCCTAAAACCCTGAGCCAAGAAGGGGCCAGAAGCCAGCCTGCAGCTGAGGACTCCGCAGTGTCAGGACCCAGCCAGCAACCCAGCAGGCCAGCCCTGTGGGGGGCAGCTCCAGAGACCTGACCCTGTGTCCACATTACTTACTCCCTCAGAGTTCCATCCAAATCGCCTTTGAGGAGGTGCCCCAACTCCCACCCAGAGCCAGCATTAGTCATGTGACCTGCGTAGACCAATCAGAGCGCACCATGGTAAGGGGCTGCCGGGCACTGGGGGGCTGGTCCCAAGAGTTCCCTTTAGTCTGAGGGTTCTTGGCCTGAAGTCTGTGAATGCCTTAGGAATGCAAGGATTGGCTTCAGGAGGTCTGAGAATCCCATTAAAGTTGCATGCGAAATGTAGCACATGTGTGTGTATATCTGCATTTTTCTGGAGAGAAGAGTCTTTGACTTTAATTCTTCTATGGGCTTGTGACCCCAGAAGGGTGAAGTCCCAAGGAAAACCCAGTGGGGAGGGCTCTCTAAAGGGCAGCGCAAAGCAAGGTTGGGCACCTCCCTCCATGCCTGACCCTCCTGGCCTCCGTGCTTCGCTTGTCTCAGGTGCTGCATTGCCAGCTCTCTGCTGAGGAGGTGATGTTCCCAGTCTCCGTGACCCAGCAGTCCCCCGCTGCCGTCTCCATGGAGACCTACCACGTCACTCTGACACTGCCACCAACACAGGTGGAAGGGGATGTGGGAAACTGAGTTGGGCAGGGGGCGGTTCAAGGCCTCGGCCTTTCAGTTTGGTTCCCTCTGGGACAGAATTTGGGAAGGGAGGGTCCTGGTAGGAGTAGGAGTAGTTGGAGGTGTGAGGCAAGTCAACCCAGCCCCTTTGTCCCTCCTCCACAGTTGGAAGTCAGCCTGGAGGAAATCCCTGATGAGGGGCTGCTTGTGTCCTGGGCCTTCACTGATCGTCCAGATCTCAGCCTGACGGTGCTTCCCAAGCTGCAGGCCAGGGAGGTAAGGGGGCAGGGCTCGGCGGAAGAGGCAGAACAAGGAGGGGGTGCAGAGCTGGGGGCCCCACCTCTTTATTCTCCTTTTCTCCCTACAGAGAGGCGAGGAGGAAGTAGAGCTCTCCACCATTGAGGAATTGATTGAGGATGCCATTGTCAGCACTCAGCCAGCCATGATGGTCAACCTCAGGGCTTGCTCTGCCCCTGGAGGCCTGGTAAGTAGGCACTCAAAGCAAATAGTCTGTATGCATATCGTCCCCAGGGGTGCTATGTCGGGATCCTCGTTCGTTTTCCCTCCTTCTGCTCTTAGGTACCCAGTGAGAAGCCACCCACGGTGCCCCAGGCACAGCCAGCCATCTCCAGACCTATCCGGTTATTCCTACGGCAGCTTCGAGCATCTCACCTGGGAGGTGATTTGGAAGGTGAGAGCTAGAAGCAGCTGGGGGCCTGCCAGGGCTATGGGTGCAGGTGCCGCCTGCCCTTCTTCCACGGGTGTAGTTTCATCATTCCTCAGTGGCCTCCCATCTTTGAGCATCTTCTCATTTCTCGTTCCTCCCAGGCACTGGGGAGCTATGCTGTGTAGCTGAGCTCGACAACCCTGCACAACAGAAGTGGACCAAGCCCACAAGTGCCGGTCCCGACGTGGAGTGGACTGACGACCTGGCACTGTAAGGAGTGACTCCTCCAACCCCACCCCTGCTCCTACGGGCAGACTGAAGATCAGACCCTTCCAGCATAGCCTTAGCACGAATCAGCTCTGCTTTCACTGAACTTTGGTGTGAGCCCCCATTGTATGCCAGGCCCTGGCCTAGGTCCTGCGGATACAGACGTGACCAAGATACACCCCCACCCCTGAGTCGATTACAGGCTCCAGGCAGACACAGATGTATGTAAAGACGATGGTATAAGGGCTCCAGTCAAGATTTACACAGAATGCCGTGGGCGTGCTTAGGTGTGGGGAGATTAATTCCCATGGGGAATAAAGATCAGAGTAGGCTTCGTGGAGAAGGTGGCATTTAAACCGCACCTTAGAGCAAGAAGAGGGTTTCAACAGAGTGTGAGAGAGAAGTGTTTTTGGCAGAGGAAACAGCTTGAGCAAAGAGAAGGGGGTGGTTTGATATGGAGAGACAGGGAGGGCAAATGGGGCAGGATCAGGGAGGATCTGAATGCCTAGCATACTATTCACTGAGCAGAGTTCTGTCCCGTTCTCTTGGGAAGAGTATTTGTTCTTGTGTTTAATTGTTTTAAGATTTTTAAACATTAATTTTAGTTTTTTAAATTTACATCCAAATTAGTTAGCATATATACTTTTTTAAGATTTACTTTTTTTAGATTTTATTTATTTAACTACTCTCTACACCCAAAGTGGGGTTCGAACTCATGACCCCGAGATCAGGAGTCACATGCTCTTCTGACTGAGCCAGCCAGGCACCCTGGGAAGAGACGGTAATTTGGAGGGCAGGCTCCATTGGAGCCCTTATTCCACGGGCCTGTGGCCTGTGATCATTTCAAGGGTGGATTCAGTTTACTAATCTTCCCCTTCCCTGCCCCACCTCCTCTTGGCCACAGGGATCTGGGCCCCCAGAGTCGGGAGCTGACCCTCAAAGTGCTGAGGAACAGCAGCTCTGGAGACAGTGAGTATGGGGCAGGAAGGAACCCCTTTGGATGGGTGCTCAGTGGGGCCCGGTCATGGGCCCAGCTCACAGTGCTCCCCCTTTCCCCAGCTGAACTCTTGGGCCAGGTCACGCTGCCTGTGGGCTCCCCTTCCAGACCGCTGTCCCGAAGACAGGTATGCCCGCTCACCCTAGGGCCGGGGAAAGCCCTGGGACCAGCGGCCACCATCGCAGTGGAGGTGAGAAGCTGAGCCTGGGGAGAAGACGGGAGGACACTGGGGAAGCGCAGTTTTTGAGGCGCTGCCTCTTTGCTCTTCTACCCCTCGGCAGCTTCAGTATGAGGAGGGCTCCCCCCGGAACCTAGGTACACCTGCTCCCTCCACTCCACGCCCCAGCATCACTCCCACCAAGAAGATCGAGCTGGACCGGACCATCATGCCTGATGGCACCATCGTGACCACAGTCACCACCGTCCAGTCCCGGCCTCGTGTAGAAGGGAAACTAGGTAAAGAGAAGGGAGCCCAGCTTGAGCCAGGGGTCCCTGGCTGCAGACCCATGCAGGACAGGGAAGGGCAAGGGAAGACCTAATTCCAGCTCCTCCTGCTTTCCAGCCACATCTTCCTCATCATCTTTCTCTCTCAAGCCTTCTCTTCCATCCCTCCTTTTCCCTGCTGTTCCTATCCTGCTTTAGCGCTGGGTCGGCCAGGCCCTCCTCTACAAGACTCTTGTACTTCGCTCTCTTGCCGTCCCTTCCCCCCTGGCCCCGGTTGCCTACTTGCGCCTCCTTCTACCCTCGACCTCCTAGCATCCTTGGGATCCTCCAACAAACCCAGTGGCCTCTGTGGTACTTCTCCCACTCCCAGGGGCCCTCCAGGACATTTCTCCCAGCTCCAGAGGTCTCTTGGGGTTCCCCCCACCCCCAGGGGACCGCTGTGTCATCTCTGTGCACTCTGCATTTTCAAGGTGTCTCCCCATACCCTCAGTGGGTCCCATGCCATTTCCCCACACTCCCCTTGCTTCCCATGCTGTCTTTTTGCCCCCATGGCATCTTATTAATCACCCATGTGATTAATTGTCCCTTAGTCACCCCCGCCCTCTGAGTCAGCCAAAGTGTGCATCTCAATAAAGACAGTAGGGGGTGGGGGCCACTTTAAGGCACCTCCTGGCTCACTGACCCTCCCCCACCCACCAGACTCCCCCTCCCGCTCCCCGTCCAAGGTGGAGGTGACCGAGAAGACTACGACTGTGCTGAGTGAGAGCAGCGGCCCCAGCAGTGCCTCCCACAGCAGCAGCCGTGAGTGGGGGATCGGGAAGTATGCGTGGCGGTTGGCACGGGAGCCCCAGAGTCAGAAACCATTTTGGGTGGGGCACAGGAGTCCAAGTCCAAGAAGGAGCCACGGAGGAGTCATGTTACCAATCCTCTGTACCCCCAGCAGGGGAGAGCCACCTTTCCAACGGCTTGGACCCTGTAGCAGAGACAGCGATTCGCCAGCTGACGGAGCCCAGCGGGCGGGCAGCCAAAAAGACACCCACCAAGCGTAGCACTCTCATCATCTCTGGCGTTTCCAAGGTAACAGGGCTCTGAGGAGAGGAGCTGGGATAGGGAGAAAGCCCTAACGGGTCAGTCCTGCCCATTAAAATGTGTCCCTCCTGCCAGGTGCCCATCGCTCAGGACGAGTTGGCACTGTCTCTGGGCTATGCGGCATCCCTGGAGGCCTCAATGCAGGATGATGCAGGAACCAGCGGAGGTCCCTCCTCACCTCCCCCAGACCCACCGGCCATGTCTCCAGGACCCCTAGATCCCCTCTCCAGCCCCACGAGCGTCCAGGAAGCAGATGAGACAACGCGTTCGGACATTTCTGAGAGGCCATCTGTGGATGATGTTGAGTCAGAAACAGGGTCTACTGGCGCCCTGGAGACCCGCAGCCTCAAGGATCACAAAGGTGGGGAAATACTGGCATGTCCTCTCCACTTCTTTTTTTTTTTTTATTTAACAAAAATTGTTTATTTTTGAGAGGGAGAGAGAGAGAAACAGAGAGAGGGAGCAAGGGGAGGGGCAGAGAGAGAGGGAGACAGAGGATCCAAAACAGGCTCTGCCCTGACAGCAGAGAGCCCAATGTGGGGCTTGAACCCACGAACCTCGAGATCATGACCTGAGCCAAAGTTGGACGCTTAACCGGCTGAGCCACTTAGCCACCCCTTTGAATTTTGTTTAATGTTTACTTATCCCCCTCCCCTTTTATGCCCAGTATCGTGACCTGGGTCCTACTGGACACTTACGGGAATGGGATTCTCAACCCAGTTTGCCTTCTCCTTCCTCCCCTAAGGGATGGCTACATTTCCCAGCCTGTTTCAACCAAGCCAGCGTAGAGAAGGGGCACTTACTGCCTTGGGTCCTGGCCTGGATCTGACAGGCACAGGTGACTGGGAGCGATGCCAAAGGATTTCCCTTTACCTCTGTTCTTCTTTCTTCCTGGGTCTAAGCACACCCCTTCTTTCCTTTCTTCTTTTTTTTTCTCTCCCCCCCGCCCCTGCCGACTTCCATTCTGTACTCGCTTTCCTCTGAGTATAAGGAATCCTACGCCCAGTCAAACCTAGAAGTGTCCTTCTGGCAGTGACACAGCCCGTGGATAGTCGTGGTGCTTTTCTAACTTCTAAGGATGAGAGGCTTTGCCCCCAAACATCTTTATCCCTCTGCCAACGAGTCCGTCCACCACACATGTATTTTAACTATGATGTAAGCCTGCATCACTTCTTGGGATAATGAGATTCCTAAGTCCAAAGCCCGCTGTGTAAACACTTGTCTCATTATACTGGTCCCAAATTTACCTCCTTGAAGTTTTCCAGATGCAGCTTCCTGCTCGCGTCCTGGAATTTGGCCACCCACCTATCCTTTCATGATTTTTATGGGCTTTTAGAAATGCCCTCTGCTCCGTCTTTTCTTTCCAGAGTAAAGAGGTCCATTTGTCAGTCTGTCCTTACAGGGAGGCAGCCCTGTGACATTCCTCCTCAGCGGCAATAGTTAGACTTGCCCGCAGAATCCCATGAGCGCCACCATTTTTTCCTCAGGAAAGATAAGAGGCATTGTTTTGTCTCTACTTTCTTTCCTAAGGAAGCCTGGCTTCTAGGCGAAGGAAAGGTTCTGTTCTGTATCTTTGACCCCTCCGTGCTTGGTCCTTTCTCTGCTCCCCACCTCACCCCACGCCTGTCATACCCCTCTGTCTGCCTCAGCCTCCCCTCTTCCCCCACAGTGAGCTTCCTGCGCAGTGGCACGAAGCTTATCTTCCGCCGGAGGCCTCGACAGAAGGAAGCTGGTCTGAGCCAATCACACGACGACCTCTCCAACACGACGGCCACACCCAGCGTCCGAAAGAAGGCTGGCAGCTTTTCTCGCCGCCTTATCAAGCGCTTTTCCTTCAAATCCAAACCCAAGGCCAATGGCAACCCCAGCCCCCAGCTCTGAGGGCCCTCCTCACCTTTTGAGCGAGGAGAGGGCAGGAGTCCTCTCAGCCCACCCTCCACATCCTCTTCCATTCCCCTTCCTGGATTCCCAACAGCCTGGGCCAGGGAAGCCCTCTGGGTTCCAGGAAGCCCTGTCCACCCTGGGCTGTGGGGCCAGTTGGAAGGGTACTTACAACGGGAAGCATGAGAGAGGCGGGCACCTGCTGCTGAGAACACAGAAAAGGGAGTGGGTGGCTGGGAGCAAGAGGAGGGCTCTGCCCCTGCACTTGTGGGCATTCCTCGGAACCGGTTGTGCTGTCGACATTGGCCCCTCAGAGGACTCCCAGGGTGCTCAGCTCCTCAGCTGGTCCTTCCTCCCCTATTTATTCTCTTTTCTATTTATATGTGTGGTCCAGGACCCTCAGTGCACAGACGAGAGAGGGCATCTCTCCCAGGTGACCCTTCTTTCCTGTCCCAGGAAGGTAGGCAATTCCCTTTGGGACAGGACTCCCATGTCTCCCTCAGGTCCCCACTCTGACCAGCACCAGTGTCTGCCTCTGAGGACATTGGCAGCTCACAGAAAGCCGGGCCGGTGCCCGGGCTGGGGGGCAGGTACTCCCCACCTCCCTGCCTCCCCTCCTGCTCCTCGTCCCTCCCTCCCTTTATTACCGTTTTTGTACTTGATGCCTTCTCTGTGAGCAGTGGCTCTGTTGGAAGGAGGGAGCCCAGAGCTGGGTGGGAGCCTTCCCCAGAGCGATGGCTCCAGGGGCTTTACTAAAGACTGATGATGATGGAGCGAGAGCAGGGCTGCACCCTCCGCGTGTTGGGAGATGATGATGTCCATTGCTGTGTGATGGCTTGGAATTTAATTTATTAAATTAAAGTCAAATTGGAGTTTATAAACTGGACCACTGGTTATCCTTTGAAAGGTGAGTGGGCAGCGAGGCTGTGGGATGGGTGGGGTGAGAGGGTCAGAGACGGGGGCCCAGACGGTGAGGTGGAGTAGGCGACCCACGTGTTGGGGCTGCTAAGAAGTTCCCGTGGGGAAGAAGGGACCTAGAGAGGATGAGGATGTGGAGGGTGGGCTGAGAGGACCTAGAGAGGTTGAGGGAACGGGCCTTTGAGGGATGATACTGTAGCAAAAGAAGTCCATCAGAGAAGAAAAAAATCAATTAGGACAGGCATCTTCACTCCCCTTTCTTGAATAGGCTGTTGCTTCCCTGATAGAACAGAATCCTAGGCAGGGACTCTGGCTCTAGAACTGCCTAGATTTGAATCTCAGCTGCTGTAATTACCTGCGTGACCCTGGGCAAGTTACGTTACCGCAGAATGCCTCAGTTTTTTCATCTGTGAAATGGGAACCGTGATAGTAGCTATGGCTTGGATGTGGCTGAGAAGCAAATGCGTCGAGCGCTCACAGTTCTGCTGGCATATGGTCGGTGCTGAATAAGTGTAACTGTTGCCTCAGAAGAGACAGATTGGGAGGGGGAAGTCTCATAAGGGTTTCATCACAATGAAAAGTCTTTCATTCCTAAGTGTGGGCAAGGTTCAGGGAGCTAGGGATACTAGCAAAATCTACACCCCTGGTCCCTGTTCTCCGGGACCTTCCACAGGACTTGACCTGGGTAAGCTGCTACAGGGTGTCAGACAGAGCCCTGGACCAGGGACAGAAAGCCTGAGTGTGCCACAGACACACCAAGTGACCTTGGGACAGACCACTTCTCCTTTCTGGAACTCCGCTTCCTCATCTCTAAAATGAGGAGTGGCCCAGATAACCATTCAGGTCACCTCCAGCCTCACCATTCTGACCTACATCACTGGGGGGTTAGGGCACATGCCTTTGGGTAGGCAGCACGGGACTGGCGATATTCCCCACGTTCCTGTCCATGCTAGTCACAGAATATGGGATATTTAGAAAGAGTGGTAGAGTATGGACATTTAGCTAATTTGTATACAGTGATCCGCTCAACTCTAGGTCATGAGAACTCAAAGAGATTTATCTAGCTATTTCGCCTGATCTAAAAAGTGCAACTCTTAGCGGTCCACACAGGAGCGACTTGCTTACCAGGATGCCAAGGTAGCCAGACACACTGATCTCGAATTTTTACAAGAAATTTTTGTCACGGGGGGGGGGGGGGGGGCGCGAGCGTTCAGATTCCCACCGCACCTGCGGATTGAGTGGATGCTAACTGGAAGTTGTACTCAGCTTCTAGTGTTGAGCTGCCCGGAGCTCAATGGAATCCTCTATTTTATGGTAAAGAACCTGATCACATTTCAAAGATACAGGTGTTTTTACATGAACACAAAAGAAATACAAAACATCACTTGATAACTTTACTCATTTTACACTTTCAGAAGAGAGCCACAGCTCTTGAGGAGTATGAATTATGCTTTAAGTTTTTGTGTGGCAGCTCTTAAAGACCAAATCTGAGGATGTGTCTGAATTATCCGGCCAAAATTGTAGCTTGTTTTCAAGAGAAGCAGATTGAAATGGAAGTAAACTATGCTAGACAGCAAGACACAGTCTCAAATTTTGAAGACATATGTGTGGATTCCAGAGCTATCCTGAAATTTTTGCTCTGTAAAAATTGTTTTGAGTCTACATAGTTCTGTGAATGGACTTTTTCTTCCTGCAATTGCTAAATTAAAGCTAAGAACCATCTTCAGTGGTGTAAATTTGAATTAAAGTAAGGTTGGCATTTTGTGAAGTATTCCTCTATGCGCTTTTGAAGGAATGAAGTTGATAAAATATATTTTTGTTACTTGTGGATTGTATTTTAAAAGTCCTATTTTAAAATAGGGACAATAATATAATTCGCTGTTGTTAGCAACAAACTTCATGCACAAATTTCAGATTTTACTATGATGCTTATTTTTAATAGTATCCTCTATTGAACATTTAATGTGTTTCCTGATGATATGAATTATATAGGTTTATTTTTAGGTTAGGAAATACAGAAAAATGTAACAAAATCTATATCAACCCCAATGAACTTTACTAAGGTACATTATTTAACAAATATGTCTTGAGCCCTTAATGTTTCAGCCACTAGACTAAGTGATGGAGTGTGAAGGTGAAGAACACATACAATCCCTGCCCTCCCTGACTGGAAGACTTCTTGGAAAAAGAAGCATATTCACTGAGACCAGAAGAATGAGTAGGCGTTAGTCAAATACATGCCAGACTGGGGAGAAGGGAAAGACGGTACCAGGCAGAGGAAACAAGTACAAAGCAGAAAAAGTAAAAGGCAGCTAGGTGTGGTAGAGAAACCGAAAGTAACTCGGGGCGGGAGAACAGAAATAGAGGAGTAGAACTCAAGACACCATCGAAGTACACAGGACTCAGATGCTGAAGGTTCTAGAAAGCCTCAGTATAGTTTGGGGGGGGGGGGGGGTCGGTGTGTGCCCCGAGGCCACAGAATGCCTTTTAGCGTTTAAAGCAGGGTGGTGGTTTGATTAGGTCTCCGTGGGGAATGGCTTAGAGGAAAACAAGAGTCCACGCAATGGAACCAGTTAGTGTAGACATCCGGGCTCGACGTCGTTAATAGACTAAAGAGGGAGCGGAGAAGGACCGGGAGGAGGGGCAGAGGGGGCTGAATTCGAGAGCTCCGGCGTGTGTTTAAGGACGTAGAATTCAACTTGGAGGAGGGTCGGACGTGATGCACGAGAGAGGAATCAGGGATGACGACCGGGTTTCTGACTTGGAGTGGGTGGATAACATGGTTGCTTACTGAGCCAGGGAACAGGAGAGGTGGGGGGCGGGGGGAGAGAAGACGACTCAGGAATGCCGATATTTAAGAAATCGGAGTAAGAGAACGAAGGATAGAGGTAGGACCCTAATTTGGGCCGGGCGGGGCTTACAGCCGCGCGCACCCAGCCTCACGCGCCGCCACCGCCGCCTCCTCCTTACTCCCCCTCCCTGTGCTCGCGGGCAGCTTAACACAGTAACCCACGCGACGAAGGAGATGCCACTCGGGGCGCAGCTGGAGCCCCGCGCAGGCCCAGTGGGTGCCGAGCGCGGAGCCTGCGCAGTTGGGGGAATTCGGGGCCTCGGGATCCTCGCCCGCACCTCGCCTGGAACGCAGCGGCTGCAGCAAAGCCACCATCCCCGAAGCCCGCCGCTCCTTGCTCCCGCCCCTTCCGTATTTTGGTCGCGCACGGGTTCCGTCAGTCGTAGCGGCCATTGGCTGCTAGAGGTATCCGAGAGCGATGATTGGCTCTCGGTGGCCGTCGCTCAAGCGCCCTTCCGGAGATGGTCGGAGGTGGGAAGAGCTGGAGAGACCCGGGAGCGGAGGGACGGTAAATTGGCTTCCGGCTTGCCTGGGCGACTTTGGGGACGCTCTGAGTAGGCTGCTCAAGCCAGGCTCTTCCCTGGTCACCTTGGCGAGGCTTCGTCTTGTAGCTCGGCCACGCCGGTCGGCCTGGCGCCTGCAGCGCCCCTGGCCCTTAGTCCCTAACCCCAACTCGAACCTCCCTGCTTTCTCGTGTGGGGCTTGGCTGCTGCTGAGACGTGGTCACCGCCATGCCTTAATGCGGGAAGCACTACGAGAAACCTGCGGGGCTGCCAGGAGGGTCTCCTGTCTTCTCTTCGAACTCTCCCGGTGTTTCAGGGGCCCGATCCCGGCCGCTCAGGACAAGTCTTCCCCGCTTCGCCTGTGCACCGGGATTTCTTTCTGTCCTGACCTCCCTCATCGGGTGCTTTGTTTTGGCATTTGTCTTCACACGTCAGAGTCATCTCTTCGGCCAGATTGTGAGTCCTTAGGAGGTTCAGGACATCAGTCCTTTCTTTTCTTGACTGTCGTTCAGGGTTAATTTGATGCCTTGCGTTAAAATATATACTCAAGTATTTGCTGGTTGTTTCTTACTGTGACCCCTGATGAAAAGAAGTGTTAGGAATCCGTCGGGTTGTCCTTTTGTTGACCTTTTTGTAGAATTCTGCTTAGATCATCTCACCGTCAGAAGCAAGGATACAAATAGCTGACGCTTGTTGAGTTCTAGGGGTGTGTTATGCTAAGCATTTTAATCTACATTATCTAGTTTAGTCCATAAATCAATCCAGTGAGACAAGTTTAATGATTCCTCTGCTATATGGGAAACTGAGGCTTAAGTAACTTGCCTAGGGCCCCACAGCTAGTAAATGTTGGAGCTTTCTAACCAGTTTTGTTGACTCTAACATCAGCTGTGATGTTAGTATCCTGTTTTACATTTAGAGAAACAGGTTCAGAGAAGCTAGGTGATTTATCCAAAATAAAATAATAAGTCCTAGATTCACGTAAACATTAAAAGAGCTTGTATTAGGATGTCGTGGCCCTGAAGTTAGAACTGAACAGGGCACAGGCCAGGCTTTCTAGGAGCTCACAGTTTATTGGAGGAAACTGACAAAATAGCTACTTAATAAAACATGTTTGGGGTATTGTGTATACAGATACCAGGTCTGTGGAGAGGAAGGAATCAGACAAGGAGTGATGAGATGCCAGATGTAGAAAGAAAATGGAACCAAATTCCCTGGCTTTGAATTCTGTCTCCATCACTTCCTAGCTTGTGGCTTTGGGTAAATTATTTAACCTATCAGGGCCCATTTCCTCATTTGTGAAGTGGGATAATAGCGGTACTTCCCTCAATGGGTGGGTGGTTGTATTAGTGAGTTTTTATATACATAAGATTCTTAGAACAGTGCTTTGCCTACAGTAGGTACTTAATGTTACATTATTCTAGGCAGAGTAAAATCATTGAGACAGGGAACTTGAACCCAGGTTTTCTGACAACTTGTCCATTGCCCTCGCCAGTGTACAAGTTGCCTCACTTTGCTCACAGAAAGAGGAGTGGTGACCAGATTGTCACTGTCCCACTGTTCCCCAGGCTAGAAACAAGTAGGACACAGGCAAAGAAAGTAAAGGAAGCTGGGGGATGACAAAAGAGGAATTCAGGGGGGCGCCTCGGTGGCTCAGTCAGTTAAGTGTTTGACTTTGGCTCAGGTCGTGATCTCACGGGTTTGTGAGTTTGAGCCCCACGTCGGGCTCTGTGCTGACAGCTCAGAGCCTGGAGCCTGCTTCTGATTCTGTGTCTCCCTCTCTCTCTGCCCCTTTCCCACTCGCTCTCTCTCTCAAAAATAAATTAAAAAAAAAAAAAAAAAAGAGGGATTCGGGGAGCTTTGCCTAAAGTTCAGGTCATTCTCGATATCTAGATAACCCATCTCCTGGGTCTTGCCCACCAGTCAACAACAGATGTGTGTTTAGAGCATTTGTGCTCAGCACTGTACTGGACATAGTATAAGGGCTCAGATGGGTGCGATGCGGTTTCTGCCCAGAAGCAGCTAAGATTGTCCCATTGGGCAAATGAGAATAGAACACATCAGATGACCATGAGTGACCATGGGCAGCACACAAATAGGGTCGAGATTTTCTGGCATTATCTACGCCAGACATAGAACCAAGAGGCAAGCATAATCTGAGGGGTGGGTAGTTTTGGAAAGCTTCCTGGAATGTGATCAGATGCTGACATTTATTGAGTATGTGGGGAGTACAGAGCTCTGTGCTAATGTTGGGAATAGGCAATGAAGGGGTGATGGTCCCTGCGCTGAGAAGCTCCTAGTCTGGGGGAGACAGACCTTCCATTCCACTGTAGCAGCACCATAATGAAGGTGTGCACAGTGCTGTGGGGACAGCAGGTAGATATTCCAGCTGTGCCTGGATGAATTGGGAAAGAACTCATCGAGGAGGGGACATTGGGCTTGAAGGGTAGGTAGAAGTTTCTCAGGCAGAGAGCTTGAGGAGAACGTGATGTGTTTAAGATAAAGTTCATTGAATCAGAGAGGAAGAGGACCGAATGAATGGGAGAGGAAGCCAGAGCAGCAGCATGGTGTAGAGGAGGAGGGTGTGATCTTTGGGTTAGAGTCTGGGCGCTCTCACTTTGAAATGAACTTTGGAAGAGAAGTTTCCACAGGGCTGACTCATGGTAGGCCCTCAATAAGGGTTAGTTTCTTTACCCAGTTCCTGGAGAAGTAAGTTGAGGCCAGTTGAAGAGCTTTGCATGCGGTACTAGGTGGCCTTGAATCCCGTAGGCAGAGAGAGGAGGTTTGGGATGTTGTGTCTGCCTTAGGAAGGTGTTCCCTACTTTTCCTACCCCAATGTTATAAAAACAGTGAACATTTTCTCCTGATAAGGTTCACTGTTAGTCTCGAGCAGCCCAGCAGCGCCATGGTCATCCCAGAGTGTCCGAGGTGACTGGCTTCTCGGAGGAGGGGCAAAAGCCTTGGCTTAAAAAGGGGTTTCTCTGATAAGCAGTTAGGTATAAGAGGTTCTTGAACTTGTAGTCATGAAGGATTTCACGTGTTTTGTTTTTTCTGTGTTTTTTTTTTCTTCTCCGTGTGTAGTAAGTAGAGGCCTTTCCCAGAGTTCCCAGCTCTATCAGGTAGACCAGTGCCTTGCTCCCTTCTAGGGCAGCGACAATCAGTTAACATCCGCCCAGAGGTGACACACCAGGCAGAGTCAAGGCCTCTTGGTGTCCTCTCTTGTCCCTGGACTTTTGCTTTCACTGCTGTCCTCTGTCATTCTGTTTCCTTTTAATGAGGGAAACTATTCTTTTATTGTTCCACAAACTGTGCTTCTGGAACTGCCTGCATCAGAACTGGGGTGCCGAGGTAAAAGGGCAGATTTCTAAGCTTAACCCCAGCCTACCTGAATCCGAATCTCTGGCAGGGTGGCTAGAGAACCCTGCAATTGAATTCATATTAAAGGTGGAGAACCTGCAGGTTCTTATTCAGCTTTCTTCCACAGGCATTTATTATAGGCCTAAGCATGACTAGCACTGTAAATACCCAAGGTACGATATCAGCTAGACAGATAAGGCCTCTTTTGTTCAAATGGAATCTGTACTTGACCCTTGAACAACGTGGAGGTTGGGGTGCCAACCCTTATGCAATCAAAAATTCATGTATAACTTTTGACTCCCCCAAAGCTTAACTACGAATAGCTCTACTGTCGGTTAAGCATCTGACTCTTGGTTTTGGCTCAGGTCATGATCTCACGGGTCGTGAGTTCGAGCCCCGCATCGAGCTCTGTGCTGACAGTGCGGAGCCTGTCTCTCTTAATAATTAAATTATTCTCTCTCTTAATAAATTCTCTCTCTCTTAATAAATAAACTTTGAAAAATATTGTCTTATGTAAAAAAAAACAACACTGCAGATGTTACATGTATTGCTAACACTAGATGTCAAAAATGAAAAGATGACAGTCTGTAGGTGTGTGTGTAAGTTTTGATAAATTTTAACTTAATAAAAAAATTTTTTAAGTAATCTCTACACCCAGTGTGGGGCTCAAACTCATGACCCCGAGATCAAGAATTATATGCTCCACTGACTGAGCCAGCCTGGTGCCCTGATAAATTTTAACTTTTTTAATAGATCTGTATATATTTTATGGTATTAAATAATGAAAGACTGGTGTCTACATAGATTTTATGCGTTTGTGACCTACCTTTTTCTTATTTTTTTAAGAGACAGTGTGAGCAGGGGAGGGGCAGAGAGAGAGGGAGATAGAGAATCTGAAGCAGGCTCCAGGCTCTGAGCTGTCAGCACAGAGCCTGACGTGGGGCTCGAACCCACAGACTGTGAGATCATGACCTGAGCCAAAGTCAGACCCTTCACTGACTGAGCCACCCAGACACCCCTAATTTTTTAAAATATTTCTAGGCTACACAGTTCATTTGCAAAGTTTTTCAAATTGTTGCAAACATCCCAAAATTTTCCAATGTATTTGAAAAGTATTTTAAAAGTCTGCATATAAATGGGCCCGCACAGTTCAAATCTCTGTTCAAGGATTAAATAGACATTTTAGTTCAGAGAATGTCAGGGGAGTGGTGAGTAACCACTGGGAGATTAGGCAAAGGCTGACAGTATGGCAGTTTGAAAGTCTGGTGGGGATTTAGGACATGATGCAGTGAAAAATAAAAGAGCTTCTGGGCTCATCTGTAAGCTGTGTGGAAAGAATATGGACTTTGGAGTCAGCCTGACCTGACCCTACCACACCAGTAGTGTGTGACCTTGAGCAAACCAGTTAACCTCTCTGAGCCAGAGGTTCCTATTTGTAAGTGAAGTCAAAAATAGTACTTACCTCATAGGGTGGTGTTGGTAATTCAGTGACGTAATATAATATGCTTAGTATGATGCTTGATATATAGTTAAGTGTGAAATTAACAACAAAAGGTTTTGCTATCCCCGTTTTGAAGATGAGGATGTTCAGGAACAGAAGGGTTAAGTTACTTGGCCAAGGTCACACAGCTAGTAGGTGGCGGACACAGGAGTCTAGATTTGAAGTCTCTTCCTTGTCCAGAGCCATCTCTTTGAACCTGTGCGTTGTTCTGCATCCCATTGGAATAATTAATTCCTTCTTGGCCAGTTGCTCTGAAGCTTCAAGAGAAATGTGCCTTTAAAGTTCTTAGCTCAGTGCCTGGCACACGCTCAATAATGTTAGTGTGTTTTTCCCTTCCCAAGAACGCCAGACAGCTTCCAGGGGTTTGAGGAACTGCTACTCCATCCTTATAGAAAAAGCACAGGGTTTCTCGCAGGTCACGGGAGAAGGCGCCTGCTGCCGCCTCTAGGCAGCCTGTCAGCCCAGCCGTTCACCCCCTGGTGGCGTTTGGGTGGAATCCTTGCAGCTGTGGGTTTCTTTCCCCTCTAGGGTGAAGGCCATGCCGCCCCCTGGGAAAGTTCCCCGAAAGGAGAATCTGGGGCTACAGTGTGAGTGGGGGTCCTGCTCCTTTGTGTGCTCAGCCATGGAGGAGTTCTGCGAGCATGTCACTCAGCACCTCCGGCAGCACCTGCACGGCTCCGGGGAGGAGGAGGAGGAGGAGGAGGACCCACTTGGTAAGGGGGCAGGACAGGAGGGGGAAGGAGCTCAAGGAAGGTGGAACGTCTGACTTTCCTTGCCTAATTGTGCTTGTTTCGCTTATAAAAGCATTGTAGATGGGAATGCAAACTGGCGCAGCCGCTCTGGAAAACGGTGTGGAGGTGCCTCAAAAAATTAAAAATAGACCTACCCTGTGACCCAGCAATAGCACTGCTAGGAATTTACCCAAGGGATACAGGAGTGCTGATGCAGAGGGGCACTCGTACCCCAATGTTTATAGCAGCACTCTCAACAATAGCCAAATGATGGAAAGAGCCTAAATGTGCATCAAGTGATGAATGGATAAAGAAATTGTGGTTTATATACACAATGGAGTACTACTTGGCAATGAGAAAGAATGAAATATGGCCCCTTGTAGCAACGTGGATGGAACTGGAGAGTGTGATGCTAAGTGAAATAGTCATACAGAGAAAGAGAGATACCATATGGTTTCACTCTTATGTGGATCCTGAGAAACTGAACAGAAGACCATGGGGGAGGGGAAGGGGAAAAAAAAGTTAGGGAGGGAGGCAAACCATAAGAGACTCTTAAAAACTGAGAATAAACTGAGGGTTGTTGGGGGGTGCAGGGGAGGAGAAAGTGGGGGATGGGCCTTGAGGAGGGCACCTGTTGGGAGGAGCACTGGGTGTTGTATGGAAACCAATCTGACAATAAATTTCACATTAAAAAACAAAAGCATCGTAGACTCATCATGGAAAATTCATTCAACAAGGAAACGTGGGACGAATCTGAATCCTCCATCCTGCCATCAAAAGGCAATTAGTGACATTACTTTAGTGAATGTCCTTTTGACGTCTCTCTGCATGCAATAATAAATTAGATAAAGACGATTTTCTTTTTTAAAAAGGATCATATTATTATTATATAGGCTGTCGACAACCTGCTTTTCTGCTTCTCTGGTAATGCTTCTCAATTTTTGTTTTTTTCCCCACTGCAACTACCAGATAGGCATGCGTTTTACTTCCCAACCCCAGATAAAAAGTTAAAAAAATGCTTGAAACAATACTTGCTTTTGTTAAATGTTCTCTCAAGTATTCTTATTCTTTTTCATTAAAAAAAAAAAAAAAAAATGGGGGGGAGTGCCTGGCCGGCCCAGTGGGTAGAGCATGTGACTCTTGATCTCAGGGTCGTGAGTTCAAGCCCCACGTTGGGCATGGAGCCTACTTAAAAAAATAAAAATTGTTATGCGCCTCCCTAAATTGATGTATTCGGTCACTAACAGGTCACAAAACAGTTTTAAAAATTCTGTTCTACAGAAAGTACAGAGGCAGCTCTCCTTCCCCAACCTCAGATTCTGTTTTAAGTCTCGTGACTATGAAGCATAAGTGATAGTTTCAGAAGTCAAACAGTACGTACACAAAAGGGAAATTAGGGGGTTATATATTTCAGAGTAGCTCCTTTTAAAAACAAGTGAGCCCCTGTAAAGCACTGAAAATGTGCTTCGAGAGAGGTGCATGAGAGCCAGGCATTGGACTGCCGCAGCTGATGGCTTTCCCGGAGAGGGTGGATCTCGGGCAGAATTTGGAGGAAAGAAGGACCTGCGGTCCGACGGGAAGGAGTGAGGGGTGTCCCAGCTCGGGAGCCGGCAGCGCACGCCAGCCACACTGTGAGTTGGTGGCTCTGGACCTTGCGCACACCCTTCCCTCTGCCTCGACCACACTTCTCCATCTAGCTCACGGATGCTCGCCCTTCGGATCTCAACGCAGGGACACTTCCGAGTCCCCCATGCCTACATCAGATGGGCTCTGTTTAATTTCGTTGCAGTAACCCGCACCCCCTGCCCCCTTCATAGAACTCGGAGCTGGCTGCGCTTTTAGATTTATACGTGGGATTACTTAACTAACGTTTCCTCTCCCTGACTGAAAGCTATCGTGAGGGCAAGGACTGGGACTCTTTACTCATCACTACCCCCCCCCACCCCCACCCCCCCAGTGCCTGGTGCACGATTGGTAGTTGTTAAATGCTGGTATTTGCCGAATGAACTGTGGTCATCTGGTCAGAGTCCAGCCTGCTCGCTCGCCGCTAAGTGTCACAGGTAGAAGGAGAGCTGAGCTTTGGAAGGTATCAGACTTTTCCCCCTAAACCCCTTTCTGCAGAAGAAGAATTCTCCTGCTTGTGGCAGGAGTGTGGCTTTTGCTCTATGGACAGTTCTGCTGACCTCATCCGCCACGTCTACTTCCACTGCTACCACACCAAGCTGAAGCAGTGGGGGCTGCAGGCTCTGCAGAGCCAGGCCGACCTCAGCCCCTGCATCCTGGACTTCCAGAGCCGCAACATCATCCCTGACATCCCTGACCACTTCCTGTGTCTGTGGGAGCACTGTGAGGTCAGCGGGCAGTGCTGGGCGTAGGGGTGGGAGGAAGTTGGGGATCTTGGCTCAAGATGCCTTGACCCTCTCAGGGATGCCCTGCGTCTGCCAGGTTCCTGCTACTGTGTCATTTCGTTTCCGGGTGGCCCCCATGCTCCAACTTTCTCAGGCCCACCGAGTTAGTTCGAGGGAGCGCCAAGAAACCCCCTTTGGGCACGTCGGTGTAAAAGTCCCTCTAGCCACCCTCGGTCCTAACCCCAGGTTGCCCCTGGCACAGAGTTCCTTCGACAACCCCGAGTGGTTCTATCGGCACGTGGAAGCACACAGCCTGTGCTGTGAATACCAAGCGGTCGGCAAAGACAACCAGGTGGTGCTGTGTGGCTGGAAAGGTAGGGCCACTCCTTAACTTCTTGTCCTTAAAGAATCCCTGGGGGTGGCAAGGGGTTGGGGCGGCGGCGGGGCATGGGACCAGTCCCCCAGGGTAAGGTCGGCTGCTGGCCGGAGACTTGATGTCAGAACTGCCTCCGGGCGTTTGAGCCTGACTGGGCTTTCCTTCCCAGGCTGTACCTGCACCTTCAAGGACTGCCGGAAGCTTCGAGAGCACCTCCGCAGCCACACCCAGGAGAAGGTGGTGGCCTGCCCCACCTGCGGGGGCATGTTTGCCAACAACACCAAGTTCTTAGATCACATCCGTCGCCAGACCGCGTTGGATCGTAAGCAATCAGAGAAGAAGGGGAGCGGGTGCAGGCCGTCCTTGCGGTGGGGGTAAGGGGCACGTTCCCGGGAGTGGGGGCCACCGAAGGCATCTGCAGCCTGGCTACATCTACCTCTAGGACTCAGTCACCTGCCACAGTGTGACAGGAGAGTCATTAGGTGCTCTTACTGTTCAGTGCTCACTGTGTGCCACGTCTCTTCCCAGTGAGTCCTCGCAACCCCATGAGGTATGCTGCTCCTCCCCCTTTCTGCAGGTGAAGAAACCGAGGGCCAGGTTACCTCACTTACCTGAGGTCGCACAGCTAGTTAGGGGTCAAGCAGGGATTCTCATTCAGGTTCTCGACCGCAAGCGCCATGCTCTTTCCATGGTACTGTGTCCATCCCTGGTTCCTGAGCTCCCCCTTTCTTGGGTGGTTCTCCTCTCCCGGGCTTGCTCTCCTGTCTGTGCCTCTCCGCCATCCTCCGCAGCCCAGGCTCTCTTCTGCCTGCCCCACTGTAGAGCAACGCTTCCAGTGCTCTCACTGTTCCAAGAGATTTGCCACGGAGCGGCTGTTGCGGGACCATATGCGTAACCATGGTGAGCGGCCGGCGCCCCCGACCTCCTTGCCCACCCTCCAGGTATCCGCTAGGCCCCCGATCACAGCCTCCTCTCTGCTCCTCTCAGTGAATCACTATAAGTGTCCTCTGTGTGATATGACCTGCCCGCTGCCATCGTCCCTCCGAAACCACATGCGCTTTCGCCACAGCGAGGACCGGCCTTTTAAGTGTGACTGTTGTGAATACAGGTAAGGGGAACCAGGGGCCAGAAATCAGAGAACCCGAGGTCCAGGGTCCCCCGTGCCCTCCCACCGCTCCTGACCTCTCCCGGCAGCTGCAAGAATCTGATTGACCTGCGGAAGCACCTGGACACCCATAGCAAGGAGCCCGCCTACAGGTGTGACTTCGAGAGCTGCGGCTTCAGCGCGCGATCCCTCTGCTCTATCAAGTCCCATTACCGAAAAGTGCATGAGGTGAGTTGGGCGGTCGGTGGGAGAGGGCAGGTGCAGGTGTGGGGGAGCCCAGGGTGCAGAGCTGGCCTCACTCTCCCGCCCCTCCCCGTCAGGGAGACTCAGAGCCGAGATACAAATGTCACGTATGCGACAAATGCTTCACGAGGGGCAACAACCTCACCGTGCACCTTCGAGAGAAGCACCAGTTCAAGTGGCCCTCAGGGCACCCCCGTTTTCGGTATGTCTCTGAACCCTGCCCCGTAGGTTCGCAGACCTTCCCCCCCGCCCCCCGATACCTTTTCAACAAGTTAACCTTGAATTTGAGGATAATTGGATGTCCACCGTCTCCGTTGAGGTTCGGGGAACCCCGAGAATCGGTGGTGGAGCAAAGATGAGTTTTGTTACCTTTGAGTGGAAGGCACGGTGCCAAAGCCCTACAGCCAGAACCGGAGCCTAAGGGCCCTCATCCGTAGCCCCAAGGCCATCTCCTGAATCCTGTGACACTCCCACCCTCCAACACAGATCATTTCTTTTTCCCCCTCTGCACCCACTCCCTCCCTCCCTCCCTCCCTCCCTCCCTCCCTCTGCCTCAAGTTTCTACATCAAATTTTCCATTTCGAGTAATGCTCCCTCCCTCTTGTCATTTCTTCTGCACATTCCAACAAAGACCCCTCTTGGTCTCCAACTCCTATCACTTAACATCCCAGGGCTTCTCCCATCCCTCGTGTTTGTCCCGTAGCTTGCCGGTCTCTGGACATTTCTGCGTCCCCCTGCGCATGTTTGCTGCCCCCCATGCTCCCGCTTCCCCAGGTACAAGGAGCATGAAGATGGCTACATGCGGCTGCAGCTGGTTCGCTATGAGAGTGTGGAGCTGACACAGCAGCTGCTGCGGCAGCCGCAGGACGGATTGGAGCCGGGAGCATCGCTGAGTGACAGCAGCCTGCAGGGCATCATTCTTGAAGCAGTGCCAGGGGAGCCGGGACCCCAGGAAGAGGCCGAAGAGGAAGAGGAGGGTGGGAGCGGTGACGGCACGGCCCTCTCGGCCTCTCAGGACACCCCCGGCCCCGTCGTCCATGTGGTGAACCAGACCAACGCCCAAGGCGAGCAAGAGGTTGTCTACTATGTGCTGTCCGAGGCCCCGGGAGAGCCCCCCCCAGCCCCCGAGCCCCCCTCAGGGAACGTCATGGAAAAGCTTCAGGGAGTAGCTGAGGAGCCACAAGTCCAGATGGTGTGAGGGCTGCAGAGCCTGACCGTTCCTACCCCAGACCCTGGCGTGTGAGCCAGGCTGGTGGCGGTGCCCCTAGCGGGCAGCCCCTGCCAACGGATGCCTTTAAGGGTGGTGCCAAGAGCTGTGTGGTGCACTCCGGACCCGGCTTGCGTCATTCAGCGGATCCAAAGGACTTCCTTTTCTGCCAGACGGCGCTTTGTGGGGACCCGAGAAGTTTGGGTTCCTTGAGGGGGATGCGCTGGTCGTGTGTGTCCTTGTAGAGGGGCTGGTATCAGGCTTACCCATAACCCCCTAGTCACTCTGAAACAGTGAGTAAAAGCCCCCGTCAGCTCGCACCCATTCCCGTCCTTAGGTCCGTGGGTGACACATAACTGGTTCCTGCGAGGGCCTTTTCCTTACAACCAGCCAAGGCAGCATGAACCAGGCAGCCATCTCCCTCTAAAGGGCTCCTGCGATCGCAAGGACTTTCATGGTTACCCTCAGGGATGGGATTGGAGGCACTGAGTGTGTGTGTAACGGTTGTTTTGGTAATAAAAGAAACACGGGCTCTTACTCATGTCTTCCTTATGCTTGGTGGCTCTCAACCAGATAGGAGATGCAGCTGCCCAGAAGAGGAGTTGACTCATTAGGCTTGTTCTCCTTTTAGTGACTGGGGTTTGTTTTTGTTTGTATCTTTACTCTTGCTCCCCTCCCCCTCCCCCCTTGGTGAAACGTCTCCATTTCTTCCCAGAGCATCTGCTGTCTCCATGGAGGTCTCAGGCGTAGGCTGTGAGTGGGCAGTAGTAACACTCCCTCTAGAATGCACGATCGGCTGGGAGACAGGAAGGTAGGGCACCTGGCCACGGCCATCCCGTCTGAGTCCTGGTTAGAATCCAGTGTCTCTGGGGCAGGGTCTCTACCTGTGGGGCTGAGGAGGAAGCTGGGACGGGTGGTGGATTTGGAGGCCCTAGGGAATGGCAGGTACTGTAGGTTTAAAGACCAGGTTAGAAAATTGTGTCTGAATGTACAGTTTCCTGGGGGAAAGGGTCTGTTTTTCACTAGATTCTCAAAGAGGTTGAAACCCTCCAAAAATAAGAACCATTTCCCTTGGCCTGTCCAGCCACCTCTCGGCACCCTGTGTCCATTCTTGGGGTCGCTGCCACTCTTGAGGTCAAGGGAATACTCTCAGGGGTATTCGTGGGCAGAAAGCTGCCCACAGAAGATTTCTGCACCTTTTTGAGAGGACCGAACTTAATTCTTACCGCAAAAACAGCATGTGCCTGTTGCAGGAAGAATTTAGGAAAGAACAAGCTTTTCGTTAATTCCAGCCGCCGTTTACCGAGTTCCTTCTATAGTCCGGGCGCCGTGGCAGGTGGTAAAGATACAGTAAATGATGAGTAAAACCCAGAGGTGAGTGAAACTCTCTGCCCTGAAGAGACTTGGAGTACAGAGACAAGACCAAAGTAAGTGGAGGGTTGGAAGCCTACCAGAGTTCACTGAGGAGGCTCAGAGGAGGAGGAGACAGCATTATGTGCGTGAGGGATCAGGAAAGGCTTCATCGAGGAAGTGATTAGAGCTACAAGGTACAAAGAGGTAGACACATTGTTCCAGGTAGAGGAAACCAGGTCTCTACACCTGAAGGAGGACTCCGTGGCCTGCAGCACAGGGCAGTATGCCACGGGGAGAGACGAGACCAGGAAGGAAGGCCGGGCCACCCAAAAGGATCCACGTGAGGTTTTAGGACGGTGATTCTGCCAGTGATGAGGAATACAGATTGGAACAGTGAGAAGTTAGGGGGCTGCTGGGAAGAATTCAGGCAAGAAACAATGAGGGCTTTAAGGTTATGCCCGTGTGGATGTTCACGTTGCCTCTACGAGAGCACCTTCGAGGAAATGGCAGTGTGGAGAAGAGAGGAAATGTGAATGAAAAATGTGCTCAAGCAAGGCCATCTCATTCCCAGGCTCACTCCTCTAGGGTCTTGTACTGATTTTGCCACCCACGCCCTGTCCTTCCCCTAAACAAGTATAATCCACTAACCCCAGCAGGCCTTCAGTTAGTCGAAGACAAGCGAGGCTTCTTTGGGCTAAGTACCCTCAGTCTCTTCTATATCTTCTCACGTCACTTAATTTGGGGCCCCTTCCACCCCACCTCCTCTGGGTCTGTGTTTTTGGTGGTTACACATTGTGAAGCCACTGCCCTCTAGAACCCCCTGTCTTTCCATACTTCATGCTGCCCAAACCATGCTCCTTTACTTCCGAGGTATGCACTTGTTACCTTGGTCTTAACAGCAGGCCCTCCTGTTTGTCCTTATTAAATTTTGTCTTGTGAGATTGACACCTGTCCCCAAGAGGTGGATTAAAAGGTTGAATAAAACAGGGCCAAAGACAAACCCCAAAGGCAAGTCCCTAGAGACCTTTCTCCTAACCATGACCGGATGAAGACTTTAAAGACTCCAAACCTTGAAAACACACGGTGGCGCCCCACTTTCCCTATACGGTTCAAATACAGTGGATCCTTGAACAATGCGGGGGGGTAGGGGCGCCGACTCCCCCCACGTAATTGAAAATCCATGTGTAACTTTTGACTCCCCTAAAACTTAACTGGTGATAGCCTGCCGTTAACCAGAAGCCTCATCAATAACGTAAGAAGTTGATTAACACATGTTTTGTATATGTATTATATGCTGTGTATTCTTACAATAAAATAAGCTAACAAAAAAATTTTTTTTTTAAACGTTTTTATTTATTTTCGAGACAGAGAGAGACAGAGCATGAGCAGGGGAGGGGCAGAGCGAGAGGGAGACACAGAATCCGAAGCGGGCTCCAGGCTCCGAGCTGTCCGCACAGAGCCCGACGCGGGCTCGAACCCACGGACCGTGAGATCATGACCTGAGCCGAAGTCAGATGCTCAACCGACTGAGCCACCCAGGCGCCCCCTTGCTGGTGCCCTAAGCAGTGGCTGAGGCTGCCCCCTCCAGCATCCCTGATGCCGTCCTTTCCTCAGTTGAGCAGTGTCTTGAGGATCAAGCCAATCCCTTATGTAAAGTACCTCCCTTACCAGTCTTGGCTGTTACACCCACACCAGATCTCATGCTCTGTACCATGGGGACAGCGGAAGAGGTTCTGGCTTGCTACCGCGTGAATCTAGTTCTTCGGGGGAAGGGGATTCTGGGCTCAGCATGCATAGGTTAGAAAGCACCGGAGCTAGCGTGAGGGGTTATGGAATCGAAGCAACTAGAGGCCTGTGGAAGGATATCAGAGGCTGGGGCTGGGTCAGCGCAGGACTTTGGAGGTAGGGCGATCACACTGCTAATTTGATTACCTTAGGGTTTCATCCCGAGTCAGCCCATACGTCAGACATCATGGTGTCTGAAGATTAAGGAGACAACCTACCTTACTGTCCCTTAAAGAGTGGGGGTACAAAGAGAAGGCAGGCGGCCCAGGAGTGTGGAAGCGAATGCTTCTTTTCTCTTACTTGGGGCAAGTCCACAGTCTCAGAGAAGAGCACAGGAGAGCTGACTAAGGTATAGAAGAGCAATGATTCCCCAAGATGAGGAGAGGGAGGAATGGTCGTGGGGAATCAGGTCATTTCGGTAAGGTTACGACCTATCGAATATAGGTATAGTGAACGGTAGATGAGTGGATGAATTTTGCTCAAGGGCAGGCATCCCATGATGCACTTCGGGAATAAGGAGCACAGCCGTCCTGTTCAACAGCAGGAGTTGAGGCCGAGAGGCAAGGTTGGTGGATGCTGGCAACTCTTCACGCTTAATAGCTTGCATTTCTTGACCGGGCAAGGAATAGAGAGGACAAGTAGATAAATGACACCTGGGGAAGGAATGGAGCCACCCCTTTGGAGCCAGGGAAGGAGGGATGAACGGGAGGGGTGAGAAAGCTTTCACATCTGGTTGTCTCTATTTCCTTGAGGAAGTAGGAATTAAAGTTTTGAGGAGAGTGATAAGAATCGCCATTAGAAGATAAAAAAGAGTGAGATCAGCTGATGGTCGAAGGCCAAGATCAGGCACTGGCAAATTCAGCACAACCAGGTACTTTTTTGTAGCAGATACCAGCACCCCCGGAGCAAAAGCAGAAGACAGACCGCTGGGTTGACCCACAGCCAGGACGTGGATGGCGTCGGGCCAAGGAGCAGGGTAATTACAGCAGCTGGAGAAGACTGGACAGGGAGCCCCTGAGAGACCAGAAGGTAGTGGTTAGGATCAAAGCACTGGAGGTTTCAGGGCACCGGGCTGGCTCAGTCGATAAAGCATGCAACTCTTGATCTCAGGGTCATGAGTTCAAGCCCCATGTTGGGCATAGAGCTTACTTAAAAAAAAAAAAAAAGCTGAAAAACAAAGCGTTAGAGGTTCCGATGAGGCTTCTGAAGATTAGAGGGCAGAGGGGAGTGCTTGTGGTCAGAAAGGGGACATTTTTAAATGGAGCTATTCAGAGTCCACAGTACATCTAAAAGAAGTAGGCTGCGGTGAGGCGCCTGGGTAGCTCAGTTGGTTGGGTGACCGACTTCGGCTCAGGTCATGATCTTGCAGTTTGTGAGTTCGAGCCCCGCGTCGGGCTCTGTGCTGACAGCTCGGAGCTCGGAGCCTGGAGCCTGCTTCGGATTCTGTGTCTCCCCCCTCTCTCTATCCCTCCCCTGCTCACACTCTGTGTCTCTCTGTCTCTCAATAATAAATAAACGTTAAAAGAAAGAAAGAAAGAAAGAAAGAAAGAAAGAAAGAAAGAAAGAAAGAAAAAGAAAGAAAGAAGGAAGTAGGCTGCAGAGTGGAGACATGTCACAGGAGTGGAAGAGTCCAAGGGAAACACCTACCTGCAGAGGCCTTTGTGTCCCCTCCAGTGGAGTGGGTCCTGTCTCACAAGGGGAACCGACACCAGAGAACCACTGGGTGACACCCGCTCAAGGCTGGTTCCATGCAAAGGACACACATAACCGAGAGGTGTGGTGGAGGTTCAAGTTGTAAGGGAAGAAACAAGCTGAGACTAAGAGGAGGGGGGTGTGTGGGATCAGAAGGAAAAAGAGACAGAGACTCTTGGGTAGTGACCCTTGACATTTTGCAGCTTTGGAGGTCCCCTCGTTTTCTTCTTAGCAGAAGGGAGTGGTACAACATAGCAGGGGAGAGATGGAGAGGTATGTGTTACACTTTAAAAAAATATTTACTTTTGAGACCGAAAGCGAGGGGGCATGCAGAGAGAGAGGGGGACAGAGGATCTGGAGTGGGCTCCATGCTGATAGCCGAGAGCCAAGAGCCTGATGCAGGGATCGGGGCTTGAACGATGCGGGTCTCAAGGGGTCTTGGGGCTTGAACTCTGAGACCATGACCTGAGCCAGTCTGACGCTTAACTGACTGACCCCTTACTTACTACACTTTTTTTTTAAAAGTTTATTTATTTATTTTGAGAGAGAGAGAGAAGCAGAGCACGTGAATGGGGGCGAGGCAGAGAAAGAGGGAGGGAGAGAGAATCCCAAGCAGGCCCATTGCTGCCAGTGCAGAGCCCCACACGGGGCTTGAACTCAGGACTGGTACGATCCTGACCTGATCAGAAATCAGACGCTTAGCCAACTCAGCCACGCAAGTCCCCCTGTATTTTTATAATTTTAAAAGAATAAAGATCCTTTAGAAAGCAACAGCAGGGGCTCTGCCTAGCAGGTACCCCCCTCCACCGTCCAGATTCGAGCCTACGCCCATCTTTGCTTCCTGCCTTGGGTAGGGGAGGGCTCCGTCAGCCTCCCCCTTAATCCACCCCTCATTCCCAGTCCTGAACTGCATTTCCCCCAGTGGCCAGCAGAGGGTCCTTCTATTGATAAATACATTTTAAAACCTTTCTTGGCGAAGACGAGAGACTAGTGCCGTGGGCAAAGGAGGCCCCGCGGATGAGTGGCCTGGGGTGGTGGGAACAGAACTGAGTTGGTTCCAGAGTCCCCAGTCCAGTTCCTCCCCCGGTCCCATAGGACACTGCTACCCCCCTTTTGCCATAGGTACATAAAGCTCCTTACCACCTGCTTCTCCCACAAATCCCTGCCCAGAGCACCCGTCTGCTAGATTAACTCCTGGCACTAAGCTGAGACAGGAGTTTTCTGCTTCTGCCTTGTTCCTCGTAAGCCAATTATCATCAACCCTTACCTTTCTGGGTCTAAGGAGCCTGCCTGTTTGGAGGCTCCCTCTTGGGAAGGGGGGAAGGGTCTGGGATGGGAACTGGGGAGGTCTCAGAGAAAGAAAAGGATCAGTCTCAGGGAATGGAGGAGGACTATTTGGGGAAGAGGGAGCAGGTCCACTCTGAGGGAAAGTCCTTGGTAGGTGATAGGGGGGGTTGTTCTGGGAATGATGAGGTCTGGACTGAGGAGGGAAGGGTCTCTTGAGCAATGGTTCTCAAAGTGTGGTCTCTAGACTAGCAGTATCAGCATCACCTAGGGACTTATTAGAGATGCCGATTCTCTGGCCCCACTGCGGATGCTGAGTCAGAAAGTCTGGGGGTAGGGCTAACAATTTGTTTTAACAAGCCCGCCAGATGATTCTGACATGGATCCCTGGAGCCATCACATCAACTCATACTTGTGCTTGACATTTCTGAGCGTCAGTTTCCTTATCTGAAACACAGGAGGATAATATTGACCTCATAAAATTGTCATGAGGACTGGTTAGACCATTCAGGCAGCTGATAGCTATTGGGTACTTTCTGTGTCCAAGTTCTAGGAATCCAGGGGAGAAAGATACAGACCTAGCTCTTTTCAGAGGTCACGTGGTTATGCCACGTGCCTAGCACATAGTAGGCCTTCAATAAATGTAGTTTCCCTCCTTTGCCAAGAAAACGGGAGCTTCTTCTGGGAGAAATAAAATGAACCATGGTAAGCCTGGCCTGGAGAGTAAGGATGTATGATCTATTCTTGAGAATAAACACTAAGGTCTTGGACACTTGAACCTCATGAGACTCTTTTGAGGCCGATCTGCAGGAATTTTTATCATCTCTATTTCATGGGTGAAGCTCAGAGAGGTGGAGAAAGTTGCTTAAGAACACAGAATGAATCAAAGCATCAAAATCAGAAAGCAGATAACTGACTCCAGATTCAGGACATGGAAGATGTGTTCACAAAATGGGGAGAGGGTGCCCTAGAGAATGGGAAGGTCTGTTCTAGGGAAGAGGGAGGACTTTCATGGGTCCATGGCACGTGTTCAAACCCAGGGGATGGAAGGTTCAATTAGGGCAGGGGCTCTCGACTTCCTACCCAGTGGGGTCCACCGGGGAGCTTTTTAAAAACACTAAGAGCTGAGTCCTGAGATCAGGACTAACTGGTTTGCGGTACTATCTGGACATATTTTGTAGACATCCCCCAAGTGATGTTTAACTCGTAGCCGGGGCTGAGGACCACGGCTCTGGGGCATGGGGTGTAAATCCTATGGCGTGGAAAGCTGATGGAACACTTGGAAATGTTGGTCTCTGAAGCTGGGGAAGCCTGTCCCGAGGAAAGGGGGACACTGTGTTCCTAAGAAAGGGGAGAACATTTTCCTGAGAATTGGAAAGTTGTATGCCAGGGAAAGGAGGGGGTGTCACTAAGATGTGGTTATCTTGGGAGAATGGAAGAGCCTGTCTAGAAAACAGGAGGGAGGGAGGGAGTCCATTTGAGAATAGGGTTCTGAGAGGCCCCATAGCAGGTGGGTAAAAGCAAAAACTTCAGGATTCAAGCCCTGTTCTGCTGCTGACTAGATGTGTCCTCTTGGGCACATTGCTTAACCAACCTCCTTATGCCTGTCTTTCTTTCTTTCTTTCTTTCTTTCTTTCTTTCTTTCTTTCTTTCTTTCTCTTTTCTTTCCTTCCTTCCTTCCTTCCTTCCTTCCTTCCTTCCTTCCTTCTTTCCTTCCTTCTTTCCTTCCTTCCTTCCTTCCTTCTCTTCTTTCCTTCTTTTAAATTTATTATTTTTTAAAATTTACATTATTTTTAAAATAATGACTTCAGGAGTAGAATCCAGTGATTCATCCCGTATGTGTAACACCCAGTGCTCATCCCAACAAGTGTCCTCCTTAATGCCTCTTGCCCAATTAGCCCTTCCCCCCCCCACTCAAAACCCCTTCAGCAACCTCAGTTTGTTCTCTGTATTTAAGAGTCTCTTATGGTTTGTCCCCCTCCTTGTTTTTATATTATTTTTGCTTCCCTTCCCTTATGTTCGTCTGTTTTGTATCTTAAATTCCACATGTGAGTGAAGTCATATGATATTTGTCTTTCTCTGACTAATTTCGCTTATTATTATACACTCCAGTTCCAACCACGTTGTCGCATGTTTCTTTATTTCTAAAGAGAGGTTGTAATGCCTGCCGCATGAGGATATTGTGAGAATGAAGTCAGATAACGCCAGGTCCATAATGATCGCTCAATGAATGCAACCATGGGCGATGGGGAGTCTATACTAGGGCATTGGAGTTAACTTGGAGAACGGAGGGTCCATCTGGAGAAGGAGAACGTTGGTCCTGAGGAACGGCGGTGATGTAGGGCATGGGGTGGGGGGGAAGGTAAGGAGGGCTGGACCCGAAACCCACTGAACCTTACAGTTACAGGGTGGAGCCTGGTGATGTCTCGAAGAGGCTGCCAGCCTCGGGGCGCTCATGCGCTGGAGAGGCTGGAGGAGGGGCCGATGAGCAGGGGAGAGGTTTGACTGCTAGTAACCTCTCAACTGCTGCAGTAAGAAGGTGGCTGCAGCACCAGCAGCCTCCCCTCCCATCTGTCTTTGCCCTGTGACAGGTGGGAACTTAAAAGCTCAGGTCACACGTCTCAACTGGCTAACCTACTTACCCCTAGAAGACTGGGTCTGGGGCAAGCAGGGACCAAGAGGAGCAAGAGTAAGGAGCAAAGCAGGGGCAAGCCCCAGAGTGTTCTGGAGACCTGCATTTGAAGGCTTGTGGGGTGAGGGAGAGAACGCACGTGTGTGCTAGGAGATGCGGAAGGCCGTGTCTGTGAGCCCTGTACATGCCCTGGCGCATATGTGCTTGTGTATAAGGCTTGTGCCTGTCTGAAAGGCCTGAATTTGCCTGGGAGAATAAAGATGTCTACAGGCGAAGCAGGTTGAGCTCTAAGTACCACCTTAACCTTGGAGCTGCTTTCAAGCTCTCCCAAGGCATCCACTCTCCTTCCCTTCTTAACTAGTTTCCTCCGGCTTAGAGAGGGAAAGTGGGGGTGGTGTGGGGAAAGGGGAGGAGGATATCCCAAGACTAGCTTTCAAAGCCTTTTATCTAGTTTGGGGAATCCCTGGGGGAAGCCTGAGCTCAAGGGCCAGAACCGAGGGAAACTGATGGCGTGTGTGTGTGTGTGCGTGCGTGCGCGCGCAGTCTGACAGCTTTCACAATCCCTTGAGAGAGATGGCATCTGCACCCTCATGCCCACCCCCCACCCCATATACGCACCACCGTCATCTAGTATGTAATCCAGGGACTTGTCCCCACTGCACGACTTCAGCTCCTTTCCTGTCTTCAAGTTGGCCTTTCGTCGCCAACCCCCCAGTCCCGGGACCACACCTGCGCTGGCTCCGGCCTCCGCGTCGCCGGCACCGCCGTCCCCTTCGCCTTGCTCGCCCCCCGCCGGCTGCGGGGCCGCGCGGGCCCTTTAAGAACAGCGGGACCGGCGAGCAGTAGCTGGGAGCGGAGCGCAGTCGCCCGGCGGGCTCGGGAGGACGCAGCGCCCGGGACCGGGCTCCGGGAACCGGGTGTGCGCAGCCCAGCCGAGTCGGGGCGCGCCCCCCTCGCCCCTCCCCATCCTTGTCATCTCTCGGCGGACTGGGGCCCGGGCCCTCCCCAGTCGCCCGCCCCGCCCCGGCCCCGCCCCGGCCCGCGCCGCCGGGACCGGGAGCCGGGCCGCGGTGCCGCAGCCGGAGGCAGGTGAGAAGGGCCCGGAGTCTCCGTCCCCGGCCCGCGGCAGCGCCAAGCTTCTCGGTCCGCACCGGCCCGGGGGCGCATCAAGGTGACTAGGCACGCGGGAGATGGGGAGGGGGGAGCCCGCCGCGGTGGAGGGGGGAGGTCTTGGGTGCGGGTGGTGCGGCCGCCGGGGCCCCGGGGCGCCGGCGGGAGGGGCGGGCCGGGCGTCGCGCCCGGGGATGGGGAGGGGGATGCTGCGGGAGGCCCAGAGCCTCCTCTTCCTCCGCCTTCCCCCCGGTCCGCCCTGCGCGCACCCGGCTACCCAGACCAGCTAGCGGGCAGCCTCCGCGGGCCGCCCCTTCCCTCCTCCCCGCTCCCCAACCCTCCAGTCCCCAGGGGCTGCTGGCCTGCGGGGTAAGGAGATTAGAGCCACCGCGGGGAGGGGGGAGCGGGTGAAGGCTTGTAGGGGTCGGGCTGCGGCCAGGCTGGAGCCGGGGCTGGGGCTGGCCGGACCGAGGAGAGGTCGGACCCGAGCGTTGCTGCGCCGGGAGTGGGGGGCAGGAGGGGGCAGACGCTCTGGCGGTGGGGAGTGGGGTGCTCTCCGTAGCAGATCTGCCCTGAGAAAGAGGCGGGGAGTGGGGGCGGGGGAGCCTTAGAAGGCGAGGGAGGTTTGAGCCAAGGCTTGGGGGTCTCCGCCGAACCGAGCAGGCCCTCTCCCTGCAGGCCGGCGGCGTGATGGCGGAGAAGGCGCTGGAGGCCGTGGGCTGTGGACTAGGACCCGGGGCCGTGGCCATGGCCGTGGCGCTGGAGGACGGGGCGGAGCCCCCGATGCTGACCACGCACCTGAAGAAGGTGGAGAACCACATCACCGAAGCCCAGCGCTTCTCCCACCTACCCAAGCGCTCAGCAGTGGACATCGAGTTCGTGGAGCTGTCCTATTCCGTGCGGGAGGGGCCCTGCTGGCGCAAACGGGGTAAGGGAGCAGTCTGGTGGGGAGCTGCGGAGCCCCCAGGAGTGGCCTCGTGGAGAGCAGGAGGTCTGGGAGTCCCCTGTTCCGCACCAATGGGCCCTGTGGGAGCACTGAAATCTCAACCCGCTGACTATGCACACAGTTGAGGCGGCGGGTCTGTGCTCCCCCCACACCCGCGAGCACTGTGTGGGACTCTAGGTTCAACTGGCTCCTGGAGCTTTCTCCCTCTAGGTTGACATGATGACCTCCGGGGGTTCAGTGACTCTTGCGGAGTTTTCCTTCTTTATTTTTAGGTAGAATTCCTGCCTTTGAGGGCTGGTACGAGGAAGCGGGGGGCTGTGTTGCACAGGTTCTCCCCAGCGGTTAGCAATATCCTTGTACCCACAGAACACTGCTAATCCTAAAAGATGTTCTCATTCCTGTCGCCTTACTCCATTCTTGCTGAAGTCCTCCAAGGCAGGGAGGGTGAGGGTTTAGCAAGAGAGATGACATCCTCACGTCACTAATAAGGAAACTGAGGTCCAGGGAAGTTGAGTAACTTGTCCAGTGCCACACAGCTCATACGTGGCAGAGCCAGGACCAGAAGCCAGGTTTTCCAGCTCTCTGCGTATTGTTTTTCCCCGTCTCTTAACTTCCCTGGTACACCAATTCCCATCCCCTCCTCTTTTCTCTCATCAGCACAGGTGGGGAAGGGCTGGGGCTCTGAGTTCCTCGGAACCCTCGCCATCGCCTGGATCCCTTGCCCCTGGCCGGCCACCGGCAGCTTGAGCTGGGAATAGACAAGCTGAGGGTTTTTTGTTGTTGTTGTTTCTGTTTTCCCCCAGAGCTGGGTGTGGACGAGGGGTGGAGCTGGGACATTGTTCTCTGAGACTGAAGAATAAGTTTGGGGTGCTTCCGAGCAGGACCAAGCATGAGCTGTCTCTGTCCTCCCCACCCTCACTCCCATGAGTGACCAAAAGGTCACAGGGCCTGAGCCAATGGCAACGGAGGCCTCTGGGCCCCCTGCCCGGTGCCCGTCCCTGAGCAGCCTCTCCGCCCCGAGACCAGCTCTGGGCAAAATGAAGAGGTAGCCATTATGTCCTTAGCCCTCTCGTTTCCTCAGTTTCGAGGAGATGTGTAGATAAGAAAGAAATGTAGTTAGATGGACCGGTTGCTTCAACCCACCCACCCGTCACAAAGTGGCACCTGTGACCGGGTCCTTTCTCCTTTGACCTTGCCAGCCCCATACTCTCCACTGTCCACTTTGCTCTCTCTTCTGTCCCTTGCCCTTTTCTTTGTCTTCTGTCCTCCTCTCTTTGACTTGCCTTTTCACTGGAGTCCCTCTCCCCTTGTCTGGAGGACAGAAAGCAATTAGAGAAATTAGAGGTGGGCAGAGAGGAAAAAGAGAGAGGGATGTGGAGAGAGGGTAGTTTCTGCCTTTCCCAGGTAAGGATTTGCCGCCCATTTCCCCTAATTATTACGGTGTTTCTTGTTTTCAAAACACTTTGCTATCAGTTATTATTAAATACCTCACTTAACATTCACAATAACCCTGTTATGCCTTGGGAGGAGACGTTACTGTCCTGATTTTGACAGGACTTGACAGAATTGCAAGAGAGTTACTGACTGAGGCAGGACTAGAACTCTGATGTGTCTTTATGTCAAGGCCTGGCAGGCCCTTCCCGTGAAGAGCAGCTATGGAACAGCAGGGGTTCAAAGACTGGGTTCCTAGCCACCTGTCCACTGGAAGATGACCTTGGGCCATCTGCTTACCCTCTCTCGGCCTCACTTTTCCTCATCTGTGAATAGGGGTGATAAGAACTGTCATTGCACAGGCTTAGCTGAGACATTATCTGTGGAAATGCTTTGTGAAAGGCAAGTGTAAGATGATATTTGTATTAGGCATCAGTGTCCAATCTAGTGCTTGGCTGTGATTAAATGAGAGGAAGGTTCATCATTGCCAGTTTCCTCCCCTGCAAAAGAAATCATTTCCTGTGAGTGGTTCTGAAAGGCGTTTGCTGGAGTATACAACCACACGTCTTTCGGGTTGATGGTCATAATGACTGAGGCAGAGGGATAGAACCTGTGACTTGCCCTCTCCCAGTGAAGAACTTGCTGTGTGACCTTGGGTGAGTCACTGGATGTCCCTGGGCCCCAGTTGGCTCGTCCATGTTGCTGTAGCAGCAACCCGGTAATGAGTTTATAAACGGGAAAGCACTATCCAGGCCGTCGGTGCGATCAGGACCCCAGAGTGGACAGCAGCTGAGCCTCCTTCTGAATGGATGCGTCCAGAGGGAGAGCTGGGTGCTGTGGAGGGAGAGTGAAAGATCACATCCCTTCGCTGTCTCTGCTAAGGAGGTATTGTGGAGAGGGAGTGGGGCTCAGTGGGGGTCGGAGGAGGGTGGTAATGAACAAAATCTCCAGTGGGAGATTGGTGTTTCTGCCTCACTGAGGCAGGTCTGCAAGCATACGAGGCGAGGCTGGTCTCATGGGCTTCCTCCTTCCTCTCTGCCTTGTTTTCCCGGGTGACTCCCTGTAGTCTCTGACCTCTGCTTCCTGGATTGTGTTCTGTATATTCTCTCACGTGGCAGAGCTCCTCCTTCCAAGGATTGGCGAGCCTCTGACTTTCCTCTCCATTTTTGAGTGCTGAGCATCCTTCAAGACTTCGCTCAATTGCCACTTCTTCCGGGAAGCCATTCTTGATATTTCCCTTGCCCCTCCACCCTCCTCAGTTCCATTTTCTGCATTCTCATTGTGCATTATTTGTGCTTCTATTATGACCCTTATTTGATCTTTCCTTAGATCCACAGACGTTCCCGCCATTTTTACCTAGACTATGACTTTCTTTCTTTCTTCTTTTTTTCAATGTTTTTTATTTATTTTTGAGACAGAGAGAGACAGAGCATGAGCGGGGAAGGGGCAGAGAGAGAGGGAGACACAGAATCTGAAGCAGGCTCCAGGCTCCAGGCTCTGAGCTGTCAGCACAGAGCCTGACGCGGGGCTCGAACTCACAGACTGTGAGATCATGACCTGAGCTGAAGTCGGACGCTCAACCAACTGAGCCACCCAGGCGCCCCAGACTATGACTTTCTTGAAAGCAGGAAATGTGTCTTCTTCTTTTTTTTTTTTTTTTTTTTTGTCCAGTGTCTGGTACAGAGCTTGGAATGTAGTGGATATCAATAAACATTTGTCAAATGGAATTAATGATAAAATGTCATTTTTTAAATATACTCTATGTGCCAAGCACTGTGTCATATGCCTTTACATATATTATCTCATTGACTCTTTACAACAACCCTATGAGATAGGTACTATCATCCTCATTTTACAGATGAGGGACCTGGAGCTCAGAGAGGTTAAGCAACTTGCCTGAGGTCACACAGCTGGTAAGTGTGGAGCCAGAATTTGAACCTAGATCCACCTGACTCCAAATCGGTGCTCTTAATGCATATGCTGCCTCCCAACGAGTGAATGAATGATGAGATGTTACTGGGCCACGTTAGGGGCTGCAGAGACAAGCCTAGGGGGCCAAGGGAGCACAAAGAAGGCTTTTCCAGAATGAAGCAAAAGCTCTGAGAACACTCACTCCGGGAACACTTACTGAGCACCTAGTACCTGCCAGACAGTCTCCTGAGGTTACAAAGATGAGCAAACCACAGACTGCCCCCAAGCAGCTCACAGACTAAGAGGCTGGGTGGGGAAGGGGTGAGAGACAGGCACGTCAAATAGCCACCGTGCTGGCATATGTAAAGCACTATGGGAACACCGAGGCCATTCGACCAGCTCACTCGGGCTGATCGTTGGGAAAGTCTTCCTGGAGGCAGTGAGGGTCACTGCTGTGTGTATAGAAGGGGAGCAGGGTCGTCTATAAGCTTGACCCCGCTCTCCGCGACCATCCATGAGGTGTGGAGGTTTTTCGTAGCCTACCGAAGAGTATGGTCACCCCTGATGCTTCGACATTAGGAGTGGCCATTTCTAGGGGACCAGGATGAGAGGGTGTGAATACTGTTGCTGCTCTGAAGGTCATTCCTCCCTCCGAATCAGTTTACCCTGAGTAGGGACTGCCTATTTCAATAAGAGCCATGGCCACTGCTGAGAGTTTGGGGCTCCTCTGTTCACTGCAACCCTGATCAGAAGTGCCTCCCTCCCTCACTGCAGGTTATAAGACCCTCCTCAAGTGCCTGTCGGGTAAATTCTGCCGCCGGGAGCTGATCGGCATCATGGGCCCCTCGGGGGCTGGCAAGTCCACATTCATGAACATCCTGGCAGGGTACAGGTGAGGACGCGGCTGGGGCGGAGGCGGGGAAAGGGGCCGGGAGGACGGATCCCCGGGAGAGCCCAGAAGGGGATCTGAAGTGGCCTTGACCCCCCACCCGCGACCAATGTTCCTCCAGGGAGTCTGGCATGAAGGGGCAGATCCTGGTCAACGGGAGGCCGCGGGAACTGAGGACCTTCCGCAAGATGTCCTGTTACATCATGCAGGAAGACATGCTGCTCCCACACCTGACGGTGTTGGAAGCCATGATGGTGAGGGCTGGATGGCCGCCTCCTCCTCCCAGCCCCCGCTTCTGTCCCCCGCCCCCATCCTCAAGGGGTCGAGGCAGGGCCCCCCTCCCACACACATCTGACCCGCCTACTCTCTGGGCCTCAGGTCTCTGCTAACCTGAAGCTGAGTGAGAAGCAAGAGGTGAAGAAGGAACTGGTGAGTGGGGAAGAGACAGGGGTGAGAAGAGGACGGCTGCCCTGTGTGTGTTTCTGAGTCCTAGAGCCCCGGGTTGGGGGGGGGGGGGGCCCGGGTGGGGCCAGTGGACTTAAGGGAAGACTTCTTTAAGTTGGGGTGGTGTGGGGGTGGGGAGAAGCGGAGACTCTGAAGCTGACCTGGGATGGGGGTGGGGCCTGGGCCAGGTGACGGAGATCCTGACAGCACTGGGCCTGATGTCCTGCTCCCACACGAGGACGGCCCTGCTCTCCGGTGGGCAGAGGAAGCGCCTGGCCATCGCCCTGGAGCTGGTCAACAACCCGCCGGTCATGTTCTTTGACGAACCCACCAGGTAGTTCTCCCCCTCCTCCCCCAGCAGGATGCCCCCTCCTCTCAGCCCTGAGCCCCGGGGAATCTGCTCCACTGCTGGAGACCAGAGTCCGGCCTTCGCAGCCTCCTGGGGCCAAGATAAGGGCTTACTCCTCGTCCGTCCCTGCCAGTCCTATTGCCGTAGCAGCCCCATCCTTCATGCAGGCAGAAATCCCACGTCCTCCTTGACTGATGCCTCCCTCTCCTTCTCTTCCCCACAGCCAAGCAGTCACCAAATCCTGCTGATTCTACCTCCTTTCTCCGTCTCTCAGATTTGCCCCACCCCCATCCCTAGGGCTCCTGCTTGAGTTCAGGACATCAGCAGCTCTTGCCCGCATTTCTGCAACCGACTCCTATCTCTTTGCCTTCAGTCTCTTCGCAGCCAATCCTTCCTCCAAAGTGCAGCCAGAGAGAGCTTTCTAAAAGACAAGCCTGGCAATTCTCACTCCCTTGCTTGAAAACACACCCAACGGTTCCCATTTGCCCTCCTAATAAAATCAGAGGACTTACAAGGTCCTGGTCTGAACCTACTTCTCCAGCCTCACATCTTGCTTCATGCCGTCTTCTATTTTATGCTCTAATAACACTGAATTGCTTATAATTCCCTGGGCCAGACATGTGTTTCCTGCCTCTAAGCTTTGCACATGCTGTGTCTTGTGCCTGGAATGCCCTTCGCCTCCATGCCTGCCCTTCCACCAGAGCTGGCGTACCTCCTTCTTCGTCCACATGCACTCGGCAAACTCCTCTGACTACCCCCCCAACCCCTGTACGGCAGACCTGAACCCTCCCCTCTTTGTCACGCCACGTTCCACATTATCTCAAGTGATCTGTGCGCTTATCTCTCCCTCCCTCTGGACCAGAGTCTGTCTTAGTGATCCGTCACCGGAATCCCAGGGCCTGGCCTTCAACAGGTGCTCGCTGGATATTTGCTTGTTGAACTGAGTGGTGCTCTGGGCCTCTTGGTAACTCCAAACGCCTGAATCGTCCAGTATGTACAGGCTACAGGGATGGCCAGAGTGACTCCCTTCCTTGCCAGCTCCATCCCCTTCATAGCAGCTGCCCCACCCCAAACTCTCCCTTCTTGGGCTCTGCCCACCTCACCCCACCCCACCCCCTTTCTCTGGACAGTGGTCTGGACAGCGCCTCCTGTTTCCAAGTGGTGTCCCTCATGAAGTCCCTGGCCCAGGGGGGCCGTACCATCATCTGCACCATCCACCAGCCCAGTGCCAAGCTCTTTGAGATGTTTGACAAGGTGAGTGTCTCTGGGCCTCACACGTGCCTGGCCTGCAATGGGGAGAGAGCAGGGCATCAGTAGAGGTGCTGGTGGGGCCTGCCGGGTCCACTGGCTGTGTTTTCCTCACCCTTCTCTTTCTGCCTCAGCTCTACATCCTGAGCCAGGGTCAGTGCATCTTCAAGGGCGTGGTCACCAACCTGATCCCCTACCTGAAGGGGCTCGGCTTGCACTGCCCCACTTACCACAACCCAGCTGATTTCAGTGAGTGATGACGCTGGGCCAAACCTGGGGGATCGGGTCACGCGCCCGGGGCCTCCTTGGGGGCAGAGGCCTCGCTGTCACTGGCCTTCCCCACACACGCATGGAGGGGCTGGCTTGCCCTTGGGAACCAAGGATACATCTTAGCTAAGCGCTCCCCTCTGTGCCTCCTAGTCATCGAAGTGGCCTCTGGAGAGTACGGAGACCTCAACCCCATGCTGTTCAGGGCTGTGCAGAATGGGCTCTGTACCATGGCTGAGAAGAAGAGCATCCCAGAGAAGAATGAGGTCCCCACCCCTTGCCCCCCTTGCCCTCAGGTGAGTAGGGGTGGGGACGGCAGAGAAGGAAAAGTGGGGGAGGGGGGGATGGGACGATGGACAACGGCCCTGCCAAAGAGGCTGTCCCCCAGAGGCATCACAACCACTGGGTTCTAGGAAGAACCCAGAACTTGGAGGAGACCTACCATTAACAGCTGTGTGACCTTGGGCACGTTGCTCGACCTCTGAGCTTTGGCGTTCTCGTTCATTTATTTGTTCAGCAAGTTCTTACTGAGCATCTGTGTGTTGTCCTCGGTGCCGGCACGGTGCCACCTGGTAAGCAAAACCGATGCTGTCTCTTGCCTCATGGCCAAAACGTGTCCTACTGTCATCTGCAGCCTGGGGGTGATGACACTTACCTCCAGGGTTATTGGCAGGACTAACTAGATCATCACGTAAATGTCTTTGCACTGTAGGTCCACCCAGGAGAATGGGGAGCTAGTGCTCAAAAGTCCCAAACTCCCCAGGGGCTCGCAAGTGAGGGTTTTTAAGGCCAAAATTTGGGGCAAGGGTCTCTTGAGAAGGTGGATGGCGTTGACTGGAGACCCATAAGGTCATGCCAGCAGGTGCTGTGGTGCTGTTTCGTCCGGAGCAGATGGAGATCTTTCCCACCTCAAGAGAGTTGGAATCTGAAAAATCTTTGTTCTCTATGTTAGAGATTTCATTCGGTCCATCTGGTGCTTATATCTTTAGGGTAGTGATAATTAACCACTTGTGAGCTGGTGGCGTTGCACTCCTCCAATCCCTTGGTTGGTCCAGCTGTGCCTGGAGGCCATATGACCTCTGGTTAATTCTTTCTTCTGAACTGATAAGATGGATGCTGGCCTCAAAAACCAGAAGGGTTCCTTACTGTTGCTGCGGTCATTATTATCATTGCTAGATATGATTGTCATTGTGCCCTTGGGGTAAAGGTTTCTTGATGGAGTAAAGAAGAGGAGTGACTGGTCTCCTATTAGCCCCCACAGGTGTCCTTGACCTCCTTGCTCTCTCCTGCCTCCCACGTTTTTACTTGTTCCTTGTCTCTCTCTCTCTCTCTCTCTCTCTCTCTCTCTCTCGGAATCTCGCTCCAGTTCATGACTCTGAGGCCAGCTTCCAGGCACGCACCTCAATGGTGGGGAATTTTCCATCAGTACACCTGGAGGACCCCTGCCCTGAGGAAGGGCTCAGGGGTTTTCCCATCACTGAGCTGGATGTGCAGTGAGTGGGTGGGACAGGCTCACCTAAGCCAATGTCCTCTCCCCAGGAAGTGGATCCCATCGAAAGCCACACCTTTGCCACCAGCACCCTTACACAGTTCTGCATCCTTTTCAAGAGGACCTTCTTGTCCATCCTCAGGGACACGGTGAGGCATCAAGTTGGGGGAGAAGAGGCTGGTAGAGGCCTGGCTTTGGGGGGCATAGGATCTCAGCAGCTGGGAGGGGAATGTCCCCCCTCCCCCCACCCCCCACCGCCGGCAGTCTCCCGGTACCCCTGTGTGTCTGTGTGTCCGCGAGGGCAGCTCCGAGTTCCTACCCCAGTGTGGCTGCTCATCCCTGGCCTGCGGCCCATCCCCTCTCCTCACCCAGGTCCTGACCCACCTGCGGTTTGTGTCCCACGTGGTAATCGGCGTGCTCATTGGTCTCCTTTACCTGCACATCGGTAACGATGCCAGCAAGGTCTTCAACAACACCGGCTGCCTCTTCTTCTCCATGCTGTTCCTCATGTTTGCTGCCCTTATGCCAACTGTGCTCACCTGTGAGCTGAGCTGCCCTGGGCGGTGGTGGTGGGGTGGGGGAGGCTGGGGGCACAGGGGGTCAGGGTATCAGACAGCTGTGCCTAATCTGCCTGTGTCCTCAGTCCCCTTAGAGATGGCAGTCTTCATGAGGGAGCATCTCAACTATTGGTACAGCCTCAAAGCATATTATCTGGCCAAGACCATGGCCGACGTGCCCTTTCAGGTAAGCCTCTTCCTCCCTCCTATCTGGTTCCTTCCTCACTTGCTTGCTTGTCTCCCTCAACCCTGTCCCCTGCTATCCTTTCTCTTCCCTTTCACTTAGCAAGTAGGCGGGGAGTCCCTACTGTGCACCAGGCGCTGGGATCCGGCAATGAATAAGACAGATGTAATCCTGACCTTGTGGAACTTATGTTCTAGTGGGAACGACCGATGACAGACAGACAGTGATTAGAATAATAACCCCGTGAATGACTCTGTAAATCTTATCCACGGCAGTGGGGGCTGGTGGAGTCCCTGGAGCCTTAGTGCTACTTGGTAGCCGGGAGACGTTGAACCCCTGTCTCTCTCTGCTTCCACGTCCCCATCTATAAAGTGGGTGACGAGAGTATCTACCTCAGGGTCGTTTTTGAGGATTAAATGAGTTAATACGTGTAAAGTCCTTGGAATAGTGCTTGGCAGGGGTGCCTGGGTGGCTCCGTCAGTTAAACGTCCGACTTCGGCTCAGGTCGTGGTCTCACGGTTCATGGGCTCGAGCCCCACATCAGGCTCCGTGCTGACGGCTCAGAGCCTGGAGCCTGCTTCGCATTCTGTGACTCCCTCTCTCTCTGCCCCTCCCCTGCTCACACTCTGTCTCTCAAAAGTAAACATTAAAATGAATTTTAAAAAAATAAAAAAAAAAGAACAGTGCTTGGCATGCACTAAAGTGCCCACTAAATGTTAGCCAGTTTGGGTTGTTTTTTGGGGTTTTTTTTTTTGCCACTGCCACTCTTTTCCAAGCTCCAGGGCCACCAATAATCCCGAGGGCACCTTTGTGCAGATTGGACGAAGATGCCCCTTCCTCAGGTCGGCTGCTGCCCCGCGCCAGGGTGCATGGCTTTGTGGGGAGAGCACAGCTGGATCTCGGCCTCTGGTGGCCTCTTGATTGGGCGCCCCTGTGCAGGGGGCAGCCTGCCGTACCGTACTCGTGGGTTTGGACTCCGCCTCCAGGAGCTGATAGCTCAGAGGGAGACAAAGTGTGCTTCCCATGTAGAGTTAATTAATCAACAATACAAAGAATAAGCTGGTCCAGGTTTCGGAGCTCAGATATGGAGAAGTCGCCATGCCTGAACTGGTCAGAGTGGGTCTAATGGAAATGGTGACACCGGAGGAAGAGAATAGGTTCATATAGCCAGGAAGGAAGCGGTCATGGGTCAGCTTGGGGGGGGGGGGGGCGGGGAACAGCAGACAGAGCGCGGGGACAGGACTAAGCACGGACGCTGGAGGAAGAGCTGTCCTAGGCTTCTACCGTGCCCCTGGCTCGCGGTCCACTGCCCAGGCCTGTGTCCCCTCCCCAGGTGGTGTGCCCGGTGGTATATTGCAGCATTATGTACTGGATGACAGGCCAGCCAGCTGAAACCAGTCGCTTCCTGCTCTTCTCAGCCCTGGCCACTGCCACCGCCTTGGTGGCCCAGTCTTTGGGGCTGCTGATTGGAGCCGCCTCCAATTCCCTACAGGTGGGAGGCCCAGCACTTGGGGATCTTGAGGGGCGGTGGACAGGATCTGGTGGGAGGAAACAGGGGCTGGCATGGGAATGGATCTGTGGGAAACCCCGGGGCCACCTCAGTCCTGAGTCTATCCTGGTCACTCCTGTGATGGCCCGGTCCCCTTCCCTCCCCTCCAGGTGGCCACCTTTGTGGGCCCAGTTACCGCCATCCCTGTCCTCTTGTTCTCCGGTTTCTTTGTCAGCTTCAAGACCATCCCCACTTACCTGCAATGGAGCTCCTACCTCTCCTATGTCAGGTCAGTGCCCCTTCCCTCACCATCTGTCCCTGCTCCCCCCACCCCCACCCTCCTGCAGGAGCCCAGGTCCCAGGGCTGAGAGAGTTGCAACTGGGCCCTGGCGGTTTGCCCAGGGAACAGTGACCTATGCTCTGTATCCTGCTCTGATGTCCCCACGTGCCTAGGTATGGCTTTGAGGGTGTGATTCTGACCATCTATGGCATGGATCGAGAAGATCTGACCTGCCTGGAGGAGCACTGCCCTTTCCAGAATCCACAGAGTATCCTCCGAGCGTTGGATGTGGAGGACGCCAAGCTCTACATGGACTTCCTGGTCTTGGGCATCTTCTTCCTGGCCTTGCGGCTGCTGGCATACCTTGTGCTCCGTTACCGGGTCAAGTCCGAGAGATAGAGCCTGGCCCTGGCCTGCGCCCCAGCCCCCGCAGCGGAAGCCCCCAGCCCCAGCCCTCTGGGACTGTTTTAACCTCGTAGACTTTGGCACTGGTTGCTGGTGCAGCCATCCTCCCCTCTCTCGGCTGCTCCACAGGCTGGCTGCTGGACTGCGCTCCCGGCCGTGGCCGTGGCAACCGGGGCTCCAGCCCTCCCCGCCATGCCCAGGAGTCTTCCCCAGTTGATGCCGTTCGTAGCTTCCTCCCTAGTCCCTCCAACATCTGCATGCAAAGACCACTAGGAGGCTGCCGCCCTCCTTCCCGCCCTCGGCACCCTCCTCTGTTGTCTGCCTGGGAGCCCCAGGGTCTCCAGGCCCCCACTCACAACTGACCAAAGTGGCCTCCTCTGGGGGTCCCCGCCACACAAGTGTTTGTAAACTGGACTGTTCTGAGGTTCAGGTTCCAGGGCTGGGCCCTGGTGGGGCCCCCTGGAAGTCCCATTTGGACACTGGAACGGAGCAGGGAAGGCTCTGGAAGTCTGTTCCTCCTCCTCACCTTCTCCCCACCCCCAGACCTGGCCGCCTTGGACAATCTGCTGGGACAGAAGCTGGGTTTTCTGTCTGGGTCGCCCCTCCCAATCCTGGGGATTGGAGAGGCCTGGGGCCACGGGACGCCCCGTTCACCCTTCCCCGTCCCCTTTGGTGGGGGTAGGGTCTGGTGGCACCTCTGCAATAATGTTTGTGTTTCTCTCTCACCTGCCACTGGAACTGGAGAATGCACTTTATTCTGGGGCATGAGTAGGAGAAGACCAAGCTTCCTTTCTTGCTTCTCCTGCCCGGTCCTGCAAAACTCCCTACCCTCTCCAGAGTTAACGGGCACATACATGCGAACAGGCAATCTCAGACCTGCACACGCTCGCCGTCCGCCGTGGCCCCGAGGAGCGATGGTGGCAGTGGTGGCGGTGGGAGCTGCGGGAAGGGCAGTGCCGGCCTCCTCCTGGGCATGCCGCTTGGCCTTTAAGGATGAGGCTGGTGCTGCCCGGGGTGTCTCCGGGATCTGCAGGTGTCTACCCCCGGGTCTTCCTTCCCCTCCAAGTCAGGGGCGGCACAAGGCACTATCTCCCTGGGGTTCAGGAGCCAACACAAGCACAAGACGGGCATCAGTTGGCCTTGGCCGCCTGCCACCCCATGCCCCCTCTCTTGTGCGTCAGGCTGGTATTCTCACTCTCTCGCCCCTTCCCCAGCCGCTTGCTGCTCATTCAAACTCCCGTCTGGGTCTCTCCACACCCTTCCCATCAGCCAACGCGGCCCCTGGGCCCCAGAGCGGCAGACACAGAACACATCTGGCTGTTGTGGGAGGTCCAGGCTCATGCCACTTCTGATTTCCCCTTCCCCCAGGGCTCTTTCCCGCCCCCCGGATTTCTGTACACATACCACTCTTCCTTCTCTTGTCCTGCCACGGATTCCCGCCATCACCCAGAGATGCCAGTCGTATTTGTGGGGTTTCACCCATTATTAATAAAACCTATATTTATACAGTATGCGGTGCAGAAATGTGTACGGGCGTGGCGCCCAGGGCCACGGGCTGTGAGGGGTCTTCGAAGCACTTGAAAGGAGTCTGCGCGCTTTAGGGGGTTTGTGGCAGTGGGTGGTAAGCCAAGCTAGTACATGTCAAGGTAGCGAACGTGTAGCATATAAAGTACCCGTATTATGCTTTATATGTTACAAATGCTTGGTGTTCATTATCTCAAGAAAGTCCAATGCCGACTGTGCATCGTCCCTCATGATAACCCATTTTGCAGATGAGACAACTGAGACATGGGCTAAGTAACTTGCCCAGGGACCCTTAGCTAATGGAGGCGAAGCCAGATCTGGGAACCGGGTCTTCTGCCTCCAGACTCCTCATTCTTGACACTGGCCAATGATGATGATTAGGGTGGCTCTGCATGCTCTGTGTGGGTGCCTTGTGTCTGTTGCATGGGTGTGTTCTCGCCAAGTGATACATGTCCCCCTCTTCAGAAGTCACTGAGCCCCGGTTGTGCCTGGCGGGGCGGGGGAGGGCATCTAGTCAGTGGTCATAAAGGGCAGTGAGAAGCAGGAAAGACCCCAGAGCCTGACCCCAGAGCCTAAGCGCTAGGATGAGAATACCAGGTACCTCACCGAACTTACCCCAGCTTTCTCTTTTTCTTCCTCTCTTCTCTCCTGCCCCCCACCCCCCAGCCCCGTCCCTGAGCCACACTTAACCAGGGCCCAGCCATCAGCCATCAGGACTGGACGTGGGTTGGTGGTCTGAGGTTTGCAGTAGACAACTGCCCAGAAGTCCTTGAAGGTTGGTGGCAAGGTGACCCAAGAAGCAGCACATTGTCTCACCCTCTTCCTTCCTGATCCTGAAGCTTGGGGACTGAAGGAAGGGACTGACATTGACCCTGCCAGCTGCTAGGACTACCTCGCATGTGCTACATGCAGAGCTAAGTGTCCCGGGCCAGATGAGGGTCTAGTCTATTACTGGTTGGGTGCCTGCCTGGAAATGGACTTTTTTTTTTTTTAATTTTTTAAATGTTTATTTACTTTTGAGAGAGAGAGAGAGAGAGAGAGAGGCAGAGCACTAGTGGGGGAGGGGTAGAGAGAGAGGGAGACGCAGACTCCAAAGCAGGTTCCAGGCTCCGAGCTGTCAGCACAGAGCCCGATGCAGGGCTCGAACCCATGAACTGTGAGATCATGGCCTGACCGGAAACCAAGAATCGGACGCTTAAGTGACTGAGCTACCCAGGCACCCCTGGAGATGGACGTTATCGTGAGGGGTTCAGAGTGGTGGTGGGAAGTGGGAAGAGGTCAGAGTCCCAGCTTCTGGAACCCTAGCTAGCTTTAGGGGCCGTTCTGGGTGCCGCCCTTTCCCTGGAGTAATGCCTGCAGGTGGCTTATTAAAATCAGAGGGCACAAAATCCCACCATTAAGCCGTCTTTCTCAAGATTCTTCACCTTTACTTTCTCTTTCAAAATGTAAATACTCCGAAAAGAGTAAAACATTTATAAACTCACACACTGGTAAGAGCCCTTGGGAGCTACAGGAGACGAACAGCCATCCAGAGCCAGCAAGGGCCACTCAGGCCCAGAGAACATTTTGTAGAGTGGCTCATGTCTTTGCAAAGAAAGCTCTTTCGATTCTTACAGTAACCCCATGAGGCTGCTGGGATGAGTATTATCATTTCCTCCTTTCACAGAGAAGAAAACCAAGGCTTGGAGAAGCAACTTGAGCAAGCTCTCCAGATCCTGTCCTCTTGCCACTGTGAGCCACCTACGATTTCTCCCACCAGTCCCATCAACCTGCAGGGGTGTGCCCTCTGCCCGTCCAAGCATGCTTAGGAATGGGCCTGCTCCCCCTGAGTGCCAGCCTCCCCGGACTCGGAGATCATTTCCTTCAATGCAGCCACCTTCTGTGCCAGGGCCCGTGCAAGGGGCTGGAGGGCAGAGATGATTAAGGCAGTTCTCCACACTATGGGTCTACAGCACCTGGTGCCCCATCCTGAGGTTGGACGACAGAGCACATGCCCACAGCGTGACTCAGGGTATTTCTGTCCGTGAGATGCCGGTCAAATGATATGTTATTAATAAAGCCGACATGGCTGTCATACCCACTGGGGGTGGGGGAGGGGAATGGTTTGCTCTGAGCCGTGTCCGGTAACTGCAGCCGGGGGCCCTTCTGCCTCGCACGGCTAGGTAAGTGGAGTGAAGCTGGAAGAGTCCCCCAGGTCTGAAATGTCACCCCCGAGACCACATTCACAGCGTTGTCCCCACCCCCCCACCCCCCCCCCACCCCCCCGCCATTCTTCTCCCCTTTCAGAGCTTCTCTTAAAATGAAAATGTGCCATTTCCCCTGCTGTCTGGAATGCCCTGCCCTTCCCTTCCTGGACTTACTCGAGGTCTAATTCAAATGTCACCTTCTCTGTCAGAGGCAGTTAGTAACTTCCTCCCCCAGCCTTTCCAAAGGCTTCTGTCTGCCTCCGATGGACCATCATTTGGGCTAGCCGGAGGGGAGCTGCTATGGTCTGGACCCTGCGCGCCTTGTTCCGGTTGCTCAGAACTAACCCCATACCATGTATTCAGTGAATGAACATAGGCCTATGTGTGTTCATGAAATGTCAACGCTGTCTTCAGTCCGGATGGACAGTAGAGATCACAAAGCCCTCTTCCCAGCCTTGCCTCAAGGTGCCTCTCTATGGCTTCCCTGTTGCACACCTCTGCTCCGTGCACATCGCACTCCTACCTTTGCACGTGGAGGCGGGCCCTGGCTGTGGGCGGTGGGTGGCTGCTCTATCAGCTCCATGGGTCCTGGGTGTGCCCTGTGTGGAGCCACAGGGATGAGAGTGAGGGCTTTGAGGACCAGGAAGCCCCAGGGCGAGGCCATGACAGGGCGCCAGACAAGAAGAGCAGGTTGGGGCGGGAGCGGATCCCTCATTCTTACTCCTTTCTTGATCAAAGTGACCAGAAGCCACACACAGAGGTCTGGGGGCTGAGAGGGCCCGGTACAGAGGGAGGGCCCGCTAAGGCCTTGACTCGGCTCTCTGCCAGGAGGTAGGCTGAGGAGGTGAAGAGGCCCAGAGGGAAGAAATGCCCCGGGGACGGGTAGGTGCCTCAGGAGGGGTGAGGCCGGGAGATCTAGGCCCGGGAACTCTCGTCCCGGCCCTTCCACTTCCTAACTGGGTCAACCTGCGGGAGTCATCCCACCCTCTGAGCGGCAGTTCCTCGGTCTGTACAATGGGCACAACAGCAAGCCCCGCCCGAGAGGGGAGAAGTAATTGGATGGCACCGGCGCCTGGTAACCTGCAGAGGGCAGTCCGGGAGGCGGCGGCGGCGGGGCCAGCCGGGATCGAGGCCCGGAGCCGCGGAGGGCGGGCGCGAAGGGGGGGGGGCGGGTGACGCACCGGGACGTCCCCGCCCCGGGTCTGCTCCCCGCGGCGCCGGGCTCCGGGCGCCGCCGTCCCCTTCCTCCGCGGGCCGCCGGGGTCGGTCCGGGCCGTCCTCCCCACGGCCCGCGACCGGGGCCTGCTGCCGGGGCGGGCCGGGCTCCGCGCACGCGGGGCGGGGCGGACGGGACGCGCCGAGCGGGGGCCTCTGGGAGGAAGCGGGAGCCGCCGGAGGCCCGCGGGTGAAGGCCCGGGCGGCGCCGAAGCCCCGCGCGCCGCCCCCCCCGGCTGGGCCGCTGCTTCGGGGAGGTCAAGCCCGGGACCCGGAGGAGCGAGCGGGTGCGCTGAGCGGTGGGCTTGCCGGCAGCCTCTCCCCTTGGGCTCCGAGAGCAGCGGGAACGGGGAGAGCTGTTTGGGACCCAGTTTGGAGGGCGGGGAGGAGCTCTGAGCACAGCCCCCGTACTGTTCCTGCTGTGCCCGCTGCTTGGAAATGATCTTTGGAAATTGCCCTCACCGCCGCCCCGCCTGCTCGGCGAGCCCCATCTTGAGGCAGTGGCCCTGGATCTGACTTTCTCCCACTGAGCTAGTTTCCCCGAGCTTTCTTCTCAGCTTTCCAGGGCCTTCTCTTAAGCCTTCTCCAGCCCCTGGGACCTCGGCTCTGGCCCCCGCCGCTCCACCGGTGGGCCTTGCTGGTGGGTGGGCCCAAGCCCATTTCCCCTGCCCTGAACGTGTCCTGCCCTTAAGGAGCCACATCTCAGGGCAGACTAAGTACCAAATTAGAACGCTCCCTTTAAGGGGCATCAGGGTCCCAGGAGAGGGGACCTTGGAGCAGGGTCTTAAAAAATTGGGTAGGATTCTGGCAGGGGAGAAAGGCCATTTCAAGCCGAAGAAAATGTATGAACAGTTAGGAAAGTTGAGAGCAAGAATTTGGTGAGCCTGGCTACTGAGGTAGGGGTTGGGGGCAAACTGAAAAATAGCTTGTGTGGGCCAGGTGTTTGGACTCTTTGCGTAACCCAGGATTGTAGGGAGGTGATTGGTGGCTGAGATGAGGGATTAGAATGGTGTGGGGTGAGACTGAAGGCAGAGAGCGGGGAAGGAGAAGAAGGAGAAGGGGGCACAGAGGCAATGCCATAGGAACAGGCTGGCAAAACGCTGGCACGAGGAGTCGGTAAGGCTGTTTCAAGTGTGTGAAGGGAGAAAGCGTTTCAAGACCCAAGAGGTCAGGTGCCTAGTATAAATGGGGTGCTTGGAAAGATAAAGCAATAAAGTAACTAAAAGGGGTGGGGGGGTGAGGAGTGTATGGGCGAAGCATGAAGCACAGGCAGGATGGCCATATGGAGATGTCAAGTAGGAAGTCATCCATTCATTTATTATTTATGCCAGCCTCAAAGGCGGCTTACATAAAAGTCATAGAATAGATAAAGTGATGAAATCATTAAAACTCAGCCAACAGGACCCGAGAGCTGGGAAAAGTGGATAATTGTTACTTGAAAACGTCGGCTCAGAAAAGCCGTTGAAAATGAACACAGGACTCATCTGAGCCTGCTGGCAGCCAAGCGGAAGCGACGCCTAAATAAAGTAGTTCACCAGGCTGGAACTCGAGAGAAAGGCATTCGTTGAAGGCTCAGGGGTAGTAGGAGATGAAACGGAATCCCTCGAGTAGGGGGTGTAGGGGAGGGAGTCGATCTGAAGCCAGGTCAAGGCTTTGGCAATGCTGACATTTAAGGCAAGGCTGATGCTCCCTGAGGAGAAAGGCCTTTCTGTGGCCTGCACGGGGAGATGGGAGTGGGGAGGTGTGTGTGTGTGTGTGTGTGTGTGTGTGTGTGTGTGTGGTCCATTCACAGAAGTCTTCTTACAGGGGAACAGGAAAGAAGGTGGCGTGCTAAGTCCCCCGGGCTCTGACCTTCTTTCCTACCATGTGGTGGGTTTGCCACTTGCCCAGGGCCTCTTGGGGCCCAGGTCTGGGAAGAGTACTCCAGTCAGCAGGTGAGCAGGAAGAAGCAGTTTCTGTTTCTACATGCCTCTTCAGGGTCCAGATGGTGTCTCCAAGAGGGCAGGGATCCAGATACCAGGTGTGCTAGCCCTAACTGTGCTCCAGGAGCTGTTGGCCTTGGGCGAGCCACCTCACCTCCCTGAGCTTCCTTTTTCCCATCCTAAAATAAGGGAGTCAAGCTAGATGACCTTTGAGGGTCCCCGTAGCTATAGGAGTCTAGGATCCCTTGTCTGATTTCGTTTTGCGTTCAGCAGACATTTCTTAAGTATGTGCTATGTGCCAGACCCTGTGCTAGGTTCTAAGTATGTAATTATGAACGAAAACAGACGGAGTCCCTGCTCTCGTGGAGGGGGTGGGGCAGAAATGTCTGTTAATCAAATAATCATACAACAAGATATAAAATTGCATGGTAACTGCTACAGAGGGCAGAACACGATGTTCTGCGAACAAATGATGGGGGATTTAATGTAGACACGGAGTCTGTGTATTGGTGGGAAAATGTGGGTGGGATCTGGGTGCTATTTCTTCCTTCCCCTTTCCCTCTGTAGATGGACGGATCCCCTTCCTGATCCACTGGAGTTGGCCCCATAAAGGGGAGCGTCCCCTTGTGCTCTCTAGGTGAGGCCTCCATGCCATGCCTTAGGACACATCTGGGCATAGCTGAGTAGCCTGGGAAGGGGCAGGACTCGGAGAGGTCTTGATCTCTCGGGAGTGAGATTGGCTTTTCTGAGGGTGGGGAGGGTACAGAGTCAGCTACCAGGCCTAAGATGAAGTCGGTTTACATGATCTACAGTACAAGCGACGGTGGGCAGCCAGAGGGAGGATCTGTGGGAAGTGGGTGGAGTCTGGCAGTGGCCAGCCTGAGCTCCAGGCGGGCAGTCAGCAGAGTGGTGGGGGGGGGGGGGGTGGCGGGGTGGGGGTGCGGTGAGCGGGACAAAGACCTCAGTCCCCGGGAAGGGTGTGAGAGTCTGATAAGGCTCTCGACTTGGGTATCCAGGGTCAGGCCTGGATCTCAGGAAGCTCGAAGTCCAGCAATTCAGACGGGCCTGGGTTCTGAGCCTGTGCAGAGGCTGAGCCCAGTAGCCGAGCCCCAGCTCAACCCTTCTTGCTCTCAGGGCCTTTATACGTCACCATGGAAGCTCAGCAGGCAGTGGTCCTCCATCCAGAAGGCATGGACAGCTGTTCCAGGGCATCTCTGCATCTGGTAAAGAGAATGGCTGCTCAGTCAGCCTGAGGAGAGGGGCGGAATGGGATCCTAGTGATGGGGATTGATGGGGGGTTGGGGGGGGGGGAGTTGGGTCTGGAGGGAGAAGCGGGCAGGAAGAAGGAGACAGAGAGGATCCATCAACTCCCCTCACCCCATCGTCCACCTGTCCATGTATCCCTTCCTGCAACACTTGTGCAGTATACTCTTAGCGCACTTAGCGTATACAAAGCACTGGTGGGGGGGATATATCACATCTGCCCTCAACAAACCGGGGGTCTGACATTCAGGTGGAGATTGCGCACACACAACCACACAACCAGTCAACCCAGGTTTGGTGTCACTTGTCTCACGGCTCACCACTCTCTGCCATGGGCGTTCCAAACTCTCTGGACAGTCTTGTCTGAGGGAGTCCTCTGTGCACAGCATCGTTCTGGGTCTCGGTATCCTGGTCCTGTGATTCGATTCTGCTGCCTGACCCTACCACCTCCCTGGCCAGCCCTAAGCTCCTGCATCTTCCAGCCCCTTTCCTTGACCCATTCCCCTTGCCTTCCCATCCAGAAGCTGTCCAGCGCTATCGCCGGAATCTGGCCGAGTGGTTCAGCCGACTGCCCAGAGAAGAGCGCCGGTTCGGCCCGACTTTTGCACTAGACACGGTCCATGTAGACCCTGTGATCCGCGAGAGCAGCCCAGATGAGCTGTTTCGCCCAACGGCAGAGCTGGCCCTGGAGCATCAGCCACCCCTAGCCGGTCTCCCCGCACTGGCTCTGTCCCAGCTCTTTGACCCAGATGCCTGTGGGCGCCAGGTGCAGACAGTGGTGCTCTATGGGACAGTGGGCACGGGGAAGAGCACACTCGTGCGCAAGATGGTCTTGGACTGGTGTTACGGGCAGCTGCCAGCCTTCGAGCTGCTCATCCCCTTCTCCTGCGAGGATCTGTCATCCCTGGGCCCCGCCCCCGCCTCCTTGTGCCAACTTGTGGCTCAGCGCTACACGCCCCTGAAGGAGATTCTGCCCCTGCTGGCTGCTGCTGGGTCCCGCCTGCTCTTTGTGCTCCATGGCTTGGAGCATCTCAACCTCGACTTCCGGTTAGCCGGAACAGGGCTTTGCAGTGACCCCGAGGAGCCAGAGGCGCCAGCTGCCATCATTGTCAACCTGCTGCGCAAATACATGCTGCCCGAGGTGAGTGGCCCCCTGCCTCACCGCTGCTGCCCCTAACTTGCCTCCTAAAGACCTGTGTGTCCCGAGCCCTTGTGTTTTATTGGTGTGGGGGCATAGGTTCTTGGTTAGTTCAAAGCTGCCCCTCCACTTCCCAGCTGTGTGTCTTTAAGCCAGTCAGTAACTTCCCCAAGCTCTGTTCCTTCTCTCCTAGAGCTATACTCATCAACTGAGACACTGCATAGGAAGTACTTTAACACGGTGCCCTGGATCCTAGTGGAGGCTCAGTAATTGTTAGTTGTAATTATTATAGTCGCCATCATTTTCTTTTTTTTTTTTTTTTTTTTTTTAAGTTTTTATTTATTTGAGAAAGAGTGGGGAAGAGAGGGAGAGAGCGAATCCCAAGCAGGCTCTGCGCTGACTTGGGGCTTGAACCGATGAACCATAAGACCGTGACCTGAGCCGAAGTTGGATGCTTAACCAACTGAGCCACCCGGGTGCCCTGTGGGCATCATCATCTCCATCCTGGGACACTCAATCTTCAGGGGCTCTCTGGAGAGTGAGGCCATCAGGACACAAAGGTCTTGCTTAACTCTCAACCGTGCCGTTCCCAGGCCAGCATTCTGGTGACCACCCGGCCCTCCGCCATCGGCCGAATCCCCAGCAAGTATGTGGGCCGCTATGGCCAGATCTGTGGCTTCTCTGATACCAACCTGCAGAAGCTCTACTTCCAGCTCCGCCTCAACCAGCCAGACTGTGAGTACGGTGCTGGGGGTGCAGGGATCTCGGCCACGCCAGCTCAGCGTGACAATCTGGTGCAGATGCTCTCCCGGAACCTGGAAGGGCACCACCAGATCGCCGCCGCCTGCTTCCTGCCCTCCTATTGCTGGCTTGTCTGTGCCACCTTGCACTTCCTGCACGCTCCCACGCCGGCTGGACAGACCCTCACGAGCATTTACACCAGCTTCCTGCGTCTGAACTTCAGTGGGGAGATGCTGGACAGCACTGACCCCTCCAAGCTGTCCCTAATGGCCTATGCAGCCCGAACCATGGGCAAGTTGGCCTACGAGGGGGTGTCCTCCCGCAAGACCTACTTCTCCGAAGAGGATGTCCGTGGCTGCCTGGAAGCTGGCATGAAGACTGAAGAAGAGTTCCAGCTGCTACATGTCTTCCGCCGGGACGCCCTGAGGTTTTTTCTGGCCCCGTGTGTGGAACCAGGGCGCCAGGGCACCTTTGTGTTCACCGTGCCTGCCATGCAGGAATACCTGGCCGCCCTCTACATCGTGCTGGGTTTGCGGAAGACGACCCTGCAGCGGGTGGGCAAGGAAGTGGCCGAGCTCGTGGGCCGCGTCGGGGAGGACGTCAGTCTGGTCCTGGGCATTGTGGCCAAGCTTCTACCCCTGCGAGCCCTGCCTCTGCTCTTCAACCTGCTCAAGGTAACGGCCCAGCACCCCGGGCTCTCAGCCCCCCTATCCCCCGTTCACCCCCTTGCTCCTCTCCCAGAAGGAAACCGCCACTTCCTGTGTAGCTGTGAATCTTCTTGACTCTGGTTTCAGATTTGGGCAATCTGGCTTTTAGTGGGATTGAGACATAAGGGAAGGGGGAGCAGGAAACCACAGACTGGGGAAGGCTTGATGGCTGGGAGGAGGATGTGAGGGCGCGGGCACCTTAGTCACAATCCTATGACCCTAATGACGGTTTTCTTTTTGCCTCTCTTCTGGCCTTTGTCGGTGGGAGGCAGGAGTCGTGCTATAGTCCAGGGTCTGGCCTCTTCTTTGCAGGCCCAGAAACTCCAATGCATCTGTTCCCTTGGAGGTGGTTAGACTCCGGGAATGATGACTCATTCTAACTAAATCACCAGAGACAAGTTTATAAAGCAGATGCCGTTTTATTCATTTATACCAGGAGGAGAAATGGCATTGATAATTGGCTTAGGATAGCGCAGGCCTGCTCCAGAGTCCAAATTACAGGCCCAAGGACTGTGCTGTGAGCAGGGCAGACGTGCTAAGTTTTTGAGGGGAAGAAGGATCCACCTTCTGGTGATGTCCACCAGGTGCCTTGTGAATGAAATCTTATTATGATCCCTTTTTAGAATCCTAAGAAAAATCATAAGAGACCGAGGCTCACAGAGGCTAAGTAACTTGCCCAAGGTCACCCAGATAGTAAGCAGGATAGCTGGGATCTGGGTCCAGGTTTAGGAGTCTGAACCCTGTGCTCTCTCTGCCAAATTTACTGGTGTGTGATAGATGTTTCTGTTAAGCTTTGGTGCCTTGCTAGGTAACCCTGGTCCTCTCTAGGAATGCATCAGTAACTCTTCTTTGGGAGGTAGAACCCTGGTCAGTGCTGGCAAAATGTTAACAGGTTTTCCTCTTTATAGGCACCGAAGCATGATGTTTAGGAGCAGGGATTCAGTAATTCAGCTCTATGGGATTAAATCCAGGCTCTGCCACTTACTAGCTGTGTGATCTTGGACAAGTTACTTAACTGCTATGTGCCTCCAAGTCTTACCTGTTAAATGGGGATAACAGAATCCATATCATTTGGCCTAATATGAGGAGTATATGTATTCATGCTCAGGATCTGGTACGTAATAAGTACTATTTATTGTTCGTTAGACAGAAAAACAGGCTCGGGAAGCCCACCCTTTCCCACACCATAGGCTCAGACGGGAAGGTAATGGCCATTGCTCAGGCCAGCCCAGCCCTTTGAGGATGTGTTTGCCTTCTCTGGGTTACAGTGAGAGGCTGTGCTCTCCTGACAGGATTCCAGAAGCCCCTCAGTGCACCAAATTGTTAGCACCACAACTCCGGCCCTCTGGGAGGGAGGGCTGCTGAGCAGAATGCTGGTCCGATTTGTTTCTTCACAAGCCTATATACTCAGCTTCGCCGGGTGACATTTTCTCATGTCACCATGTGACTGTTGAGGGAGGAGCGCTATAACCTCCATGGCAGAGACCTGACCTGTAAAAAGGGAAAAAAGAAACCAAACCAGCCGTTAGAGGAGGTGTCAGAAAACAACCTCGTGGCTCCTTGCCAGAGCCACGGGCCCTCCTTGCCTTGCACCCAGGCAAGGACGGGAGACGATGTCCCAAACCTCCTAAATGTTAATTTCCCCAACAAACATTTGAGCGCCTGCTGTATACCAGGCAATGTGTTAGGTTCTGGGGAAGGACCAATGAACCAAACCCCAGATTTCCGCCCTTTCTGGTCCTCCAGGGGGAACACAAACATGTCCCTGTGACCGTGTGATTTAAAACTATGGTTTGGCACCCGGGTGGCTCAGTTGGTCAAGCGTCCGACATCAGCTCAGGTCATGATCTCACAGTGTGCCAGTTCGAGCCCCCCCATCGGGCTTTGCCACTGTCAGCACAGAGCCTGCTCCAGATCTTCTACTCCCCTCTCTCTCTGTCCCTCCTCGACTTGCGTGCTCTCTCTCAAAAATAAACAGAACATTAGAAAAAATGAAAACTAAAAAAAAAAAAAATAAATGAGATTTATGGTAAGTGCCTGGAAAGCAAAGTTGCAGGTGCTGTGAAAATGTGTAAGTGGGGGACCTGATGGGTGTGTGTGTGTGTGTGTGTGTGAAACACTTCTCTGCAGGAAGAGCATTTAACCTGACCCTGGAGCATAGCCAAGGAGAAGAATTGGGGAGGGGAGTCACCCCAGAAAGAGAATACAGCTTTGAAGGAATGGAACCGTGGTACTGTCGAAAAATAATAATAATGACAAAAACCGAAAGGACAGAAGCAGAGCGCGTGAGCGTAAGAAGTCTGTAGCTGAAGGCAGTGTGGCTGGCAGGGCCTCGAAGGAGCAAGAGCGACATCAGTCTTTGTTGCTGGGGTGACCGTGATGATGTGGAAGATGAGGATATCTTCGTAGCAGCACCTCGCCTGGTACCAAACCAAATGCAAAATAGATATAAATTCCTTCCCACCACCGGGCTTGCAAGTGTATGGGGTGTCTGGGAGAAAGAATTTCCTAATGTCAGGAATGTAGGACACAAGTATCGAGAGGTGACTGTGGAAAGGTCAAATTGGGGCCAAATTATGACAAGTTTTCTATTCCGCGTGGGCAGTGGGGAGCCACGGCGGGTGCTGCCGTGGGGGAGTAGTATGATCAGACAAATCGTGCTGGGGGTTTAAGGGAGACGGTGAGGCCGGATGGGCAGGGAGAATGCACCTTCCGCTGAGCTTTGAAGGCCGAGCGGGCACACAGGAGGCTGCAGCACCGTCCCCGTGTCCCCTCCCAGGTGGTTCCAAGAGTGTTTGGGCGCGTGGTGGGTAAGAGCCGCGAGGCGGTGGCCCAGGCCATGGTGCTGGAGATGTTCCGAGAGGAGGACTACTACAACGACGATGTCCTGGACCAGATGGGTGCCAGTATCCTGGGCGTGGAGGGCCCCCGGCGCCATCCAGACGAGCCTCCCGATGATGAGGTCTTTGAGCTCTTCCCCATGTTCATGGGAGGGCTTCTGTCCGCGCACAACCGGGCCGTGCTGGCTCAGCTCGGCTGCCCCATCAAGAACCTGGATGCCCTGGAGAACGCCCAGGCCATCAAGAAGAAGCTGGGCAAGCTGGGCCGGCAGGTGCTGCCCCCATCAGAGCTCCTGGACCACCTGTTCTTCCACTATGAGTTCCAGAATCAGCGCTTCTCTGCTGAGGTGCTCAGCTCCCTGCGCCAGCTCAACCTGGCCGGTGTGCGCATGACACCCCTCAAGTGCACAGTGGTGGCAGCTGTGCTGGGCAGCGGAAGGCACGCCCTGGATGAGGTGAACTTGGCCTCCTGTCAGCTGGACCCTGCCGGGCTGCGCACACTCAGGCCTGTCTTCCTGCGTGCCCGGAAGCTGGGGTGAGGACCCGCCTTCCAGCATGGGCCGGAAGTCAGGAGAGGGTTGGGGGTGAAGAGGTGGGAAGAGAAGGTGCTGGGGAGACCAAAGGTAGTGAGGAAGGACCAGGGGGCGGGACGAGGAAGTCTGGGGTGCGTGGAGGTGACAAGCAATAGAAGGGAGGGCTGCGTGGGCTTTGAGAGGCAGGATGGTGAGAAAAGGGCATGGTGGGTGGGCAGGCTCCATGCTGAACTCCTCCCTTGCTTCTCACCTCCCCTCTGGCCACTTTCCGTCCCAGCTTGCAACTCAACAGCCTGGGCCCCGAGGCCTGCAGCGACCTCCGAGACCTGCTGCTGCACGACCAGTGCCAGATCACCACCCTGCGGTGAGTGTTTCGGGACCGGTGGGGGAGGGCTGGAGGGAGGCTCTGGCCATCCTGCTGGCAGGCTAAGGTCAACGGTGAGCCTCCCGCCTCAACACACCTGGCGCTGGCCCACCCCTGGTGTGGTGAAGGGGGTGGGGGCCTAGACCCCGTCCTGCCGCCCAGGTCCAGTACAAGCAGCGGGGTGGAGGAAAGCCGCCACCGGGAATAGGTGCCTCTCTGGTGGCTAAAATCAGTGTGGGTCCGGGGGAATAATAGCCAGGCCGGTTGCCTGGCAACAGTGCCGCTGATGCTCTCCCAGGATTTTCCCTGTCGCCTCACAAGGATGACCCTAATGCTGGGCACTCAGCAGATGCTTCCAAAGCGCTGACTTGTTTACTAGGAACCCAGAAGCCTGGTTGGAGTAAGAGGAGGTGAATGAAGAGGGGGAGGGCAAGGGGCAGGGCGGTCTGGGGAGGAGGTGAAAAAAGGAAGGAGAAGAGAAGTGGTAACGATGAAGAGAGGTGGGTCAGCAGAAGAGAATGGAAGGAAGGAGGAGAAGCCAGCCCCCACCCTGCTCTGCCTCCTGTGCGCTCTACCACACCCCTGTTTCTCGGTGCTCTTCTCCCCGGCCCGCACACCTTTGTGTCCAGGCTCCCCCCACCCCAGGCCGTGTATCCTTTCGGTCCAAGTCCCGCCGCCCCGCGCAGGGCATCTGTCGTGGGCCCTCATAACGTTGGGGTGCTTGTGGCCGTAGGCTGTCCAACAACCCGCTGACGGCAGCCGGTGTGGCCCTGCTGCTGGAGGGGCTGGCCGGAAACACCTCACTGACACACCTTTCCCTGCTGCATACGGGCCTTGGGGACGAGGGCCTGGAGCTGCTGGCCACCCAGCTGGACCGTAATCAACAGCTGCAGGAGCTGAACGTGGCCTACAATGGTGCTGGCGACACAGCGGCCCTGGCCCTGGCCCAAGCTGCCCAGGACCACCCCTCCCTGGAGCTGCTGCAGTGAGTCTTGTCCTCGGTGCCATCCCCCCACCCCAGCCCTTCAGTCTCCCTCCTGTCTCCACTGCATTCTTCCTGCCCTAGGGCCTACCCTCTACCCCTGCCTTCTCTCTGGTCCTCACGGACCCGCTTCGGAACCGACCCACGCCTTGCCCCGCCCCGATTCCCTACTACCGTTTCTCTTCGAGTCCTAGTGGCTGCATCCCTACTGTCCCGGATCCTGCTGAATTTAGATGTCATCTCCACCTCCTGTTGGCCACCCCCCTCCATCTCTGGCTCATCTCACACACCCCATCGCATTCCAGAGCCAGGGGAGGAGTCGTGAGGACCCCCCAGGCTCTGTCCCGTCCACCCTCTGCCCTCCTTCTCAGAGCCCCGCTGAATGGCATCTTCTATTTTCTCTCCTTCTAGCCTCTACTTCAATGAGCTGAGCTCAGAGGGCCGCCAGGCCCTGCGGGATGTGGCGAGCACTGCTAAAGGTGGTGCCCGGGTCGTGGTATCGCTGACAGAGGGGACAGCAGTGTCTGAGTACTGGTCGGTGATCCTTAGTGAAGTCCAGCGGAACCTCAACAGCTGGGATCGCAGTCGTGTCCGGCGCCACCTTGAGCTGCTGCTTCGAGATCTGGAAGACAGCCGAGGGGACACCCTTAACCCCTGGCGCAAGGCCCAGCTGCTGCGAGTGGAGGGTGAGGTCAGGGCCCTCCTGGAGCAGCTGGGAGGCCCTGGAAGCTGAAGCAGTGGCGGCAGTCACCGAGCTATGTGACCCCTGGCCCCAAGACCCTTCCCTCTGTGGCCTCCTGGTTTGCACTACTACTTCCAGAAAGATCCCTGTGGGGCTGGAGGTAAAGGATAGGGCACAACTGTGCCAGTTGCTCTCCCGGGGCGTGTCCAACCATTGCTCCCCCAAGTCTGGAATTGCCAGGGTCATGGAACGTGCCTCCTACCATTCAGCTAGGGCTGAGAAAGACTCTTCATGTGGCATCTTGGCAGCCAGTCGCCCTGTGGCACCACCAACCTTACCTCCATCCTCTCGAGGAGCTTCCGAGTGTGCCACCAGGGGGCGCACTTCTCCCGCCCGCCTCACCGGTGGTGTTGCCAATCAGATGCGTTGGAGGGCCTCCACCTTCTGCCTTTCTGCTCATCAGAGGACACGGAGGATGCCCGGAGCCACTTTCCTCTCTTGTTGGTGCCTTCTCCTCACCTTCATGCCCCCTTTCTCACAATCGTACTTATGCTCAGTGGCTCCGAGGGGCCTGTGCACTGCCCTGCTTCTATTAAAAAGCTGTGTCTTCTACCTACTATGGCCTCCTTCTTGCCTGATGCTTTCAAGAAGGGGCGCTGTTTTCGGACCACTTTCTGTTGTAGGTGGTTCTTGGACGCTAGGTTCAGAGGCAGCAAGGGCTGGGGGTGGTCTAGGAACAAGATACTGGGGTGGGAGGAGGTCATGCTGGGCTATAGGACTTCTATCACCTTTTCAAACATACCTATCCCAGGCTTGGCATTATCGTGACCAGCAACCTACCTTTGTCCGCCCAGAGCAGAAGCTGGGACCGCAGCAGTCTCCAGAGAAAGTTGGGGCCCAGGAATGGGGGCAGGAGGAACACACATACTTCCCCCTGGGGGATAAGACTCCTCCCGTTAACCATTACCTCACTGCTCCTAAGGCAGTGTCTTTAAGGAGGCGGGACGTGGCAGGTTAGGTGGGAGGGTCAGCTGTTTTTCATGGACCTTGTCCCTACCCTGAGCACTGGGTCACTGATCCAACTATGGAAGCAGCTGCAGGTAGGAGACTGGGAGAAATCCTCTGCTGGGGACTTGAGAGGGTAGTTGAGAGGGCAGATTGGGAGGCCAAGGCTTTGGGACCAGGGTGTACTTGATGTTGGGGCTTGGTGCCCGGAGGCAAATAGATGGCGAGTTAGAAGAGAAGAGGTGAGTGGATAGGTCTGTCTTCCTGGTCCACGCCCTGTCCTGATATGCTCAGATTTCTGTGGACTGGGAGGCAAAGGGAAGAGAGAAGAAGGGAAGGTCTTTCTGGAGCAGAATGGAGGGGGCAAGTTCTAAATTTGGGGGTTCGCCCAAGTCCTTTCAGTTAATGACTGTGGAAGAGGAGTGGGGTGGGGAGGGAATGCGCCCCTCCTCTCCTCATCCCTTCTTTGCCCAGCAGATCTTCAGGACACAGCCTCGTTAACTCTGTAAGTGCCATGCTGGGAAGGATTGGGGCAAGGGGCGGAGGAGATCCAAGGTGGGGAAGGCCTTCATTCGCACCTCAAGTAGAGACCGGGACCAGAGTCCCGATGTCAGCTTGCTCCTACCTGTGTCCCTTGCCTCCTTGCAGGAAGTTTGAGTTTAACCCAAAGCAGGGCATTGATAATCCTGTCCTCTCTCTGGCTGAAGACCTTGACCCCTCCGGTAACCCCCTCGCCCTGGGCAACCATTCCCTTTCCCCAGAGATACCACAGCTCCTCACCGGCCTCCCGTCTCCTTGGTAACCACTCCACTCGGCCTCCCTCTGATAGCAGCCTGGTGGGGAGTAACTGTGTGGAGGTAGGAGGGGTTTGGGTGTTTTCTTCTGTCCAAGCCACTCTTCCCACATTTGGGTATTTGGCCCCACTGCCCAATACTTAACTGGGTAGGAGCCTGCCCAGTGCCCTATCACAAGGGTAGCGTCTGCCAGGCACAAGGCGACTTGTATTTGGGCCATGCCCCCTCTTCCTCCCCCTTTTCTGTTGCCCACATCCCCTTCCAGATCTCTGGAGCCTGGAGCGGCCTCGCTTCTGTCTGCTGAGCAAAGAGGAGGGCAGGAGTTTTGGCTTCCACCTGAGACAGGAGCTGGGCAAGGCTGTGCCTGTGGTGTGCAGGGTGGAGCCGGGCACATCTGCCCAGCGCCAGGGTCTTCGGGAAGGGGACCGGATCCTAGGGGTGAACGACCACGTTGTGGAATGTGAAGACTATGCTGTGGTGAGGTTGGGCTGGGGCTTCCCTGTGGCGTAGAACATCTCTTAGCACCTCAAGGAGAGAGAAAGTCACTTCCCTGGATAGATGGGGGCAGTCCCTAAGCCTCAACCTCCCCTACCTTCCAGGATTTAGGGCTGCCCAGGTTGGGATGATCCGGAGGGTTGGTTCCAGGGGGTATAGCTCAGGGGTAGAGCATTTGGCTGCAGACAGCTGGTTCCAGGGAGGGGGCGCTGGCAAGAGGGGCCCCTCCCAACCTCCCCCTGCATGCCCTCTCTTTAGGTGGTGCGCCGTATCCGGGCCAGCGGTCCGCGGGTGTTGCTGACAGTTTTGGCGCAGCACGTGTATGACATGGTTCAAGCTCGGCAGGGGAACAGTGCCCACCTGTCTCCTACTCTCGGCCCAGGGGTCCGGCCCCGACTGTGTCACATAGGGAAAGATGAGGGCGGCTTTGGCTTCAGTGTCACTTACAGTGAGCCCCGAGGCTCGGGAGGGAGGTCAAGAGCGGGATCTTAGCCCAGTTCTGGGCAGGTGGCAGATGGAAACTTACTTGTTTCCCCCCCCCCACCCCCGCCCCCCCGGCTTCCAGGTTATCAGGCTCCTTTCTGGTTGGTGCTGAGCACTGGAGGAGCAGCTGAGCGGGCTGGGGTGCCTCCTGGGGCCCGACTGCTAGAAGTGAATGGGGTCAGCGTGGAGAAGTTCACTTATAACCAACTCGGCAGGAAGGTATGGCCGGCTGTCTTCCCCCATTCGGGCCTCACCCCTCTGGGCCCGGGGGCCATGCCTCAGGCAGCAGATTCCTCCCCCTCGCACTCATCTTCTCATCTGACCTTGTACCTCCTGCCATGCTTCCCTTCACAGTTCCTGCTAGGCTCTTCTCTCCCCCACCCTTAGTGCCTCCTTCCTGGGGCTTGGAGGAGGGCCTGGCTCTGCCCTCCCTACCCAGCTGGTTGATGCCGATGCCCTGCTGGGCCCCTACAGCTTTGGCAGAGTGGAGAGCAAGTGACCCTGCTGGTGGCCGGGCCGGAGGTGGAGGAACAGTGTCGCCGGCTGGGAATGCCCCTGGCTGCGCCCTTAGCGGAGGGCTGGGCACTGCCCACCAAGCCGCGCTCTCTGCACCTACAGAAGGGGCCCCGGGGCTTTGGGTTCCTGCTTCGGGAGGAGAAAGGTCTTGACGGCCAACCCGGTGAGTGGTAGTCCCGGAGGCGGGTAGGGAAGGTGTGTGTTAAACCTGTTCACATTCGACTCTCAGTGCATATAAGTGGTATCCCCGGCTGAACCCCAGCCCTGAGCCTCCTCCTACTGTGTCCCCGCCCCCCCCCCCCCCCCCGCCGGGGTCAGTCCCTCAGTGTGCCCACAGTGGCCTGGGCTGGCACTGGGGTTAGCAGGGAAGGGGCCATGAGGATGTTTACGTCCTAGGACAGTTCCTGTGGGAGGTGGACCCAGGACTGCCAGCTGAGAAAGCCGGGATGCAGGCTGGGGACCGGCTGGTGGCTGTGGCTGGGGAAAGTGTGGAGGGGCTGGGCCACGAGGAGACAGTGTCCAGGATCCGCGCGCAGGGCTCTTCTGTTTCCCTCACTGTTGTCGACCGTAAGGCTGACCGCTTCTTCAGCATGGTGCGAGCTGAGGGCCGGGGGCTGGAGTGGGGGCAGGAATGGAGCAGGGCTCCGGTAGGGGGGAGAAGCAAAAAAGAAAGGTTTGTTCTGTCTGCCTCCTTCCAGGTTCGCTTGTCCCCACTTCTCTTCTTGGAGAGCACAGAGGCTCCTGCCTCTCCCCAGGAAAACTGCTCGGCCTCTCTGGTTGAAACCAAGGACCTACCAGTTGAAGACACAGCCATGCCTCTTGTCCCGTGTGGCTCCCGCCAGTGCTTCCTGTACCCTGGGCCTGGCGGTGGCTACGGCTTCCGGCTTACCTGTGTGGCCAGTGAGCCTCGTCTCTTCGTCTCCCAGGTGACTTATGCCCTATGGACCTCGGATCTTTCCAGTCCTTTGCCTCCTAATGAGCCATCATCTGCTTCCCTCCCAAGGTCTTAGAGCATCCAGCGACTTTTCCACGGTGTCCCATGTTCTGTAACCCCCCTCTTCACCAGGTGACCCTAGGAGGCTCAGCTGCCCGGGCGGGGCTGCAAACGGGAGACGTGATTCTGGAGGTGAATGGGTATCCCATGGGTGGAGAGAATGACCTGGAAAAGCTTCAGCAGCTGGTTGAGGCTGAGCCACCCCTCTGCCTGAAGCTGGCCGCCAGGTCCTGCCGGGGCTTCGAAGCCTGCGATCGCCCAGGGTTTGGAGAGGTAAGGAAGTAGGGACAGACGGGCAGTGAGCAGCCAGAGAAAGAGCCCAAGAGGAGGGCTACAGGGTGAAGCAGTGTGAGGCATGCAGGTTGGGACTTTAGACCATGGTAGGTGGGGACAGAAGGACCCAGGGAACAAGCCACATCCCTGGCCGGTCCAGTGGGGGTGGGGGCAGGGACAAGGAACTCTTCTGATCCTTGAATGACCTTCTGTCTTCTCTCTCTGCTCAGGACGGGGCTCTAGCCTCAGAGCTGCTGTAGTCCTCCTCCGCTGGACACAGATCTGCCCAGTGGCCTTTCCGTCTTCACTCTCCGGCTAGTGATGGTAGGAGCTGAGAAGCTCTCTTTAAGCCAGAACTGCAGCTCTAGGATTCCGGACACCCCCAATCACAGGATTGCCCAAGGTCTCCCTCCCTTCCTCCCAGAAGAGGGTGTGGCCAGAGGCCTCCGGCAGGCCCACTAGGGGGCCTAGGAGCATCGGGTTGTGTCCCTGGGATGAACTTCCCGCCCGAAAACGAAGAATGGTGTGATTTCGTGATTTGTAATAAATTAGACCCTTTCCCAGCACAGAGCTCCTAAAACCCTTGGAATTTCCGAAGTAGTAAGATGACAAAGGTGTCTTCTGTTACTCGTAACAAGCCCCTTTCAACTACATCTGACTTTATTAATTAAGGAAGTGATTTTTGGAAAGCACCTAAGGTTGGGGGACTGGTTGCCAGGGGAACCCACCACGTGATTAGAGAGGGTTGGAACTTTCAGCCCCGCCCCGCCCCACCCCCACCCCGGACCTCCCGGGAGGGGAGAGGCACTGGAGGTTGAATTAATCACCAATGACCAATGGTTTCACTGCTCGTGCCTCCCTAGTGAAGCCTCCATAAAAAAACCCCCCCAAAAGGACGGGGTTCAGGGAGCCTGGAGGTGCTGGCCAGGTGGTGTACCCAGAGGGGGCATGGAGCTCCCACGCTCATGCCTTGTCCCGTTCCTACTTTCATCTGGCCGTTCCTGACTTGTGTCCTTTATAAAAAACCGGCAATCTAGCGATTAAAAGGTTTCTCTTGAGTTCTGTGAGCCGCGCTGGCAAATATTGGAGCCCAAGGAGGGGGCGGGGGGGGGCGGGGTCGTGGGAACCTTTGTGTTTTGGCCAGCTGGTCAGAAGCACAGGTGACAGCCGCTGGCTTTTGAAGTGGGGCCGGTCTTGCGGGGCTGAGCCTGAGGGATCTGATGCTCTCTTCACGTCAGTAGTGACAGAACTGAGTTAACTTGTAAGGCACCCGGCTGGTGTCCACAGAACTGTTAGGGGATTTCTTGGTGTGGGACACCAACCCCCCCCCCCCCCCCCCACATTTGACCAGAGGTGAAATAGTACTGGGAGGGTTGTAGTAAAATAGAGGAGAATCCCAGGGTTTTTTTCCCTTTTTAGGTGGACTGTGGGCTGGCTAGGATTGAAGCCATCTGGAACTTGCCCTAGGCATGACGCCAGGAGACTCGGGTATATTGCAAGAATTTGGAGACAAGTTACACCTTCCTCTGCAACCTGAGGATTGTGCGGGCTGGTGGCTGGTTACTGTTAGTCTATTATAGAAATGGCCTTTCTCCTACAAATCTGGCTGCCTGTGTTGGGGGGGGGGGCCGGGACGGTGGTTTGGAGGGACCAAAAAAGCTCCAGACCCAAGGCATGGGACCCAGTTTCTCTAAAAGAGAGTTGAGACCTTACCGAATTTCTCTCTTCTCGTTCAGTCTTCGGAGTAATGGGTCAGCCCAGAACCAAGCTGCCCCGTAAGAGGTCCTCACCTCTGCCAAAAAGCCACAGCCCACAGTTCTGCTGAGTTCCACATGGAGACAGCTTTATTGCTGGAGCCTCCCAGAGCCCCAGGGGCTAGAGGCTTACAGCTTCACAGATCCAGGGGGTTGAGTCCAAACTGGCGGAGCCGCTCCTTGTATTTGGTATGAAGTCTCAGCACGGCCCCATCCCACTGAGGCTTCACTGCTCTCAGCTTGGCCAAGAGTTGGTTCAGGCTGCCCTGCAGACACCAAGCTTCAGGCCCCAGGAAGGGAGAGGGCAGCGTGAGGGGTGCCCCAGGCTAGTCTGTGAGCTCTCCTTTGCCAGTGGCTTCTGGGAGCTTTTACACTTAGTGGGCGTGGTTGCATCCCCTGGTTGTCTGCCCTCAAGACAGAGCAGATTTCCTTGTGGAGATGCTGCTTCTCCTTCCCCCGGTCTGTCACTGTCATACTAGTTGGGGTTTGGGGGCATGGGGGGGTGCTGGGTACTGGGGTGGTTGGGATTCAAACAGGGGTGCTTACGTGTAAGATTTCCTCGTACTTGGCCTCTATGTCTGCCACGTGTGCCCGAAGCTGAGCCAGGGTCTGGTCCCGCTCTCTGAGGGCCTGCTCTGCCCCTTCCCGTGCGGCCTCAGCCTCCCTCTGGCACGTCTCTGTGGGGCCGGGCAGAAGGAGAAAGAGGATTGGGTAGTGACACCCTCCCTGTGAACAGAGTCTCCAAAGGTACCTAAAAAGCGGAACTTAAATGGGATCATTCCAGACTCCCCCAGTATCACCAATTTTCCCGCAGCCCGTATGAAGAGCGGACATGTACCTCTAAGGTTCAGTAGAGAGAGTAGTGGCATTGGGACAAGAGATGTGGGTCCAGAGTTTGGTTGTCGCTTATTGACTACCTGTGTAACCTCAGGCATGTCTCTGTCTGAGCCTAAGGTTCTTCATCTTTAAAGACAGAATGATCCAAACTTTACAGGCTTACTGTGAGTTGAATGCGAGCATATAGGGGGAAATGTATAGCATATACAGGAGGTGCTCCATAAATGCTGATCGAATTTAAATTCCAGACAAGGCAAGGATGAGGAAGGGCATTCAGGGTCTGCATGGCAGATAAGCAACTCTTAGGTATCTGAGACTATTTTAGGTTAAACTGAGGCTATTTTAGGTTAAGAAAACTTTGAGACCACAATTGTGAAAGATCTTATGTGCACGCTAACATAGCTCAACTGCGTCCTGTAACCAAGAGAGAAAGGAAAAACTTCCTGTTTTTTACATTTTTGCTTATCTGGAAGGTTTATTCCTTTATGTAGCAAGCACTTATGTAGGACTGAGCATGCATGAGGCATTGAAGATATGGACGTAAGTCTAATATCTTTCCTCAGTTTCATTGCGAAAATCAGCTGAGAGGGAGTATGTTTTGCCCATGACAGACATGGCAGTGGTGGGGAGAAAGATCTGGATTTGGAGAGACCATTGAGAGAGGAAGATGGGGTAAGAGACTTAGGTCTTTTTTTAGTTACAACCTAAGAGGTTTTTGCCATCTTGAACCCTCTGCTCCAATCTTCCATGGTGGGAGAGTTGATGGGGAAAAGGATAAGAGAGGGCGCATGGGTGGCTCAGTCGGTTAAGTGTCCAAGTTTGGCTCAGGTCATGATCTTGCGGCCCCTGAGTTCGAGCCCCGCTTCGGGCTCTGTGCTGACAGCTCGGAGCCTGGAGCCTGTTTGGATTCTGTGTCTCCCTCTCTCTCTACGCCTCCCCCGCTCACTCTCTCTCTTAAAAATGAATAAATGTTAAAAAAAATTTTTTTTTTTTTTAAAAAGGAAAAGGGTAAGAGAGCCTAGATAGCAGTCTTCTAGAGAAGGACTTTTTTTTTTTTTTTTTTTTAATGTTTATTTTTGAGAGAGAGCACAAGCAGGGCAGCGGCAGACGGAGACGGGGACAAAGGATCCAAAGTGGGCTCCATGCTAACAGCAGTGAGCCTGATGCGGGGCTCAAACCAATGAACCGTAAGATCATGACCTGAGCCGTCATCAGATGCTCAACAGACTGAGCTGCCCAGGGTTCCCTAGAGAAGGACCATCGTAAGTCCACCCCTGCAGACTTGGACCCTGTCAGTGCCCCTTGGAGAGACAGGGGTTAGGGAGTGGGGAAGCCTACCCAGCTGCTCCCGAAGGCCCCTCACTTCTTCTTCCAGCTGCCTGCTGCGGGTCTCCATTTCCTTCTGCAGGACTTGGCACTGACGACTCATCTCTGTGGTGGGGACAGAGGGTCCCAGGTGTGGATGGAGTGGTGGAGAAAGGAAGGGACATTGTGGGCAGGGAGGGCCTTCTTGGTCCAGTGGGACAGGAGCATAAAGGCCGCCTTGGTGGTTCTTGTGATTCTGAGAGGCTGGCCGACCCCGAAAAGCTGGGGAAGAGCTAGGAAACGAAACTCCTTCCCCCATTCCAACTCAGTACCTAGACTGTAGCCCTTCTCCCCCCACTCACTCCCATGGGATGAATAAGATAAAGGCCATGACTGCATTTTTTAATCCACAAAGCACATGGCATCAGGCATCCAGGAAGGTTCCTGCCTGGGATCCCGGGAGGCTGTCCTTCGTTTCCTTCAGGACCCTGCCCAATTCATGCCGAGCCGGGAAGGTTAAAGTTAGGCATGGCAGACGGACATCTTTCTTGTTTCACTTCCTTGTATCCTCTGGCCCTCTTGGCTGTCCTTTTCCAGGCCCCTGTCTCCTGCCCGCCTGCCTGACCAACCACACACACCTGCATAGACGGCCTTCCCCTCACTTCGGGCCTCTTCCAACTCAGCCTCTAGCACTCGCAGCCTCCACCTCAGCTGGTCTTCAGAAGCCTTGGCTCGGCGGGCCTCGTCCCTCCTCAGAGCTGTGAAAAGTCCCAGAGCCGTCCTCACCACTGGCTGGGGGTCCCACGTGGCCCCGTGGGCTTGATGGACCGTGCCCACCTCTGGGAACCCGGTGGCAGGCTTCCAGCCTTTCATTTTCCCTCTGGGTTGGTCGGTTTGTCCCTGGAATGCCATGAGCTTTTCCTTACTAAGGGAAACCCCCCTCTATGTTCTGCTTATAAAAACTAGCTATCATCACCAACCCTCCCGGCCCAACCCTTCCTCGAAACGTCGGTTCTTCCTCCACCAGAGGATTGGCAGGGGTCACCTCAGCCTCCCGCAAACAGCTCTAAGCCTCCGAGCCTCTGACGATGTGAAATGCACCCCCCCCCCCACCCCGCGCACCTCTGTTGTCCTGAGCTTCCACTTTCTTACCCAAGTGGTCTTGGAGCAACTCCTTTTCCAGCACTGCCAGCCTGTGTGCGGATTTGGCTTCCACATCTGCCTTGGCAAGTTGGCAAAGCCTCAGCTTGGTCTCCTTGGACCTTTAGGAACTTATCATGATCTCAGCCTCCCTCACTTCTCCCCATCCTCATCCCACGCCCTGAACTTTCTTCCTGCAGGAGATCTGAGGACCTTTCAAGGAGGGATTTCTGATGGCAGGGTTCCCTGCTGTGTCCTGGCAGCCCAGCCCAGGGTAGGAACTCAGAATATGTGTAATGAATATATAGGGAAGGCACAAAGCCAGAAGGGCAGCACAGAGTGGGTATATGCCGGTTTCCCCAATTTCCCAGCTCCATGGAACGTGGAGGGAAGATATCGGGGGAGAGGGTCCTGAAGGCTCTATCTTGTCATGCAGAGGGCTGAATTCTCTCTGGAGAGCCTCTGCTTGGTGTCTAAGCCAGAGAATGGAGAAGCAGGAGGCGCTCACCTCCATCCACCCTGACTCACCAGCACCCACATTCTTTTTCTTCTTCTGTGACCCAGCTTTCATCCCTTTTCCTTTGGTCTTAGATGGCATCTCCTTGCTGTCCTGGGGAAGGAGAGGACTTGTATTGAAGACTGCACATGGGGTTGCTTTCCTGACCCCTAGATTGAACCAGGAGTCCCAGGAGAGTTAGAGCTCTAGTCTCCGAGCATGTCTCTTATACCTTCCAGAAGCTTCTGTTCTTGGTCTCCTTGGGCCTTTAGGCAAGCCTGGGGTAGGGGGAAGGTAGAGCTGTTTCTTTCTACCAGTAAGGTTCTATGTACAGAAATCATTCCCCTCTACCCTCTTTTGGAGAAAATAAACCTCAGTCCTTGTCTCTTCCCTCTTCCCGTCATCCTTACCCTGCCTCGTCCTACCTGTAGGATCCTCTCTTGCTTCTGTTGTATTTCCCTGTAGGGTGACCCACTCATGGAGAGGGGCAGAGAAATGGCCCAACCAGCTAGGAGCCTGAGGAGGAGTCTGGGTTCTGGGAGCCAATCCAGGGTGACAAAATTCCTTTGAGGGCAGGACTGAGAACTGGAAGGTTGGGTTTCGGGAGGCCGAGTGTTGTCCAGGTAACTGGGAAACACGGAGTCAGAGACAGGTGGAATGGGCCAAGTACAAAGCTTAAAATAGCAAGGTCCCAGAGGGTCAATTCTTCAATTCTCTCCTTATCCCTATGTTCTAAATGTAGTTTGAGGAGAAAGGGCTTTGGAGCCCGGTAACTATGCTTCATTTCCATGTAGCACCGCCTGAGGTTTGGAAACTTACAAGTTACAGATTTACACATCTGATATGGTGCTGTTATGCTGATACAGAGGAAAAGAGCTCATAGTAGCCATTTGGGGCAATTTACATCCCTAGGGCTGATCAGCAAATGACATTATTAGGCTTGGGGAAGGCATTCTGTAGCATACAAGGGAAAGAAATGCAGGAGAAGGGAGTTGAGAGTGTTTCTCGCATCGGAGAAAGGAGACACAGAGGAAAGATAGACCCACGGACTCCAGGCTGCTGACATAGAGGCTACAAATGTAGAAGAAAGGATACTGGTTAGAGACAAGAGCCATGGGTTCTAGTCCCCCCTCCAGTTATGTAAACTTGGCAAGCCATTTAATTTTGCTCAGCTTCAGTTTCCTGGTCTTTAAGTCTTTGATTCTGTAAATCCTGTAAGGCCTGGGTTTCAACTGGGCATTCACAGGGCTATCTTCCCTTGTGGAGACTTAATTTATTGATCTTCCCCTATTCCCTTATGAGGCTGGTTTTCAGAGACAGGTGCTCAGAAACTACTTTGCTGGGCTCTCTGTGGTATTGAGTTTGTCGGGGCTCCCTCTAGTGGACTTGCTTGACGCCCCCCCCCCCCCCCCCCCCCCCCCGGGCCAGGCTCCTAAATTTTTCTACTTAAATTATTGATGGTGCCTCCCTCTTGGGGATACTTTCTAGCATCTTGCTGGAGTCATGAATGGCTGGAAAAACGACTTTGGGGGAAGGAGTATGGTGAGCGACCTGCCCTTGTGGGGCAGCCTCTACCCTCCTTCCAGCCCTGTTGCTATTCTGGAGCCTTGTCATCTGTCTGCCACCTGGATCTCTGGGCACCATACTGGCTAGAATGAAAACAGCAAAAACCTCAGGGATTTCCCCCTTGTGGATTAAGGAACCTGCAGACTTTTTTTTAGCTATTTCTCTCTATCTCTGTCCCCCTCCACACTTCTGTTCAATTGCCTGTTGTCAGCTTGCATTTATTCTTCCCCCAGAACCGTTTCCCCCTGCATTGGAATGCAGTAGAGTTTCTTGCACTGGTCCTCCTCATCTAGAAGCCTCGTTGGGGTCATTTGCCACGGAATGATCAGTTTCTCTGTTATGCTGATGCATTCATTGGATGGCATTTTGAGGACAGAGTTTACAGAATACAAACGACATATCACGCCTTGGAAGAGCATTTACTTTTCAAATATGTTCAGTCAACCAACCGACATTCAGGTGCAGAATGAGGATGTGGTCTGGGTGAAGGTGAAATGTAATAAAAGTGCCTCATGTCACATGATGTGATGGTACAAACTGAGCCAGCTCTAGAATAACCAAGAATAAGAATGACACTGTGATCAACAATCCAATCCCATCTTGAGTACACTTTGAAAATAAGCCAAGTAAAAATTATTAAACAAACAAAAAAAAGGCCAAGCTTTCCTTCTTTTTTCATTAACGTTAACATTTTTTTTAATGTTTATTTATTTTTGAGAGAGAGAGATAAAGACACACACAGAGCGTGAGTGGGGGAGGGGCAGAGAGAGAGGGAGACACGGAATCTGAAGCAGGCTCCAGGCTCTGAGCTGTCAGCACAGAGTCCGACAGGGGGCTTGAGCCCGCGAACCGTGAGATCACGATCTGAGCTGAAGTCGGATGCTTAACCAAATGTCCCTGATTTCTTTTTAAAATTCATTTATTTTCTGAGAGAGAGAGAGAGAGAGCGAGAGACCAAGAGTGCGAGTGGGAGAGGGGCAGAGAAAGAGGGAGACTCCCAGGCAGGCTCTGGTGCTGCCAGTACAGCGCCCATGCGGGGGTTCAAAGTCACCAACCTGTGGGATCATGACCTGAGCCGAAGTTGTCGCTCAACTGACTGAGCCACCCAGGTGCCCCACTCATTAACTTCAGTTTAGAAGTGAAAATAGGAACTATCACCAGACAGAACTCTGTCCATCTGGGAGTGTTTAAGGGATATAGAGGAGAGAACTGTCACTCTGCTTTATTCAAATATGCGAGGTAGGTCATTTGTATATTTAAAGAAATATGTCTTCTTCAGCAGAAACAAAGTACAAACTATACAATTTGTACAAACAATACAATTTGATGATGGAGGGGGGAAATACCCTGTGTACCTACACTGTGTTAGGTACTGTGGAAGACCAAAGTCAATAAGACAGTATGGCATGAATTAATGTATGGTAGCTGTAAGAATAAATGGTTATGGAAATTTAGAGGAGGACAGGGTTATTTCTAGCTGGAATGTCTGGTTATTTCTAGCTGAATTCTGAAGAATGGATTGAACTTCAGTAGCACACTTTAGGCAGAGGGAATGCTCTGAGCAATGTGGATGGGAAAAAAAAAAAAAAGAATTGTGGTATTTTGTGATTTGGTCAGTCACCCAGCATAGTATGTGCATTGATATTATATAAAACTGCAAGGTAGTTTGGAGTTAGATCATGACTGTTAATTTCATTCAGGAGACCATTAGCAGTGTTTAAAGGTTTCTTTCTTTTCTTTTCTAAAAAAATTTTTAATGTTTATTTTTGAGAGAAAGAGAGAGAGGGAGACACGGAATCTGAAGCAGGCTCCAGGCTCTGAGCTGTCAGCACAGAGCCCGATGCGGGGCTCGAACTCACAGACCGTGAGATCATGACCTGAGCCGAAGTCGGACACTTAACCGACCAAGCCACCCAGGCGCCCCTTCTCTTTCTAACTCTACTGATAGGAAACAATAATGGACTCCTTAATCAATCTTAGATAAAGGCCACTGAATTGCAGAATAAGGAGGTCTGACGGATAGGTCTTTGAGTCCAGAGATATTCCTCCCCCCCCTTACAGGGGCACACAATAAACTCAATTCCTTAATCAGTCAAGGGCTTTGTGGAGGACCCAGGTGGGAGGATCTGAGAGGGAACTGAGTACTTACGGACACGCTAGAGCCTGCAAGCTCCCCAAGAAGAGGCTCAGAATTAACAAATTAGGTCAGGGCACTTCCTTCTTCAGGAAGAAAGTTCCCTTTTTTCATAGTTTTTCCAACGAAGCTTTTAGATTAGAGAAGTGGAAATGACTGGAAACTGCTTTTGTTTCATGAGAGGAGTCCTCCTCGGGCTAGGGCTCGCAGCTGTCTTTCTGTGGTCAAGGCCTGGTGCTGGGGATGCTAACCTGCGGTGCAATGCGCTGAGCCCGGGGAATCTTGAGCACATACCCAATTCCCAGAAAAGGAACTAGTGTTCAGAAGCCAAAAAAGGGGGAAACGTTTTGTTTTCAGAAGGTCAAAGGGCCTGGAAGAAGAGCTTGCGGCCTAAGTGTCTTAAGCCTTTCTGGAGTGTTCGTAATCAGGCTGGAACAGTCTGCAGCATTCGCATTCCTGTCCCTCGGTGCCGACTTAATGAGTTTAAAACACCAAAGGGGTGGGGAAATAACTTCCGTTTTTCTCCCACGATGTTTAGAAGCAAATGACTTTAAGCTCAATTTCCTTATTTATCAGGTATGTGGCGGAAGACTTGACGTTAAGTTTCTTTCTACGGCTAGCTGTCCTAATTTAAATACCCCAATCACCCCTCAAGGAGCGCCAACCTAACAACCCACAAGGAACATGGAGGGCTCGGCTTCTGTCTAACGCGCAGACTCCACCCCAGACCCCGCCCCTTCCTTTCCCGGATTCTCCAGCAGAGGGCGCAGGCGCAAAGGTTCTGTCTGGGCCCGCCCCCGGGGGCAGGGGAGGGGTAGGCGGCGCGGAAACTTGGCCTCGGCTTTCCGGGAGCTGTGGCTCGGGAGGGGGTGGCGCAGGAAGGGTCGCTACCCAGTCGGGACCGGGCCGCCGGCTTCCCGGAGCGCCGTGCGCTCCTCCCGTCCCCGGGCTTGCGCTCTCGGAAGGGGCGCGCCCGCGCGAACCTCGCTCCCGTCACCGCCCACTCCTCCTCCCCGCGGCCGCCCCTCCCTCCGCCCGGACAGCCGGCGGCGGCTGCGGCGGCGGCGGCCGGGAGAGGCCCCTCCTTCACGCCCTCCTTCTTTCCCTCGCTCGCAGCGGAGCGGAGCCGGCGGACGCGGCTGGGCCCCCAACCCTCCCCGGGCCATGGCCGGCAACGTGAAAAAGAGCTCTGGGGCCGGGGGCGGCGGCAGCTCCGGGGGCTCGGGCTCGGGCGGCCTGATCGGGCTCATGAAGGACGCCTTCCAGCCGCACCACCACCACCACCACCACCTCAGCCCCCACCCGCCCGGCACCGTGGACAAGAAGATGGTGGAGAAGTGCTGGAAGCTCATGGACAAGGTGAAAGGCCTGCCCAGGACCCGCGGGAGCAGGGGTGGGCGTGGGCGGAGGGGGCCGAGGGAAGGGAAGGAAGGGACAGAGGAAGCTGGGGGAGGGGACGGGTCATGCGGGGCTGGGGAGGCGAGGAGCTGGGGTGACCCGGCCGAAGGGTGGGGGACGCGGGGGTGAGGAAGAGACCGGGAAGGTGGGGGTCGGCGGTGGGGGGAAGGGCTGCGGTTGGGAGTTGGGGAACGTTGAGGTAGTGTTTGGGGGTGGCGAGACAAAGATGGGGTGGGGGCTGGGGTGAAGGTTAACTGGGAAGCCACCAGGGCGGAAGTATAATGGGGGGGGTGCAGAGTTTGGGGCTCTGCAGGGTCTGGGGATGTGGGTCACGGAATTGGCCCCAGGAGGTAGGAGGGAGGGGGAGGGCGAAGAAGAGCGTGCAATTTACCGGCTGGGGCTGTTAGCTGGATGAGCAGTCGAGCTCTGAGTCGGGAATTAACGTTTATGGGCTCCGGTTGAGAGACCTGGGGTCAGGACAACTCCGTAGGCAAACTGCGCTCGGGGAGAGCCCATAGTTTTTTCTCATTAAGATATTAACACCAAGGTAAAAGAAATCGGGATGTTTAAATGGCCAAGGAAGGAACTTTCCTCCACCTCTAGCGCTGGGGCAAATTTTTATTCTCCAAAACATTGGATGTGATCCATTGCTGGTGCTGAGATTAAACCACAAGTTCTGGTTAGAAACATTATCTTCTGAAAGATGTATTAACGGAGCGTGCTAAGCAGCAGATTCTGACTTCTTCCAGATTCTGACTGCTTCCAGAACTTCCTCCTCATGCTGCTTTTAGCTGGGTTCTACTTTTTTCGTGGCCGACCTGACTCCTTGTTACAGGACCTGACTTTTAAGTTTGTTCAATGAGCTTCTTTGCTTACCTTTTTTAAAGCAAGTTTGAAAAATATCGCTTTTATATTTAGCCATCAGGTGTGGCGTTTGGGAGAAGTTTGCCTCATTATAGTGTCTATAATGTAGTAGTCCAGAGTCCTTAAAAGTGTTTAAGCATTTTGAGAGCACCCAGTACAGTGTTTTCTTAGTATTTTTCACGTTCATTAATTAACAACTTATTTTTGGAAAATTTCATATTGTCAGTGAAAAGTAACTGGAAGTATCTGGCATATTGTAAGAGAATGGTGTTATTTCCTCCAGAGGAAAATTGGTTTTCTCTGGTTCCTCTCTAGGTCTAGGTTCCTCTTCTGTAAAGTTCTTCATGGATTGTTTTGGACTAAAACAGCTAATAAGAATGATTATGAAACACTTGGCAAATATAAAAGTGCTGTATAAATGCTTAATAAGTCCCGTGCGTGCATTAACACTCCTGAAGTGCATACGAGTGGTTTCAGAGCCACTTTTTCGGGGCTGGTGTTTCTCATGTTAAATAATTGGTATTGTAGTTAATGATACAAGTTTTTTCGTATTTATTACGTTGGTGGGTGTAGTTTTAATTTCGTTATTTAGAAATTGTAATAAAACCGTTACAGAAAGTTAGGCATGTAAAGGAAACTTTAAATTCATTGACACCTTTAAAAACGTTTTTTTTTTTCTTAAATGTTTACTTATTTTTGAGAGAGACAGAATGCAAGTGGGTGAGGGGCAGAGAGCAAGGGAGACAGAATCTGAAGCAGGCTGCAGGCTCTGAGCTGTCAGCACAGAGCCCTGTGTGGGGCACGAACTCAAACCACAAGATCTTGAGATCGTGACCTGAGCCGAAGTCGGAAGTTGGACCCTCGACCGACTGAGCCACCCAGGTGCCCCTCATTGACACCTTTTTAAAAAAATACCAAATGTATTCAAGATCTGAAGTTTGTAGGTTTGCATTTAGGGATTTACAGCTGAGGACTGAAAAGGTTCTCCTGGATTAAAAAAAAAAAATTGTATGTTTAATTAGTTTCTCGTGTAAGATACGTGTATGCAATATACCCAAACTTGTATGGATTAGAGACCTTTCCTTAAAAATAATACACTTTTCCTCAAACTTTTGAATCTCTATAAGGTAGTTCAAATAAGATCCTTTTTAAAGTTTTTTTCCCTCATTTCTTTAAAGTATGTGTATAGCGATGTGATTTTTTTCCTGCAGGATGTTTAGTTGTATGGGGAGAATAGGACTCACTTTGAGTGCTTTTCAGGTTTTGATAGCTTCAAGGGAAGTAGGTGCCCAGCTTTTCCTTTCTAGTGTTGGGAGAGAGGGATGTTTTATTCTTGTGTTGCTTGTCTTAGAAGGTGATTTTTAGTAATGTCTCTGCCCCATATCACACATTACTAGTCTTGTTTCTGGTGTATTAGGCTGATAGGTTCATATTGCTCTCCAGATCTCCGAGTACTTTCATAAGTATTGGATTGAACTGTTTCTTTTATGCTTGCATATTTTTTTCCACGTTTTTATTTGGTAGAGTCTTAAATAAATGTCACTAACCCTTCTTCATGTGGTATGATGTAAGTGGTAAAGAACTTACTGTCAAATCCACAATTGCCCCACACATTTATTGAATTCGGTTCTGAGTCTCTCTCTCACACCTGTTCTATCCTTGTTGTTGAAGCTAGGTGAATATTATTCTAGCCTATCAATGATCAGTGTCTTGACTTCGTGCTGGGAACTTAGTCTCTTCCCCTCCCCCAGTATTGAATGTGTGCAGATGGAGAAGTCGGCATAAGTCATGGGTTCTGGTCAACACAGGCCCGATTTACTAATCCATTGTGGAACTTAAACTCACTGTCGGAAAAATCCTTGTGCTGGGACACTTGTTATTAAACAAAAAAACATGGTCAACCTCTATGTTGCCAGCCGAGTATATTGTAATAAATACTTGTGTAAATACCTGTGTGTGAAGAAAGTGGCTGGGAAGAGAGGATTGGGCAGGGAAGTGGAGAGAAAAATCCTATAAATTGCCTTAAATGTAAACTTAGAAGTAGTAAGGTATCTAGTGAGACTCAAAATTCCATTACGAAGTAGAGCAGGAGTTGGCAATCTGTTTTTGTCAAGGGACAGCAAATATTTTAGGCTTTGCTGGACACATACTTAGTCTTGTATTCTTTGTTACTGTTTCACAGCTCTTTAAAAAAGTAAAAGCCCTTCCTAGCTTGCAGGTGGACAAAAAGAAAGGGCTGGCGGTTGTAGTTTGCCTGCCCCTGAAGCAGAGCAACATACTGGCTATATTTTAGGTCTATGTTATGTTTTTATTTCGAATTAGCTTATATCATTAAAACACTAAGGTGTTGATTTTTTTTAATGAGATATAATTTATAAGAGAATTTATAGTTCCCTTATGATTTTAAGGGAAAAAGCTTCCCTTTAAGGCATGAGTTTTAAAAAAGTATTTTCAAAAGGTGATCCTTCTGCTACCTGCCTTCTTCTGTTTGTCCCACCTCTGTCCCACCACCCCCCAAAAAATACCTTGAGTAACTTCCTGTATTTGGGAAGTAAGAGGCACTAATTAGAATTTATGATTCAGTGTATTTCATTGGACTACATCCTCCTTTCCTTCCTTCTTCCTTCCTTCCTTCCTTTGCACACCAAGTCCCAGGCATACTGCTAGGTGTAAATTCTTACACTCCAGATTACATTACAGTGATGAGTGACTACGTAAGTATGTAAACAGTGATAGGAGATCTCTTAAGTTTAAACTTATTTTTTCTGTACATATTACTTCTGTACTCACCTTAACCTCTTGAGATTGTGAATTCCGTGAGGACAGCACAGCGACCATGATCTGCTTATCTCCTGCAGTGTCCAGTCATGAGGACTTATACAATAGTAAGAGCTTTGTAAATATTTAAATTGCTTTGTGTGTTCTGAAGGAATAACTGAAAAGAAAACGTGTGGGGGTGGGAATAAATTTTAATCACATTAAACTTATTTCTTGCAGTAGCCCTTCGGCGGTATCATCTCTTTTATAGATGGAGACACTTGGGCTCAGAGATGTTACGTAATTTAATTTAGTTAATGGTGGAGCCTGACTTGGAATCCAGGATAACCCACCTCCTTAGGCTTGGTTATTTCCTCCATACAGTACCTTCTCAGGTGTTCCACAAAGCGTCAGTAACGGAAACCATTCAGCAAGTGACCTGTGTGGTTACAATAGTCCTCACGCACACACGTTCATTAACGCACCCGAGCAAAGTAGACATTCTCTTGAAAAATAAGGTAGCATTTGATACCATCCAGTGAAATGTCTGTTACCTGCTTTCAAGTTCAGTGTTTGCATTTCTTCAAATTAATGTATACTGGTTACTTTGCATGGTAGTCACAGAGGCTTGTACACTTCATTTTCCTCTTCTACTTAATTTGTGTTCTCTGCGGTAGTATTTATCACTTTTTCATCCGTTTCTCCCTTCGCTAGAGCTCTTCAGGACCCAGGCTCTGTCTTGATATCAGTTCCTGCGCCTAACATGTGGTACTTGCTGAATGAAGTGCAGACATTTAACAAAATAAAATGAGGTCAAAACATAGTCCCTCCTCATTTTTTTGTATGATTGATTAGGGGGGAATCAGGTAGGGAATCCCCCCCCCTTTTTTTAATGTTTATTTATTTTGAGAGAGAGAAAGCAGAAGTGCGGAAGGGCAGAGGGAGAGAGAGAATCCCAAGCAGGCTCTGTGTTGTCAGTGAGGAGCCAGACTCGGGGCTCCATGTCACAAAGTGTGAGGTCGTGACCTGAGCCGAGATCAAGAGTTGGAAGCTTGGGCGCCTGGGTGGCGCAGTCGGTTAAGCGTCCGACTTCAGCCAGGTCATGATCTCGCGGTCCGTGAGTTCGAGCCCCGCGTCAGGCTCTGGGCTGATGGCTCGGAGCCTGGAGCCTGTTTCCGATTCTGTGTCTCCCTCTCTCTCTGCCCCTCCCCCCTTCATGCTCTGTCTCTCTCTGTCCCAAAAATAAATAAAAAACGTTGAAAAAAAAAATTAAAAAAAAAAAAAAAGAGTTGGAAGCTTAACTGACTGAGTTACCGAGGAGCCCTAGGAATCTTCTTGAGTGCTGAATTAAAGTATCATTTACTTAAAGTAGTTTTACCTTTTTCGATTATAAAGGTAATATACAGTCATTGTAAAACATGATTGTGTTGTTTTTATGCTATTAACTCCCCAAAAGGATGTAAAATTCTTCATAATTTCTTATGAAATGAGCTCACTTGAGCATTTCATGTGATTCATGGTAGAAATTTTGAAAGGTATATAGAATAAAAGTGGGGTTGGGCCAGAGGAGAAGAGAATTTGTTCTGTTCATTTTGTAGCTTTGGCTAAAGTTTTTGGTAATTCTTGCTATATATAGTAAACCTTGTCGTTTTTTGTTTTTTTTTTTTAAACATACAGTGTAGACTTGGCTTCAGGTAGAACCCAGTGATGTACCAGTTACATATAACGACCAGTGCTCATCCTGAAAAGTGCCCTCCTTCATGCCCATCACCCATTGACCCCGCCCCCATCAACCCTCAGTTTGTTCTCTGCATTTAAGAGTCTCTTATGGAATGCCTCCCTCTCTGTTTTTATCTTATTTTTCCTTCCCTTCCTTTCTGATCATCTGTTCAGTTTCTCCGATTCCGCATGTGAGTGAAATCATGTGATAATCTTTCTCTTATTTCGCTTAGCCTAATACCCTCTAGTTCCATCTGTGTTGTTGCTCATGGCAAGATTTCATTCTTTTTCACTGTCGGGTAGTATTCCATTGTGTTTATATTATGTACCACATCTTCTTAATCTATTCATCAGTTGATGGACATTTGGGCTCTTTCCATAATTTCGCTATTGTTGATAGCTCTGCTATAAACATTGGGGTACATGTGCCCCTTCGAATCAGCATTGTTGTATCCTTTGGCTAAATTCCTAGTAGTGCGATTGCTGGCTCGAAGATAGTTCTATTTTTAATTTTTTGAGGAACCTCCGCACTGTTTTCCAGAGTGGCCGCACCAGTTTGCATCCCCACCAATAGTGCAGTAGGGTTCCCTTTGCTCCGCAACAGCTGTTGTTTCCTGAGTTGTTAATTTTTGCCATTCCGACCGGTATGAGGTGGTATCTCCTTTTGGTTTTGGTTCGTATTTCCCTCATGGCATGTTGAGCATCTTTTCATGTGTTCTGTTTGCCATCTGGATGTCTTTGGAAAAGTGTTCGTGTCTTCCGCCCAGTTCTTCACTGGATTATTTAATTTTCGGTAGTAAACCTGTTTTTAGTATGTTGTTGGTATGTTTTTAGTATACATACACTAAACCTGATATGGGGATGGCAACCATAACGTTTATGCTGTGAAAAAAACCCCATTTCCCTAATGATTAACCTAGATCATTAAAAGAAAAACAAATTAAGTATTGGTTTGGAAGCTAAGCCTAAGCTTCAATCACATTTTTTAATGAAGCTGTTAATTCTGATCTACGTTAGGTTTGTTGAAAGTAGGGGGATTATGACAAGCAAGTCATTGTGAAATGTTTTCATGATTAGCACATTTTGTGCTGGAAGGAAATAGGTGGGAGTAGTCAACCAGGAGCACTGGAAGCCAGCCTCAGCTCTGTCCCCACAATGTTCCTTCCTGCAGCAGCTTCCAAAAGGAGGAGGGGAAAAGGGTGCAAATTTCAAGCCCTGGGAAGATTGGGTGCTACTCTCATAGATGCTCCTGCGATTCCTTCAGAAGAAATCCACAGATGACTCTGGGTCTCCTGTCTGCAGCTTTTGGGATGGATGATGAGTCTTTCTTAGCAGACTCTGCTTCCTGGGCACCCTGTCAGAACCATCTCTGGTCACTGCCTTTCCTCTGGCTCTGGGATCAGCCATGAGGAAGTCTTAAAATGAGACCAGCTTATTGGTAGTTCAGTGAATGGGATGGGATCCTAATTCCTGCCTCTTCCTTTCTTAGACCTGCTTTGCATAGGTGTAACACTCTTTATGAAAAACAGTTTAATGCAGAACAAAATGTCTCCCTTTACTCTCATACCTTTAAGTGACTACCTCTCCAGAGGTACCTGGCATCTATAGCTTACAGTCCGTCCTTATCCCTTTCCCTAAGTGGCTCTGAGAAGGTTGGATGGACACCTTTTGCCCTTGAAAGATTTATCAACTTGAGCAAGTTACTGACTTCTTAGCATTTACTCCCTAAGACTGATAGCTGAGTTCTAATCATTCCTTATATTGTAGACCAGTTTACAGTTTCACATCTGATACATCAAAAATCTCAAAACAGTGTGTTTTAGGAGAATGAAACTGAGATTCAGAGAGATTAAATAACCTAAGTCACCCACCCATCTAATACTTTTGTTTTTTTCTGTGGATCTTGAACTGGTATTCAGATTCTGTTAAGTGATTCTTATAAACAAGTGCTTCTCATACTTTAACATGAATTCAGACCATCTGGGGATCTTGTTAAAAATGTAGAGGCTGAATAGATCTGGGGTGGGGCCCTCGATTCTGTAGTCCTGACCAGCTCTCAGGTGATGTCCATGCAGCTGGCAAAAGGACTGTGCTTGAAGTACCAAACCTCCATACCACAATTGCTTTTATTTTAGGTAAGCTTGCTGGATTTTTTTTTTTTTTTTTGAAGGAATGGCAATAGGATATCTTGTTTATATTGAAGATTTTAATTATTATGTTCTTAAATTTCAAAAGTAATTTATACTCAGAATTAAACATTTTTAAACCAAAGGGGGATTCTTTTTAATTAAAAGAATATTTTTTAAGTTTATTTGAGACAGAGAGAAAGGAAGGGGATCAGAGAGAGGAAGAGAGAGAATCCCAAACAGGCTCCGTGCTGTCAGTGCAGATCCCAACTCAGGTCTTGATCTCATGAACTGTGAGATCATGACCTGAGCCAAAACCAGAGTCGGTTGCTTAACTGACTGAGCCACCCACGTACCTCAAAAGTGGGACTTTAAACAAAAATGGTTCTAGAATTTTTTTTTTTTTATTTGCTAAATTGTGGAGATTTTCCATGTTAGTACCACATATAGGTCTTCCTGAATTTTAAGGATTGTATAAGATTACATAATTAAATATGTTTACTGAATTCATATTAACAATCTTTTTGTTTGTTTTATTATTTCTTTAGAGAGCGTGCAGGGGAGGCACAGAGAGAGGGGAAAGAGAATCTTAAACAGGTTCCATGCTCAGTATCGAGCCCCTATGTGGGGCTCAGTCTCCCGACTGTGAGATCATGACTTGAGCTGAAATCAAGAGTCAGATGCTTAACTGTGCCACCCAGGCACAGTATTGATAATCTTCTAGGTTATTTCTGATTTTAAATATCAGAAACTGTGCTGCAGTGACTATCCATTTTGTGGTTTCTGAATATTTCTTTAGAATAAACTCCCAGAAATGCAATGTGCTGCGTCAAAGGACTCGCACGTCAAAGTTTTAAAAATATATATGCCCTCCAAAAAGTTTGCTTCCGACCACAGTCTTTGTCTAGTTTGTTGATTTAAATGATTCCTGGGGCACCTGGGTGGCTCAGTCGGGTAAGCGTCCAACTCTTGGTTTCGACTCAGGTCATGATCTCATGGTTCAGGGACGCTGATAGCGTGGAGCCTGCGTGGGGTTCTCTTTCTCCCTCTCTCTGCCCCTCCCCTGCTTGCTCTCTCTCTTTCTCTTTCAAAATAAATAAACATTAAAAAATATATATGATTCCTTGTTACCTTAGGTGAAAATTATGGTGGATCTGGTCGCAATCACACTTTTCCTGAACTCAAGCTATATGCCTGGTGCTGGAGAGTTAAAGATGAATCAGTGTACTCAGACTCTGGTGATGTAACTGGAGTCGTACAAAGGCTCTGGGAAGCCTCTGTGGGAATCATTAGGCAAACCATGACTTAGTCCCTGAGGACACGAGAAAGGGGACTGGGAACGGGGAGGGCTTTAGAGCAAATTGGTGCCTCTGCGATATCCTGAGCCACAGTTGCATCTCAATTGGGCCTGACATCCAAAAGCGATGCTAAAATCGTCTAATTTCTAGCTCATGCTGAGTATTTGGTTTGAAGTTGCACCAGTGAGTCCGGATAGAGATTTTTTTTTTTTCCTTTTAAAAATAGGATATGTGTATAAAAACTGCATGTTTAAACTATCAGCACATGTAGTTTCTTTAATATCGTACATTGTGTTGGATGTATTTTTTTTGTGTGCGCAGTTAATGTGATAAATGAAAGTAATGAGATTGGTAATTAGTTGTAAGTGGCATAGTGTCTTTAATAAATAGTGTTGGGTGGTATTTGAGAAGTGTTAGGTAGTAATTACAGTTCAAATCCCTGAATGGAGTTTTGATAAATCAATAATGGAGAATAGTAATTAGAAGTAAAAGGCTTTTTTCTTGGGGTCGTTATCTAGTGATGATATGTTTCTTAAAAAAAAAAAGTATAGGTTTCTGATTTCTCTTTAAAAAATATTTAAAAGCTTCACTGTACATTTATGCTTGTAAAACTTAAATCTCTTCAAGTTTCTGTTGATGAGTTTCTAAAACTTGAAGCTTTAAGAAAATGTTAAGAAACACTTAACAAGGCTTTAGCAATTAATTGATCATTCTCATTTATAGAGGCAGAAATTCAGATCCAGAGAGGTGAATAAACTTGCCTAATGTCAACAGAGCCAGTTAATGTTGGTCATCAGACTAGAACCCAGGTTTCCAGACCTGGTGTCCTCCCTGCTATATCTCCTGCTCCCTTGAGCAATATGGAGCCTTTTAAAACTGTAGTCAGATTCTACATGTTTTATGTTGAATTCAACATACTGAATACTCATTTAAAAAAAATTTTTTTTTATGTTTATTTCTGAGACAGAGACAGAGCATGAGTGGGGGAGGGGCAGAGAGAGAGGGAGACAGAGTATCAGAAGCAGGTCCCAGGCTCTGAGTTGTCAGCACAGAGCCCGACGCGGGGCTCCAACTCATAGACGATGAGATCATGACCTGAGCCGAAGTGGGTCGCTTAACCGACTGAGCCACCCAGGTGCCCCTGAATACTCATTTTTAAAGTATAAAGCTTAATCACATTAAAATATTTTAATGTTTATTTTTGAGAGCATGAGCAGGGGAAGGGCAGAGAGAGAGGGGACACAGAATCCGAAGCAGGCTCTAGGCTCTGAGCTGTCAGCACAGAGCCCGACGCGGGGCTGGAACCCACGAGCTGTGAGATGACCTGAGCTGAAGTTGGACGCTTAGCCAGCTGAGCCACCCAGGCACCCCTATCATGTTTTAACATATAAAAATGTTTGAAAAAACTTCCATGGATAAGTTGAGGTCTGTAGAGATAAAAATACTTAGTCATTCGTAGTCCTATATGCTTAGAGTTTTCTGCCTAATTAGAAATTCACATTCCTTAGCGTTCGAAAGGAGTCTGTGTTCAGAGTAGAATTAGGTTTAGGCACTGTTCTTGGTACCTTTTCTCTTTTTATAAATTTAGCTATTTCCAAGCATAATTGTATTCCTCTTTATTGTGACCATAGCACTTTCCAAATTTTTTTCTATTGACCATTGAGCCTTGGCAGAAGCAAAGGGAGGAGCGAGGCCAATGAGAAAGCTATTATGAATGGGCTGTATGGCAGCTGTACAAGGATGCTGTTGCTTTCCCAGAGCTAAGCACGTTTCTTTTTGGCGTTGTTTTGAGTGACGCTGTAAATGTACAGGCAGAAGTAAACAAAAGGAAGCCATTTTTGCTATTGCAAGACTTGGAAGGCAAAATACAGTTGGCCAAATGGAGGACGCACTAAGCAGGAAAATATTTTATCTTTTTAGAAATTGGGGGGGGGGAATGTTTTTTAAGCTCAGAGTGTCCATTTATGCTTTAACTATGACTGCTAATTTAAAGTTCACTAAGTAGTAAAGGCAGGTTGTTAGCTTTTGAAGTTTGTTGACTATTGACTTGAATTATTCACAAAGCCTTTTTTGAACTTTTCCCCTAGGGATTATACATATTTAGGGTGTTTCTAGAAGATTTTAACATCAAAAGGATAGGTCTCTATGTTTTCTTTATGTCTGCATTAGTGTTAAAAACTCAAGAGCTAGTGGTAGAATGCTGATTTCCCTGGTCATTGGAGGATTCATCTCAAAAAGATCTTGAGAAAAGCAGACATTTAATCTACAAATGATCTTTACAAGGTCACATTTGAAGGAGGGACAAATAATACTTGTGGAAGGTACATGGTACCAGCTTGAAAATGCAAGCAAATCAAATGTTTTGGAGACATTTTTTAACGGATGATATTTTAAATCTGGTATGTTATGAGAAGTGATATATTTTTCAATTAATTGTCATAAACATTTATTGATTGCATATTATAGGTTGGACATTGTATGTAAGACTAAGCAATTTTATTTTCATTTTGTTAGAAGGAAGCATGTCTTTTTTCCAGAGGTATTAGGCTAATATTGCATTTTAACCTCAGTTCTGTGAAGTTAATGCATTTACTTCTCTTTTTTTTCACATTTATTTATTTATTTTGAGAGAGACAGAGACAGTGTGAGTGGGGGAGAGGCAGAGAGAGAGGGAGACAGAGAATCCCAAGCAGGCTGTGCACTGTCAGTGCGGAGCCCGATGTAGGGCTCGAACTCATGAAACTGTGAGATCATGACCTGAGCCGAAATCAAGAGTTGGACGCTTAACCGACAGAGCTAACTAGGGACCCCAGTGCCCTTATCTTTAAATAGGGAGACCATGTGGGTTGGTGTGTATCGCCCTGGATATAAATGGAAACTCTTATTGGGAGCTCTGCTGGATTTGTGCCTTTGAAGGAGTGGTGGTTACTGTAGCTTTTGCAGATCGTAGGTTACCCTGTTCTCGGGTGGCCTGCTGCCTTTTCTCTATCCTTTGGTCATCAGTCAGAGAGCATGCAGGATTAGGAAGTTGGAGTGGCGTGAACCAAGATGGTAGAAATAATGGTACCAGTTCCTGGGAGTCATCAAAGGGTGATGTGTTCTCTCTCACTCATCTTCGGTACATAATTCCTGCCTACCCTGAAGATAAGCCTGGTCAAGTTGTATGGAAATGGGGAGGGGAACTAACCTATTGAGTGCCTACTTTATTGGAAGTTATACAGGCCTTTCATAAGTGTTTATTGTGAGTAGGTATTATCTCTGTTTTTGCAGATAATTTTTTAATTTTAATTGAGAGCTTAAACATTTTTAATTTTTTAAAAATTTCATTGAAAATTTAAAAAGCCTGTATTTTAGGCTTTATTGTAATATCTCCTTGTTAATTCCCTCCCTCTTCCACATCTCTCTCTTGCTCTCTCTACTTTGCTGTCTCCATTTTAGTCTCACTGATGTTTTTATTCTTCGAACAAATCTAGACCTGTTTCACTTTTGGACTTAAAGATGACCCGTCCTCTGGGCTCCTCTTCTGCTGATACTACCTGGCCAGCTCCTTTGTGTAATTTCAACTTTTAGTCCAGATTCATCTCAGAGAAGCTTTCCCTGTTCACTGGCCTAGAGGAGTTGTTCAGCATATTCTTACTATGTTACTCTAATTCTTTGCATTGAGTGTGCTATTTTTCTTTATATTGAAGTATAACTGACATGGAACATTCTGTTAGTTTCAGGTGTATGACATGATTCTGTATTTGTATACATTACCGAACGATCACCACAATAAGTATAGTTACCGTCTGTCACCATACAGAATTACAAACCTGTCCTCACAAAAATTTTTTTCTTACAATGAGAACTTGTGCGATTTACTCTCTTAGCAACTCTCAAGTATGCAGTACAGTATTATTGACTATAGTCCCCAAGCTGTATATTACATTCCCATGACTGAAGTTTATACTTTTTGACTCCCTTCGCTCATTTTGCTGACCTCCCAATCCCCCCTCCCCTCTGGCAATTGTGAATTTTTTTCTCTGTATCTATGAGTTTTATTTGCTTGTTTTATTTTTTTAGATTCTACATGTAAGTGAAATCATACGGTATTTGTCTTTCTCTGCCTTATTTCACAGCAGAATACCTTCAGGGTCCATCCATGTTGTCAAAGACGGTGAGATTTTATTTTTTTTATGGCTGAGTAGTAGTCTCTTGTGCATATATACCACATCTTTTCAGGTTCTTAGTTCAGGATTACACTTTTTATTTTATTTTTTAAACATGTTTGTTTAGTTATTTTGAGAGGGAAAGAGTGCGAGCAGAGGAGGGGCAGAGAGAGGAAGAGAGAGAGATTCCCGGTTGGCAGTGCAGAGCCTGATTCTGGGCTCAGTCCCGCGACCCGTGAGATCATGACCTGAGTTTAAATCACAAGTCAGACACTTAATTGACTGAGCCACCCAGGCACCCCCTACCACGTCGTCTTTATCCATTTATCCATCAGCGGACACTTAGATTGTTTTCGTATGTTGGCTCTTGTAAATCATGCTGCAGTGAGCATAGGGGTACATGTATCTTTTCAAATTAGTTTTTTGTTGTCTTCAGATAAATATCTGGAAGTGGAATTATTGGATTCTATGGTAGTTCTATTTTTAATTAAAACAATTTTTTTTTAAGTTAGAGAGAGAGAGAGTGAGCGAGCAGGGAAGGGCAGAGAGAGAGGGAGAGAGGAAATCTCAAGCAGGCTCTGCACTGTCAGCACGAAGCCTGATGCGGGACTTGAACTCATGAACCGTGAGGTCATGAGCTGAGCCAAAACCAAGAGTCAGATGCTCAGCTGACTGAGCCACCTAAGTACACCTCTATTTTTAATTAAAAAAAAAAAAAAAAAATTTTTTTTTTTAAATGTTTATTTATTTTTGAGACAGAGAGAGACAGAGCATGAACAGGGGAGGGGCAGAGAGACAGGGAGACACAGAATCCGAAGCAGGCTCCAGGCTCTGAGCTGTCAGCACAGAGCCCGACGCGGGGCTTGAACTCACGGACTGTGAGATCATGACCTGAGCCAAAGTCGAATGCTTAACCGACTGAGCCACCCAGGCGCCCCATATTTTTAATTTTTTAAGGAACCTCCATACTATTTTCCATATGACTGCGCCAGTTGACATTCCCACCAAGAGTGCATGAGGGTTCCCTTTTCTCTACATCCTTGTCAACACTTCTTTTTGATACTAAACATTCTGACAGGAATATGGTGGTATCTCATTGTGGGTTTGATTTGCATTTCCCTGATGATTAGTGATGTTGGTCATGTGCCTGTTGGTCATCTGTATGTCTCCTGGGGAAAAATGTCTATTGAGACTTTTGCCCACGTGAAAATCAAGAGTTTTAAAAAAGTTTTTTTGTTGAGTTATAAATGTTCTTTATGTGTTTTGCATGTTAACCCCTTACCAGATACATGATTTGCAAATATCATCTCCCATTCAGTAGGTTGCCTTTTCATTTTGTTGATGGCTTCCTTTGCTGTGCAGGAACTTTTTAGTTTGATGTTGTACCATTTATTTTTGCTTTCTTGCCCTTGCTTTTGGAGTTTGATCCAAAAAATCCTCATCAAGACCCATGTCCAGGAGCTTGCCACCTGTATTTTCTTCTGGGAGTTTTATGGTTTCAGGTCTTAGAACTTTGTATTTTTTTACTTCTTTTTTATAGTTTATTGCCTGATTGCTCTCCGATTCAGGCATGTCGTCTTTTCACTTCTTTATCCCAGTGCTTGGCATATATTTATTGAATACGTGCACTGAGAAAAGTCAAAACCATCAGGAACAGCCTTCAGCTTACTGCCTTCATATCTCTGAGTTTATCTCTGAACCTGCCCTCCCTGCCTTTCTTCTGTTTTAGAGGAAGGAGGTAGCCTTTCTTTTAATGGTGTTTAGTGTTTCTAGCTGTGTGGTAGATCTCATTCCCTGTTGTTTGCCAGAAACCTTAGCTTTTCGTTTATCTTTTTCTCTTCTGATTCTTTCTACATATAAATCATGTCCAATTTTCTCTGAAAATAAAACCCTTTAGTTATAGACCTCTTGTAGTCTTTGTTGGGTCTTGATCTCTTAGTCTTATTGTCAGACTCTCCTACCTCCCTCCATGGACTAACCTAAGGAAGCTCTCATTTTAGTTTTTATTATAAATATACTGTAAAAATATATTCTGAATTATAAACAACTGACTTACAAATGAGGTTTTGGAATGTAACACTTGTAAATTGGAGACTGTTTTATTAATATGAGTTCTTGCTGTTAGCATATAGTTGTCTTCTGAGGTAGAGTTTTTTTTTTTTTTCTTGGCTGTGTTGTTCCCTTTTGGCTTAAACCTTTGATAGGATGAGCAGCTTCCTAAAACACTGTTAAAATATTCATACATCAGATATTTATATTGATGCAGCTTGTGTTGATTTGGTAGGGTTCTATGGGACTATTTTTCAAGAGTTCAGGAAATGGTGTACAGAGAATAGAACACCTACCTGGCTTTAAAAATGTATCGACTTACTCATTGTTTGAAGAGTCACTGATGATTAGTTATTAAATGGGAATTTTACAGTTATTCTAGATGGACCTCATGTTTCCACTTCTGGGGCACCTATCCTAAGGAAATAATCTAATGTACAGAAGAGTACCATGCCCAGTGATGTCCATCACAGTGATACTTGGAGCAGTAAAGACTTGAAAACAATGTAAACGTTAAAACAAATGGGGGGGGGGGGATGTTTGAGATATGTTATGGTATATCCATAGAATGGAATCATTTAAACATCACAAAAAGGTTTATAATGAGCTTTTGTTGACTCAAGGAAGAAATCGGTGTTTTTAAGCGTGAAATAAAAAGCAAGATGTTACACTTCTCTCCTCCGACTGGTACACAATGTTAGGTAAGTTTCAAACCAAATATTGCTGATAATTAGAAAAACCAGAAGACCCTCAAGAGCTGTGAAGGCAGTAAGGAATTACGAGGCCAGGTTCTGGAAGATACGGAAAGCTCTGAGAAGTTTGTCTGATGTTTGAGGCTACCTTGCCCATGAGGTCATGGCTGATTCTGGAAGCGACCGTTGAAAGGCTGAGTAGACTTTTCAAGATACAGATGTCGAGGAAAAAAAATTGGAATTACAGCCTGCCAAGGTAGAGGGCCTTGGGAAACTCTAGGTTTTGGGGTTGGGTCCCTCAGGGCCTAAATTGTAGGAGTAAGGGTGAAACGGAAGTAGACTAGTCTTCATAGGGACTAGAGTCCAGTTTTTCAATCTGTTCGATTCTGGATTACATGAAGGTGGTCTGGGATTCCTAATGTCCCCAGCCTTTTGTCTGCCAGAAGCAAAAGTAAACCCTTTCTGAATAACATCATCCGTGGCCTCAGGTTGTCTCTATAATTCTTTTTTATAATTTTTTTGATGTTTATTTCTGAGAAACAGAGACAGAGTGTGAGTGGGGGAAGGGCAGAGAGAGAGGGAGACACAGAATCCAAAGCAGGCTCCACACTGTCAGCACAAAGCCCGATGCGGGGCTCGAACCCATGAACTCTGAGTTCATGACCTGAGCTGAAGTTGGACGCCCAACCGACTGAGTCACCCAGGCACCCCTCTATAATTTTTAAAAAATGTTTATTTATTGAGAGAGAGAGAGAGAGAGAGAGAGAGAGTGTGCGAGTGTGCACATGAGAGGGGGAGGGCAGAGAGTGTGGGAAAGAGAGAATCCCAAGCAGGTTCTGTACTGTCAGTGCAGAGCTCAATGCGGGGCTTGATCTCACAAACCGTGGGATCGTGACCTGAGTTGAAATTGAAATCAAGAGTTGGACACTTAACTGACTGAGTCACCCATGTGCCCCTCTATAATTTTTTGTATACAGTGTCCAACATTCAGTAAAAAATAAATAGACATATGAAAAGACAAAATGCAACTGGAAGCCAAAAGGAAAAATTGACAATAGAAATATACCCATAGGACAAGCAGAGATATTTGAGTTATCAGTCATGAACTTAATAAATCTGTGATTAATGTGTTAGAATAATTAAAGATAAAATTGGTAACTTTGAGATTTGAAATAATGAATTAGAAATTCTGAAACCGAAAAACATAAGAACTGATGATTAGGAACTCAGTGAATGGGTTTAATAGCAGATACAAGTGAAGAGAAAATTAGGAAAGTGAAAAATAAAAAAATTCAGACTAAGGCACTGAGAGGCAGAAGGATGGAGAAGACCGAAGAGTGTAAAGGACAAATGGAATATGATGAAAAGGTCTTTATGTATAAGTAATTGAAGTCCCAGAAAGAGAGGAGAAAGGAAATGGCACAGTAGCAATTACAGGTGTGCCTTGTTTTATTGTGCTTTGCAGATACTGCATTTTTTTTTTTTTTTTTACAAATTGGGTTTGTGGCAACCCTTTACTCCATTATTCCAACAGCATTTGCTCACTTTGTGTCTCTGTCATATGGTAAATTCCCCCAATATTTCAGACTTTCTTATTTACATTTGTTACGGCGATCAGTGATCTTTGATATTCCTATTCTAGTTTTGGGGCACCATGAACCACACCCATGTGAAATGGTGAACTTTTTTTTTTTTTTTTTTAAATAAGCTCTATGCCCAATGTGGGGCTTGAACTCATGACCCTAAAATCAAGAGTTGTGTGTTGTGCTGAGCCAGCCAGGTGCTCCTAAAATGGTGAACTTAATTGATAAATGTGGTATGTGTTCTGACTACTCCATTGACCAGATTCCTCCTCTCTCTCCCTCTCGTATGGCCTATTTCCTGAGATACAACAATATTGAAATTAGGTCATTTAATGACCCTGTAATGGCCTCTTAAGTGTTCGGGTAAAAGGAAGAGTGGCAGGTCTCTCACTTTAAATCAAAAACTAGAAATGATTAAGCTTAGCGAGGAAGTCCTATCTAAAGCTGAGATAGGCTGAAATCTGTGCCTCTTGCACCAGTTAGCCAAGTTGAGTGCAAAGGAAAAGTTACTGAAGGAAATTAAAAGTGCTACCTACTCCAGTGAACACACAAATGATAAAAGCAAAACAGTCTTACTGCAGATGGTGGAGAAACTTTGAGTGGTCTGGATAGAAGACCAAACCAGCCCCAACATTCCCTTAAGCCAATAAGAGGGTGGGGGAAGCTGCAGAAGAGAAGTTTGAAGCTGGCAGAGGCTGGCTCTTGAGGTTGAAGGGAAGACGCTGTCTCCATAACACAGAAATGCAAGTTGAGGCAGCAAGTGCTGGTGTAGAAAGAAGCTGCAGCGGGCTATCCAGAAGATCTAGCTTAGATAGTGAATGTGGCTGCATTAAACAAGTTTTCAGTGTAGATGAAACAGCCTTCTATCAGATGAAGACTCCGTCTAGGACTTTCATCAGTGGAGAGAAATCAGTGCCTGGCTTCAAATCTTCACAGGGCAGGCCGACTCTCTTGTTGAGGGGCTAATGCAGCTGGTGACTAAGTTGAAGCCACTGCTCATTTACTACTCCAAAATCCTAGGGCCCTTAAGAATTTTGCTAAATCTACTCTGCTTGTGCTCTGTAAATGGAACAACAAAACCTTGATGATAGCACAACTGTTTACAACGTGGTTTACTGAATATTTTAAGCTTACTGTTGAGACCTACTGCTCAGAGTAAAAAAAAAAAAAAAAAAATTTCAGGGGCGCCTGGGTGGCTCAGTTAAGCATCCGACTTTGGCTCAGATCATGATCTCACAGTTCATGAGTTCAAGCCCCGCATCGGGCTCTGGGCTAACAGCTCAGAACCTGGAGCCTGCTTCAGGTTCCGTGTCTCCCTCTCTCTCTGCCCCTTCCCCACTTGGTTTTTCTCTCTCAAAAGTAAATACTAAAAAAAATTATTTCAAAATATTACTGTTCATTGACATTGCACCTGGTCACCCAGGAGGTCTGATGGAGATGTATAAGGTTAATGTTGTTTTCATGCCTGCTAACACCGCATTTAATTAACACCGATTTTCAAGTTTTACTGCTCAAGAACTACATTTCATAAGTCTATAGCTGCCACAGATAGTGATTCCTCTATGGATCTGAGCAAAGTCCATTGAAAACCCCTGGAAAGGATTTACCATTCTAGATGACATTGAGAACATTCTTGATTCATGGGAAGAAGTCAAAATATCAACATTAACAGGAGTCTGGAAGAAGTTGATTGTAACCCTCATGTAGACTTTGAGGGGTTCAGGACCTCAGGGCAGGAAGTAGCTGCAGGTGTGATAGAAATAACAAGAGAACTAGTTGGAGAAGCAGAGCCCAAAGATGGGACTGCATGGCTGTAATCTCAGGATCAAACTTGAACAGATGAGGAGTTACATCTTACAGAGGAGCGAAGAAACTGGTTTCTTGAGATAGAATCTCCTGGGGAAGATGCTGTGAAGGCTGTTGAAATGGTAGCAAAGGATTTAGAATGTGACATAAACTTAGTTAATAAAGCAGTGGAAGGATTTGAGAGGACTGAAAGATTTTCAAAGAATTTCTACTGTGGGCATAATGCTATCAAAGAACATCTCCTGGTACAGAGAACTCAATCATGAAAGGAAGAGTGCATCGAAGCAGCAGACTTCACTGTTGTCTTAATTTAAGAAGTTGCCATAGCCACCCAACCTTCAGCAGCCACCACCCTGGTCAGTCAGCCGTCAGCATTGAGTCAGGACCCTCCACCATCAAAAAGGTTACAACTCACTAAAAGCTTAGGGGATGGTTGGCACTTTTTAGCAATAAAGTATTTTTTAATTAAGGTATGTACGTTTTTTAAGACCTAATACTATTATACTGTTAAAAGACTATAGTAGAGTATAAACATGACTTTTATATATACTGGGAATCCAGAATACTCATTTGACTCATTTTATTGAGATGGATGCTTTATTGTGGTAGTCTGGAATCGAGCCTGCAGTATCTCTGAGGTATGCGTGTGTAGTTTGGATATAGGTACATTTAGACGTATTCTGTGTATTTCAAATATATTCTTTGATTCTGTACATGTGTTTTTACTCTTTGTACGATATCTCGTGAACAAGTTCTTATAAAGTGGTAGAATTTAAGTAGCTTTTGTATGTGTGTGGTTAATGCTTTTTATCCTGTTTAAAAAAGTTTTCTCTCTCATGAAGTAATGAAGATAATTTTCTTCTATTATCTTTTCAAGCTTTATAGATATGCCTTTCACATTTAGGTCTATAACCCACATAGTTCTTTGGTGTTTTGTTTTTGTTTTTTTGCTTTTTTATTTATTTATTTTTGGGATAGTGTAAGGTGAGGGTTTAGTTTGATTTTATTGTTTTTCTATATGGATACCCAGTCGTCCCACTACTATTTTTGGAAAAGACCAGTCCTTTGTGATAAGTGAAGGGTCTGTATACGTGTGGGTCTTTTTCTCAGCTTTTCTGTCCCACTAATTTATTTGTTTTTCCCAGACACAGAAAAATCCATGTAAGTGGCGAAGTACAAAATAAGATGGTAGGAATAAATACAGATTTATCGGTCATTGTAACAAATATAAAATGTACTAAACTCACTAGTTAAAAAACAAAGGTTGTTACCTTGAGTTTTAAAAATACAGCTACCTGTTCTCTAAAAGAAACCTATATAAAACATCAGGACTCAGAAAAGTTGAAAGTAGAAGATGGGAAAAAGAATTATCAGGCAAATTCTGGAGGTCATTTATATGGCAAGGAATGGCGTCTCGGTTCAGCTGCATGCTTTACTGGGTTCAGGGCCGCTCTGCTCCCTCACCCCAGTGGTTGTTAAACTCTGGCCTCTGCATTACTTCCCAGGGTAGCCATGTGTTTGATTTTATATAGAGCGGGGGAGGGGCAGAGAGACAGGGAGACACAGAATCCAAAGCAGGCTCCGGGCTCCGAGCCGTCAGCACGGAGCCGAATGCGGGGCTTAAATGATGAACCGCAAGATCGTGACCTGAGCCGAAGTCAGACGCTCAACTGACTGAGCCACCCAGACGCCTCTAGCCTGCTGTGTAATTTCTGAACCGTTAGTCTCTTGTACGGTTTTAAGAACCCACCCTTCCAGGGGAACCACTAAAAATGGAAAATCATTGTCCACAGGCAGGGGTGTTACAGATCATCTCTTAGGGTCTTGTGCATTTTTTTTATATTTCTGCAATCGAACACATATTTTGTAACTTTTTTTTTTTTTTTTAACTTGAAAAAGGATATTGTCCTTAAGATCCTCCCAGTAATAGCCCTTCTTTTCCATTTGTTGCAGGTGGTGCGGTTGTGTCAGAACCCAAAGCTGGCGCTAAAGAATAGCCCACCTTATATCTTAGACCTGCTGCCAGATACCTACCAGCATCTGCGCACTATCTTGTCAAGATATGAGGGGAAGATGGAGACACTTGGAGAAAATGAGTATTTTAGGGTGTTCATGGAGAATTTGATGAAGAAAACTAAGCAGACCATAAGCCTCTTCAAGGAGGGGAAAGAAAGAATGTATGAGGAGAATTCTCAGCCTAGGTAATGGCAAATACCACACAAATACTTATTCAGGTCTGTGACTGCCTGAGTGGGTGACACACAGAAGTAGTTGAATTGGTTTTAATATTTATGTCAACGAGAATGCAACGTTGACATTTGATTTAAAAGTGTGCCGTTATTATGTTTATTTTTGAGAGAAAGAGAGGGAGAGACAGTGTGAGCGGGGAAGAGGCAGAGAGGGAGACACACAATCCGAAACAGGCTCTAGACTTCCGAGCACAGAGCCCAACGTGGGGCTTGAACTCACAAACCGTGAGGTTATGACCAGTTGGACATATTAATTCATCTAGAACAAGTCATAAAAATGTAAATTCTACTTGAACTTTTTAGGTAGTAAATTACTCTCCAGGAGTGACATGAATTAGGAAGGACGGGGTTAAGTTGGCATGTGTGACGACTGAAGCAGTAACTTACTAAATGGTATCCTTGTAGCCTACGTGCCACTCCTTTGACTCTGTTGGCTTAGATTCCAGGAACCCTCATCTCTCACTTAAAATTTTACCCACATCATTATTCGTATTACCTTTACTATGACAAATTACTCAGGTTTGGTCCAGAGTACCAGTCTTTTCTTGTTAAAAAGATCTCTGGCGATTGAATTCAATCTGTGGGAACCTTTGTAACTCCTAGGTTTATAGGAACGTGAACTTTGTTCCTTTAAAATATTTAAATTTTATGACTTTTGTTAAAATAAGACCCTGACTATGTGGGCTATAGCTAACTGGTGATTTTGTATTGCTAAGTTTTTAAAAAATAATTTTCCTTTATTAGGTGCCAGAACTTTAAAATTTAGTTTTAACATCTACAGTGAACTAGGTTCTAATTGTAGGAGGTGAAAAGGGGAGTTAAGCTCTCAATTGAGTACTGTGTTAGATTGCTTAATAGAGATATGGACAAAATGCTGTGTGAACACAGTTTGGCCTAGCAGCATCAGAGAATTTGGCACAGAGGAAGTGTTATTTGAGCTAGGTTTTAGGAGGGCAAGTAGAAATTTCCTAGTCAGTGAAATGAAGAAAAGGCCTTTAACACAGGGGCGTGAAAACATAGGCTCTGTATGTTGAAGGAAAGGGAGCAGTCTACTTTAGCTAGAATTGGGGAAGATAAGTGAGCTGGGAGTACAGGGTGAAGTCAGGTTGGGAGTACAGGGTGAAGTCAGGTGGTAACTGTTCTATTACTTCTAGACAGTCCCCTATAGATCATACATACGCTGCCATGATTTTTAAGATTTTTTTTAAAGAGCACTGTTACAGTGAAATTATAGATTTTCCAGTCTTAGAGCATACTGAATATTTAACTTTTTTTTTCAATGTTTGTTTATTTTTGGGAGACAGAGACAGAGCATGAGTGGGGGAGGGGCAGAGAGAGAGGGAGACACAGAATCTGAAGCAGGCTCCATCCAGGCTCCAAGCTATTGGCACAGAGCCCGACGTGGGGCTCGAACCCATGAACCGTGAGATCATGACCTGAGCCGAAGTCGGACGCTTAACCGACGGAGCCACCCAGGCGCCCGTTAACTTTTTTTTTAAACAATGAAATGTTCATCTCTGAGTGGCAGTATGGTGGACTAGTTAAGAGGATGGACTCTGAAGCCTGTGTTTGAATTTTAACTTGGCACTTAGCTCTTTGATCCCTCAGTTTCTTCATCTGTAAAATGAGATAATAGTAGTACTTTCCTTGTAAGGTTGTTGGGAATTACTGAGTAAAGGTTGAGAGCTTAGGACAGTGATTGGCACAGTGAAAGTGATAAGTGTATTAGCTCTAATTTTAATCATCTTCCTCATTTTCTTCACTCTAAACATAGCTTGTTGTACAAGGCTGAGTATTCGTGACACTGCCAGATCCTAATGAAGTATATAGACCGATTTGTCCTAACTGAATGGCCTCATACTATTGTTTCAAGTTCTTTTGCAATTTTTTTTTTTAACCCAAAGGCCATGAGGTTTTTACTTTTTCCTTTTGTTTGTTTAAACAATGTGCACCACGATGGTTCAACAAGGAAGCAAATGCTATGAATACGAAAGCTGCAGTTGGCAATATACCCCATCTAGAACCCAGGGAAGGTGAATTAGACAGAAGTGGTAGTCATTCTAGTTAAACAATCAGGTAACATCATGACGAGTCGGTTTGCAGCATCAAAACTGTCCATTTAAGTTTCTTTCTTCTTAATGATCAGAGGTCCCACGTTGTCTCAAGTCTCTTCATTGCGTTTGTGTGAATCCATCACAGACTGGGAACTTTTTGGACCTCCAGCAGTGGCAGTACACGAGCTTTTATTTCCCAAATCTTCCATGTCAAAAGCATGTACTACCTTAGGGTTGTCTTTCTGGATGTGAGGGTTCACCATAGATTTGTGGGATGATCTTTTTTTAATGTTTATTTATTTTGGGGTGGGAGAGAGGGACAGAGACAGAGTGCGAGCAGGGGAAGGGCAGAGCGAGAGGGAGACACAGAATCCGAAGCAGGCTGCGGGCTCTGAGCTCCAGATCCCGACGCGGGGCTCGAACCCACAGACTGTGAACTCACGGCCTTGAGCCGAAATCGGACGCTTAGCTGACTGAGCCACCCAGGCGCCCCTTGTTGGATGATCTTTAATGTAAAATCTTTTGTGAGCCAGATAATCCAGTCGCAGCTGTACTGGCAGCAATAGTAACTGCTGCCATCCATTCACCTCGCGTGCTGGAAGTCAGACACGTGGTGCTGCTGCTTGCAAAGCGTGTGCACGGGACACTAAGCACAAACGGGCTGTCACAGAGGGCCCTCGTTTGCCTTTTTTTTTTTTTTTTTTACTTTACTGTTAGTGTGCCTGATACTTTACCCCAGTATTCCTGGGGAATATCAGTTTTATTCCCCGTAATATAAAATTTTTAATATACTATGGGATTAATACAGCAAGATTTGTACAAGTTACATGTAAAGTGAGAATAAATTTCAGTTGAGATACAGTTTTTTTTTTTTTTTCAATGAAGGAAAATGGCTTTACTGTATGACCTTTGTGATCTGTATTTTGGTTTCTTAGAGGCTTTTTTTCCTAATCAGTTTTGGGTTTTTTTTTGTTTTTAGTTTATTTTGAGAAAGAGAGAGAGAACGAGTGGGGGAAAGGCAGAGAGAAGATGGGGGACAGAGGATCAAAAGCGGGCTCTGTGGGGGAAAGGGAGAGAGAAGGTGGGACACAGAGGAGACAGAACAGGCTCTGCGTTGACAACAAGGAGCCTAATGTGGGGCTTGAACTCCCGAACCGTGAGATCATGACCTGAGCCGAAGTCAGATGCTCAGCTGAGCCACCCAGGCGCCCCTTCCTAATCGGTTTTTTATTTTTTTAAAGTTTATTTATTTTGAAAGAGAAAGCATGAGGGGGAGAGAACCCCAAGCAGGCTCTGCACTGTCAGCGAAAAGCCTAATGCAGGCTCCAGCCCACGAACTGTGAGATCATGACCTGAGCGGAAGTTGGATGCTTAACCGACTGAGCCACCCAGCGTCCCCCAATCAGTTTTCACATTGAGATGTTAACATATCATAAAATCCACCCTTTTAAAGCATGGAATTCAGTGGTTTTTTTATTATGTTCACAAAATTGTGTCACGTCCCCAGTGTCTAATTTCAGAACGTTTCCATTCCGTCAACAAGAAACATCATACTCATTAGCAGTCACTCTCCGTTCCCCACTCCTGCTCCGTACCCCTGAACCCCTGACAATCACAATCCTTTCTATCTCTGAAGATGTGCCTGTTTTAGGTGTTTTACATAAGTGGAGTTCTATAACACGTGGCCTTTTTTGTTTGGCTTTCATAACGCATGTTTTCACAACTCATTCATGTTATAGTGTGGGTCAGTACTTCATTCCTTTTTATTTTTTTTTATTTTTTTTTTTTAAATTTTTTTTTAACGTTTATTTATTTTTGAGAGAGAGAGAGAGACAGAGCATGAATGGGGGGAGGGTCAGAGAGAGAGGGAGACACAGAATCGGAAGCAGGCTCCAGGCTCTGAGCCATCAGCCTAGAGCCCGATGCGGGGCTCGAACCCACAGACTGCGAGATCATGACCTGAGCCGAAGTCGGACGCTTAACTGACTGAGCCACCCAGGTGCCCCACTTCATTCCTTTTTAATGGCTACATAATATCTGCTTGCATGGGTATATCACATTTTGATTACAGACAGACATCTTCGTTTCCACGTGACTATAATGAGTAATGCTGCTATGAACATCTGTGTGCAAGTTGTTGTGTGGCCATGTTTTCTTGGGTGTATACCTGAGAGTAGAATTGCTGAGTCATAGGGTAACTTTTTTGAGAGAAAGAGAGTGCACTAGTGGGGGAGAGGAAGAGGGAGAGAGATAATCTTAAACAGGCTCCAAGCCTAGCCTCAGGCTCCGTGAAGCTCCACGAAACTTGGTCATCTCATGACTGAGATCCTGACCTGAGCCAAAATCAAGAGTTGATTGCTCAACCATCTGAGACACCCAGGCACCCTCTACGTTTAACTTTTTGAGGAACTACAAGACTGTTTACCGCAGCAGCATTTCACATTCCCCCAACAACGTACACGGGTTTCAGTTTCTTACCAACACTTGTTATTGTTTTTGTTTCTGATTATAGCCATCCTACTAGGTATGAAGTAGGTATCATTGTGGTTTTGATTTGCATTTCCTTAATGAGTAATAATGTGAACATGTTTTCATGTGTTTATTGGCTGTTTGTATATCTTTTTTTGGAGGAATGTCTATTAAAATCCTTTGCCCATTTTGGGTGGTTTTTCTTTATATTGTAGGGTTGTAAGGGTTCTTGACATATTCTGGATACTAGACCCTTATCAGATATATGATTTACAAAATTTTATTTCCATTCTGTGGGTTGTCTTTTACTTTCTTGTTAGTATCAGTTGAAGTACAAACGATTTTAATTTTGTTTTTTTATTTAAAAAAAAATTTTTTTAATGTTTATTTATTTTTGAGACAGAGAGAGACAGGGCATGAATGGGAGAGGGTCAGAGAGAGAGGGAGACACAGAATCCAAAGCAGGCTCCAGGCTCTGAGCTGTCGGCACAGAGCCTGACCCGGGGCTCGGACTCACGGACCGTGAGATCATGACCTGAGCCGAAGTCGGACGCTTAACTGACTGAGCCACCCAGACGCCCCCAAACGATTTTAATTTTGATGTCCACTATTTTTTCTTTGGTTACTTGTGCTTTTGATGTCATGGCCAAGAAACCATTGCTTAATTCAGTGTCATGAAGATTATGCCTGTGATTATTCTGAGTTAACTTCTGTATATGGTCTAAAGGTAAGGGTCCAACTTTATTCTTTTGCAGGTGGGTATCCTTTAGTGCCAGCACTGTTTATTGAAAAGAACACTCTTTCTGGGGCACCTGGGTGGCCCAGTCGGTTGAGCATCTGACTTTGGCTCAGGTCATGATCTCATGGTTCGTGGGTTCAAGCCCCATGTTGGGCTCTGTGCTGACAGCTCAGAGCCTGGAGCCTGCTTTGAATTCTGTGTCTTCCACTCTCTCTCTGTCCCTTCCCCTGCTGGTGCTCTGTCTCAAAAATAAATAAACATTAAAAAAAACAAAAAGAGAAAAAGAACACTCTTCCCCATTGAATTGGCTTGATGCACTTGTCAAAAGTCAATTTACCATATGTAAATTTTTATTTTTAGATGTAAATTTTATATGTAAATTTAAATTTTTATTTCTGGATTCTTTCTGTTCTTCCCATTGGGTATGTGTCTTTCCTTATGCCAGTATCTACACCATCGGGTTTTTTTCTTTAAAAAAAATTTTTTTTTTAATGTTTATTTATTTTTGAAAGAGAGAAAGAGAGACAGTGTGTGAGCAGGGGAGGGGCAGAGAGAGAGGGAGACACAGAATCCCAAGCAGGCTCCAGGCTCTGAGCTGTCAGCACAGAGCTGGATGTGGGGCTTGAAACCACGAACAGTGAGATCATGACCTGAGCTGAAGTTGGAAGCTTAACCCACTGAGCCACTCAGGTGCCCCCCTACACCATCTTGATTACTGTAGCTTTGTAGTAAAGCTTTGAAATCAGGAAGTGTGCTTTGTTCTTTTTCAAGATTGTTTTGGTTATTTGAGGTACCTTGAGATTCTTTATGGGTCTTAGGATCAGCTCATCAATTTCTACAAAAAGAGTGGCTGTAATTTTGCATTGGACTGGAAGATCAATTTGGGAAGTATTGCTATGTTAACAATACTAAGTCTTCCAATCTATGAACATGGGATATCTTTCCATTTATTTAGGTTTTTTTAAAAGTCTTTGAACATTGTTTTGTGGTTTCCAGTGTACAAGTTTTTCACCTCAGCTTAATTTGTTCCTAAGTATTTTATTCTTTCTGATGCTATTAAAAATGGAATTGCTCTTCTGAGTTCACTTTTGGATACTTTATTGCTGGTTTATAGAGTACAATTGATTTTTATGTATTGATTTTATATCCTGCAACTCTGCAGAACTCATTTATTGATTCTAGTAGGGTTTTTTTAAGTTATTTTTTTTAATGTTTATTTTTGAGAGAGAGAGAGAGAGAGAGAGAGAGGAGGGGCAGAGAGAAAGAGGGAGAGACAGAATCTGAAGCAGGCTCCAGGCTCTGAGCTGTCAGCACAGAGCCTGACGTGGGGCTCGAACTCACGAGCCATGAGATCACAACCTGAGCTGAAGTCGGACGCTTAACTGACTGAGCCACCCAGGCGCCCCTGTTCTAGTAGTTTTGTAGTGGATTCCTTAGGATTTTCTACAAACAAGATCATGTCATGTGCAAATAGAGGAAATTTTACTACTTCTTTATGGATAACTTTTATTGCTTTTTCTTGCCTACTTGTGTTGTCTAGAACCTCATGTTGAATAGAATTTATGTTGAATAGAAGTGGTAAGAGCAGACATCCTTGTCTTGTTCCTGATATTAGGAGGAGAGCTTTCAGTCTTTCGCCATTGAGTATGATGTTTAGCTGTGGGATTTTCAGAGATGTCCTTTATCAGGTTATGAAAGTTTTCTTCTATTCCTTGTTTAGTGTGTTTTTTTGTTTTTTTTTTTTTAAATCATGAAAGGAAGTTAACAAGCCTTTCATGCTTCATTCCTGGTTTTTCTTCTTTGGAGAGGGAAATCTGTGGACTTGTAAAATTCTAGAAAAAGTGAATATGTTAAATTGCATTAGGGGAAAGAATGCAAGTAAGCCTGAGGAGTAACTGAAACCAGGGTTGGAAATGTGCTGGGATTCTATCTGCGTTCTCTCAATGCAGGTTAATGTCTGAATTAAAGGAAAATCTGACCTCTGCTACATCCAGGATTTACATCTTAAGGGTTTCTGCTGTAGCAGAACATCTGACTCTTAGTTTCCGTTTTGATCTGACTTGCTAGAGATCAGTTGATTATCCCTGAACCAGTCGACTCCAAAGAAAAGGCAAGTGCTGGGATTCATCCAGCGTGGGCCAGGTGTCCCCTCTAGATGAACCTGTGGCTTGGGGAGCATACTTATTCCCCTCAAGCTGTATGCACAAGGGAGTTTGTTCTTAGACTGAAAGTTGAAGAGCTGATCCTTTCAATATGCTCTGCATAAGTATATCTATCAATATTTAATATAGTTGCTTCCTGTCTTTGTTTTAGGGAGGATATTGGATGAAGTAACTTCCCTAAAGAGAAATTTGCCCTTGTTTTTCTTAGACTTCATAAAAACGATTTAAGCAAAAGCTATAAGCTGCTTTCTTGTCTTTGATCTGTAACCCTGGTTTTTGCACCTGTTTTCTTTCTTGCACAGGATGTTATAGCAGAAGCTGAATGGGATATTGAGATGCAGCTAATTTTAAAACATTACCGTTTTGTTGTATGTCCTTTGGAAGTAAGACTAAACTTTGTTGTAACTGTCCTGCCTTTTTAGTTATAAAGTTAGTATGCCACATCTCACTGGTAGATGATGGCAGCTTAGATCTTTGTGTTGAGAAGTTTGGGCTTGGTGAGGAAAGATTCCCTCTCAGATTAGGAATGCATTTCTCTCGATTGGGAGAGGGGCAGCACCTCCTTTTCAATGCTGGACAGAGAAGATGATGAATTGAACACAAAGTTGTGATGGCAGAGAAGGTAAGAAGTAGATAGTACTTGATGTGTTTTCAGGCTGGCATAACATGAGTTGTTAATGATTGGCTAGGTTTCTGGTTTGAGAAACGGGCTAGATGGTGCAATGGGAAGCCATAGAGAAGTAGAAAAGGGGAAGGACCTGATCTGGCTGTTACTTTACAGTGATACCTGCTGGCTGCTCTGTGGGAAACAGATTAGGCCTGTGGGGGTAGCAGTGATGGGGAGAGGCGGACGTGACAAGGTTGTTGCTGTCAGCCACATGGGAGGTGAGACATCCTGGTCTGGGGAGAAAAGTGGACAGACAGGAGATGGATTGGAGCTAGAATCGAAAAGAATTGCTAGTGAGTTGGACAAGGGGAGAGCTAGAAAAGATGACAGAGAAGGATCGATGATGACCTATAGATTTCTGTCGTTAACTCTGCCAGTGGCGGCAGCATTTACTAAACTGGGGAATTTGGAGTCTAGGTGTGGGAAGAACTAAATCGGGAGTGGGGAGAATCAAGAGTTCCTTTTGGACTTGTTTACTTTTGAGCTATTTTTATGAGCGATCTAAGGCAATAAGTCAACCAGGCAATTAGCTGTGTTGGACATTGGAATTCAGAGGGAGAGGTGTAGATTACAGTTAGAAATTTAGTGGCTTTCAGAATAATATTTAAAGCCATGAGAGTAGACAGAATCATCTAAGGGGAGAGGAGTTGACGGTGGAGACTGAAAAAGAAAGAAAGGAGAGAGGATAGATTGCAGTAGCCAGCAAAGAAAAATTTAAAAACACACACAAAAACCCTCTCTCTAAATAGAAAGCTGACAGGGGGCACCTAGGTGACTCAGTCATTTAAGTGCCTGACTCTTGATTTCAGCTCAGATCATGATCTCAAGGTTACTGAGATCAAGCCCTGTGTCAGGCTCTCCGCTGACAGCAGGGAGCCCACTTGTGATTCTCTCTCCCCCTCTCCCTCTGCTCCTCACTTGCTTGTGCAACACACATGCCTGCCCCTGCTCTCAAACTAAAAAGGGCAAATAGAAATACTAAAAAATAAATCTAGTTTGCTAGTCCTAAAATAATTTTCCTTTGGACTAAAAAAATTGGCAAAAAAATGGAAAATTGGCTTTAGTGTTTCAAAGGAGGGTGCAGGAAATTGAGTGCACCCCTATCTGGTTGTGGTAGGAATGAAATTGGTTCAGCCTTTCTGGGGGCTGGTTTATATACAAAGATTTAAACTTTTGCTCAGCAGTTCCACTTTTATTTAAGAAAAAAAATTTTTTTTTACATTTATTTTTGAGAAACAGAGTGAGGCAAAGTGTGAGTAGGGGAGGGGCAGAGAGAGAAGGAGACACAGGATCTGAAGCAGGCCCCAGGCTCTGAGCAAGAGGTCGGCACAGAGCCCGACGTGGGGCTTGTGAACCCACAAACTGAGATCATGACCTGAGCCGAAGTCGGAGGCTCAACTGACTGAGCCACCCAGGTGCCCCCAGTTCCACTTTTAGAGATTTATCAAAAGAAGTGAGAAGGGATTTGAATTAAAATATAAAACCATGAAACTCCGAAAAGAAAATCTAGGCAGTAAACTCATTGGTTTCCGGGGGCAAGAGAAACAAAAGCAAAAGTAAACACTTTGAGAAGACCTCAAATTAAAAAGTTTTTGCACAGTGAAGGAAGCCATCAACAAAACAAAAAGGCAACCCACTGAGTAGGAGAAGATATTTGCCAATGATACGTCCAATATGGGGTTAATAATCAAAATATATAAAGAATTGCTACAACTCAATACCAAAAACACAGATAACCTGACTAAACAATGGGCCCGGATAGATATTTTTGTGTTATCAAGAGTTAGAATAAGTTACCCAAGTACGTGTAGCTAGTTAAGTGCCAGAGCCTCTTTTTTTTTTTTTTTAAAGCTACTCTCCCAAATGTTTATTACTCATGACTTTGGTTTTCTTTGAATGTAAAGGAAAGGTAACTGTATATTCCATTCCATACTATAGAAATGATCCCTTGGAGACCCCACTTTTCAAGTACCTTCTGAAATAGTAAACCACATAGACTCAGAGAAGTTAAAACATTTTTTTAACAGGCATGTCTTTTGAACACAAAAACATTCAGCAGTGCCATTTATCACAGGATTATGTCCTTACATAACAAGAGAAGGTCACTGAAATACTTCTAATTGGACATAAGCTTGATTATGCAAATAGAAGGAACATGAAGAGCTCCTCCCTTGCCTCCCCGCAAAGAATCTGTGGTAACTTCTATGAAACCAGAACATTATAGCGAAGTAGGCAGTGAATGTCAAGTAGAATGTGTAAAAGCCTTTTTCTAATCACTTTGCTCTAATAGTGCCAACCAAGGCTTGCTCTAAAACCATAATACTTGTGAAGTGTACAACTGCATTTAAATGAGAACATCTTAAAGAACAAGCTCAAAAGCTGGCTGCAAGAATGCCTTTTTTGCCAGGCTGTTGTGTACAAAGTAGCAAATGCTTGCTAGGGATACCTAACTATGTGAATTCTCATCCTGGCAACTTCTTTTTCTCCTTATACTTACTGTGTGTTGCAATACATGTTTTTCGTTTTGTTTTGTTTTTTTCCCCGAGAGCTTAAATCCAGTGTTTTAAATTTGCCAAAGAAATGGACTAAGAAGACTTCGTTAGCATTTTTCTTTCCTCTTTGTTTAAACCCTCCCCCTCCTCCTTTTACATGCAAAACACTCACCCAGCTTTAGTGTCTAATAGAATACACCTAGACGGTTGAAATCCAAGTTTAAGTACTGAGAGTTAGTATTTCTTAACTTGTTTCCATTCTTATTCTTAGGGCCTCTTCCCCCAGTTAGTTACATTTAATGTTTATTTTTGAGAGAGCGAGCGAGAGAAAGAGAGAGAGTGAGCGCGCGTGCGCAAGTGAGTGCGAGCGCTCGCAAGTGGGGGAGAGGCAGAGAGGGAGACAGAATCTGAAGCAGGCTCCAGAAACTGAGCTGTCAGCACAGAGCCCGACTCAGGGCTCCAGCCGGGAGATCGTGATCCGAGCCAAAGTCGGCGCCCAACCCCGACTGAGCCACCCAGGCGCCGCCTCCCTCCGCCCCCAGTTATTTATATTTAGAATAGTTGACTTGTATAATCTTGGTGAAGTTGAACCAGATAATAGTGATCCTTTCCTTTGATTCTCCTGTTCTGATTTCAAAGAGCACGATTGAAAAGGGATTTAGGAGAGAGAATCTTCCATTGTTGTTTGTGTTAACAGTGAGTTAAATTCTCCACACGAACTTTGCGCAGGGGTCTTTAGGCCTGTGTATGTGTGAATGTATTGTCTATTTTACTTTTTAATCACTGGATCAAGATTTTGTAGGTTAAATCTTTACTTGCAGATCCTGAATGATTATTAAGGCCCCGTTTTTTGTTTTTTTTTTGTTTTTTTTTTGTTTTTTTTTTAATTTTTTTTTCAACGTTTTTTATTTATTTTTGGGACAGAGAGAGACAGAGCATGAACGGGGGAGGGGCAGAGAGAGAGGGAGACACAGAATGGGAAACAGGCTCCAGGCTCCGAGCCATCAGCCCGGAGCCTGACGCGGGGCTCGAACTCACGGACCGCGAGATCGTGACCTGGCTGAAGTCGGACGCTTAACCGACTGCGCCACCCAGGCGCCCCCAAGGCCCCGTTTTATAGCACAGTTTGTCCGTCATTTCCACTCAGCGGCACACTTACGTATCAGGAAACACGGCACGTTGAGCCCTGATGCTTTGGCACAGTAGAATTAGGTGCTAAGCGGGCTGAGGGTATGTGTGAGCTGGATTGCCCAGATTGGAGTCCTCTGCCGTCAGCCGTGTGTCATGGCCTTCGACAAGTTACTGCTCTTTGCCTCAGTATCTCACTTAAAGGTGTTCTCATAGGATTATATTATAATGTGATAATCACGTTATATTCAGTTAATATTATATATAATTATATTTATTATAATAATTACATATCACAATCACAATAAATATTATATAATATGTTATGAATTATATATAAGTTATATAAGTTATATTATAATTTTTATTATATTATAAATATTGTATTTATAATATATCCTATATTAGCTGCCATATTATAATAAGTTAATATTTAGAAAACTCTTAGAAAAATGCCTGTACACAGAAAACAGACCTAAGTATTTGCTTTCTTAAAAAAAAATTAGATACACAGCCCTCAAATTGTGGGAAGGAGACAAGTATTCAATGTCCTATCCATTGAATTATCGACTTGAAAATGGTTAAAATAATTTTATGTCATGTGTATTTTACCATAATTTTTTCAGAAGAAATCTCATAATTCAAAAACTACTGAAGTCACTTTTGAAAACTTGACTCTCAGTAGACTCCAGATGAATGTCAGGCTGGAATTCATGCATGGAAGGATGACAGGTACACAGATCCCCCTGTTGTCGTGGTGCCCTGTGGAGAGAAGTGCTTAGGTTGGGGCATGCGACTGAGCTCCAGGAAAGAGACCCTACCTCCCCAACCCACTCCTGAGCTCTCTTTACGGGGTTGAGTGTGATGAGTAAGGTAAAAAGTGGAATTTGGGGAACCACCTGTTTCCAGGAACTGCTGAGAACCAGCTGCCTGGTACGTAGAGACTGTGGGAGCCCTTGGGAAGATGTTTAGGAGAAACTCTTCCTGTCAGGGAAGGAGGAGCCCTTGGTCTTCGTTAGCTCATTGCTAAGCTCATTGGCAGAGAGCATAGGATGGTCAGTCAGGAGCCAGAGTCCGTTATCTACGTGAGATGATGGTGGCTGGGACTAAAGTGGTAAGTGGACTGTGATGGAGATAAAGATGACTCTATAGGGGCACCTGAGTGGCTCAGGTGGTTGGGCATGTGGCTCTGGATTTCCGTTCAGGTCATGATCTCGATCTTGGGGTCATGAGATTGAGCCCTGCGTCAGGTTCCATGCTGGGTGAGGAGCCTGCTTAAGATTCTCTCCCTCCCTCTCTGTCTCCGTTCCCCCCCCCCCCCCCACGCTTATGCGCACACTCTCTCCCTCTCAAAAAAAAGATGGCTCTATAAAGGGAACCTTTTTTGTTTTTTTTTGTTATTTCTGTATGCAGTTGTTAACAGTGAATTGTGGTAATAGATTTGTGATGCTAAACTATCCTTGCATTGCTTGGATCAACCCTAGTTTGTAATGATGTATAAATGCTTCATTGGATTCTATTTAACAATCGTTTACAATTTTTTCATCTATGTCAGTAAGAGAAACTAGCATAGAATTTTTTTCTCATGGTCTTTTGACTATGGAAGTAATCAAAATGAGTTATTCTCTTTCTGTATTTGTGACCGTTTGCAAAAATCATTAGTTTTTGTGGGGAATATTGAGTAAAAATTCTTCCGTAGTACTGTTATGGTCTAATGTGCATGCTTGTGCATACATGCGTGCATAACTATGTCTGTGTGTGAGGGCTGGGGAGGGGGTTTTTGATGCCTACTCTGTTTAGGGGTTGTGGTTTACTCAAGGTTTGAAATGAAAGTCCATTTCCCCTAAACTTAACACGTTTAAGAACAGTGCTTGCCATATAGTAGGCATTCACTGTTTATGGAATGAGTAAATTAGTAAGGGTTATTGGAATAGATTTCATTGTATTCTGTTATTAAAATACCTTCTACATTTTTATTTGTGTCTAATTGTGTTAGATTTTAAAAGCTGGTGCATTCTGAAGATTTTATTTTACCAATTCATCATGATAGGTTTAAGATTTCAGCTTTCAGATATCTTACATTCTACTCAAGACACATTTGTGATTTTTTTCTTTATTTTTCTTCATTTGTGAACATACCTCTGCACTTTGACAACGTTGACGTTTTATCATACGTGTCTTACTTTACCAAATTTAATGAACACAGTAAATATGGTTTACTTTTGCATGGTGGCTCTAATATACAGGTTCCATATGATTTTCCTGTTGGGAAATATGAATGGGTGGTAGAACCCCTAAAATTTTAGAATGTAGGGAGATGCGCTGGGATGCTAAATGCATTTTCATCAAGTCTGTAAAAGATACTGAGAAACAAAGACTGGGTCCAAAGAGATGGCATTAATTTCTGCCTTAGGTGAGAACAAGTAGAAAATCATGATTTTCTTAGAAAGGTGGCTCACTTGGGACACCGGTTGCCCATTGTTTCAAGACAACCTTCCACATGGATTTGTTCTGCTTTTTGTAAAAGAAGTCTGCCACTCATGTTCCGACTTCATCCCACCTTCCCCCACACTCCTCCCAAAGGGAGACAGACGCTCCACGTTTTTTCAAAACGCCATCATTTCAGTTGGATTGTCCTGTGTGAGGGAAGGAACAGACAGGCCGTTCCATTCCCAGTCGTGTCAACAATCCTGTGCACATCTGCTTCCCTGCCTCTTTCTCAGGCGGCTGGCTGGATGTTGCCGTGTTAATATCTTTCGGACACCTCACACTCAACGTGTCGGAACACAGAATGTGCCCTTTTCACTAAGCAGACCAGCAGCTGCTGCTTTGTTCCTAGCATTGGTATCACATAGTGGTGATAGGCCCAAACTGCTAGGATTGGTTATAGGCTTTTTCTTTCAGCCTTGGGTTTTTCATCTGTAACATGGGGATAATGGTTCAATCTATCTGGCAGGATTGTAAATGAGAATTAACTAAGTAGTAAGATACATAAAGTGCCTGACACATAGAAAGCCTTTAATAAAAGTGTTAGCTTTTATTACTATAAAATATTAATATATTGTATATTTATTACTATAAAAATGGGAATAACCCTATCCCAGTTGCTCAGGCTCAGAGTTTCCTGTTCACCATCTCTTCTATTCAGTCATCTCTTCTTGATTTTACTTCTGCAGTATCTCTCAAATTGGTCTTTCAAAAATACATACATATACGTGTGTGTGTGTGTGTGTATATTTTTTTTCCTTTTTTTTTTTTTTTTTTTTTTTTTAAGTAATCTCCACACCCAACACAGGGCTTGAATTCATGACCCCAAGATCAAGAGTTGCAACCTCTACCTACTGAGCCAGCCAGGCACCCTAAATCGGTCTTATTTTACTGCCCATGTTCAGGCTCCCATTACCTTTCTACTGCAGTATATCCTAACTGATGTTCCTGCTTTTGTCATTTCTCCTCTAATTCACTCTTCAATGCTGCTGTTATTTATGGCCTTAAAACACATTAAATATGACTCTTGATTGCAGACCTTTAATGACTTCCCACTGCATTTGTCCTGTCTCCCACCCAGCTTGCTAAATCTCCATTTTTTTTTTTTAATTTTTTTTTTTTTTAACGTTTTATTTATTTTTGAGACAGAGACAGAGCATGAACGGGGGAGGGGCAGAGAGAGAGGGAGACACAGAATCGGAAACAGGCTCCAGGCTCCGAGCCATCAAGCCCAGAGCCTGACGCGGGGCTCGAACTCACGGACCGCGAGATCGTGACCTGAGCCGAAGTCGGACGCTCAACCGACTGAGCCACCCAGGCGCCCCGCTAAATCTCCATTTTGAGTTTTGCCCGCGTTTTCAGTTTTATCGCAGGCTCCCATGGTGATGATACACTCCAGCCATCCCGGTCGGGTTTACCAGTCTCCGAGCTCCTCTGTGGAGTCTTGGTTCACTCCCTCGGCCTGGAATCCCTTTCTTTCCCATCGTTGGAAGTTTTATGGATTCTGTAAAGCCCAAGAGGTCTCCTAAATTTTACTAGTTTTAATTTGTGGTTCTCCCACCCATGTTCTTATGGCACTTGGTTTTTACTTGACTTTAGTACTTATAGAGTCTTCCTAAGTGTGCAAGTCTGCTTTGCTAACTAGACAGTAGCGTCGAGGAAGACGTTCTTTCTTATGTCGTAGGAGTTGTCTTTGTTGATGGTTTCTTAATAAAGTATGTTAAGTTTGATAAAATACTGCTAATACTATATACTGCATATATACTATATATACACCTTTACATATATAAACTATACTAAATACTAATAGCTAAAATACTAATACCAGAGTTGTACAGAGATACAGAATTGTGAGCTTGAGGATTATATTTCATGGAAAATACATTGAAGAGAATGGCAATGATGAAGATTTCTCTAGTTTTGATCCCTTAGAAGCATTAGATTCAGATAGTTATAGAAAATTCCATGTTCTTTCCCAGGTTTTGAGGATAGCAAAGTTTAGTAGCTACTCTGTATTTGTTGGCAAAAACCATGTATTTAAATGTCTAATGTCTAATATATTCAGGAGGTAAATAATTAATGCTAACCAGATAGACTTTCTGCATATTTGATTAGATTCTATTAGAGCTATCTCCTCAGTATAATTTGTTCTGTCTGTCTATAATGTATCCATATAGTTAAAAAAAATTTTTTTTTTTTTTTACATTTATTTATTTTTGAGAGACAGAGCACAAATCGGGGAGGGGCAGAGAGAGAATGAGACACAGACTCCAAAGCAGGCTGTAGGCTCTGAGCTGTCAGCACAGAGCCCAACGTGGGGCTCGAATTCACTGTGAGATCATGACCTGAGCTGAAGTCAGATGCTTAACAGACTGAGCCACCCAGGTGCCCCATATATCCTTATATTTTTAATTTATTTTTTAAGTTTACAGAATGAGCTTTCTGAAAATTGCCTGGTGGTTTTGTCATTTGTTAGTGGGAGGATATGAGAAGTTTTGGAGATTTCTGCATTATGTTACTTACGTGTTTGTGTATTTAAAGAATTGGTATAGAGAAGTAGTAATCAGTTCTCAGGGTTAATACGCTTTTAGCTGCAGACAAATGCTTCAGTGTATATAATAACTTATATAGTTACCTTTCAGAACTTGGTTGAATAAATTCAAAGGTTATTTTGAAATATAGAGAAGTCAGATTTTATTTTTAAACTCTTTAGGAAATTTGTTTATTCATTTTTTTGAGAGAGAGAATCTCTCTCTTTTTTTTTTAAATATATGAAATTTATTGTCAAATTGCTTTCCATATAACACCCAGTGCCCCTCCCCCCCCCCCCCCCATCAGCCCTCAGTTTGTTCTCAGTTTTTAAGAGTCTCTTATGCTTTGGCGAGACAGAGAGAGAGAGAGAGAGAGAGAGAGAGGGAGAGAGAATGAATGAATGAATGAATGAGAGAATATCTCAAACAGGCTCCATGCTGTCAGCACAGAGCCCAACATGGGGCTCAATCCCACGAACTGTGAGATGACCTGAGCGGAAACCAAGAGTCAGATGTTTAACCGACTGAGCCACCCAGGCACCCCAGAAATAATTATTTTAAAATATTGTCTCTAGTATAAGTGATCACTGTTTCAGATGAGTTAGGAAAGAAAGAATAGATTGTGAAAAAGTAAATCTTTTCCACTGATAACTATACAGTGGAGAAGCAGACACTCCCGGCATTAACCAAATGGTCAAGCTTAGCATCACTAGTGATGTCATGTGGACCTCACATATCCCCTGTTGTGATGAGAAGGGCACCTCACTTCTATGACATTCTTTCTGTAAACTCAAGCACGGTCAAAAATATGAGAATAAAATCAGCTAAACACCTTGAGGGCGTGTGCTACAGAATACCTGGCCAGTAACCCTCGAAACTCTTAAGGTCACGAAAAACAAAGACTAAGAAACTATCCCACACCAGAGGAGAGTGCGGATATATGATGATAAATGTTATGTATCCTAGAGTAGATCCTGAAACAGATAAGGACATTAATGGAAGAAACAGGTGAGACCTGAATAATGTCTGGGGTTTACTTAATAGGACCATACTGATGAAGGTTTGTTACTTTTGATGGATGTACCATAGTAACATGAGGTGGTAACATTAGGAGAAAGTGAAACTGAATGAGGGGTATATGGGAACATTCTGTACTATCTTTGCAACTTTTCTGTAAATCTAAGATTCCAAAATAAAAAGTTTATTTAAAAGGTAAAGTTATATTTTCTAATTCCATTCTACACATTGATTGAATGCCTGTTAAGTGCAAGGCAGTGTGCTCACTACTGCAGGAGATAGTGTGTAAGACACTTTACCTGCTCCTGTCCCTAAGGAGTTGTTATTCTGTTGGGGACTGAGACAGCTGAAACAAAGCAGAACATGATGGAACCTGTGCTAAGTATTTTATTTTTTATTTTATTTTTTTAGGTTTTATTTATTTTGAGAGAGAGAACAGAGAAGAGTCAGAGAGAGAAGGAGAGAGTGAGAATCTCAAGCAGGTTCCACACTGCCAGTGCGGAGCCCGATGTGGGGCTCAGACTCATGAACTGAGAGATCATGATCTGAGCCAAAGTTGGAGTCTTAACAGACTGAGCCACCCAGGCGCCCCATGAAGCCTGTGCCAAGAATTAAGATGCTTTGGGGTCTGGGGTTGGAGAGTAAGACATTAAATGAAAGCTGTTAAATATCCCGTGCCCACCCCACCCAATATATACACCAAAGAGACAGCATTTAGAATGAACTTTGGGCAGGATTTTAGTAACCACAGGCATTAGAAAGGAAATATATATCATTCCCACCAGCTTGGGCTCACGACCTGCTCTGCCAGTTACTAGCTCTATGACCTTGGGTGAGTCATTTAATATCCTTGTCTTTGTTCTTCATTTGTAAGGTAGGATTAATGATTCCTATCTCAAAGCATTGTGAGAATCACAGGAGGTATGCATGTAGTTTAGCAAAGCATCTGACACATAATAAGCTCTTAAGGTGAACTATTAGAACTAGAGGGAGGCATGTATTGATGTAACACCATCAAGAGAGGTGTGGGGCCCCAGAAAGTATAGAATGTTTGGGAAAATATTGTAGTATATGTTTAGAAGGATGAATTGGGACCATCTTGTAAGTGCTTTAATTTACAAGCTGAGGAGTTTGAACTTTTTTGGTGGTTATTGGGAAGTCTTTGAAAATCTTTGTGTAGGAGGGAGTAAAGAGATTGAGTCTGAGTTTTAAGATTAATTTGTTAGAAGTGTGAGGGGAGTATTAGAGATTCTCACATGGGCTGCTGCCCTCCCAGTCACTTGGTGAATTACATTAGTGTCCCTTTAGCTTTGAATTCTATGAAACCGGTAGTTCAAAATGCTCTGGATGATTAATGTTGTGTGATGGTAGTCTGTTACATGTAACTGGGGACCTCAAAGGCAGGACCACCAATATGCAGATACGTTTAATGTGTGTTTAGTATTATAAAAAAAAAAAGGTCATTGATATTTTCAGAGATACTGGTTTAGAACTTTTGTAGGTGATGCTTTTGGTTTTGCACCTCCCCCCCCCCCTTTTAAAGCAGTTTAAGCAGATAAGAGCTAAACAGTACTTTATTGACTTCCTGTGAAGCTTGTTGAAAGAAGTTCCGTTGTATCTATTTTTAAAGCTGATTACTCTGAGCAGAGGATGCTGCTATTGAGTTATAAATGTCATGTCACTATGTTCTCAGTCAGCATTCTTTGGATGACATTAGTGTTTGCATGTAAGGTTTTTGGAGTCCAGTGACTAGGAAAGCAGCATAGTTATCACTGAAATGGTACCAGTACATGAAGTACTTACAAACACTGATCATTTCACCATTCAACAGTATAATTAATTTGTCATCATCTCTGTGGAGTCCTTAGCCCACACCATGGCTAAATGTCAAAAAATGGGTTATATTGACCTCATTTGGGAGAATGTTTTACAACTTCAAAATGATACTGTATAATGTTGTGTAGCTATTTATGAATCATTGTATTAAAAGTGTTAATCACTTTGAAATTTACCCACTGGGAAATACAGGTTCATTGGGTCCACAAATACTAAAATACATTTCAGCCTAAATTATTGGGGTTTCCCCCCAGTGTTTTACTATGAAAATTTTCATTCATACAGAAACATTGAAAGAACTTTACACCAATCCTATACCTGTCCCCTAGATTCTACGAGTGACTAAATTATAAAAGGAAAGTCTTGCTTCCTTTGCTTTAAAAATCAAAGAAACTTCTTTCTGAGTCTTTGAACCATTTTCACATGAGACAGTATTTTGAAATGGCTGAGATGATTTTTGATGTTTCTGTGTTACCTTTTTTAAATGTTTTTAACACTTATTTAACATTTAATATTTATTTTTGAGAGCAAGAGCAACCAAGGGGGATAGAGCGATGGGGATAGAGGATCCTAAGTAGGCTCCGTGCTGACAGCAGAGAGCCTGATGCAGGGCTTGAACTTAGGGACTGTGAGATCATGACCTGAGCTGAAGTCTGATGCTCAACAGACTGAGCCACCCAGGCACCCCTGTGTTATTTCTTCAGAAAGAAAATTGAGTAAAATAATTCACAGATTCTGGCATTTAGCAAGTCTCTAATGTTAGAATGTATAACAATATTTAAAAAAATTTTTTTTAAAGTTTATTTTGAGAGAGAGAGCACAGGCAGGGAAGGGACAGAAAGAAAAGGAGAGACAGAATCCCAAGCAGGCTCTGCAACAACCTCACAGAGCCCGATGGCAGGGCTTGAACTCATGAACTATGAGATCATGAACCTGAGCTGAGATCAAGAGTCGGACACTTAACCAACTGTGCCACCCAGGCACCCCCAAATAGGTAACAATATTTAATTACCACATTAGATTAACAGGCTCTGTGTTGACAGCAGAAAACCCAGCATGGGGCTTGAACTCACGATCCACGAGATCCCAACCTGAGCCAAAGTCGGTCACTTAACCAACTGATCCACCCACGCATCCCCTCCAGGAAATACATTTTAGATCTCTAGTCTTTTTAACTATTCTCACATATATTTTCACATACTCCTTTGTAGAAAGAATAGACAGACCATGCTTGTGAGTTACAGAATTTATTACTATCAAAATGGAGTTTTTTGGTTTTTTTTAAGGACTGTGCTTTAAGTTCATGTATTTATTTTGAGAGAGAAAGCACAAGTAGGGGAGGGGCAGATAGAAGGGAGCAAGGATCCCAAGCAGGCTCCACACTGGCAGTCCAGAGCCCTCCATGGTTTTTGAAATCACCAACTGTGAGATCATGACCTGAGCTGAAGTAGACACCTAACCAACTGGGCCACCCAGGCGCCCCCAAAATGGAGTTTCAGAAAAGTAACCCTAAGTGAGAATGTCTTTATGAATACGTTGGACTACCTGTATTGTAAGTCATCATTGTTTTCTAAAAGATCTCAATCTCTTAATACTTATTTCTGAAAAGTCCTTTTCTTCGTGCAATAAATTGTTGCTATACTTGGAAGGGATGGAGCATTCTCATTAAAGCAAGAGTGGTGCCATTCTCAGTATTCCTCTTAAATGTTCATAAATTGTAACATAAAGAGTTAATTTATCTCCCCATACTATGTTCTTTTTTTCATTTCCTCTTTCTCTGCAAAGTACTTTGTGGCCATGAGTTCTAAAGATGGCTTGTTTTTCAGTATTTTGTGTGGTAAGTTCATTGGTTGGAATCGTTTGAAGAGTTTTCTGTTTATCTCGTGTTCATATAAAGGCTACTTTTCAACACTGTTCTGTTTGATTTATAGAAATGGTGATTGCAATTCGTATCAAGTTGTATTTATCTTTCTACTTTAGAAGCTAAAGCAGGAGCTATATTGCTTCTTTAATCTTTAATATAGCTATGTATTGGTGACATAGAAATCTTAGTCCCTTATTAACTGAAACTATACACAGAAAATGGAACCATTATTTTAGGCCTCAGGTACAAAGGTATGTTGGCTTGTAGAGTAGGACCTGAGTTAGGGGGGAAAGAGCTGACACTGGTCTGAACTTTGAAAACAATTGACACTGTATACTGAGTCAGCATTCGATTATTATGGGGAAGTTGTGAGCTAAGAGAAGAGGAGGAGGGAAGCTAGAGGGTAGCATTTGTGGTTACTTAGGTGTAGATGTTTGGTGTCAAAGGTAATAAAAATGGGAGCACCTGGGTGGCTCAGTTGGTTGAGCATCCAACTTCGGCTCGGGTCATGATCTCACGGTTTGTGAGTTTGAGTCCCGCTTCGGGCTCTGTGCTGACAACTTGGAGCCTGGACCCTGCTTGGGATTCTCTGTCTCTGTCTCTCTCTATCTCGCTCCCTTCTCTCTCTCTCTCTCTCACCTCTCCCTCTCTCTCTCTCCCTCTCTCTCTCTCTCTCTCTCCCTCCTTCTCTCTCTCTCTCTCTCTCACTCTCTCCCCTCTCTCCTCCTCTCCTCTCTCCCCTCTCTCTCTCTCTCCCCCTTTCTCTCTCTCTCTCTCTCTCTCCTCCTCTCTCTCTCCCTCCCTCTCTCTCTCCCTCCCTCTCTCTCTCTCTCCCTCTCTCTCTCTCTCCCCCCTTTCTCTCTCATCCCTTTCTCTCTCTCTCTGCCTCTCCCCCACTTGCTCCTGTCTCGCTCTCAAAAATAAACATTAAAAAAAATGACTTCCTTCTTCAAATACCTCATGAGTTAAAGTAAAACCTGTATTACTTGCTACTGCTGGAACCTTAAGAAAAGTTTTGTCTTCAGGGTATTTATAAAAAAAATAGAACAGTTGTGTTCCTTTGTGGCTCTTTGGAGATTGTTAGAACACTATTGTATGAATTGAAGTAACTGCTGACAGAATTTTGAAAAGTATGCTTACCTCGTAATAAGCTAAATATCCATCACGCCTCGTTGTTCTAAGATTACATGTTTAGACGGATTCTGCTGATGAAACTCAGCCTTATACACAGCACTCAACCATAAGCCAGCGGCCTTAAAATGTTATTGAACAGAATTTCAACTCAGATCAGTTACAAAATGCTGTGACCCATGGGCTTTTATAGATATTTAATTTCCTTTTAAGAAGTATGATGCTTATGGTGCACAACTCTGGTGGTTTTCAGAAATGTAAGTTGGCTTTTTGGGGATGCATTCCTTGAGTAGGAAAGTGTCTCAAATTGATTTTCAGTAACTATTTCAGTCAGCACTTTGAGCTGCTCTTAGGTGCCTGGTGCCATTACATCCTTGTGGTCAATAACTTTCCCTTTCTTTTCTTTCTCTCTCTCTCACTTTTTTTTTTTTTTTTTTTTGGTGGCTTCACAAATTAAAATAGCTTTCTGCTCATTATGATTTTGGTGTGTAATATTTTATCTCTGATCCAGCATCGTGCTGGACCCTTGGTAGATCTCTCTGGAACATTCTTTGAAAAGATGCCAACACAGCTCAGTCATCCCAGACTCCCTTCTTGCCCCTGCTTCAGACTTGGCTTAGAAATCAACTCTGAAAAGAGAGGTTCCTAAGACGACCCTCTCTAAAACAGCAACTCTCCGTGACTCTCTTCTCATAGGCTGCATTGTTTTTCCTGCCGAGCACTTTTCTCCCACCACCTGATGCTCTCCCATGGGAACAGGAATGCCAAAAAGCCAGATTTTGTTTTGTTCATAGCTGCATCCATCCCTAGAGCCTAGCACTAGTAGGCAGTGTTTTCTGAAGGTATAACGAAGGTTAGAAACTGTGGCAGCTGCCCAAGGCGATGTAAATACCCGTTAGAAATGGATTTAGCTCTTGTGTACATAGATAACTATAGTACAAGAGGGGTTCAGATGACATGAGAGCTGCGGTGAACGTGCTGTGGGTATTTGAGTGGTTTATTACTTCTAGCTGTCTTCTTAGGAAATGACATTTAAGCTGTGTCTTATTTCAGACTAGGGAAACTGATAAGCAGAGGCTTATAGGTGGGAAAGTGAACAAGGGTAGTATGTATGAGAAAAGATGACGTATTCAGTTTGGCTAGAACATACTCGTGAAGAAGTAAGAAATTAAGGAGAGGTAGCTTAGATTCAAGTCAGCGGAAAGTCTTCAAATCAAAATTGAGTTGGGTTTTGTCCCCTGGCAGTGTGGAAATTGTTTTTTCCCCTCCTTAAAAAAGGCAGTTGTATATGTGGCAGGATTCGCCTTCACGTGAGGAGACTGAAGACTGAAGTCTGTTTTTGTTATTGTATTTAATTTTTAATTCCAGTTGGTTAACGTACAGTGTAATAATGGGGTGCCTGGGTGGCTCAGTTGGTTAAGCGTCCGACTTTTGATTTCGGCTCAGGTCATGATCTTGCGGTTTCATGGGTTCGAGCCCTATGTCCATGCTGAATCTGCTTCGGATTCTCCCTCTCTCTTCCCCTCCCCCGCTTGTTTTCTCTCGGTCTCTCTCAAAATAAATTTTAAAAACCTGTATATTCGTTTTAAGATGTACAGTTTAGTGATTCTACACTTGCATTCATCACCCCGTGCTCATCATAAGTGCCCTCCTAATCCCTACCATCTGTTTCACACCGTCTCCCACCCTCCTCCCCTCTGCTAACCATCAGAGTTCCCTGTAGTTAAGAGTCTGTTTCTTGGTTTGCCTATCTTATTTCCTTTACTCATATGTTTCTTAAATTACATGTATGTGGGGCGCCTGGGTGGCGCAGTCGGTTAAGCGTCCGACTTCAGCCAGGTCACGATCTCGCGGTCCGTGAGTTCGAGCCCCGCGTCAGGCTCTGGGCTGATGGCTCGGAGCCTGGAGCCCTGTTTCCGATTCTGTGTCTCCCTCATCTCTCTGCCCCTCCCCCGTTCATGCTCTGTCTCTCTCTGTCCCAAAAATAATAAAAAATGTTGAAAAAAAAAAAATTAAAAAAAATTACATGTATGAGTGAAATCATATGGTATTTGTCTTTCTCTGCCTGACTTATCTCACTTAGTATTGTACTTTCTAGCTCCATGCATGTGGTTGCAAATGGGAAGCTTTCATTTTTTATAGCAGAGTAATAGTTCATTGTGTGTGTACACACACACACACACACACACACACACACACACACACACAATCTTTATCCATCAGTCAGTGGACACTTGGGCTTGCTTCATAATTTGGCTACTATAAATAATGCTGCTATAAACATAGGGGTTCATGTATCTCTTTGAACCAGTGCTTTTGTAATTTTTGGGTAAATACCCAGTAGTGCAATTACTAGATTGTAGGATCGTTCTATTTTTACCTTTTTTTTTTTTTTTTTTTTAAAGGCTGAGACCTAATCATAGGACTAGAGACCACTCCCCTCCTCCTCCCCCTCCCCCTAACCACATTTTTTTGGTAATGTTTATTTTTGAGAGAGAGAGACAAAGTGTGAGCAGGGGAGGGACAGAGACAGAGGAAGGCACAGAATTTGAAGCAGGCTCCAGGCTCCGGTGCTGTCAGCACAGAGCCCGAAGTGGGGCTCAAACCCACCAACCGGGAGATCATGACCTGAGCCTAAGTCGGACATCAACCGACTGAGTCACCCAGGCGTCCCTATTTTTACCTTCTTGAGGTACCACCGTATGGTTTTCCACAGTGGCTACAGCAGTTCACTTCCTACCAACTGTGCATGAGGGTTCCTTTTTCTCCCCGTCCTCACCAACAATTGTTTCTTGTGTGTTGATAGGAGCCATTCTGACAGGTGTGAGGTGGTATCTCTTTGTGGTTTTCATTTGCATTGCCCTGATGTTGAGTGATGTTGAACATCTTTTCACGTGTCTGTTGGCCATCTGTGTGGAAGACTAAAGTTTGAATTGTGGAGTAGGTGGGGGAGGGTAGCAACGAACTTCAATTAAAATCATGTAGTTTAAAGGTAGGAAGACAACAGTGGTCAGCAAATTGACAAATAGGTCAGATATGGAGAATAAGGGAGGTGGAAGAAGCCAGGATAACTCTAAGCTTTATATTTATATATATATATATATATATATATATATATATATATATATATACATTTCAGAAACTCTTTATTTAAAAAAAATTTTTTTAATGTTTATTTTAGAGAGAGAGAGCACGCACATGCGCTCCTGCGTGCAGGCGGGGAAGGGGCAGAGAGAGAGGGAGACAGAGGATCCAAAGTGGGCTCTGTGCTGAGAGTGGAGAGCCCGATGTGAGGCTCGAACCCATGAAACCGTGGTGAGATCATGACCTAAGTCGGAGCTGGATGCTTAACTGACTGAATCACCCAGGCGCCCTTCTAAGGTTTTGAATTTGTGGGAAGTAAGATGGTGTTGTCGTTACAGAGAATATGAAGACAGAACAGATTTGAGAAGGAAGATTAATTTAATTTTGAACATGTTGCTTTGAGGTGTTAGCATGTGAATGGAGAAGTATAGTTGGCAGTTGGAAAGTTACCAAATTTTAAGATTTGGGAATCGCTTGCAGAGTGGTTTCTCAAGCTTCTGATTGTGAAGGAAGAGTCAAGAGATTACACGGAGAGAGAAAAGAAAGTAGCCGAGAGCATATTCTTGGGAAATAGCTCTGTTGAGAGAATAGGAAGAAAAGCCAAAGAAAGACAAAGCCAGTAGGAGAACCAAGAGAGGACAACATGAGAGAAACCAAAGAAAGATACTTTCAGGAGGAAATAAGAGTCCTGAAAAAGCTGTTAAAACCTTGAGAGTGTGATATAATATCTTCTTGGTCATATTATACATATATGACTCTGCTGTACTGTTTAGCATAGTTTGTTTTGTTTTTTGTGTTTTTAATATTTAAGTAACCTATACCCGCAGTGTGGGACTTAAACTCACGACGCTGAGATCAAGAGTCGCATGTTTTCTGTCTGAGCCAGCCAGGCGCCCCAGCATAGTTCTTTACACATAGGAAGTTCTCAACAATTTAGCATAACCTAAGGAAATCCTGGGCTCTCACTTGTTTCTCTTTAAAGATTAACATTTGGCAGAATGTGATCTATGTTTATTGAGGTTCGGTCTACTGTGTCCCGCTGACGACTTGAAAGTAAGGTCATTGGGAATAATTGGTGCTTGGCACGTTTTCTACCAAGTTCTGTGTTGCAGAATTCTTCTGAGATATATTTGTGATATATTCTTTTTGTTTGTTTGTTTTTAAAGTTCATTTATTTTTGAGAGAGTAGGGGAGGGACAGAGAAGGAGGGAGAAACAGGATCCCAAGAGGGATTGATGCGGGACTCAATCGCACAAATTGGAAGATCATGACCAGAGTTGAAATCAAGAGTCAGATGCTAACTGCCTGAGCCACCCAGGCGCCCCTAAAAATTTTATTTTTAAGTACTCTCTATACCCAATGTGAAACTCGGAACCCACGACCCCAAGATCAAGTGTCGCATGTTTTACCAGCTGAGCCAACCAGGCACCCCATTCTGTGATACAGCCTTGATCTTTATGATTTTTGTTACAACTTTGGTAAAATAGTAAAAGTTCTAGCAAGCCGTAATGGAAGGATCTCCGAGTGCCAAGAGGAGAACTGCTGATGGAACTCAGGGATTGGATAAGTGCGTGTATTCCTGTCTCACACTTGATCTATTTAGCATATGAATTATTTTAAGACTGTCTTCAAGGAATATATTATCACTTTTGTAGGTGCTTTCAGAAAACAAATAGGAAACTAGAAAGAGAATAACTTGCTACAAGTGCAAGAAGACATATCAGGAAAGTGGAGCGGATTTGTTGAAAAGCTGACTGGAAAGATTTCAGTAGCATTTTGCACAAGAGTCAGGGCTAGAGAGACTTGGTTACTTTGGTGCAGCATTTTATACATTAAAGACAAAGATGGGATCTCCATTATAACATAAAGAGAAAAGTAAAGAGAATTTTTAGATGAGCAAATTTGATTATGAATTGACTTGAAATTTTATAAGCCACTCATGACAAGAATAGACTTTTGAATACAGAAATACCAATGACTGAGACAAAGGGAAGGTAGTGCAGCCGGTAGCTGGTTTGGTGCTTAACAGTAAAGCATCTGTCTATATCTTTTCTGTGTGACAGCACATTAAAGATAAGAAAGGTAATCTGATTACAGTATACACCTAGGGGTGCCTGGCTGGCTCAGTCTGTGGAGCATGTGACTCTTTAATTTTAGAGAGAGAGAGAGTGCTAGCAGAGGGGGTGGGGAATCTTAACGTGTGCGGCTCAGTCCCACGACCCTCAGATCATGACCTGAGCCAAAATCAAGAATTGGACGCTTAACCGAATGAGCCGCCCAGGTGCCCCAACACAGGGATTACATAACTCAGTACATTAAGCTGTGTGGCATCTTTATGATTCCATTCATTAAGCAGAGATTAAACAGGTTATTAGAATAAGTTCCCTGATGGTCAAAGCAAAATAGTAGCATATTCACTTAGAAATGTTTACACGGTTTGGATTTTAGCACTTCAGTTTTGGTATAGGATGAGGAGTTGTTTTGGTAAAACTTAACCTCTTTAAGGTCTGATTTAAGTGAAAATATTTGTTAGGTCTTAGATATTTAAATTGAGAATTGTCATTTATTAATTTATTAGTAATTTATTTTTTAATTTGTGTGAGTCGTATGATGATTCGTTTTAAAATCCAGAATAGCTTATACAAAGCTATTCTGATTATTTTGCTTTGTTAGCATTTCGTCTCTTTTGTGAGTAGATTAGTAGAGGTGTTCAAGTAAGTACCTTTATTTGAGTCCTCTGTCATCTTCAAAACGTGGATTTGTTCATATTAGTGAATACTCAGAGGTATTTGGCTTGAGTTAGATTAGAAGCCTTAAAATATATTCCTGTTAAATTTTTTCTATTTACTATAGGACATCTTTTGAATGGAGGGAATGGGAGTGGATCTAGTGAGTGCCACAGTCTTTGCTCTGTTATATCTGCATCTTTCATATGATGTTAGAGCAAAAACAGTTTCTGAAGCCCTGCTTTGAACACAGATAGTATCACAGAGTATTTCATATGTCAACAGCACATTTCCTTCCTCTCTCCTTTCCTAGTTTTATAATATCTCTGAATAATATTGATCAGAAAGTATATTGGAAGAGGTTCTTCGTAAATGTATATTCATGTTCATATTAATTACACACCTGACATGGTTGATTTCAGTGAATTTAAAATAAAAATAACTATGTGTTTAATTATTGCACTTCTGATCATTTGTAGGCGAAACCTAACCAAACTGTCCCTGATCTTCAGCCACATGCTGGCGGAACTAAAAGGAATCTTTCCAAGTGGACTCTTTCAAGGAGACACATTTCGGATTACGAAAGCAGACGCTGCAGAATTTTGGAGGAAAGCTTTTGGGGAAAAGTAAGTGCCCAAATAATTTGAACTATGAAAAACTAAAGCATATGTTTTGGCCTTTTGTGTATTTTTTAATTTTTTATCTAATTTTTAACTTTTTTTCCTTTTTTTTTTTTTTTTTAATGTTTATTTTATTTTGAGAGAGAGAAAGAGTGGGGGAGGAGCAGAGAGGGAGAGAGAGAAAGAATCCCAACCAGGCCTCCTGCTCAGCACGAAGCCCGACACAGGGCTTGATGTCACAAGTGATCTCACAACTGTGAGCTGAAATCAAGAGTCAGATGCTGAACCAACTGAGCCACCCAGCTGCCCCAACTTCTTTTAAGTAAACTCTAACCCCAGTGTGGAGCTCCAAATCACAACCCTGAGTCATATGGTCTTCTGACTGAGCCCCTACTTATTTTTTTATGAATGAAATAATACGGAAAAGCATAGAGAAAAATAACGAACATGAATGTACAGTAGCTTCCCCCCTCCCCCCCTTATCTGCAGTCTTACTTTCCATGGTCTCAGTTCCCTGCGGTCAACTGTGGTCCAGAAGCAGGTGATCCTCCTGATCCTTCATCAGAAGGTCACTGGTAGCCTAACACTACATCACAGTGCCTACGTGATTCACCTCCCTTCATCACATCACTTAGGCATTTTATCATCTCACATCACCCACGACAAGAAGGGTATGTACCGTAAGATATTGTGAGAGAGAAAGATCATATTTCTATAACTTCCATTACAGTATATTGTTATAGTTCTATTTGAGTAGTTATTGTTCTTAATCTCTCAGTGTGCCTAATTTAGAAATTAAACTTTATCTTAGGTGTGTGTGTATAGGACGAAGCATAATACAGATAGGGTTTGGTATTACTGCGTTTGCAGACGTCCACTGAGGGTTTTTGCAAAGTATCCTTTGCAGATAAGGGAGGACGTACTGTATCTGCTTCCCTGCTTTGGTGTAAATAGTTAACTTTTTTTTCTCTTTGGAGAAAATTTCGCAGATTCAATTGAGACCCGTGCTCTTTGTTTGAATATTTATTTCTTTTTCTCCCCATCCGTTCTGCTGTTAATGGACATATGTTTCACATTATTTGCTATCACAAACCGCTGAGGTGAACAAAATTATATTCACCTTCATAGGCAGGAGCTTCTTCATAGTTCCATGCTAGGAGCAAAATAGCCAAATCAGGGGGTTTCACATCCTCTGCTTTGCCAGATATTGCCCAGTTGCTTTCCAAAGTGGTTATACTAGTTTATGTCCCTGTGAGTAGTGTACATAAATTCCAGTGGCTCCACAGTCTGGCTAACACTGGTGATGTGAATTGGGTGTCATATTTTGCTTTACAGTCCTGATGACATGGGAGACTGAGCATCTTTTCACAAGTGTGACCAGTCAGGATTCTTACCCTAACTTGCCTATTCCTCTTCCTGACTCGTCCTTTTTACTACTCTTTCTCCTCTTGTAAGATACGGATTGTCTGTTAGTTACTTACATTACAAGTATCTTCTAATCCGTAGCTGGTTTTTCCACTTTCCTTATATTGTCTTTTGATGTATAGAAGTTTTAAATTCGACAGACAGATTCATGAATTAAGCTTATGCTCTTAAGTATTAATATAAATGTCCTTGTATGTCCTCTGAAACTTTGGATCAAGGAAATGAAAAGATAGAAAACAATAAAAGTTTTTCATCGAATATACAGATCCTAATGTAAATTTCTTTTTAAATGCCACCTTTTTCAAAATATGTGTAAATGTAAAACATAGAATAATTAGTGATTTAAAAATCTGGGTAAAGAGGACGGGAATAAGTTTAACTTTGTTTCTTTTAACTTAATAACTACATTAGAAAAGAGTTCAAAATGCCACTTGATGTCTTAAAACTTTTCAAAGGCAATGAGCTTGTATTTTGAGAAATAGAAATCCCATAATATCTGGTGCTTGCCTTATCTGGGGTTTAATCACTTATATTAATAATTTATTCCTCATCCCTGTCAAACTCTGTTGCTCCTGTGCCATAAGCCTATTTCCTCCTGTCTCATCCTTGAGAGTGTGAGTTCCTCAAAGAACTCAGAATGTATTTCATGCTTTGAAAAAGTTATTTTGGGGGCCCCTGGGTGGCTCGGTCGGTTGAGCTTCTGACTTCGGCTCAGGTCATGATCTCGTGGTCCGTGAGTTTGAGCCCCGCGACGGTCTCTGCCTACAGCTCAGAGCCCGGAGCCTGCTCAGATCCTGTGTCTTCCTCTCTCTGTGCCCCTCCCCCACTCGCGCTTTGTCTCCCTCTGTCTCAAAAATAAATAAACATTTAAAAAAAAATTAAAAAAAGAAAAAGTTATTTTGGGGCGCCTAGGTGGCTCAGTTGGTTAAGTGTCCAACTCTTGGATTTTGGTTCAGGTCGTGATCTCACGGTTCGTGGGATCGAGCCCCATGTTGGACTCTGCGCTGACAGCTCGGAGCCTGCTTGCGATTCTCTCCCCTCCTCTCTCTGCCCTTCTCCCGCTCGTGCACGCGCACATGCGTGTGCAGTCTCTCTCTCTCAAAATGAATAAATATTTAAAAAAATAAAAAACTTAGTTTAAACGTAAGCTTGCTGTTAATTGAGGCCTGGCCAGAGGTTGCATTTATTATATAAAAAGAGTAATTTCCTCTCTCTTTCCATGCTTCCCTAAATGGAACAAATGTGTGAAGAAAGAGGAGAAAGGCGTTAGTTTGTGACCTTCTGCCAAAGAATAGTGGAAGAAGATGTCTCTGTTACTAATGTACGCATTAGAAAGTTAAGAAATACATCGTTTACTCCCTTTCTCTTCTCAATCCAAAATATAGCTTAGCTTCTTTAAGAGAATTGAAATTGATTTTAAGACCTTCGTGTGGCTTTCTTTTCCTTGGTTATTTTAGCAATGCCCAGAATTGTCTGTTGTCTCACTCAGTGCCTTCCCTCCCACCCCCCACCCAGGACAATAGTCCCTTGGAAGAGTTTCCGACAGGCCCTTCACGAAGTGCATCCCATCAGTTCCGGGCTCGAGGCCATGGCTCTGAAATCCACTATTGATCTGACCTGCAATGATTATATTTCAGTTTTTGAATTTGACATCTTCACAAGACTCTTTCAGGTAGGATACTAAAAACAGAAAACTAACAACTAGTTGTTGCTACTTTTCTGAAGAGAGAGCTCTTTAAAAAAGTAACATTTGAAAGTCTATTGTATAAAAGTATTTTTAGTCTAGAAATTATAAGCAAAAAAAAAAAAAAAAACCCCACTGCCCTGTATTTCTATTTATTTATTTATTGGTAAAAATAACTATATGATCTGCTTTGTTCGCCTCATATTTATTATCTCCTTTTGTTAGTGAGTAGTCTTCTTTTGCATTGTCTTAATGGTTTTGGAATGTCCAGAAAATGGGTATAATGTGATCTATTTAATCAGTTTCCTGTTGCTGGACATTATGTGTTTCCAACTTTTTCTCCTATTGTATTGAAATTCTTGACTGTTAATATTGAGAGCTTCGAAAGAGCTCATTTATTTCTTTCCATAAAGATAATGTGCGTGTAGCCAAACTTGCATAAGCCTTTGTTTGCAACTTCTTAGTTGCACGTGTGGGTCCTGCTGTTTCTCTGATTTTTTTGTTTGTTGCTATTTAACCTCACTCCTGTCAGTAGAACTGCGTTAGAATGTCGTGAATTTCATTTTATGAAAAAAATCTTTCTGTAAGTGTGTATTTGTTTTCTCTTAGTTTTTGTAAGCTCTTATCTCAACCGTGTTTCCCTCAGAGTGACAACATAATTCAAAATTTGTGAGAGTAAATGGAGAGTTTATCATTGAGAATCAAGGTTGTTTGCCTTCTGTTTTTCATTGCTCTGAAGTTGGTTTTAGGTCTTGAGCTCAGTGGTCTGATTGAACTCTTGTTCCCTTAGCCGTGGTCCTCTTTGCTCAGGAACTGGAACAGTCTCGCTGTAACTCATCCCGGATACATGGCTTTCCTGACGTATGATGAAGTAAAAGCTCGGCTCCAGAAGTTCATTCACAAACCTGGAAGGTCGGTTCCTTGAAGCAAAGAGGTTTATCCTCCTATATCTTATTCTCTTGTGACCTTTGCCAGAAAGGAGGAAACACCATCTTGCGTTAGTTCCCCAGCGGCCACGTTTCTTTACTGGGATTGCTGTCCGTTCACCAGAGGAGTTGACGGATTCAGATCTTAGGGTTTGACAAATGCTTTCAAGCCACTTAAAAATTGAGCTTATGTGTTTCTTGCTTTTGCTCTGTAGTCATCGTGGAATCTATTATTGGTGGTCCTTTTGATTTTTGTCTCTGTCTCCGCTTCCACCCGAATACAAGTATGTAAAAGGTTCTGTTCCTCACCGTTCACAGTTACATTTTCCGGCTCAGCTGCACTCGTCTGGGTCAGTGGGCTATTGGGTACGTCACTGCTGACGGGAACATTCTCCAGACAATCCCACACAATAAACCTCTCTTCCAAGCCCTGATTGACGGCTTCAGGGAAGGCTTGTGAGTATCTACTGTTTGTCATCTGCTGGAGTCTAGGGACTTAGGGGTTGTGAAACTTGACCATCAGTGACTTTATTCCAGGGTTCTTTTGCAGTTTAAGATTCAAGGAGCGTCTTAACAGGTTATATTGTTTTGACCTCCAGGTTCTGGAGGACTTTTGTTTTTATTTAAAAGGAGTCATAGGGGTTGGCAAACTATGGCTCGAAGCTGTTGTCAGCTGTGAGGCTGGCTGTTGTGGTACAGCCCGCACCTAAGACAGGTTTTCCCTTTTCAAGTGTTACTTAAAAAACAACAACCAGAGAAGAATACATGACACAGACAGACTTACGTGGCTTGCAGAGCCAAAAATAGTTACCGTCTGGCCCTTTACTGAAAAAGTTGTCAGCCTCTCAGACGATAGAGCCTGGGGCATTGTGGCCTAGAGAAAGAGCTATCAGTGTTTGGGAATATCTTCTTGGAACTGTTCTGTTTTTGTTTTGTTTTGTTTTGGTTTGTTTTTAGAGAGAGAGAGAGAGAGTGCAAGTGGGGGAGAGGGGCAGAGGGAAGGAGAGAGAATCTTAAGCATGCTCCATGCTCAACGTGGAGGCCGATGTGGGGCTTGATCCCTCAACCCTGGGATCATGACCTGAGCCGAAATCAAGAGTCGGATGCTCAACCTGCTGAGCCACCCAGGCGCCCCTGTATGTTTTTTTGAAGTATTAGTAAGATACATCTTTGTACTTATGCAAAACTGCCCTTTTAGAATGAGAGAATTGCTAGATAAAATTTGTCTTGTCTTGGTAGCAGTTACAAATTAGCTTTAGTAAAACCCCGAGGCTGGTTACTCTTTTTACAGCTATCTGTTTCCAGATGGACGGAATCAGAATCCTGACCTGACAGGCTTGTGTGAACCAACTCCCCAAGACCACATCAAAGTGACCCAGGTGAATTTTGTTGTATGGTGTAACCATAGCTCTGGAGGCGAGCTTTTGTATGTACTTTACAGAACTGACAGTTCTCTTGTATTAAGTGATTGAAACATTTACATTTATGTATTTTTATCCTTTTTTTAATGTTTATTTTTGAGAGAGACAGAGGGCAAGTGGGGGAGGGGCAGAGAGAGAGGGAGACGCAGAATGTGAAACAGGCTCCAGGCTCCGAACTGTCAGCACCGCGCCCGACGTGCGGCTCGAACCCACGAACCTCAAGATCATGACCTGAGTGGAAGGCGGGTGTTTGAGCCACCCGGGCGCCCCAGAACATTTACATTTTAAACCATTGACTAGATTAGTGAATTTATGTGTGTGTGGTTTCTCTAAAGAACTTAAAATAGGACCGAGACCGAGTGCTTTTTTTCTCTCTTAACGAGAGACTATTGACCACTTTCGTACAAGCAAAATTTGTATAGAAAATAAGTCTTTAGTTTTTCTGTTGTTAGTATTTACAGTTACAGTCGGTAACAGTACAGTTAGAGTTCAACAAATATCTGAATGGGCTGAGTAATCTCTTTAATTTCTTTTTAATCAAAGGAACAATATGAATTATACTGTGAGATGGGCTCCACATTCCAGCTGTGTAAAATATGTGCTGAAAATGATAAGGATGTAAAAATCGAGCCCTGTGGACACCTCATGTGCACGTCCTGTCTTACGTCCTGGCAGGTATGGATCCAAAGCATGCATTTCCCCAGCTGTGTAATCACTCTGGAGAATTGGGGATTGTGTATCCTTTACAGATAAAAAGGATGACCTGGCTTGTGGGGTAGGTTTTAAATTTTTGATTTCTTTTTTCGTCTCTAGGAAATGCATTTCCCAGTGGACAGATCTTGTCAGTACTTTGAGACGTGTCTGTTACCATCTCCTGTTTCCTCCGCAGGAATCAGAAGGCCAGGGCTGTCCTTTCTGCCGATGTGAAATTAAAGGTACTGAGCCCATTGTGGTAGATCCGTTTGACCCCAGAGGAAGTGGCAGCCTGCTGAGGCAAGGAGCCGAGGGAGCTCCCTCCCCAAATTATGATGACGATGACGACGAACGAGCCGATGATTCTCTCTTTATGATGAAGGAATTGGCTGGTGCCAAGGTAAGACCGCAGTGCAAGAGACTGTGACAAACTGCATGGTGAGTTGTGCTCTAAAGCGATAGATAGAGCGCCTGCTGACATCGATCTGCAAGGGGTCACAGTAGCTTACGTTTACTGAGTATTTGTTATGTGAGAGATACCATGTTAAGCACTTCCCTTATTTTAACTCCTACAGTCCTATACTCCTGTCTCCTCCGATAACCGAGGAGTAGATACTACTCCTCTCATTTAGCAGATGAAGAAACCAAGTCATGGCAAGGTTAAGGAATTTGCTGACAGTCACACTGCTAGTGAGTTGAACCGGGGTCTGTGGCCAGACATTCCGCCTTTAAGGCCCGTGCCCCGTGTCCTAGACTGGGCTTTACTCACGTAGCTTGTTGGAGAAAATGAGGGGAGTATAAAAAAATGGGACCCTATTTTGCTGCTGTGAGGAGAATGTGGTCTTCTTGCCTTCTTTCCTAATTAATGTCTTGGCATTAGAAGGTTAGATTGGGGGGGGGCGGGGCGCGGGCGAGGCACTGTTAGTAACCAAATAAATGACAACTGGCGGTAGGAAGTATTATGTAGAAACTAAACAAACTGGAAAGGCCCTGGTAAAGAGAGAAAACATGAAGGCCGGGAAAGGATGGGATCAAAGTCTGTAACGTGAGTAGGTAGGGTAAAACAGATTTATTCACGAGTAAGAAGTAAGGCAGTCCTTGAAGATTTTAGCCAATATAGGGCAAACAAAAGCTTCTGATACGCTTTAGGTTGTCTAGTTTAGAGTGTTACAGATTCATGGGCAGCTTTCTTTCATATCATCCCCTTACTGCCTGGCACATAGTAGGTGCTCAATAAGTATCGAAAGAATGGGTTGATCTCTTAAATGATTGTATCCATTGTGTCTCCTCTGTGTTCTCCGTGCCACTGCCTTATTTCAGGCTGTCCTCCTTATCTCTTCTTCCTGCTTCCAGAACCGTTGGTCTACCGTGCAGACTTGACCGCCTCATTCCTTTGCCTCATACTCTTACCACAGACTTCTCATTACTTAATGGGTTAAGCCATTCTCCTTTCTAGGCACTTTGCCCTTGTAATCCTTTCTGCTTTACGTTTTATGGTCCAGCAAGGCCAAACCAGATGGTAAAAATCTCTCCATGCTTTTGTCTTGGTAGTTTCTATGTAATTTAGCGGAGATTTCATTTCCTAGGAAACCTTTCCAGACTGTTCCCTGCCTCCTCCACCCCTAGTTCACATGGATTTACACACACATCTAGGTCTGGCCGGGTGTCTCTAGGACGCTGAATATGTCCGCCACAGAACTTACCACCTTGTAATATTTTATACATGTATTTCCTGGTATGTTATAAATTCCCAGAAAGCAAGAGCCATGTCTCATTTGTAATTTACTCCTCAAAATCGAGCACTTAGTAATTGTTTTGAATGTTTGGGAATTGAAACCGCTTCAGAACAGGATTGATAAATCTATCTATACTGTATCAATAATGGATAGTGGAGAAAATCTGGAGTGAGGTGTACATTTTTGGTTTTTTGAAGTGCACAGATTTTTTTTAAAGTTTTGGCCTCTTAAAACAGGCTCTTTGGTTCCATTTTAAGAGATTAATTTGGCCTCTAAAGCAGTTTTATATTCTTACATAAATTTCTGTGCGTTCATTCATGAAAATCTATTCGTAACTCCTGGAATATTAGGGAAGCTGAATAAAAGGATAAAGAGGTGAACTTTCATGGATGTCTTTATTTGAAATTAAAATTACCCCTTTATGAAATTTTATAGATGAGTAATACTGTGGAGAAATAGGCATCACATTCAGTGTTGATGTGGGTACAGATTAACCCATCTTTTTGGAGGACAATTTGACATCTATCAAAATGTGTAATGTTTAAACTGGCCATTTCAGTTTTAGCGATTTATCCTGAATGGGACACCTCGGTGGCTCAGCCGGTTGAATGTCCGACTCTTGTATTCCGCTCAGGTCGTGATCCCAGGGTCGTGGGACCAAGCCCCACGTTGAGCTCTTTGCTCAGTGTGGAGCCTGCTTAAGATTCTTTCTCTTTCCTCCTCCCCTGCTTGCACGAGTGCTCTCTCTCTCTCTCTCTCTCTCTCTCAAATTAAAAAAAAAAAAAAAAAAAAACTCAGATAAGCACACAGAGATGTGGATGTAGTTATTCTTACGGCATTATCTGCAACAATGAAAAATCAAAATGAATTCACGTGTCCAGCAGTAAGAGATTATGATACATCCATGTGCTTGTATTCTATGGCTGCTGTAACAAACGACTACAAATTTGGCAGCTGAAAACAACACAAACTATTGTTACAGTTTCCAAGAAGGTGGGAAGTGCAACACACGTGCCGTCAAGCTAAAATCAGGCTGTCAGCAGGTCTGTAGTTCTTTCTGTAGTCTCTAGGGAAAGATCCATTTCCTTTCTTATTTGGATTTGGCAGAGTGTAGTTCCTTGCCAGTTGTAGGATCAAGATCCCTGTGTCTTTGCCGGCTGTCAGCTCGTGCTCTTCCCGGCTTCCAGTGGTCAGCTGCATTCTTTGGATCCTGGACTCCTTTCCTCCTCCTCCTGCCTTATCTCTCAGAGGTTCTCTGCTTTTAAGGACTCTTGGGATTAGATGGGCCCATCCTGATAATCCAGGGTGATTCCCCCATCTCAAGATCCACACCCTTAATCATATCAGCAAAGTTCCTTTTACCAAGGAAAGTAAGGTATCCACAGTTGCTGGGTTTGAGGGTGCGCATGAGCATCTTCGGGCTGGGGGACAGGGAATCCTCATTCAGGCTACCACAGTCCACATAATGGAATCCTCTGCAGAAGGAGTTCAGTTTACATACACTTCAGTGGAAAGCTGTCTCATGTATATATCTATATATAGATTTTAAAGTTTATTTATTTTGAGAGAGGAGAGAATGTGAGCATGGAAGGGGCAGAGAGAGAGAGAGAGAGAGAGAGAGAGAGAGAGAGAGAGAGAATCCCAAGCAGGTTCTTCGGTGTTATCACAGAGCCCCATACAAGGCTCCATCCCGTGAACTGTGAGATCGTGACCTGAGCCGAAACCAACCGAGCCACCCAGGCGCCCCTAATTATATTGTTTTAAAAATAACTGTATACTGTATATAGTGTCACCTTATTTTTGTAAAAAAAAAAAAAAAAAAAAAAAAAAAAAATTGCTTGTAAAAAATTTTCTTAATGTGATCTGTATCAATGATTTTAAATTCATTTAAATAAAAGTATAAATAAAAAGTACACTGTAAAAATTCAAATCAAGAAAAAACAGCTTCGTGTATTATCAGTTGGCTATTCCATAATTTATTTATAGTCTTTCCTGTTTTAAAAAAGATTTTATTTTTAATTAATCTCTGCACCGAACATGGGGCTTGACCTCACGACCCTGCGATCAAGAGTTAGATGTTCCACCAACTGAGCCAGGTACCTCAGTTTATGTAGTCTCTCTCTCTCTCTCTCTTTCTCTTTTTTAATTTATTTTTGAGGAAGAGTGTGTGAGCAGGTGAAGGGCAGAGAGAGAGGGAAAGAGAGACAATCCCAGGCAGGCTCTGTGCTGTCATTGTGGAGCCTAGGTTGCGGCTTGAACTCAGGAACCGTGAGACCATGACCTGAGCCAAACCAAGGGTTGGATGCTTAACTGACTGAGCCACCCAAGCGCCCCCAATTTACGTAGTCTCTCGATGAACATTTTGTATTATTTCGAGACTTTTTATGCAGGCTGGTGTTCTTTTGCAAGTCTGTCTGTATGATAAATTTCAAGCGGTGGGATTGCTGAATGAAAGTGAAAGTACATTTAGACTCTTTGATGGAGGAAAAGATACAGTTAGGGGAGAGGCACAGGGGAGTTTCACAGAGACAGTGCTGTTGCATTTCTTAGATGTACTTACGTAGGTGTTTATTATTCTTTGCATTTGTATGAATAAAACATTTTATGAAAATATTTAATTTTTTTTGTATAGATACTAAAATTTATCCCCGGTTTTTTTGTTGTAAAATCGCTCCCAAAGGTAAATGAGACTAGGAGAGTGCCTGTTTCATCATGCCCTGGGTAGCTGCTGTTTTTTGTTGCTGTTTTATTTTGATTCATTTTTAATACAGTGGATCTACTTACTACAAAATCCAAATGATAAATGCGTGTGGATTTTCTGGTAAGTGTAAAAGAATTGCTAGAAGGCTGACAGAAACCTTGGCTCCCTGCCTCCACCGCCCTCCCTTCAGCTCCTCTGTGTGCCCACTCAGATTTGTTAGTCCTTGAACCCTTCTTACCAACTACTTACGCTACTTTCTTTTGCCTCTTCAGTAGTAGTCTCTGTTCACTTCAGGTGTTGTAGAAAAGGGTTTATTGTCTCCCTCCTTCCTCCACCATATCTCCCTATTACATTTGAGTGGTTTGGGGCCAAATCACTATTCGGTGTGTAAGGATTTTGCTCCCTGACTCTCCAAGTAATACGCTACGATGCAATTGCTGTTGTTTTCTCATACGACCTTCTGCTCTTCTTGGGATAATCGCTTTATTTTTATTTCCTTAGTTTTCCGTCTGTACCTGTCACTGCCGAGGCTTACCAAGCTGTCCGATAGCCTCTTACTTCTCTGAATACAGTACATAGTATATAATACAGTGTAGGACCATATGAGAGTCTTTCACGTTCCAGCCCCAGCCTGGACTTTCTGGGGGTGCTGCAACCCAGCCCCTGGAGCCTTCCTCTCACCCCCGTGAAACCTCCCGTCTCTCCTTTCTGTGGAAGTGCCTGTGAAACACGTCTCCCATGTTCCCTCTTTCTTGCGTTACTTCCTTGTTTGGGTGGAGTATCTCTTCCAAAAGGTGAGAGGTAAAATTTTTGAGACGTTTGATACCTTACAGTGTCTTTGTTCAACCTTCAGACGGACTGGTTACAGAATAGGTTGAAAAAGACTCAACTCTCAATGGTTACGGCTTCACTTCGCTCATGGGTTCTAGTTTGCTACTTGGTGTCCCCTTTCCCTGTCCCCAAGAAACTTTTAGGTTATTTTCCTTATCCTTAATTCCTTGAAAATGTAAGGGCCTTTTTGGTTTATTTATTTGCTTGTTTGTTGTGGGTTTTTTCCTTCATTGGGCTAACTGTGCAGTAAAACCTTCCTATGGATATTCGTGTCCGTTAGGTCTCAGAAACATTCTTGTTTCATTTCTCTGATAATTTCTCCCCTGTGTTTTTCTCCTTTTCTGGAACTTTCATATATGTTGAGATAAAAGAACACTGCAAGGATCAGTTGTGATGGTGAGACATGAATTAAAGAGTATGATTAGCTCAACCTCTGCACTTCAGGAATGAGAACGAGGATAGATGGCGAGAGGGGTTGAAATAGGCTGGCTCAGCCGGTGCAACGAGCGACTCTTGGGGTTGTGAGTTCAAGCCCCGTGTGGGGTATAGAGATCACTTAAAAATAAATCTTCAAGGCAGAGAGGGCCTTTCAGATTGGGAAACAACTTGAACAAAGGTGAGGAGGTAGGAATTCCTGAGTTGAGACATTGGGAAAGTGAGTTAGTGTTGGATGGTGTTTTGAGCGACTGCATATTGAAGGATGGCTAAGCTGGTAATGGTGAGCAAAAGGATTTGGCGAGATAAGAAACCAGAAGTTGGGAGAATTGCTAGAAGCTGGCTTTGATAAATCGGGTCTGGGATTGGTGAGCAGAACGAAAAGGCACATAAAGATAAGAGACTCTTCCATGGAAAAATCTGGTACAGCGACTGGCTAGAAACTAATGGAGAAGTGAGAATTAGCCTGACTAACAACTTCTCACTTTAACCCTCGAGGTGCCTGGCTGCTCCAGCTGCATCGCTCATGCACCACTGAGTCGGAGCCCCGTTTCCTTAGGCCTGAGTACGGCCCGCTAGCTGATGTTGAGGGCTTTCTTTGCCCTGGTTTACAAACCACTTAACATTAATGGCAGGACTAAGGGTGTGAACGTTTTTTTTGTTTTTTGTTTTTGTCATTTTACGTAAGTGCTTGTAATACATATTTACCCATATTCCGTCTGTATTGCTTCCTGGAAGGGAACACAAATGCCAAGTAGCATTTTGTATGAATTATGCATCTCTTTTGATCGCTTACCTGGAAACGCTTATCAGCTACTCGGTCACCCTGCGATAGGCACAGACATGTATTGCTTCATCCAGTTTGGCACCTCATATTTTAAGAACACAGATTGACAGAAAATATTAATCCCTTTGAATTGCTGAATTGAAATAACTTGTTTCTTCAGAAGGACGCAAGATACTTTTTAGCAGTCCTGTTGGTTGTTTTCCTCCTCTTAAAACACCTTTATTTATTTATTTATTTATTTATTTATTTATTTATTTATTTATTTCTATCATAACAACGCATGGAGAATTTATCATCTTTGATCTCTTTCATTGTCCTGTGCCCTTAAATGTTTTTTTCCCCAGGTGACTTGTTGAAAGGTTAACGTCTGCTCCTTTCTTTTTTATATGGGCTCGTATTTGTAACCTTGAAAAGATTTTTTTCTCTCCAGGTGAGGATGTGGAAAATTGTAACACTTGTTTTCGGATGCAAACTAGGAAGCTTTTTGTAGCACAGCCATTTTTAGATCCTTGCCTGTAACTTGCATCCTTATGGTGTTTCTGTGATTGAGAGCGCCCTCTTATGGTGACACAGAACTAATTCAGGAAGTCTGAGCCATTGGCAGTTCTAGTCAGTGTTCATCTAGCACTTGCTGTCTACAGCTTTTGGAGGAGTTGAAACATGCCACTCCCTCAAAACAAGAATAACCTATTAGGAAATTTTATTTGTGTCAGGTGGAACGGCCTCCCTCTCCATTTTCAGTGGCCCCGCAAGCCTCCCTTCCCCCGGTGCCACCGCGACTTGACCTTCTGCAACAGCGGGTGTCTATTCCTTCAAGTGCTTCTGGGCTTGGAAGTGCTTCTAAGGTAAGACATTATCCGTTTCTACGGTTTTCTGATTCGTTGTTGTGGATTAGTGGGCTTTGTGTGTGTGTGGTGGTGGTTGTTGGGTGTTTTGTTGTTGTTTTTGATTAGTGGGTTTTGATTGATTTGCTTTCATCCTGCGTCCACAGGCAGCTTCTGGCTCCCTTCATAAGGACAAACCGTTACCGATACCTCCCACACTTCGAGATCTTCCACCACCGCCCCCTCCAGACCGGCCATACTCTGTTGGAGCAGAAAGCCGGCCTCAGAGACGCCCCTTGCCTTGCACACCAGGCGACTGTCCGTCCAGGGACAAACTGCCCCCTGTTCCCTCTAGCCGCCTTGGGGAATCATGGCTGCCTCGGCCGATCCCCAAAGTACCAGTGGTCGCTCCAAACGCTAGTGACCCCTGGACAGGTAGAGAATTAACCAACCGGCACTCACTTCCATTTTCATTGCCCTCACAAATGGAGCCCAGAACAGATGTGCCTAGGCTTGGAAGCACATTCAGTGTGGATACCTCCGTGGTGAGTCCTGCTTTTGAAATTATTTAGCCTGTTAACAAATATTTGTGGATGGCATTTCATGGGTCGCACTTTTGTCTACGTTTTGTATAGGATTCAGAAATAATAAAACGTAATCCCTACCCTCAGAAGTATATATACCCTCAAGAAGTGTATTAATAGATCAGATAAGGCATGTTTGTAAATACTGCAATATGTATGTGGGTGCGTGCGTATGTGTGTATAAATGGAGGTATGACTGGATTCGTGTAGTGTAAATAGAAAACACTTCAGTTTTGGAGAAAGGAGAGGTTATTTCCAAATAGAGCAATCATGAGGGCTTTATGGAACGAATGGCATCTGAATTTGAAGTGTTCTTTCCCAAGTGGATAGTTTTAAGGTCAGAGCCACAGTGACACAAATGCTTGAGGTGTGTTGTGGGATAAGAAGTAGGTGAATATGAGTGGAGCAGAAGGTTTGTGTATCGGAGTGGGCAAAAGGTCATGAAAGGAGCGTTAATACTAGATTAGAGGACCTTGAAAATCCCATCAAGGCCAAAAGAATCTGAATTTATTTGGTGGGAAATGAGCATCTGAAGGTTTTAAATCAGTGGAGGGACATGAGCAAAATGATGGTTTCAAGAGGTACATGTAGTAGCACTATGTAAAATAGATTGCTAAAAGGATAGATTGAAAAAAGGCTAGTAGTTCATTGAATAAGCATGAGAAATGGGTCCAGACCTGGGCGTGGGGAGGTGTATCTGTTTTTTGGGGGTTCGTTTATGTATGTACTCAACAAGAAATCTTACCCTTAGAAAGTTTACATTCTGGTGGAGTGAAGACAAAATAAACTCGGTAAGTTAATGAAACACAGGATGTTGGGTGCTGATGAGTGCTGTGGAGGAAAACAGCTCAAAACGGGGTTGTAGGGATAGCTGGAGTCGGGCTGAGGGGTACGTGGAGGGATGGGGTACAGTTCTGAGCAAAGACCTGGAGGCCGCTGTGCTGATTCTCAGGGAGACCATTCCAGGATGGAGGGGAAGCCAGCGAGTTTGGGAGAGTCTGCGAGGAATCACAAAGGGGCTTATCGAGCTCTGATGCTAAGTAAGCAAGAGAGAGAATGGTCTAGTGCACATTTCATTACCCCGTGTTCTCTTGTATCTGCGAGCGGTGTTATTTCTTGTGTGCTGTACGGATAGTTGAAGGTTAATTAGCAGCATAACTAAATAGTAATGCTGGCAGTCTCCTCCAGACAAAGAAAAAGAGAGAATGGTCTGTGAGTAGTGAAGCTGAGGAATGCTGTGGCCCTTGAATGAACTGCACATTTCTCGGTTGCAAGAGAAGGGGGAGAGTGGCTTACGTTTAAGTGGCATCTGTGTGATAGGCAGTCTAATTAGGATAAATTAGACTGGACTTTCTGGTGGCATCATTGTAGACAGAGGTGCAGATATTTAAAATTAGAAATGGTATTTGTGGAGACAGCCAGTTTCCTCAAATCTAGAATTGAAACAATAACCCCCATCTCCTTGGCTCTTTTTAGATCTCTGTCTTCCTAACCCTTACATTTACACTTTCTTCAGAGCCTGAAAGCAGTCCTACTTTTGGTGGGATGCAATAACCCGTAAGCACAGCGTTGAGAGTGAGGTCTGTGTCTGTGTTACTGTTCTTGTTATTTTGAATAAGTTAAATAAATAAGAGGAGATACTGAGCTGTGTTAAGAAGGTTCTTTTTCACCACTTTTCTTTCCAGAATATGAATAACAGCCCATTAGCAGGTTCAGAGTTTGAGCACCCCAAAATCAAACCTTCTGCATCTGCCAGTGCCATTTATTCTCTCGCTGCCAGGTAAGTACTAAAGCTGTATTTCAATTTTTTTTTTTTTTTAAACATTTACTTATTTTTGAGGGAGAAAGAGAGAGAGAGAGAATGAACACACAACGGGGGAAGGGCAGAGAGAGACTGAGACACAGAATCCAAAGCAGGCACCAGACTCTGAGCTGTCAGCACTGAGCCTGATGTGGGGCTCGAACTGTGAGCTCATGACCTGAGCTGAAGTTGGATACTTAACAGACCGAGCCACCGAGGTGCCCCTAAAGCTGTATTTCACCGTGGAGTTGGTACTGTTAAAACAGCTCACTCACGGAATTTAGAAAACCCACAGGAGTGTAAAGAAAATAAAAATTGATCTGTATTTGTATCAATTCAGAATTATTATATTTTCTGTTTTGGACTAATGTTTTTTCTGTGTGCATGTTCTCTGTCTTATTGGGCTTAACAATTTTACTCGTCTTCTTAAAGAAGCCGTTCTGGTTTTGTTGACTTTTGTAAAAACAATTCTTTTCTTAATTCTTATCATTTTTCATTTTAATTCTTAATTCTTCGGTGTCTTCTTTTTGTGTGTGTGGCAAAAAAACACATGAACTGTACCATCTTGTTTATAAGCGTACAGTTCAGCAGTATTAAATACATTCGCTGTATTAAGTACATTATCAGTATTAAATATTAAATTAGTATTAACTACATTCACAACCATCACAACCACCCATGCTCGTAACTCTTCATCTCGTAAAACGGAAACTCTGTACCTGGTAAATAGTAGCTCCCCATCCTTCCCTCCCGCAGCCCCTTGCAGCCACCGTTATACTTTATGATTTTGACCACTCTACCACCTATATAAGTGCAGCCATGCAGTATTTGTCTTTTTGTGGTTTAACTCACTTATCATAATGTCCTCATTCGTGTTGTACAGTATTGCACAATTTCCTTCGTCTTTGAGGCTGAATAATATTCCCGTTGTATGCAGTACCCACCCCACCCTGTGCCTTATCTGCAGGGGGTGCATTTCAAGACCCCCAGTGAATGCCTGAAACCAAGGATAGTACCGAAACGTGTGTATGCTATGTTTTTTCTCTCCGTACATACATGATGAAGTTTGATTTATAAATTAGGCACAGTAAGAGATTATCGACAATAACTAATCATAAACCAGGACAATGATAACAGTATGCTATGATACAGGTGCGTGACTGTGGTCTTTCTCTGAATACTGTACTGTACTCACCCTTCTTGGGGTGATGTGAGATGGTAAAATGCCCATGTGACGAGATGAAGTGAGGTGAGCGACGTAGGCACCGTGACGTAGTGTTAGGCCCCTATTGACCTTCTGATGGTACATCAGGAGGAGGATCATCTGCTTCCAGACCGCAATTGACTGGGGAAGTAAAACCACAGAAAATAAAATTGCAGATAAAGGGTGACTGCTGGGCCACATTTTGCCTATCCGTTCATCGGTGGATGGACACTTGGATCGCTTCCACGTTTCAGCTGTTTGCGAAGAGTTTGCCGTGAGCGTGGGTGAACAAGTACCCCCCAGGACCCTGCTTCCAGTTCTTGTGAATGTATACCCAGAAGTCGTATTCCTGGATCATAGGATAATTCTGTCTTTAATTTTTTTGAGACCCTGTTACACCATTTCCTGCAGCAGCTATTGTACCATTTTATATCCCCACCAACAGTGCACAAGGATTCCCGTTTCTCCACATTCTTGCCAACACCTGGTATTTTGGGGGTTTTTTGATGGTAGTCATTCTAATGAGGTGGTGTCATAGTTTTGATTTGCATTTCCCTAATGATTAGTGATATTGAGCATCTTTTGATGTGTTTATTGGTCATTCACATATCCTCTTTGGAAAAACGTCTATTTAAGACATTCGATCATTTTTAATTTTTTATTTATTAAAAAAATTTTTTTTTAACGTTTATTTATTTTTGAGACAGAGAGAGACAGAGCGTGAACAGGGGAGGGGCAGAGAGAGAGGGAGACACAGAATCCGAAGCAGGCTCCAGGCTCTGAGCTGTCGGCACAGAGCCCGACGCGGGGCTCGAACTCACGGACTGTGAGATCATGACCTGAGCCGAAGTCGGACGCTTAACCGACTGAGCCACCCAGGCGCCCCGACTCGTTTGTAATTTTTTAAATTTTGTTTATTTATTTTGAGAAAGAGAGAGCCCAAGCAGGAGAAGGGGGAGAGAGAAGGAATCCCAGGCTCCTTGTGCTTGACGGCACAGGAGCTCGAACCCAGTGAACTGTGAGATCTTGTCGTGAGCTGAAACCATCTGAGCCACCCAGGCACCTGCCTGTTTTTTAATTGGATTGTTTGTTCTTTCATTGTTGTCGTTGGGTTTTATAAGTTCTCTCTATATCCTGAATGTTAATCCTTTATCAGACGTGATTTGTGAGTAATTCCCTTCCATTCTGTGGGTTGCTATTTTATGGTGGATAGTTTTTCGATGCATGAAATATTTTAACATTTTTATGAAGTAGGGCATCCAGCTGGCTCAGTCGGTGGAGCATGTGACTCTTGATTTCAGAGTTGTAGGTTCGACCCCATGTTGGGTGTAGAAATTACTTAAAAAAAAAATTGGTTGGGTGGGGGATGGTGTCTGGGTAGCTCAGTCAGTTAAGCATCCAACTTAGCTCAGGTCATGATCTCATGATTTGTGACTTCGAGCCCTACCTCGGGCTCTGTGTCTGGAGCCTGCTTCAGATCCTGTCTCCCTCTCTTTCTCTGCCCCTCCCCTTCTCAGCTCTGTCTCTCAAAACAAATAAATTTGTAAAAAAAAAAAAAAAAAAAAAAAGAAAGAAATTCAAAAGTACAGTTACAAACCATTGCTTTCTTTCAGCATTTAAAAAATATCCCATTGTTTCTGTTGGAACATTAGCTCTCAGGCTAATGTTGCTTCTTTACAGGTAGTGTTTCTTTGCATGACTCCTTAAGACCTCTTTGTCTTTGGATGCCAGTGCTGTTACTATAATACTTCTAAATAGTTTTCTTTATTCTTAAGGTTTGTAGAGCTTATTGATTTTGTGATTTCACGTTTTAAAACCTGTTTTAGAAAATTTCAAGCCACTCTTTCTTAAAATAGACTGAGCACTGCCATCTCCTTCCCTTCTCCTTCTGTGACCACAGTTACCTGAATGTCCCTCCTTTTGACCGTGCCTCATACAGCTCTTAGGCTCTCTGCTGTTTTCCTTTCCTCTCTTTACTTTGATCTCAATAGTTTCTACTCTATTCCGGTTTCCTGATCTTCTCTTTTACAGTTTCTAACCTGCCCTGAATCCATCTGTTCAGTTTGTATTTTCAGATACTGTGTTTTAAGGTTCTGGAATTTCCACGTGATTTTTATTTTTATTTTTATTTTTTTAAATTTTTTTTTAACGTTTTATTTATTTTTGAGACAGAGACAGAGCATGAATAGGGGAGGGTCAGAGAGAGAGGGAGACACAGAATCCGAAACAGGCTCCAGGCTCTGAGCTGTCAGCACAGAGCCCGACGTGGGGCTTGAACTCACGGACCGTGAGATCATGACCTGAGCCGAAGTCGGCCACTCAACCGACTGAGCCACCCCGGTGCCCCTCCACGTGATTTTTAAAAATGTATAGATTCTAATTTTCTAATAAAATTCTCCATTCGTTTTTGTTACTGAACACGTGAAGAGTAATCTTTCAAAGGCCATATCTGTTAACTCCAGCTTTGTCTCTCCAGGTTAGTGAGATAACCAAAGTATCAGTTGAGCCCTTCAGTTACTACCGTCTGCTCAGTTTCTCAGAATCTGCTGGCCTCTAGACACAGTTCAGAGGTTAGCTGCAGCTCCAGGGAAAACTGTAGCAGGATTTCAGACTTCTCCCCTATGCCTTTCTCTGGGATTTTTGGCCTCCCATGTCTTGGCCGTCATGGAACCCCAAATTTCTAGTCCCTTTCTCCCTAGCCTGTTGAAACTGCCTTCACGTCTCAAGTTCAGAACCCCTGTATAGGGCTGGCTTTAAGGTATTCTGAGTCTTGGCCCCTTGAGTCTTGGCTGCCAGGCCACTGTCCAGTGCATCCTTTCGTTTGTATTTCATCCTGCCTGTATAGCTGTTTCGGGCAGTTAGATGATGTTTGCGACTGGTCGTGTCTGTAGACATGTAAAATGTACGTATGTTTTAAATCAAGGTATGGTTTTAAAGTCTCCCTTTTCTTCACCTTAGCCTTTTATTTTGGGCATTTCTCCCTATCATTAAAAAAGTTCTTTAACAATCCAGTGTGTATAGCCGCATTATTAACAGTAGCCAAACTAGGAAGAGAGCCTAAATGTCCATCACCTGATGAATGGATAAAGAAGATGTGGTGGTACATATACAACGGAATACTACTCAGCCATCAAAAAGAATGAAATCTTGCCATTTGCAACAATGTGGATGGAGCTAGAATGTATTATGCTAAGCAAGATAAGCCAATCAGAAAGACAAATACCATATGATTTCACTTACATGTGGAATTTAAGAAACAAAGCAGGTGAACATATGGAAGGGGGAGGTAAGAAGAGAGGGAAACAAACCACAAGAGACTCTTAACGATAGAGAACAAACTGAGGATTGATGGAGGGAGGTGGGTGGCAGATGGGCTGGATGTGCAATGGGCATTAAAAAGGGCACTTGTGATGAGCACTGCATGTTGCATGTAAGTGATGAATCACCGAATTCTCCTGAAACCAGTATTGCAACATATGTTAACTAAAATTTAAAAAAAAAAAGGGTTTTCAAAATAGTCACTTTTAATGGTTATATAGTATCATATAACATTACATATTTAACCATTGCCCTGTTGGATACTTATTTTGTATAAAACCTCTTACCATAATAAATTTGCTTCATTGAACATCTTCACATAACCAGAGATACATCCAAAGTAGAATTACCAGGACAAGAGATTGTGAGTGTTTTGATGTATTGCCAAGATACTTAATGAGGAAGGAAGTGCAGTTGTATACTTTTATTAACATCATCAACAAAAAGATTCTAATAATTTAAAAAGCTTTTGCTTGCTTTTGCTTGCACCTTTAATGATCTTTTTCTCTCTATGGAAGTAATATGCTAAAGAATATTTAGAAAATAGAGATACGTGACACTGAAGAAATGAAAGTTATCCATAATCTTAACACCTAGGTTCAGACAGTGGTTAGCAATTTGAATATCTTCGTTGCCATTCTATGTGGGTATGGAATCCTGTTGTGCATGCGTTTTTTCACTAGGAGGATCTTGAACGTCCTAGGACATCATAATATAGTCTCCTACTACAATGATTTTCAGGTTATTGCAAATGATTACAAAGCAGCAGAACTGGCTTAATGGGAACCTTAGTAGGTAAAGTAGATAAGAACAGAATGACTGTGGTAGAAGGAAGTAGGCCTCTGAGGCTTCTGCTTGGAACCTCTAAGGCACTGAGGGACCCGGTTGGCTTCAGGTATATTGCTGCGTATGTGGTTCCAAAGTTACTTTATTCAGTACATTCTTATTTGACCGGTTAGCACCTATTTTTTCAGTATCATAAATAATGCTCTAGTGAGTATTCCTGATTATTTCCTTAGGGAAAATTCTTAGAAATGGAATTTCTGAGCCCGTGTGTATGCCTGTTTGGTTAAATATTTTTGCTGAATTACACTCTAGGAAAATTGTACCAATGTCTCATTTCTGAAACTATTTGAAAGTACCATTTCCCTGTATCTTCACTAATACTTGATATTTTTTCTTAATCTTGATGGGTTTTTCCCATCAACAACTTGTTATGAAAAATTTCAAGCATAGAGTCAGGGTGACAGATTTTTACAGTGAACAGCCATATATTCCCCACCCGGGCTCTATTAACATTTTCTTATGCTCACTTACACTTTGTTTTTTTTTTTTTTTTTTTAATTTACATCCAAGTTAGCATATAGTGCAACAGTAATTTCAGGAGTAGATTCCTTAATGCCCCTTACCCATTTAGCCCATCCCCCCACCCAAAATCCCTCTAGCAGCCCTGTTTGTTCTCTGTATTTAAAAGTCTCTTATGTTTTGTCCGCCTCCCTGTTTTTATATTACTTTTGCTTCCCGTCCCTTAGGTTCATCTGTTTTGTATCTTCCTCATATGAGTGAAGTCATATATTTGTCTTTCTCTTGCGAATTACACTTAGCATAATACCCTTTAGTTCCATGTACTTTTTGTTTTTAAATCATCTCTGCACCCAGCGTGAGGCTCAAACCTACAATTCTGAGATTGAGTTACACGCTGCAACAATTGAGCCAGCCAGGCACCCTTCTATATACTTCTGTCCCTATCCATCTGTCAGTCTGTCTGACTTCTTGGGCACGTTTCAGAGCAAATTGTAGATACTAATATGCTTCCACCCCAAAACTTCAGCATGCGGAACACAAAGTAATACGTAGACATAAGAAAAACCTGCAGTTAGATTATAGGGACTGTTGCTCTGTCTTAGGTTTCTGTAACATTTAAGTGTTTTATAATAAGCAGCTATTGCTTTTATAGTTGGGAAAAAGAAACATGGAGTAAATACAGACAAATCCAGTAGATGCTCCTTATCGAGTGTTAGGATGTGCAAAAAAAGTACAAAGAGGAAGGGAGGAGATACACTCTTTAACTCACGTTCCCGGCAGCAGTTGTGTGTATGTGTGTGCGCTTGTGCACATGTGCATGTGTCTTGTTTTGTTGATTTTTTTCCCCCTGGTTTTGTCAAGTTTCTTGGGTGGGGGGAGGGAGCAGGAGAAGTTTTGATTCCAGAACTGCTAGGTGAGAGCTTCGGGTGGAACGGCAAGATCCCCAAAGCAGGAGTCAGAAGATGGGAGATGCCATCTCAGAATTGATGCTAACCTACCACTTGATCTCTCTTTATGTCAGATTTTTGTTTTCTAAAACGAAGAGAAAAGTGATTAAAGTAGGAGATAACCTATGAGGAAGCTTTCAACAAGCTGTATTAGTCTTTGAAACCATAGGTAGATGTTAAGAATTAGCATCTGGCATAGGTTCCTAGCATATTGTCAGAAGGCCACAGCTGCTGCTCGCTTCGTGCCTGGTGAGGGAAAAACCGGCACGCCAGCTCTTGGGCTGGGACCCCAGTTTATTTGGGGACTGAGACGAACTGGCTTCAAGCACTGTTCCCGTGTAGCCCATCTCAGACAACATAGCTGTGTCTGTGGTCAGCTGAAAGCAAAACTTGAAGTTAGTGTGTTTTGTAATAATGAACCTGTCTCGACCAGGAGAAGTAACAGTTCCCTAGGTGGCATGTGTTTTTCCGTCAGAAGTGAGTTGCGGTCTGTCTCGAAGACTCTCATTTCACACTTGCACGTTTTGCAGCTTGTTTATCGTTTTCATTTTCTTTTTCTGTCTTCTTCCTCTCCCAGGCCTCTTCCTGTGCCAAAGCTGCCCCCTGGGGAGCAGGGTGAAAGTGAGGAGGACACGGAGTATATGACCCCCTCCTCCAGGCCTCTAGGACTTCCAAAACCGGATGGGAAATGGCCTTTGGACACAACCCAGAGTTCACGGTACGTTCACGATAGTCTTCTGGGAATTAAGTTGACACCACTCACCTGCCTAGCTGCTCCCTACGTGATGTTATCCGGCCAGAATGAAAGCAGAAAGACGTGTGGAGCCTACATACCCCAGCGTTTGGCCCCTCGCACCTAGAAGCAATTCCACTTAGGCTTCCTCACTGTCACAGTAGTTACAAAACCACACGTCCATTGTGCATCGTAAGAGTCGATCTTGTGCCATTTATTAGTGATCCTGGCAAAAGGAAAATGCTATCTTGATAGACTCAGGGTCTAGGATAGTTAAGAATAGACCAGGCTTAATAAGTTTGCAGATAACAGAGTTCTATTTCTGAAGATCATATGCCACTTTCCTTCTGGTTCAGAGCGTGTGATTGTGACCAGCAGATTGATAGCTGTACATATGAAGCAATGTATAATATTCAGTCCCAGGCGGCACCGGCTGTCACAGAGAGCAGCACCTTTGGTGAGTAGCCATTCTGCTACTTTGAAAATCATTGATGTGCCATTGGAATGAGCCTGTCATACTTCGCTATTTGAGACAGCTTGATTCTAGGCAGAAACTTCTTTTAAATGATCTTCTTGGCAAAATATCTTTGATCCAGGGGCAGTAGAACCCTCTCCTCTGTTTTATTTCCTGTTCACGCAACTAGTTCCCTTTGTACTTTTTCATCCTTCCAGGGCCTAGAGACATTTGGGTTCTGTGGCCTGGGCCCACAATGCTGGCAGCTCCCTTTTATTTCCTTTGCTTTTTAGCATTGATGAAATTCTTTTGTGTGTGGGTGGTGAATACTCAATTCCCATATCAACTAGCTTACCAAGTTGAAAGTTCAAGAAGGCAGCACACACAGGCCCTTTGGCTGGTCTTGCGAGGTGAAACGCCAGTAGAAATGTTGAATGAATGCTATAAAATGCCACTTGAGTCTTTGGCTTCAGTGGCTGTTAACCCTGACAAGGGTAGCCTTTACCACGTTCGGGAGAGCAGGGCCGCAGTGTCGGTGCAGATTGCGTTTTCTCTGTTCTTTTGTCTCCACCCGCGGGGCCTGCCATGGCGGTCAGGCCCAGGGTAGACCATTGGTAGCTTGCGTGCTGGCCATGTGTGAACGAACGAGCTGCGTTAGAAGACGGGGTGTGTGTGTGAGACGCAGAAGATAACCGCACAAACCGTTCTCTAGGTGAAGGGAATCTGGCCCCGGCCCACGCCAGCACCGGACCCGAGGAGTCTGAAAACGAGGAGGATGGCTATGACGTCCCCAAGCCGCCTGTGCCGGCAGTGCTGGCCCGGCGGACTCTGTCCGACATCTCTAACGCCAGCTCTTCGTTCGGCTGGTTGTCTCTGGAAGGCGACCCCACCGCAAGTGAGTCTCCAGGCCGGCCTGGGTTTGTGCTGAATGGCTGTGTGGCTCCCGGTTTGTATTGCAACAGAGGTGACTGCCTGGTGACAGTGCTTTTGTCACCAGATGTTAAGTCTGTTTTAGTCTACGTGGGAGGAAAGGTGGTCCCGGGGTCTCCATTAGGAAGTTGAACTGAAGTCAGACTCTTTAGGATTCTGCCAGACTTAGAAACAAGGTTGTTCCTTAACCCGTGGCTGCTCCTGGCTGGTGCTAGGTAGGACGTCTGGTTCTTTGGGGTGCGTGTCATGACACCAGTAACGAAGCTTGATGGTTCAGAGCACGCATTCTTGACTTCCGGGCCCTGTCCCATTGGAACGAGGGCGCGCCGGCTCTGGAAGCACACTGGGTGGGCTCGGAGCCAGCTCACATTTGGGCCTTGACTCTCAGGGGCTGCCCTTGCACCTGTGGCTGCCTGGGAGGGCAGCAGCCAGAGTTGCTGTCACTTTGGAAATTGAAGACTGTGCTCAGGACAGCTGGCAAAAAAGATACATCCAGTTGCCCAAACAGGTGGTGATCCCCACCCGCCCAGCCTTGTTTAACGCTTCTCCACTGCAGCTTAGTCTTATTTCTGTTGTCCTCTTTGTGGAAGGAGAAGTTTAGTGTCTTTGGCCCTGCCGGAGAAGTTGTTTTAAATAATCTAGGCACTCTGTGTGTGAAAAGTGTATAAAGCGTGATGCGGATGCAGGTGTCTGTGCCCAGGACAGCAGTGTTCCTGTCAGCGGAGCAGGTGCGTGGTATATTTAGAAGGCTGCTCCCGCTGTGAGGAGGAGGAGAAGGCTTTCTGCTAAAACCCTGGAACCGGTAAAACCCGGCCCTTTAAGAGCACAAGTCCCTGCCCAGGTACAGTAGGTCGGTAATACCTTGATCTTAGCACACTGTTATTCCTGCCGTTAAGTGGGGATCTCCCCCCCTCCCCGCCCCCGCCAGATTTGCAAATATTTTCTTTCTGATTTCTTCTAGACTTCACTGAGGGTTCCCAAGTTCCCGAAAGGCCTCCCAAACCGTTCCCTCGGAGAATCAACTCTGAACGAAAAGCAGGTAGCTGTCAGCAAGGCGGTGCCGCCCCCGCCCCACCGCAGCTCTCCAGCGAGATCGAGAACCTCATGAGTCAGGGATACTCCTACCAGGACATTCAGAAAGCTTTGGTCATTGCCCACAACAACATCGAAATGGCCAAAAATATCCTCCGGGAATTTGTTTCTATTTCTTCTCCTGCCCACGTCGCCACCTAGCACACCCCCGCCCCGCTGCAGCGTCAGAGGACCAGTGAGCCGGCCGCTCTTACTGGAGTGGCACCTGTAAGGGCAGAGGTGCCTTTGGAGACTTCGCGGTGAGGTCTCGCCCTCTCTGTGGGGTTTCGCATCTGTGGTTCCAAGATTTCAAAGCAGTGGAATGAACATGGAGCAGCTAGTGTGTTTTATTATTTTATTTGTTTTGAGAGTGGATTCGAAGGTGTCCTTCAGTCCTCACCTTAGAGTGTGGATTCTTAGTAAATGGTAGCCTACCTGGGGAACAGTCCGGAAAGCAGTAGGAGAAGTATTGTGCTGTAAATCCTCACTGGGGACTTCAGACTTCCCTGGGTTAAGGATGTGGTTGTGTTTCTGTCTGTCTGTGGTTGCGTGTGTCCTGTGATTATAAGATTAACCTGCTGTGTGTGTTAATCCCAGGCAGGGAATTAGCACAAGAGGTTTAGGAAGGAATCGTTTAAAGACTTCCATCTACTGTGGTATTCTACCCAACCCCAGTGTGTATTACAACTTCAACACTCCCCGACGGCTTGGGTTACCACGTGCATAGCTCAAGTCTTGTATTTTTAGAACACCCTCCCTCTGTCCTTTGTCCTGCTTCCTCCTCCTCCTCGGTGTCTGTCATTGGCAGTGGGCTTGCTGTGACCAGACTTACTGAAGCCGGGTGGCTCATAGGCTGTTCCTTATTATGTGTGATGGTCGGTGTTGGTTTGTGTGGTAGATGGGTAGTGGGGGAAAAAGTACTGTTGCTGTATCCTTATAGTCATGTTTGATCTAGCAGCTAACACTGGTCACTCCAAAGCACTGTTTCCCTAGGAACATCGACTCTGTTAAAGTACGATGTTTTCATTGTCCTAATTCCATAATGACTGATTCGAGAAAGAGGCCTTCAGATACATTCCATGCCCTCCCCAGAAGATGGTCTGTGGGAGTCCGTTGCCTTGATGCCAGGTATGTGTTCTAACGTAGGCCGTGGGTTTTTCTGCTTCACGGGAAGGGAAGGGCATTTGTTTCCAGCAATGGCTTTCTGACCCGAATACCACAAAACTTTTAGCAAGCTTCACGCACAGGCTCTTTGCCTTGTTCTACATAAGATGCACAAAATAGTGAAGATGTCTCTGTTGGGTTTTTTTTTTCCCGGTGAGTTAATTCCAGCTTCTTATACGGGTGTCTCCCTTTGAACATGAGCCAGGTTATATTTTCGGAGGAGAATCTGCTCTTTGCCCTCGAAGGAAAGGGGCTGACACCCATGGTGGTGCAGCATTGCGCTGACAGCCCCAGTCCCGCATCGGGGCCTCCGACAGCTGGGTTTCTCTTGTGCCTGTGGCTTTGGGCATGTAGCACGTCCTTCCGTCTCCTCGTCACCTTAGTCCTGTGTACTCTCTCGTGACTGCGTTCTCCACGGTGATTAGCATTCAGTGTATAAATGACTTTACTGTGGTCAGAGACCGTATGTGAGAAGCCTGACGATTTGTGTAATTGCAGGTTACAAAGGAGATTCAGGGTCCAGCATGGGGCACCCGTTAGTCGGTTCCTGGAGGTGCTGCGAAATGACCCCTGGAGTTGGGTCAGTTCTCTGTCCGGTCTTTGCTGGCTTCCCCAGCAAAGCGGGTGTACCCCCTCGCTTGTCAGAAGCACGCCTGCTCTTTGATAAATCTGCCCTCCTCAAAATCTAAGTCACGCTTTTGTCTTTAGATCCAGAATCTCTTCAGATCGGTTTTCTTTCTCATCTTGTCATCTGTGGAACTAAAATTTTTTCTAACTCTTCTCTTGGCTCTCAGCTGTTCCTAGACCTGTTGGCTTTATCCTCTTGCCTCCGAACCATTTACATTCCCAGGGTAGAAGGTACAGGACTTCTTGTTGATTTGCTCTGGTTCCCCAATGTCTGCTCCACGTGGCGGAAAACAGCCCAGCCCACCGTCAGGTGCAGGAGGTCCTGATGGTCGTGGCTGGGGCAGGGAGAGTGGCAGTAACCTAGCGTCTCCTTCTAAAAGCCAGTAAGGATAGGGTTTCGTTTGTGGTAACGTTCAGCTTGTATTTTGTTTAAGTGCTGAAGACCCAGACGAAAAACTAGAAGAAATGGCAGCATTTTCCATGCCTGCCCACACTGGAAGTTTTCCTTGTCTGCAGACATTGCCCATAGTCCGAAGATGTGTCAAGAGAACAGAACACTGATTCTGCGTATCTTTTGCCTGTTCAGTGTATCCAGAATCTTTGGAGAGTATGTCCTTACATATGTAGGCTAAGGGCGAGTTCATCCTTTTGTTCCTAGTTGAGCGCCCCTGTGGCTCATGGGGTCAGGCCTCCAACTGGGGTGTCAGATCCCAGTGTTGGACACACGCTTCATTGATTGGCTTGGTCATCGGCCTGGCAGCTGGGTAGCTGTAGGCTTTCAAGCTTCTGAGACCATTCTGTGAGGTTTTCTCTCCTCAGGTCTGTGAGTACAGACCCGGGTCCAAGCCTCAGGTCGCCAAGGTAGTCTCAACGAAAGTTTTCACGTGGAGGCTTGTCTTGAGGGTATTTCCAAAACTTGAATTTCTTAAATTTTCCTCGGGCTAAGGCACAAATACCACCTTCTTCGTCCTCCATTCGTATGGCAGTTTTTAGTTCTTGGGCTCTGCTCTGAATTTAGAATTGCTCTTTCAGAAGTAGGCTTTGCGTTTTGCCATTTTGGGTAAACCCATCTCCCTTCTCCCTCCGAATTACACGTGGTTCCTTCTGTGTTAACTTGCCAGGTGGATAAGGTAAAAGTCACTTTGATGTTTTTCTTTTTTCTCAGATGCATTAGGCTATTCTGTTCAGTCCAGTCTCCTTTCCCTCTTTCTGGCTTGCCCTGCACGGCCTGCCTCGCCAGCTGCCCTCTGTGCTCCTTCCGCTAAAGTAAAAGATTCCCAGAGCAGAAAAACCTGTGGGCTCTGTGATATACCTCCCTTTAAGAAAATAAGAGATTGGGCACTTTCCGGTCTCCACGTGCATCTGTTCATTTTTATGTAAGTAACGATCTGCACCTTGGACGGCCATTCTCTTCCACTAGCCCTCCTCCCCCCACTCAACACACTCCGCCATTCTTCTGTGCTCTTCCCATACAGACGACACCAGGGCCCAGGATGGGGGGTAGCGCTCGTAGTGTCATTCAGCTGCCTTGGGTTAAAATTTTTGGATGGGGGTCGCTGTTCTTCAATCTTCAAGTATTTATCTCCTCTATAGAAAACTAAAATATAACTTAGGGTCCAAACAGCAGACCTACAAATGAGTTTTTGTAAATTTGCTAGCAGAGTAGGGACTGTACATTCCCTTCAAGGCACCATCATCAGACTTGACACCTGTGTGTGTGGGTGGTTGGCGATGGTGTTGATGCAGAATATTCTCCTACCTCACCTCATGACAGTCAGGGTTCTAGACCTCCTTCCCAAGCTAAGGAAGTCCCCCCTCCTGCCGTTGGCCTTTCTGACTCTGGTGACCGCTGCCCAGGGAACAGTGGTATTCTAACCATCGGCCTGGCCTGGTGGTTACCAGTTAGGTTGTTCGTTCAGCAAATGTGTATGAGCGATTACCATGTGCCAGAAGCGCCAGCTTCTCCGTGTCCCTCCCTGTCCAGGACTTGCATTTGGCCCTAAAATAGCTCCTCCCCAAAAGATGGTGCAGTTTTTATTCACAGCTCTTTTATGTAGATCTATATTTCCTTAAAGAGCTGTCCTGGGTAAAATCGATTCAAGGCTCCTCCGTTAACCCATGTCGTCTTCCTAGAGCTTCGATACTTTCTGGGAGATTCCTCAACGTGTCTCATGGGTACCCACCGTCTTTTGTGTACTTCAGTGGAATCTGTTTGGTGGGTTGAGGGGTGTGTTGGCTCAGCTGCACAGTTAGGGCAGTTACGTGTTTAAGTAAAGCATCTGCCCGTAGTTCCTCTCCAGTCTAGTGCCTTCCTTGATCTTCCTCCTGAGCTGCTGGAGTTCCTAATCCCCCTTGTTGTGAAGTTTCCTTGTCGCCCTTCGGGGACCTGTTACCACCTCCCATTCTCTTTGGAACTTATTTTCCAGTCTTCCAACACCCTTTGCAGCCGATTCTATGTCTTAGAAAGGCTGCAGGTGTGGGAGAGGGGCGGATACCTGTTGTTCGGTCCTGGTCTTCAGCTGATCCTTTGGTCTCCCAAGAGCCAGTCGGCAAAATAGATGGAACTCAGTTCTCAGAAATGCCAGCCTTTCCTGGGCTAAGGAGCCTAGGACCCTAGAACTTAGCATCAGAATACATACGTCACCACTCTCCTGCTAGACTTTCAGGCTTTAGAATTCAATCTGAAGTATTCTAAGTCCACCTGCAGTGTTACTGGCACTACTTTGACCTCAGCCTGTGTTCGTTGTCTTTCTTTAGAAGCGCGTAAAGCTACGCAGTGCATGGAGGAGGGTTCATAGTGAAAGGAAGCCACAGTTTTGTATCTTTGTCCTGTTTAGGAATCCTTCGGATGTCAGAAACAGGTATTCAGGCTAAAGAAAGGAGGGAATCCTAAGGATACAGGGTATTTTATAGACCCCAGTGTGAGAAGTACAGTTGATTCTTGTATGGGGCTGGGCTGGGACTGGCAGACTTTGCACTCGGTCCTTTCTCCTGCTTGTCAGGCACAGCCCTGGAATAGACGACCCAGTCCCCAAGTCTACACGACGTCCCAGCTCTAGGGATCACCGTACACAGCTTCCCAGTGCCTCTTGATTCATTCAGATTCTCGAGAAAGAACACGATCAGCCCAGCACATTGCCCGGGTGTCTACGCCTGACCAGTTAGCCTTGGCGTGTGTGGCGGCAGCGGTGTGCCCCTTCGGGTGGGAGATGGGGGGAGAAGAGGCTATAGGCAGGATAGATACCCTAAAGGTATTTTAGTAGTAAAACTGCTGGCATACTGCCTTTTTTTAGAGTAGAAAGGTAGGCATGGGACTGTGTCTGGGATGTTGAGAAAATTCTTGGGTTTTGCTTAATTTGGGTTATCGTTGTCTTTGTTTCTTTATTTCCTGTTTTCAATCCCTTTATCAGTCTTGGCATCCAAGATTTCTTACCTCCCTCCTCAGGACCCGTTTCTCCTGTTCCGGAGCTAGTCTGTTCTTAGGTGACGTTTCTTTGCCTTCATTCAATCTCAGGTTTTTAGCCTTCTTTCATATTATTTGGAGAGCAGATCACACATCCCACTGTAGCCACCCATGGACTTTTGGGCTCTCTTCAAGTTTTAGCACCGAAAATACATCCATTCTATGGGCCTGTGGCCGTGGCTCCCCTCCTCCTCGAGGAGAGCCCTGCGGTAATATTCTTGGGCAAGCCTTCCGGGGTACCTCAGAAACTACTTCCCCATAGCCAGCAGGAATATATAATAACCGGGACAGTAGCCAGGATATCAATTAGATGTAGATTCCAGTTTAGAAGAGTTTTGAGAGCTCTTTAGACCGGGAACCCTGGTCTCCCCTGTCCACTTGATTTCTTTGTAGTCCTGTATCAGAGCCTTTTTTAATTTTAATTTTATTTTTCAAAAAACTGCTTCTGCTTGCCTACTAAGTCTTTTGATCTTGCTTACCTCATCCTAGAGCCTGTCCCGTGTTCTTAAGGCACGTTCATAATTACTTGTAACTTTTTTAAGCTGTTGGAGTCGTTAGGAATACACAGAAGTAACCTAGTAATCCAAAGATACACATTGAGGCACGTGATGAAGGGTGGGTCGTCAGCCCTTGCAGTTGGTATCCTGGACTGGGCGCCAGAATCAAGGAGCAGAGGGACAGCAGGGCCGGGTGCCTCCGTGTCCTAGGAAATCTGGCGTGGTTCCACAGGGGAGCGCAGTGTTTTTTGGGTCTGAGCAGCGGCACCCGCGTAAGAGGCGGGGGGACCGGGACGGGAGGAGCAAGCTCTGGCCGGAGGCTCCCTCACATTCAGATGGGAACGGGAAAAGAACGGAAGGGCCAGCTGTTGGCTAAGAGCAACAGCTGTCTGGAGCTCTCCCTGCCGCTTCCCTTGTGTAACGCTCGAGAAAAACGCGGTGGGCCGCTCCCTCTGTTTGCCCAGAGCAAAGGCTGAAAGCCAGCCTCCGCTCTCCTACCGCTCAGGCGGCCGAACAGATCAGCGGAGTTCTGGTTGCCCGGCTCCACGTTCTTGACCCGCTCCTGAAATGAACGTGAGGGGCACCCCTCCACTGCCTCTCCCAAGTCCTCTTTGCGCGCCCGAGCCGGACCGGAGGGCCAGGGAAGGGGGAAGGCTCGGGCACACGCCCCGGGCAGCTCCTCGGGCCTCACTCCGCCTCCCGCCCAGCCCCGACGAGGGGGGCGCCGTGTGCCCACGCCCAGTGCGCCAACCTGCTCGCGTGTCGCGTGCCCCGTGTGTCCGTTCCCTCCTCCCTCCCTACCTCGGACCCTGCTCGGGGCGAGGTAGCCATGCTCATGGCTGTCTTGAAACCGCAGAGGCAGAGAACCACGTAGGAGTCTGTAGACTGTGTGTTTTCTCTTCCTCGGTTTCTTCCTTCTGCTGTCTGGGTAAGCCTGCAGGCACGTTGCCCGTGAGAGTGGATGCCTCCTGACCTACCGGTCTCCGTGTCTCGGCCTTGACCTCCTGCTGAAACATGTGGTAGGGGCATGGCAGCTACGAGGTACCTCCTCCTACATTTGCTTTCTGGCTGTGGTGACTTGGGATTTTTAACCTTATATATCTTTTTCCTTTATTCAAAACAAAACAATTTTTAGCACACTGAAAAAAAAAAAAAAGCCAAACATTTTTGTGCCTTTCTAAGGCAGCACTGTAACTCAGGCTGCATTTTAGGACTTAATATGGAAATACCAGAGTCTTAGCTCCTCTACCTTGAGTGTCCATCCTTACAGACTGGGGGGAGGAGGAAACGCTCTGTGTGGCTGGAGAGATGTCAGATAGGTGAGGCACGTCTGGGGTCCCCTCTCCCTGCCGTGATGCTCTTTTGGAGTACGTGTTCCCCTGGGGATCATTCGGTTGGCTCTAGTCAGGATCGCAGCCGCCAGGTTGAAGGCTCTGTCTCCAGCAAGGAGAGAGGGAGACTGTTCTGGGATTTCCAGGTACACCCTGGACCATTTCAAGTGTGCCAGCCTCTGGGCCTGCTAGTGACTCGACTGCATGGAAAAGCGTAGGACGGACCCTCCTGAGAACAGACGTGGTGTGTGTCTTTTCTCTTTGCTGGATCCTGAGCTGGCCTAGACCTCCTGCCTCTCCCTCGAGACGTGGCTTTCCTTTCATTTGCAGACTTCAGTCTTAAAGCATTAAGCAGCCAGTGCCCTCTGCGGGTCCAGTTTTCCCCTGGGGAAGGCAGCAAGGACCACGTGCCCGGCCCTCAGCATGGTGGTCACGGTCAGTTTCAGCTAAGAAAAAAGGAAAAATAGTTTTCTGAGATTTTACTTCTCCCTTTCCCCTTTCAGTTCTTCCCTGCCTTTAATCAAGAATTGGGAGAGAAACCATTCTTTTGAACGTCCTCCCTCTTTAGGATTTTGACATTCTTGGCCTGGGTGGGGCTGAGGAGAACTTGATGCTTCCTCCGGAATAGAGTCCCAATTTGTATATCAGTGTTAAAAATGAAACAAAACGAAAACTTAGAGGAGATTTTTGTGGACTATTTTAAAAATGTGTCATTAATATAAAAAAAAATTTCTATTAGCAGTATTTAATCCTTCTCACCTGTAAAGAATAAGACAGAAGGTAAATATTCTTACAGAGAAGAGCAGAGCTTTAAGATTGGTTTTCATTTGACGTCCCTTTTGTTTTGCCAATGTATTAATGTTTAGAGGTCTGTTATACTAATGTTATTTATTAATTTTTTTTCATTTCCATACACAGTTAACTAAAGAGCTTTTTCAAGCACCCGTGTCTGTAAAAAAAAAAAAAAAAAAATATTTTTAAATAAAGTTTCTTTTGTTGTAGCAGCCTGGAGTTCTTGCCCTTCCGTGGGGGTGGGAGAGTGAAAGACCAGGCCCGCACAGTCATCGTGGTGAGTCTGCTGCTACCTCAAGGCAAGTCCGAGCCGCTGGAAAGCCTAGAAAAAAGTTGATAGCTCCTCCTTGCCAACAGCCTGCCGGGCCCTGAGAGCTGCCTTAGAGCGAGGCGGCCTTGCTGCTGAGAGGCAGGGGGATTATCCTCTGTGGTGGAGCAGGAGCTGTTTGCTCAGAAGCAGAGGGAACCTCTGGTCCCTGCTCCTAAATGTGAAGGGTTTTGTGTTCTGTTCGGTACGATTCCAGTTGTGGAGACCCCAGGCTGCGGTGGTGCCCATGATGAATAAAAAACGGGGTGAGATTTCTGGGACAGTTAAGCTTTATTTTTCTTACATATACATATATATATATATATATACATACATAGAGGAAATTTGCAAATTTACACACAACCTAACGAAACCACATATACATACAGGTGCGCACACACAGATACACGTTCACACCCCAAAGCTCCAGCCAGGCCAGCTCTCATCCCTAAGTACCATTCTCCCATTAGGGAAGGCCCTTCTCCCAGGGTTTAAGGCCATTAGCTCACTTTATAGAAGTTTGGTGCTTGTAGAGTTACAGTCTTAATCGTCATAAAGGACAGTCTGGACCTCATGGCTGTCCCCTAACCCCACCTTTCAGTCTTACGTGACCCCCCCCGACAGGACAATGGGAGCCAAATTAACGCAGGGGGTTTGGGCACAATGGCCTAACTCTGGAAAACTGCCCAGCTTCCTCCCTGCAGGGACAACAAGATCTAAGGAACAACACCAGTCCTGGCTTCTTCCCAGAGAGGTGGGTCACAAAAGGGCCTCCCGCGGCAGGCAGGCAGCTGCTTTGTAATGAATGCTGGGGTACATACTCTCCAGAACCGGTGTGAGCAACATACTTCAGCAGAGAGGGGCCTGGGCTCAGTGTGTCCTCACCTCAGTGACACAACCGAATGAGGACGCCAGCCTTTGGGGCAGAAACCAGCTCCAGATAAACAGACTACCTAACTTGGCTGCTGGTAGAAAACAGGTATATACATCCACAATATGTCTACAGAGAAAACGCGGTCTGCAAGAAGCTCCTTCCCACTCCCGGGATACTGAGGCCCCCTCCCTGGGATGAGCCTCACCCAACCGAGACCGCGGTGGGTCGGTCCTTGAAGAGGACCTTCTCCCGACGGCCCTTCCCTCAGAAATGGGGTCTGCAGGCCAGCTGGAGTAGGGACCTTCTCCTGCCCCGCTTTAGAGGCTTTGGCGATCATCCTGAGTGTTGGGAGAGGGTAAGCAGGGAGCAGGAAGTGTTCCAGGCGGGAAGGGCACTCAGTGTGATGAGCAGGCTAGTGCCTCAGATCGATGTATTTCTCTCCCTAGAAGTAGGTGAAGAGGAGAGAGGTTAAGGGGAGCGCGGGGGGACCGCGTTGGCGTCTGGGGTGGGAGCGCTGAAGGGATGAGGGACCGAAGCCAAAGCTGATGGACGAGGCGTGGAGGGAAGCGGTGGGAGGGGGCGGGGCAGGAGGGCCTAGGCTCCGAACTGGACTGGCCACACCGAGCTCGGTGACCTGAGCCACGGCACTGTTCGGGGAAAGGTGGCGGTGACAGGGCAGAGTGTGTGCTGTCAGTCCCGGGAGCTACCCCTTGTCCACGGTCCCCCGGCCACTCTCCTCGCCCTACCAACCTGGGACTAGTGTTAGGAAGGCAAGACGGGCCTGCTCCCAGTCTCCAGTAGAGGAGGAGGAAAGGGAGAGAGAGTGTTCAGGGGACGAGAGCCATTAGCCCCCGCGGCTCCCAATCCCTGGAGAGGCGTCAGGCACTGGCCGCAGGAACTGCCTCCTACCTGGTCTCCTGGAGCCCTCTTGTCACCGGTGCTGCCCTGTAGGAGGCCCATCTCTTCTGGGAGCTTATCTGACTTAACTTCAACTACAAATTCGCTCTTACGAGACGGGGGCAGCGTGCTGGGAGGAGGGAGGGAGGCAAGAAGTTGGCAACTCAGGGGCAAGGGAAGGGAAGGTCGCTGGGAAAGACGCTGGACTGGGTGATGGGGCTCTTAGGCAGGTGCTGTGGGGCCAGCTCAGGGAAGGGAAACACGCAGTGAATGGAAGGGAGAAGGCGTGGGTGAATGCAGCGGGCAGGAGAGCAGGGAGCACTCACACAGCGTCCCCCTCCTGCTCCTAAGGGGTGAGCGGGCACTCGAGCAGGCAGGGAATGTGCCCGCGGAGGCAACAAGCTGGGTAGCACGACGGGGGGCGGGGGGACCGAGGGCGCGGGGTGCCACGCTTACATCTCCTGTTTGCCCGACCGCCCGCACGGTAGCTTGCCCTTCTTGTAGAAGAAATAGAGAACGGCACCCAGCACGGCCAGGACCAGGACGCACACGGTCACGGCCACGATGGCCACGCCCTTGCTTTCGGGCTCCGGCAGCTTCTTCTCTGTCCCACAGAGATGTTCCTAGTCACTCCCGGCCCCAGGTGGCCACGCTTCCACCACTGCCCCACCCAGCCCGGGGCTCCCCGGGCAGGGACAGGGCAGGATAAGGGTGCCCTGGCACAGCCTCGCGGCCCCCCGTTCTGGAGCCCAGACTGCCTGCTCACCTGTGGAGGTGCTGTTGGCTCTGGTGTAAGGACCGACAGTGGAGGTGCTGGGGCCAGTGGTTCTGTTTGAGTCTGTGGTTAAACGGATCGAAAGGCGGGTTAAGAAAAGCACAAGCTCGTGCCCGCGCCCGCCACACCCCGCCACACTGAGGACGGACGAGGCCCGTACCCAGCTCCAGGAAAATGGTGGTGGTGTTTCTGCCCAGGAAGTTGGAGGCCACGCACTCTGCACCTGTCTCCAACAGCTCTGGGGTCACGAGGACATTCAGGACACTCAGGACGCTCTGCGGATCTTGGTCTTGTTCATGGGCCTGTAAGGAAGGAGGCGGAGCTCAGGGGCCCGGCCCGGTCCCCGCAGCAGAGCCTGGGGCAGGGGTGCTTGAGCAGGGGAAAAGGAGGTGGGCTCACCGTGCCGTCCACGCTCCAGGAGATGGAGGGCCGGGGATGTCCCGACGCTTCACAGGACAGATTCAACACTGTGTTCTCTTTCACCCACATCTTCCTTTCCTTTGATGTCATCCACGGGGACCCTTAGAGAGGGAGGGGGACAGGTGTGGCGGCCAACTCCGCTGGCCTGCCTCCCCCTCCCCGCCAGAGCATCCCGGGGCGGCCGGTGGCCTTTCGTCCTCGAAGAGCTCGAAACCACCCAGCCGGGGGTAGCTTCCCGGGCCGCCCGGTCTCTGCCCAGAGGGCCTCACCAAAAATGGCCACGCGGACCAGCTGAGTGCGGTTCAGGCCCGGGACGCCGGGCACGGAAGCCACGCAGCGGTAGCCTCCCCCCGCGTCTCGCTGCAGGTTGTGTAAGCGGAGCACAGGCCCCTTCTCCAGCACCTGGCCTGTCTGGGGGGAGAGAGGGGTCGGTGGATCACTCACAGCCACACGGCCCCCCACGCGCCGCAGCCCCAGGCCCGCCTGAGTACCTTTTCTCTCAGCCACTGGAACTCCAGGGCTCGGTTACTCTCTGCCTCACAGGTCAGGGCGAGGCTGCCGCCCTCCCGGCTCTCCGGGGCCGCAGGGCTCACCCGGACATCAGACACATCTGGGGACACGGCAAGGGCGTCAGCCTGGGCAAAATTCCCGCTTGCCCCCCGCCTGCCCCCCCCACCCCCGCCGTCCGGGGCCCCGGGGCCCTCACAGTTCACCAGCAGCTCCTGTTGCTCGCTCGGCAGCGATGCCATGGTTTCCAGGTCCAGGCCCTGACACTGATAGAGCCCACTGTGCTCCTTCCGGGCGGACTCCAACACCAGGACCCCGTTGTCCTCGGTCGCCTTCTCCTCCATCTCCTGGGTGCTGGGGTTCTGGGGGAGAGCGAGGGGGTGAGCAGCGTGCGCCTCCAGCCGCTCTCGCAGCCCGCGTGCACCCAGCGCGGGCGCCCTCCGCACCTGCTTGCTGATGGTGAAGTGGGGGGGGGGGGTTGCCGTCAGCCAGACACCTGATTTCCACGCGGTCCCCTTCCTTCAGCACGCCCACGGGCTCCACTTCCAGCCACACTTTCTCCGCCGGGTCTAGCACAGGGGGGCACGGGGGCGGCGGCCGTCAGCCCGCGAGCCGTCCCCGCGCCGGGGAGCGGCCTGACTTTTCCACCCGCCCCAGCCCAGGGCTGTGACGGGGACTCACAGAAAACCGGGACGACGACTTCCCTGGACTCCTTCATGTGGTTCCCGCTGGGCAGCCGGTAGTTGAGCTCGCAGTAAAACTGGGCGTCTTTGTCTTCCTTAACCAGCTGGGCCTTCAGAACGCTCTGCAGGGTGTACAGGCCGCTCGACTCGACTATCTGGGACGACTGAATGTGGACCCCTGGGCAGGGAGGAAGGGGAGAGAGGCTGGGCCTCGGCCCCGCCTCCGCCCCCACCCCCTGGTCGCAGGGGCTACGGGAGGGGGCTCCCGGAGGGACCCCCGCCTCCGCAGAAGGCCAGGCACCACGGAGCCGCGACTCTTCACCTCCGAAGCTTTACTGCTCTTATCCACCTGCTCTAGGGGCGCGCGGTGTGCGCGCGCACACCAGGGCGCGCGCCAGGAATGCCGCAGTGACTGACCCATGCCCCTCAGCAAACGCTCCAGACGCCCACCCACGGGGGTACCACGGGGGTAGTGAACGGCCAGCCTGACTACACCATACCCACTGGGTATGTCACTCAACTGACAGCAGAGATTACTTTCCGGGAGGGGATGTGGGGCGAGAAGGGAATTTTCCTTCTAGATCTCCTGGGTCGTTTACATCCTCACGAGAACGTTTGCAGGCCTCGCTTGTGTGCTTCAAAAAACCAAGGTCCGACGAAAGGCAAGGTGGTGGCACCATAAGCAGGGCCCTCAAGGGCTGACGGGGCTGCACTCACGTTTCTTCTCCTCCTTCAGGGGCCGCCCATTCTTGTACCAGATGACTTGAGGAACGGGGTACCCATTTCTCCCCACGCAGGTAGCAACCTGAGGGGGACAGGCCGTGAGTCTCGCTGCCGCTCGGGCCCCACCAGGCCCCGCCAGGCCACCCTGGCGTGGCTCACCTCCTCGGGCTCCTCGCTGTTGACTGAAATGCCCAAGGGATTGATCTGGATGGTCGGCTCCTCCGGGGCTTCTACAAGGGAAGGAGAGGAGGGGCGTGGGACCACACGGCTTCCCGCGACCCACACCGCTTCCCGCGACCCACACCGCCCGCGAGGCACGGACGGGGCACTGACTGTAGACGCGGAGCTGGATTCGGTGCTCCTGGGACTGAGGGCGCTTGCCCTGGCACAGGAAGATGCGCTCGTCGTGGGGGGTGACGTGCGCCAGGGCCAGAGTAGTCCCTCTGTCCAGGAGGCTGAGCCGGTGCTGGTACTCCCCGGGTTCGCTCTGGCCCTGGCCCTTGCGCACGCGGAAGATGAGAGTCGGCTTCTCCTTGTGGACCTGAGGAGGGGTGACGGAGGGGAGGGGAGGGTCCTGGGGCTGCGGGAGGGGGACAGCCTCCCACCCTGCCACCCTGCCACCCTCTCCACGCACTCACAGAAAACCAGTCCACGTGGCTGAAGTTGCCCGGGGAGTGGGAGGGGCCGCACTTCAGGAGGGCTGTGCCGCCAACTTCCACCTCCAGGGGCTCGGGGGTGGGGGGCTCTGCCTCTCCAGGCACACCTGGGGTGCGGGAGGGGACACCCCAGCGGTGGTGTCAGCTCCAGCTGCTCCCCGTGGCCTCCCCTCCCAGCCGGCTCCCTGCAGCTCTTCTTCCGGGAGAGGGCCCTGCCCTCCTGAGCCTCAACCCCTCTCTACCGGCTGCCCCAGGCCGCCCTCTCCCCCAGTTCAGGGGAGTCGGGGGGGACCGTCTCTGGTCATCGCAGGAGGAGACCCTGAGCACCAGGCACCTTCCAGACGAGGCTGGCAGAGGGGCAACCCAGGCGGTGGGCCAAGAGGAAGGCCCCTTTCCTTCCAGGCCCCCTCCACTCCCAGTGAGCTCAGAGTGTGGGAATGCAAGGCATGTGCCAGGCTGGGGCACACAGGCCCCTTTGTGTCCCCACACCGCGGGGAAGACCTCACTACTCTGCCCCCCAAAAAAGCCCTCCCCAAATTTCCCACAAGACGCAGCGAGCCAACCCCGGCCAGAAGCTCCCATCTCAGGCTCCCAAAGCGGTACCTCTGTGGACATCCCACACGCTCAGGGGACCCCCCAGCCTGGGAGTCTCGTGAGCACGAAGGGGTCAGAACGTCCCCCAGGGGTCAGGGTGAGGGCCAGGCAGTGAGCAAGAGTGACGTCAGTGGTGCCAGCGTGCTGCCTGCCCTGTGAGGAGGTGATGTCACTCAATACCATCTGGCTGGCCTCAGGGATGCCTGGGTTGTTGCCCCGGGGCTGGCGCCCAGACAAGGAGGGCAGATGGAGCGGTCTTCAGCCCACAGCAGAGGCCTCGCTCGCGTCCCTGACTCCGTTTCCCCGGAGCGAGAGGAGCGGGGCAGGGCGGGGCTAGATTGGCTGCAGCTGTGGAGCCCAATTTAGCCCTTTCCCCAGAAACACAGTCAGCCTGGGAGGCAGCAGCCTGGGGTACCCCAGGGACACTGTAGGCACCGGGCATGAGGCCAGCGAGCTGGGTATTGCCTAGCCCTCCCCTTCCCCAGCCGGACAGCGGCTGGGACCCGGGAAAGGGAGCCAAGAGAAACACGCGACACCGCTGCAGGCCATACAAGGGCAGCGTGGACCCGGGAGCGCCCGGCTCCCAGGCAGTTCCAGAGAAAAACTCCGAGGTGCAGGGGCGCTCTTCCCACCTGAACGTGGTTCCCACTCCGGGAGGCGTAACAATTCTGGGCGCTTCCACCCTGGGCACCCTCGAGCCCTCGCTTCTGCCACCTGGGATCCCCTCACCGGGACAGGCGCGAGGCGACCCACGCCGCCCCCCAGCCCCTGCCAACGCCCTTGCTCGGGCGGGAGCCGCCGTCCCTCCCCCGCTCGCTCACCTCCAGCCTGGCTCGGAGCCCAGGCCGGAGAGGAGGCGTCGGCGCGCCCCCTCCCGCTAAGCAAGCCGCCTTTTCCAGCAACAGGCGGGCGCAGAATCGGGGATTTGGGGATGCGCTCCAGCGGCGCCTCCCGCCGCCGCTCCAGCCGCGGGCCCCCAGAGTGGGCACCTGAGGCAAAAAGCTCTCCCCCAGCTCCCCCGAGAGGCTCGGCTCCTCCCCCTCCGGCTCCGGGCAGCAGCCTCCTCCCCGGGATACTCTGGGATCGAGGCTGCAAACTGGCCGCGGAGAAGAGTTGCACGCGCGCAAGGCGCCGGGAAGGAGGAGCGCACGCCGGGGCGCAAAGCCCCGACCGGCGCCGCGCCGCCGGCTCCGCTCCCCGGGCGCGCTCCGCCAAAGACCCCTGGCCCGGGCCGCTCGGGGGCGCGGGCCCCCTGCGAAGCCACTCACCCGCGGCGCGGCGACAGCAGCAGCAGGCGGCGAGCAGGAGGGCGCAGACGAGCCCGGACGGCCCCATGCTTCCCGGCCGGAGGGCGAGCGCCTAGTGAGCCAGCCGGCGGCGGCCGGGGGCTGACGTCAGGGGGGCGGGGGAGGGGGCCCGGCCCGCCCCGCCCCGCGCAGCCCCCCGCCCCCGCCGCCGCTCCACGGGGGCGGGCCCGGAGCTGCGCGGAGCCGCGCGCCCGGCTAGGCCGGGCCCGGCGCCCAGCCCCCCTTGCCGGCTCGGGTCGGGCGAGGGGGCAGTGACAGGTGTCTCGAGGCCGCGCTGACTGGCCGAGGCGGCGGCTACGGGAGGTCGGCCCGGACGCCCCGAGTCACGCCGGCTCAGAACCGGCGGCGCTCGGCCCCGCTCGGCCCCTACCGGGACGGCCGGGCGGAGGAGCAGCAGACCAGGTCCTCCGGCGCCCCGCTGGGGGCCTCCGGTGCAGGCGCCTCTGCCCGCCTCCTCCTCCACCCCGCCGGACCCCTGCCACCGAGAAACCGGCCGGCCGCGGCGGCTTCCCAGAAATATTGCACCACTGCGGCTGCCGCCGGCCTGACACTACCCCCAAGGCCTCGCCCACCCCCAAGCCTCGCAGTGCTGGTCGCTTTGAGGGAAGAGCCCCGGGCCGGGGCCCGCAGACCCGGAGGTACCCGCACTGAGGAGTGGAGACGGTGCCCCGTGGGCTCCCCCTTCGAACCCAAGCCCCCGCAAGTCTGAAGAGCGGAAGAGGGAGGGGGGCTGAATTCACAGGCCCAAGGCTTTCACACGGAACCGAGTCCGGGCCTTGAAGATTCTGCTTTTGCCCTCTTCACTCAATGAGCCCAGCTGGGGCTCAGTTTCCCCTCTCCTGAATAAAGAAAAGAGGGAGAAGGAAGGGTTCATGGGTGCGACGTCTCCAGTTGACTTCTGAAAACCTGTTGCTGTCCTGATGGTTGAAAGGACCCCCTGAAGCGGGGCTTTCCCCGCCCCCCCCCCCACCGCCCTTCACCACCACCAACAGCACAACCCCAGGCCCCCTGTGGACTGGCTCCGCAGCTGGGGGTGGAAGCGTGGAGGGGGAATCCGGTCTGATCGCAGGCAGCCCTCCACACAGCAAGCTCCCCCTCTTCCCACACCCAGGTCTTCTGGCCCCTTGAACTCGGGCTCTGGGGAGTGGGATGGGCTCCTGCCTCTTAGAGACCCCAGCATCACATCTGCTGGGACTCCAGGGAGAGGGTCAAATAGAGGTCTGGATTTGGGGTGGAGGCCGGTCGCCTGGCAGAGCAGCCTCTCAGCGGGCTGGGGGAGGAGCAGCGTGAGGCAGCAAACGCTAGAGATGGGCAGGTGACTTGAGAGAATGCTCCGGGCTGGTATTTTGATGACGCAGAGATGACTGGCAAACCACATGAGCCTCGGTTTTTTGGAACCTTGCTGACCCCTCCTCTCCCTTCATCAGTCTCCAGCCAGAAGCAATGCCAAGCCGGCCAGGGCAGGGGCGTGGGGCCTGGAGCCTAGGGGGAGAGGCCAAGCGGAGGACCGGAGGACCGTGGCTCCACATCCCCCAGGAGTGAATGTATGGACTGGCCCCGGGGCCCGGAGTGGAATGGATGAGTTTGTTCGGCTACGGGGGAAGGAGCAGGAATGGCTGAAGGATGCTGTTTGCCTTCCCCACCCCACAAGCCAGAGCTGGGCAGGGAGCTCCGCTTCCCCGCCCCCACTCCCTTCCCTTCACTTAACACCATTAACTAATCATTCTCCTCTCCGCCTGCAAACAAAGCCAGCTAGCCACCAAGGACAGTCAGTTCGGAATTCTTCTTCCGCCCTGAGCAGAGTGCGGCCAGGTGGGGGTAGAGGAGCTGCCTCAGCGTCGAAGGGGAAATGAGGTTAGAGCCCAGGGTGACATCCTTTCCCAGTGTGCCTCCACCAAACATGCACAAAGACTGTCCTTTAAGGAAGCCGGCAGCCTGGGGGCGACCTGGGCTGCCAGGGAGTGGGTGGTAGAGGTCAGGGGGCAGGCAGCTTTGGGATGGGCTCATGATGGGGGCACTTTGAGATTCCAAACCAAAGAGAGATCAGGACCTTGGAGAGGATGCAAAGGGGCACGGAAACAAGAAGAAAGGGCAGTGAAGGCAGGAGAACAGGGTAGAGAGAACAGAAGGTGGAGAGTATCAGCCCTCCGGCTCCTCGAAGATGCCAGAAAGTGGAGCTGCAGTAATGGCAGGGAGGAGAGAAGGCAGCAGAGGAAGAACTTTCAGCAAGAGAGGACTGTGACCCAGCTGGAGAGGGATCAAGGAGGCGGTGGCCACGGGCAGAGACACCTGGGCTGCGTTGGAAGCAGCTTTACTCGAATGTAGGCCAAGACAAAAAGCAGCCCGGGACCAGAGTCCTAATTCTTTGTGTATTTCTCTCCAGAAGGAAGGGGTAGGAAGGCTGCTTTCCTCCACCCCCATGATAGGCCCAGGCTACTCGGAGATGAGGGGTCCCACCGTGTAGAATGTCCTCTTTGTGTCTCCCTGGCATGGGTCTGACCACAGGCAGAGAAACTGAGGCTGGGTGGGGTGGTGGCCATGGTCTGGTCTCCAGGGTGGGTGGGGCTTTCGTTTCAGTGTAAGTTAAAGTGGAGAAGAGTGAGGCCCCGGCCGCAGTGTAGCGGATGGGGAGGTAAAAAGACAAGGATGGGCCTGGCCCAGGGGGCCACCGGGGCAAGATTCTAACCCAGGAGTCCTCTCTCAGCACAGTGGGCACGATGGCCCTTCCACCCAACCCTCTAGTTGAGGGGCTTGACTGGGAGGAAGATAGGAGAAGGGGGGGCTGGGCAGAGGAAGGAAGCTGATAAAGACAAGTTTGCAGCTGCAATGAGGAAGGAACTGGGGGTGGGGGGGGCAGCCCAGCAATCTTGGCAATTATGGAGGCTGGGGAACCCCCTGGCCTGGCCAGAGAATAGGGTCCAGTTTGAGTGTTTGGAGGGGAAGGGAGGGGAATTTTTCCAGAATGGGGGTCTGAGTTGGGAGGAGACCGCATTGAGGGAGTGGAAAATAGGGTGGGAAGAGGGTGGGGGGCGGTTGTTGCCGAAGACATCATCAGGCCAGGAAACCGGATACTGGGGGGCTGGGTTGGAAGATGTGGGGGAAGAGATTGAATGGGGGGAAGCAGCCCCTATCCTGGCCGGACGCAGTCTCACATGTCCTTTGCACCTGACCCAGGGCAGGAGGAAGGAGGTGCAGCTTGGATTGAGGTGTGCCCCCAGAAAGGCAGGGGAAGAGGAGGGTGACTTGGGCGTGGGGGATGGGAGGGGCTATTTTTAAACTTGGAAAACCTTGAGTGAGTTCATCTCCACCCTGAGTGCTGGAGGCGGCAAAGGCCCCATTGTACAGGGGTCTAGAGAAGGGGAGCGGGGAGGGGGTGAGTGGCACAATGGCAAGAATTATGTTGGAGCCGGCGGGGCAAGCGGAGGGCGGGGGAGGGGACTCCTCGTCACAGCTGGCCTACTGAACTACGGGTCGGCCTAGGCTGGGGCTTGGAACGGGGGGGGAGGGTTCCACTCTCACAAAGCCCCCTGTGGGGGAGCTGGGGTCTCTGGCATCCGGTGGTGGTCCATCCTGGGGAGGGGGCTGCGGGTGGGATTCCCACAGCCTGGCTTTCCCAGGGACTGCACGGCCTGTTCCCAGGCTCCCAGCATTCCAGAGACTCCCCTGGGAGCCGCTGGCCTCTCTTCTCGGCCCCCTGTCTGCTGGGAGTGGGGGGAGAGAAGGAGAAAGAGGATGTGGATGCATAGGGACGCTTCCTGGGGACTAGGGACCCTTCCACCAGAATGGAGGGGGGCTGCCCTCCCATCCCAACCCCGCTAAGGCCTCTGAATGGTGACTGTCCTCGTCCTCTCCGACCCCAGGGGCCTCTCCACGTTGGCGGCCCTCCAGCACCCAGGCCTCGGCCCGGGGGAGCCCGCCGGGCGTCCCAGGAGCCCTGCTCTCGGGGTCTCGCCCAGCGGGGGCCGCGGGAGGCGGGGCATCCGGCGCCGCTCGCACCAACCCAAACATTACCTTAAATGCTCAGGCGGCAGCCGCGGGCCGGGGAGGGGCTCTGGGCGGGGGCCCGGGAGCTCTCCGGAAGCCCCAGTCGGTCCCTAGGCCTTTCCCAGAGCGCAGCCGGCAGCCGTGATTCAGTCCAGTACCCCACCCGCCCCCCTCGCGCTGGAAAGTAGGAGCGGGAAGTAGAATTGGGGGAGTGGGTGGAGAGAGCCGAGGCCGCATGGGGAGCCCCAGGGGGCCGCCTCCTGGGCGCGCAGCTACCTCGGATCAAGGAAAGAGTAGGACCCTCCGGCCAGGGTTTCAGCATCGGGACAGGAGTGGGGGTTTCTGGGTCTCTCTCTAGCTCTGCAATACCCACTCCTGTTAGCTGTGATAAGAGGGCCTCCTTGCACATCCCCTTCCCCGCCCCCCCCCCCTCCCCCGAATCCTGGATCTCAGTTCTCTGGCTTCTGAGGCCCCTGCTGCTTCCTCCTCCCATCCTAAATTTGGAGAAGGGAGCAAGTTGGTAGGGTAGGGGGGAGGGCATGGGAGCAGGATGCTGGAGCTTACACCTCTCCCCCTCAGGGAAGTTCACATCCGCTCCCCAAAATACCACCACCTAGAAATGTCCCCAGAGGGCTGTTTAAATTTGACTTTGAGTTGTCCCTGAGAAAAGGCCAGCTAGTCTAACTGCAGAGAGACCTAAGGGGGACCCAGGCACACCACCAGGGTCTCCTGGCCTTCTCTTCCAGGCGACTTCTGCATTTTGTTTTCCCCTCCTTCCACACAGACCTCTGAGCCACCTGGGAGGAGCCCTGGAGGTGGGGACCTGTGATCCCCACTGTAGTTGACACAGCTGACCTTGGAGGAGAGGAGAGAGGAGGAAAGAGAAGAGGGGAGGCACGCCTGGAGACTGCTCCCTGCCTCCCTGTGCCACACCCCTGTGGCTGGAGGATGAACACAGAATTTGGAGTCAGGAAAAAGCCCCAGACTAGGTTTAAGACTGGGGCTGCGCTCCCCCCCTGGCATCTTCCCTTTGTGTGCCTGTCAACTTTGGTCTCAAACCGCTGACTGTGGGTGGCTTTGAGACAGCCCTGCCACTTCGTTAACTAATCTTGGGCAAGTGACCAAACCAGTGACTGTTCAGAGGGGACACGGCAGTGCTCAGAATGAGGGAAGAAGCCACTCATATCTAATATATGGTGCTTTACAACTTAGACGTTTCACATCAAGATCATTTTTATCACCAGTATTTATCTTGATCTTTGCAAAAAAATGAAAAAACTGAAGAAGAGTGACATGATCTAGGGGTGCCTGAGTGGCTCAGTTGGTTAAGCATCTCTTTTTTTTTTTAAGTTTATTTATTTTGAAAGAGAGAGAGAGAGAGCACGAGCAGGAAAGGAGCAGAGAGAGAGGGAAAGAGAGAATCCCAAGCAGTCTCCGCACCATCAGTGTGGAACCTGATGTAGGGCTCGAACTCACAGACCATGAGATCATGAACTGATCCGAAACTAAGAGCTGATGCTTAACGGACTGAGCCACCAGGTGCTCCCCACCCCCCCCACCCCCCTTTTAAGTTTAGCGTCTGACTCTTGATTTCAGCTCAGGTGATGATCTCAAGGTTCATGGGTTTGAGACCCGCTTTGGGCTCTGCACTGCAGTGCAGAGCCTGCCTGGGATTCTCTCTCCTCCTCTCTCTCTGCCCCCTCCTCCCCCCCCAAAATAAATAAATTTTAAAAACTTAAAAAAAAAAAGAGTGACATGATCTAAACTCACACAGCCTGTGAGCAATGGGAATACACACACTCACACACACACACACACACACACATATATATATATATATATATATATATATACATATATATGTGTATATATATATATATATATATACATATATATGTGTATATATATATATATATATATATATATATCTTACTGTGGTAAAATACACATACCATAAAATTCACCCTTTTAATCATTCCAATTGTGCAATTCAGTGGCATTAAGTACATTACCAATATTATCCAATCATCAACACTGCCTACTTCCAGAACTTTCTGATCGCCTCAAGGAACTAAACTTTGAACCAAGACTGCTCTAACTCACAAACCAGTGTGCTATACTTGTAACAATTTACAGCTGAATTAAGTAAGCCTATAATGGAAACAAAGGCAGTGGATTGAGGAGCACTGAATTCGGTCGTATAAACAGGATGTTCAACAGGGATTCAGAAAAGGCAACATCCATGTGAACCTCTGCCTGCACTAGCCAGGAAAGTCTTTCTGGAACGGTGGAGGCTTCTGTGAAGAGTCTGGATTTAGAGAGGGAGCAGTGAGGAGAGATCTTTCCAGGCAGGGCGGGTGGCAGGAGCAAGGGGAGGGCTGGGACTGAAAGGGAGGCTAGGACATGGGGCAAGTATATCTGCTTTCATTTCCATTATAGGTTTATTTGGAGTGCCTTGAGGAGAGCTTTAGCCACTACCATCACCTGTTGGCATCACCTTTACGTAAACAGCTGGTGCCCAAGAAAGAGTGTTACATGGCTAGATATTCAGCAGGGTAGAAGGTGCGTAATGTGTGAGTTTGGACAGACGGGGTGGAGTTAGGTCATAGGGGAAGAACTGGATCTTAAGAGACAGTAGGCAACCGGGAGCCACTGCGGGTTCTTGAGCAATGGCAACCGATGTGATGCGATTGGAACTCAAGATTAGAGGGCCTGTTTCTTTTTTGCCCGAGAGCGCCCCCTGGTGCCCCTAGTTTGAATTGTTTCCCTCATCTTCTGGAGTAGGTGGGAGGAACTGGGATTGAGAAGCAGGACTGATGAGTTGGAGAAGCCAGACTCTAGGGCCACATTCCAATTCATCCTGAGTGATAACAGCAGGGAAGTCAAAGTCAAGGAGATGTGTGGACAGAGAGGGTTTGATGTGAAGGAAAGAGGCATTGCGGTGGTTCCCTTGTCCGCCCCATCGTTCTGGGCAGGATATTGGGTGTCAGGTGCTAAGGTGGAGCTGGAGGTAGGATGATCATTTTTTTTTTTTTTAATGTTCATTTATTTTTGAGAGAGAGACAGAGCACAAGCAGGAGAGGAGCAGAGAGAGAAGGAGACACAGAATCCAAAGCAGGCTCCAGGCTCCCACCCGTCAGCACAGAGCCCCAAGCGGGGCTTGAACCCACGAACCGTGAGATCATGACCTGAGCTGAAGTCGGACGCTTAATCGACTGAGCCACCCAGACGCCCTGGTAGGATGATAAGTAAGACAGGATCCATGTTCTTGAGGAACTTTACTGAGGGAAACACACAAGTCAACAGTTACAATACGACGTGCCGAGTGCTTGAGCGCAAATACGCACACAGGGCAGTTACTGAACCCGGCCCGAGGTTGTCAAAGAAGGCCGCCTAGATGAGTTGACACCTAGCTTCATTTTAACCATGATAATAGGTAACCAGGGGACGGGGTGTGGCATGTGCTGTTTAAAGTGTGACCTGGGGGGGGGGGGGGGCGGGGGCCGCTTGACTGGGTCGGTTGGTGGAGCCAGCGACCCTGGATCTTGGGGTTGTGAGTTCGAGCCCCGCATTGGGTGTAGAGATGACTTCAAGATAAAATCTTTACAGTGTGACCTAGCATGCTGTGTGCAGGTGACCACTGGCAGTTGGTTAGTATCCTGCAAGGGAAGGATGGGTTTAGTGAGGGATGAGGCCAGATTACAGAGGATTTGTAAACTACGGGAAATTATCTAGAGCAACAGGGTGCTTTGTGAAAGCTGCGATCACGGAAGCATCCGCAGACGGGGGTAGATCTATCAGCGCTCAGGCCCCAGAGGGACAGAATGACAGGCCCCGCTTTCTAAGGTCCTGTTTCCCTTCTCAGGTCCATCCTCTCCCCTGTGACTGAGGTTGGAAACATCCAGTCCCTTCTGGGGAGGCAGTCTCCACACATGCGTGTGGTCTTATTTTAATTTTCCACAAGCCGATTTATCTGATCACGAGAGACCCTCGCTATAGCGAAAGATGAGTGTTGGGGGGGCCCTCTTCCCTTATGTCACCCCCATGTGACTGAGACCCTCTTGGGAGCCTCTGTTCCTTCCCATATCCAACTTGAAGTGGGGTTCGCTTTTTGAGCCCCCTATACACAATCCTTAAACCCACACAGCGGAGTACTATGCAGCTGTTAAAAAGAGTAATGATTTCTGTACGCTGATAGGAAGTGATGGCCAGAACACGATTTTAAATTAAAAAGCTAGTTATAGAACACAATACAGACAATGCTATTTTTTTGTGTAAGAATGGGTGAACATTTGGGGCGCCTGGGCGGCTCAGTCGGTTGAGCATCCGACTCGATCTCGGCTCGGGTCATGATCTCGAAGTTTGTGAGTTCAAGCCCCACATCGGACCCCACACTGACAGCATGGGATTCTCTCTCTCTCCCTCTCTTTACCCCTGCTCATGCTCTCCCCCTTTCTCAAAATGAATAAATAAAACTTAAAAAAAAAAAGCGGGTGAACATTTTATACATTACACCTCTATATTTATACTTTCAAATAGAAATGGTGAAAGGACCAAAACCAAATAAAAATCATTACCTGCAGAGGGATGGAAGGCACAGGCCCACCCCCAGTATTTGTGGGGCCAGGTCAGAGTACAAACGAAGGCGCACATATCGTATATCGAAATATTTGAGTTATTTGGAAGCTAACTATCAAATATGCTTTACCCTCTTACCTTGACAAATACACTTTCTAATGACAAAATTAAAAAATAGGTAAAGCTGTGGTTTTTGTATGACTTAAAGTCAAGAAAATATTCAAGGTAAACTAACTTAAGGTTTTTTGTCTTTTTTTTTTTTTTTTTTTTTTTTTTTTAGATTTTATTTTTGGGGGGCACCTGGGTGGCTCATTCGTCAAGCATCAGACTTCAGCTCAGGTCATGTTCTCACAGTTCGTGAGTTCAGGTCCCACATCCGGTGAGCTTGAGCCCTGCTTTGGGTGAGCCTTGCTTTTCTCTCTCTCTCTCTCTCTCTCCCCCTTTCTCTCTGTCCCTTGCTCACTTGTGCCCTGTCTCTCTAAAAAAAAAAAAAAAGAAAAAGATTGTTTTATTTTTTATTTTATTATTTTTTTTAAGTTTCTTTATTTTGAGAGAGAGAGAGAAAGCACGTGAGAGCACAGGAGGGCCCAGGAGAGAGAATCCCAAGGAGGCTCTACACTGTCAGCACGCAGAGTCTGATGTGGGGGCTCCAACTCATGAACCTTGAGATCAGGACCTGAGCTGAAACCAGGAGTTAGACACGTAACAAATCGAGCCACCCAGGCACCCCTTACTTTATTTTAGATAGAGCAAGTGGGGGGAGAGGGGCAGAGGGAGGGAGAGAGGGAACCCAGGGATTCTCAGCATGGAGCCTGAGGCAGGGCTTGATTCCATGACGCTGGGATAATGACCTGGGTTGAAATCAAGAGTTGGACATTCAACCCACCGAGCCACCCAGGTGCCCCAAAGATTTTATTTTTTATAGCTTTTTTTATTTGAGAGAGAGAAAGAGAATGAGTGGGGGAGGGGCAGAGAGAAAGGGGAGACAGAGGATCCAGCTCGGGGTCTGTGCTGACAGCAGAGACCCTGACGTGGGGCTGGAACTCACCAACCGTGAGATTATGACCTGAGCCGAAGTCAAATGCTTAACCAACTGAGCCACCCCGGCACCTCCCAAAGATTTTATTTTTAGTCACTTAAAATATACACTTAAAATACTCTACATCCAACGTGGAGCTCAAACTCACAGCCCTGAATTCAAGTCACATGCTCCACCGACTGAGCTAGCCAGACGCCCCATAAATTAACTTAATTATTTATCATTGGCCGTGCCTGGGTATTCTCACGACGGGCCTGCAGTGTTCGGAAGGAATAATACAATCATACACAACTCATAAATTATTATATATTTATCCCATGAAATTAATGTTTGCCTTAATTTTGGCAAAATCCCTAATTGTGTTGTTATAATAGAAATGTTCTCATGATGCATATTCTGTTGCCAGCAATGCTAAACTAATTGACCTTTCTTGAATGACTGTTGTTCTTAGATGTTTTAAAAAATTAGTTCCAATTTAAAGAAACTTTGCTCCAAACTGAAATTATTCCTACTATTTTTAAACCGGTGCTTTGATTCAGAATTGGCTCATAAATTTTACGTCATGTTCAAATCTGATACAGGAGTTACATATAATAAATATTTTGTCCCAGAAAATATTTATTTTGTTTATTTTTTATTTAAAAAATCAGTCGCTTAACTGTCCGACTTCAGCTCAGGTCATGATCTCAGGGTTTGTGAGTGTGAGCCCCGCATCGGGCTCTGTGCTGACGAGTGAAGAGCCTCCTTGGTATCCTCTCTCTCTCCCTCTCTCTGCCCCCGCACCCTCCCCCCCGCATGCTTTCTCTCTCTTTCTCAAAAATAAACAAACATTTAAAAAAATTTAGGGGTGCCTGGGTGGCTCAGGCTGTTAAGCTTCCAACTTCGGCTCAGGTCATGATCTCAGGGTCCGTGAGTTCAAGCCCCGCATCAGGCTCTCTGCTGTCAGGACAGAGCCTGCTTCTGATCCTCTCTCTCCCTCTCTCTCTGCCCCTCCCCCATGCGCTCTGTCTCTCCTCTCTTTCTCTCTCTCTCTCAAAAATAAACATTAAGCTAAAAAATTTTTAATTCAGAAAATAAAAAAGTGAAAAATGTGATAAAATGTTAATACCCTGTGACACTAAGTAAAGAGTATACAAGGACTCTACTGCTATTCTTGCAACTTTCTGAATGTATGACGTTATTTCAGAATACAGTGAAATGTATACATGTGGAAACTGAAACAAGGAAATAAAAAATGTTTGCATGACCATAAAGGAAAAGATTCACATGCAAATATTCCCCAAACCAATGTCTATACAGAGACTTCTGGCCAAGATCAAGTTACAATCTCAATTGAGGAGAGATTTGAAGAAATATAGCAACATACTGCTTTTCGGAGTGTATTTTTTTAATTAAAAAAAAAGCTTTTTTAATGTTTGTTTATTTTTCAGAGACAGAGTGTGAGTGGGGGAGGGGCAGAGAGAGAAAGAGGGAGACACAGAATCCGAAGCAGGCTCCAGGCTCCGAGCTGCCAGCACAGATCCTGACTAGGGGCTTGAACTCACGGACCATGAGATCATGACCTGAGCTGAAGTTGGATGCTTAACTGACTGAGCCACCCAGGTGCCCCTCTAAATGAAAATATTTAAAAAAAAAAAATTTTTTTTTTAGTGTTTATTTATTTTTGAGACAGAGAGAGACAGAGCATGAGCAGGGAAGGGGCAGAGAGAGAGGGAGACGCAGAATGTGAAGCAGGCTCCAAGCTCTGAGCGGTCAGCCCAGAGCCCGACACGGGGCTTGAACTCACGAACCGTGAGATCATGACCTGAGCCAAAGTCGGACGCTTAACCGACTGAGCCACCCAGGCGCCCCTAAATGAAAATTTTTAGTAATTAAAAAAAAATTTTTTTAATAATCTCTACACCCAATGTGGGGCTCAAAGTCACAACTCAGAGATCAAGAGTTGTACACTTTGCCTCCTGAGTCAGCCAGGCGCCCCAGAAATTTTTTTAAAAAATTTTAAATGTTTGTTTATTTACTTTGAGAGAGAGAGAGAGAGAGAATGAGCGCAAGTGGAGGAGGGGCAGAGAGAGAGAGCGCGAGAGAGAATCCTAAACTGGCTCCAAACTGTCAGTACAGAACCTGATGCAGGGCTCAATCCCATGAACTGTGAGATCATGACCTGAGCTGATATCAAGAGTTGGACACTTAACCGACTGCAGACGTCCCAGCCCCAGGAAATTTTAATTTAAAATTGTATTTGGTACAGTGTATATACATATAGATAATTATTTTTCTTATGACTCATAAGAGTAGATTGCATACATCATGCTCTGAGGTCCCTGAATACTTCACTATTTCCTATGAAGGCTATTCTCTCTCTTTTTTTAGTTTATTTATTTATTTTAATTAAAATTTTTTTTAATGTTTATTTATTTTTGAGACAGAGAGACAGAGCATGAATGGGGGAGGGGCAGAGAGAGAGGGAGACACAGAATCGGAAGCAGGCTCCAGGCTCCGAGCCATCAGCCGAGAGCCCGACGCGGGGCTCGAACTCACAGACCGCAAGATTGTGGCCTGAGTCGAAGTTGGACGCTTAACCGACTGAGCCACCCAGGCGCCCCTATTTATTTATTTTTTAATAATCTCTCACCCGTCATGGGGCTCGAACTCACAACCCTGAGATCGAGTCACATGCTCCTCCCACTGAGCCAGCCAGACACCCCAAGAAGACTATTCTCTTATATAACCACAGAACGGTTATCCAATTTAAAAGATTCAAGTTGATACAAAGCATGTCTAATCCATACTCCATATTCTAGTTTGACAAGAGTCTCAATAACGTCCATTGTAGCAATTGTGTACCCGCTCCAGGATGCAGTTCAGAACTCTCCATAGCATTTAGTCCTCGGGCCTCATTATTCTCCTTTCACCGGCAGTGATTCCCAGGCTTTGTCTTTCCTATTTGTCAATTTGGATTCGTCTGATGTATCCTGGTGCTCAAATCATGGATATGCACCCAGGCTGGGATATTATGTAAGTAATCTGTACGTTAATATCCTTTGGTGGTTCTGGCCTGAACAGTTTTCAATTTTCGCTATGACAGTTTGGAAATGGTGATTTTCTACCTTCAGCCTCTCTCCTTGTGTATCAGTGAGCATTGCATTGCAGAGAAGAGCTCTCCTTCCTCATTGATTTATCTAGTGTGTCAGTTTGGACTCCTGGATTCCTATTTTATTCGATGGGTTTTATTCCATTACTGTCCTTAATTAATTAATTAATTTTTTTCTAAATTTTTTTTATTAACATTTATTTATTTTTTGAGAGTCAGAGAGAGAGAGCATGAGCAGGGGAGGTGCAGAGAGAGGGAGACACAGAATCGGAAGCAGGTTCCAGGCTCTGAGCTGTCAGCACAGGGCCTGATGCAGGGCTCGAACCCACGAACTGTGAGATCATGACCTGAACCGAAGTCAGTCGCCCAACTAACTCAGCCACCCAGACGCCCCTGTCCTTATTTATTTTGATGTTGAAATTAGCCCAGATCTGGCCACCTTTGAGCTGACTCTTGTGTTCTTTGACATCGCCGCCCCCCCCACCCCGCCCCCATACACCATAATTTTTGGCAATGCTTTCTTTCTGGCACACCAAATTTACCTTGTTCTCTGCCCCAGCCCTGTAATCAACCATTTTTCAAGGAATCTCAATTCCTTTTAGTGCAGAATGGTAGTTAGAAACCAAGACCTGGGCATTAGGTATGCCCCCTTGCTATGGGGATGTTACTGTTTCTTGGCCCTTTCAGTGGACAGAGCTAGGGGGAAAAATATGTAGGTATCATTTACATATGATCTATAGAATACATGTATAAAATATCTATACATAATATAATACACATATAATACATCTAATCTAATATCTATTATATATAATACATATCTAATCTAATATGTAATATATATGTATATACACACACACACACACACACACACACACACACACACACACATATATGGAAGCATGGGTTCATGGTGGTGACTTCCAATTCTGACCCAACTCCATGGGGTTCTACCTTGCCTTTCTGCATTCCATATTTACGGCTCCCTTTTTGCAAAGGACTCTGGCTCCCAGCAATATTTCAGAATCGCTATACCCATGGTGCTGCAAAAAGCAAAGCTAATAACAATAGTTCGAGAGGGGTCCTTCCGCCTCAGGCTGAGGGTCTGCAGTTAGTTCTTACTCCTCTCCTTTCTGGATGGTTATGTTGTTCACATGAAATACAGTTGGGTTCATTTGTTTCTGTTTGCATTCAGTTTGGGAGATTTTTTTTGTAGTATTTTTATTGATTTAATTTAATTTTTTAAATGTGTAGAGCATTAGCATGCTTTCAAAAGTCAAAATTATGCAAAAAGTATACTAACTTTTTAGTGGCACCACCTCCCCTTCCACCCCATTCTTCTACCTCTTGTAAATAATTCACCTTATCATTTTTCTGGTTTAACCTTTCTATGTTTTTATTTTTTCAAAAATAAGCAGATATATATATTCCCTTATCTCCCCCTATTTCTTACACAAAAGGTATCATACTACAACATTTTGCACTTTGCTTCTTTTTCACTTGTAAGCTGGAAATCACTCTAAGTTATACAGATCTTCCTTATTCCTTATTTATTTATTTATTTATTTATTTATTTATCTTTAAATAGGCTCCATGCCCGACATGGGGCTTGAACTCATGACCCTGAGATTAAGAGTTGCATGCTTGCAATCCCTATAAAAATAACACCAGCCTTCTTCACAGAGCTAGAACAAACAATCTTAAAATTTGTATGGAACCAGAAAAGACCCCAAATAGCCAAAGCAATCTTGAAAAAGAAAACTGAAGCTGGAGGCATCACACTCCCAGACTTTAACACATATTACAAAGCTGTAATTGTCTAGACAGTATGGTTCTGGCACAAAAACAGACACTCAAATCAATGGGACAGGATAGAGAACCCAGAAATGGACCCACAAACGTATGGCCAACTAATCTTTGACAAAGCAGGAAAGAATATCCAGCGGAATAAAGACAGTCTCTTCAGCAAGTCGTGCTGGGAAAACTGGACAGCGACATGCAGAGAAATGAACCTGGACCACTTTCTTACACCAGACACAAAAAGAAACTCAAAATGGATGAAAGACCTCAGTGTAAGACAGGAAGCCATCAAAATCCTCAAGGCGAAAGCAGGCAAAAACCTCTTTGACCTTGGCGGCAGCAACTTCTTACTCAACACGTCTCTGGAGGCAAGGGAAACCAAAGCAAAAATGAACTATTGGGACCGCATCAAAATAAAAAGTTCTGCACAGCGAAGGAAACAGTCAGCAAAACTAAAAGGCAACCGACGGAATGGGAGAAGATATTTGCAAATGACATATTAGATAAAAAGTTAGTATCTAAAATCTATAAATAACTTCTCAAACTCAACATCCAAAAAACAAATAATCTGTGAAGAAAGGGGCAAAAGACATGAATAGACACTTCTCCAAAGAAGACATCCAGATGGCCAACCGACACATGAAAAAATGCTCCACATCACTCATCATCAGGGAAATTCAAATCAAAACCACAACGAGATACCTACCACCTCACACCTGTCAGAATGGCTAATATTAACAACTCAGGCAACAATCGATGTTGGCGAGGATGCGGAGAAAGAGGATCTCTTTGGCACTGCTGGTGGGAATGCAGACTGGGGCAGCCACTCTGGAAAACAGTATGGAGGTTCCTCAAAAAATTAAAAATAGAACTACCTACGACTCAGTAATTGCACTACGAGGTATTTATCCAAGGGATACAGGTGTGCTGTTTCGAAGGGACACATGCACCCCAATGTTTACAGGAGCACGATCAACAACAGCCGAAGTATGGAAAGTATGGAAATAGCCAAATGTCCATCGATGGATGAATGGATAAAGATGTGGTATATAGGGGCGCCTGGGTAGCTCAGTCGGTTAAGCGTCCGACTTCGGCTCAGGTCATGATCTCACGGTCCGTGAGTTCGAGCCCCGCGTCGGGCTCTGTGCTGACAGCTCAGAGCCTGGAGCCTGCTTCAGATTCTGTGTCTCCCTCTCTCTCTGACCCTCCCCCATTCATGCTCTGTCTCTGTCTCAAGAGTAAATAAACATTAAAAAAGATTAAAAAAAAAAAGATGTGGTATATATACAATGGAGTATTACTCGGCAATCAAAAAGAATGAAATCTTGCCATTTTCAATTACATGGATGGAACTAGAGGGTATTATGCTAAGCGAAATTAGTCAGAGAAAGACAAATATCATATGACTTCACTCATATGAGGACTTTAAGAGACAAAACAGATGAACACAAGGGAAGGGAAGCAAAAAGAATACAAAAACCGGGAGGGGGACAAAAACATAAGAGACTCAAATATAGAGAACAGACAGAGGGTTGCTGGAGGGGGTGTGGGAGGGGGGATGGGCTAAATGGGTAAGGGGCATTAAGGAATCTACTTCTGAAATCATTGTTGCACGATATGCATTATATGCTAACTAACTTGGACGTAAATTAAACAATAAATAAATTAAAGAAAAAAAAAAGAGTTGCATGCTCTACTGAGACAGCTGGATGCTCTCCCCCCAGCCAATGGCATTGCATGCCATTGATTTACCTACCACAGTTTTGTCAAACAATCTCCTGTTTGGACTTGTGGATAATTTCCAATATTTTGCAATTACAGATAATGTTACGCTAATTTTTACTTTGTTGAAAGTGTCCAGGACACCTGTGTGCCTCAGTCGGTTAAGCTGCCTCAGTGAAGCATCTGACTCTTGATTTTGGCTCAGGTCATGATATCAGGGCCATGAGATCGAGCCCCACGTTGGGCTCTGCACCAGGTGTGGGTCCTGCTTGAGATTCTCTCTCTCCATCTCCCTCTGCCCTTCCCCAATTTGCGTGTGTTCCCTCTCTCTTGAAAAATAAAAATAAATAAAAATAAAGAAATTGTCTTAACAGTAAATTCATGGACGTGGATTGCTGGGTCAAAGGGTAAACGCATATATAGAACGAGGAGACAGAGAATCCCAAGCAGGCTCCGCGCTGTCAGCACACAGCCCAACATGGGGCTCGAACCCACGAACCACAGGATCATGACCTGTGCCGAAGTCAAGAGTGGGATGCTTGACACACTGAACCACCCAGGCGCCCCCAGTATCACCCGTTTGTGATTGACTTCTCTCGCTTAGCATAATGTTTTCGCGTTTCATTCATGTTGTAGCATGTATCAGAATTTCATTTGTTTTTATGGTTGGATGATATTCCATTGTATGCATAGACCCCATTTTGTTTGTATATATTTTTTTTGTCAACGGGCACTTGGGATGCCTCTACGTCTTGGCTGCGGTGAATAGCGCTGCTATGACCCTGGGTGTGCCAAATCTCTTTGAGACCCTGCTTTCGGTTCTTTTGCACATATTCCCAGAAGTGGGGTTGTTGAATCATAGGGTAGTTCTATTTTGAAGTTTTTGATGAACGTCCATACTGTTTTCTATCCTGCTGCACCACTCCACAATCCAACTAACAGCGCACGAGGGATCCAACCTCTCCACATCTTTGCCAACACCTGCTATTTTCTGTTTCCTTCATAGTAGCCAACCCACTGGGTAGAAGGGGACACCCCGCCTGAGCCCTACTAGTAACCTTTCTTTTCCTTTAAAAAAATTCGTTTTTAATGTTTATTTATTTTTGACAAAGAGAGAGACAGAGCATGAGCGGGGGAGGGGCAGAGAGAGAGGGAGACACGGAATCCGAAGCAGGCTCCAGGCTCCGAGCTGTCAGCACAGAGCCCGACGCGGGGCTCGAACTCACGGACCGCGAGATCGTGACCTGAGCCGAAGTCGGACGCTCAACCGACTGAGCCACCCAGGTGTCCCTGCTAGTAACCTTTCTGATGACCAGAGATGCCAAGCATCCCCCCATATACCTGCTGGCCAAATGCACATCATCCTTGGAGAAATGGCCATTCAGGTCTCCCACACAATCCTCCTCTATGTGATTTTCTGCTACTGACTGGGAGGAACTCTGCAGACACCAACCCCCATTAGATACATGGCCTGCAAATACGATCTGTCCCCTGCTTGATAGACTTGCTCCCTACTCTGTTGATTGTATTGCTTGATGCATAAGAGCCTCCACATTCGATGGAGTATGATTTGTTTAATTTTTCTGTTTTGTTTATGCTTTTCATGTGGGATCCAAGAAGTCACTGCCAAGTTCAATGTCATGAAACTTTTCATGTATGTTTTCTCCTAGGAATTTCATAGGTTTGGGTCTTATGTTTAGGTCTTTCTTCCATTTTCGGTTAACTTTTGTAAATGGTGTAAGATAAGGGTCTAAATTCATGCTTTTGCATGTGGATATCCAGTTTTCCCAACATCATTTGTTGAAAAGACTGTCCTTTCCCCCACTGAGTGGTTTTAGCCCTCTTGCTGAAGATCCTATGACCAGGTATGCAAGAGTTTACTTCTGGGCTCTCTCTTTATTGGTCTATATGAATTTCTGTCTTATGCCATGACTACCCTGTCTCGATTATTGTAGTTTCGTAATAATGTACATGTAGGTATTATAGATACTGCCCTCCTCCCATTGGCTTGGTAATGTCTTGCTTTCCTACCAGCAATGTATAAGAGTGCCTGTTCCCCCAGACCCTTGCTAACAGAGTGTTCTGTCACGTTTGTTTCCTTACAAGTTTATTAGAATAGAGCTCCCTTAGATTTAGAAAGTATTTTAGAATTTAAAAGAAGTTAGTTAATCCTTTGGGAAGTAAAACAACTACTAGACAGACACATGCAAAAGAATTAATCTAGACACAAACCTTGCATGTTTCACAAAAATTAATCTCATAGACCTCAATGTAAAATGCAAACCTTTAAAACTACTGGATAACGTAGGAGAAAATCGAAACGATCTTGGGTTTGGCGTGACTATGAAAGAGAAAATTGACAAGTTGGACTTAAAATTGAAGATTCCTGTTTTGTGGAAGGCACCGTTGAGAGACTGAAGAGACAAACCACGGACTGGGAGAAAATATTTGCAAAACATACATCTGATAAAGAACAGGCATCTAATGGGGCCCCTGGGTGGCTGAGTCAGTTAAGTGTCCGGCTTTGGCTCAGGTCATGATCTCCCGGTCTGTCAGTTCAAGCCCCAAATAGGGCTCTGTGGGGACAGCTCAGAGCCTGGAGCCTGCTTCAGATTCTGTGTCTCCCTCTCTCTCTGCCCCTCCCCTGCTTGCATTCTGTCTGTCTCTCTCTCAAAAATAAATAAAGATTAAAAAAAAAAAAATCTAGCATCTAAAATATACAAAGAACTAGGGGGCGCCTGGGTGGCTCAGTCATCTGACTTCGGCTCAGGTCATGATCTCACAGTTTGTGGGTTCGAGCCCCGCGTCGGGCTCTGTGCTGACAACTCAGAGCCCGGAGCCTGCTTCGGATTCTGTGTCTCACTCTCTCTCTGCCCCTCCCCCACTCACACTCCGTGTGTGTTTCTCTCTCTCAAAAATAAATAAACACTAAAAAATTTAAAAGAACAACAACAACAACAAGGGGCTCCTACGCATCAGTTAGAAGGGCTAAATTTGAGGACACCGGTGGGTAACACGAATGCTGGTGAGGCTGTGTTGCAACAGGAGCTCTCACTCAGTGCTGACGGGAATGCACAGCGGTACGGCCACTTCCTAAGATCGTTTGGCAGCTTCCTACAAAGCTAAACATACTCTTTACCAAACAATCAAGCAATCGTCCTTCTTCGTATTTACCCAAGTGAGCTGAAAACTTACGTCCGACAAAAACCTGCACGTGGATGTTTACGGCAGCTGTATTCATAATTGCCCAAACTGGAAGCAACCAAGATGGCCTCCAACAGGACAATGGATAAACAAACTCGTAGGTAAGGGATAAAAAGAAATGAGCTATCATGTCACAAAAAGCCATGGAAGAACCCTGAGTACATATTGTGAATACATAGCATATTAGCACGATGCTAATTTGGAAAGTCTACGTACTATAAGAGTCCAATGACATGACATTCTGGGAAAGGCAAAACTATGGAGACCATGAAAATATTAGTGATGGTGGGGCTTGGGGGGGTTTAGATGGCTCCGTCGGGTAAGCGCGGACTCTTGATCTCGGCTCAGGTCGTGATCTCACGAGTTGGTGAGTCCGAGCCCCGCATCAAGCTCTGCTCTGATGGCTTGGAGCCTGCTTGGGGTTCTCTCTCTCCTTCTCTCTCTGCTCCTCCCCCGCTTGCGTGCATACGTGCACTCTCTCTCTCTCTCAAAATAAATAAATAAACATTTTTTTTAAAGTTTAAAAAAAATATTAGTGTTGCTAGGGGGAGGAGGAAAAAAATTTAGCGATGGCCAGGGGTTGGGGGTGGGGAGAGGGAGGGAAGGGATGAATAGGTGGGATGTGGGGATTTTTAGGGCGATGAAAATATTCCAGATAGCACTGAATGGTGTATGTATATGGCCTCATACATTTGTCAAATCCCATACAAAGAGTCAACACTAATGGAAACTATGGACTTCAGTTAATAATAATAATAATAATAATAATAATAATAATAATATATTAGTATTGCCTCATCAATTATAAACAAAGTAAAATGGTCAAATAAACTTAGATTTTCTTGGTTAAACTTTTGTCAATATTATTATTAATTTTTTCTAATGTTTTATTTATTTTTGAGACAAGAGAGAGATAGAGCATGAGCAGGGGAGGGGCAGAGAGAGAGGGAGACACAGAATCCGAAGCGGGCTCTGGGCGCCGAGCTGTCGGCACAGGGCCCGACGCGGGGCTCGAACTCACGAACTGTGAGATCATGATCTGAGCCGAAGTCGGACGCTTAACCGATTGAGCCACCCAGGTGCCCCTGTCATTATTATTATTATTATTATTATTATTATTATTTGTAAACATTTATTTATTTTTGAGAGGGGGGGAGGGGTGGAGAGAGAGAATCCCAAGCAGGATTCACGCTGTCAACACAGAGCCCCACATGGGGCTTGAACTCGAGAACTGTGAGATCACGACCCGAGCCGACATCAAGAACTGAACACTTAACCAACGGAGTCACCCAGGCGCCCCGAATCTACTTGTTTAACAGCATTGAGCCTGTGTTCCCGTCATGTGTCCCAGAGAGGTAGTGAAGTCAAATGTGATGTGTGTCTTTCCAGGATGTTTCATCTTTGGGCAGAACCACAAAACATTGTATATAATCTTTTTATTGTTCCCAAGAACGCCACCACGATCAGCACAATTGAGGCCAGGTCTAGAAACAAGTTCACCTTTGTGCCCTACAGGGAACATGGCACAAAAAAATGCTTCTGGAACCTTGTTTCTCTTTACCTTTACTAACCACGTCAGTCACATCGTCATTGACTTGCCCTCAACGATCTTTTAAATCAATGCCTAAAATTACGAGGTGCTTTTTTTCAGTCTTTTCCTTCCATTAAAACAGAGCTACAACCAATTAAATATGTATGCATGTTTCATCTAGATGTACATATATGCACAGTTTAAAATATCTGAGTTGACATTACAAATGTTCCTCAGCCATTGCATTAGTTTCTGAGTACTTCTGGAACCGCAAATTAGAACAAGAAGAAAAGCATGAGGATTTGACTAGTTAATTAATGTATTTCTTTTCTTACCTGAGCATTTTAACTGCTCGAATCCTCTCCCACATAAAAATTCAGGAGTTTTGTTTGTGGCTTTTGGACACAGTCCCCTCAGAGATGCAGGAAAGGGCTTCCCTGGGCCCAAATGGTGTCATGAACAGAGCTGATGTTTAGGGTTATGAGTTCTGCTGTGCCAATGCCAAGCCCTGGATCCTGATTGACCAAGGAAAACATTTTTTGGTATGTTTGTGATTTGCGGGGCCCTTAGCTGGTGTTGGGAGGGAACAGGGTGGAGGGGGCAGAATGAAAACAAACCTATGAATGTACCTTTTTATACAGTTTGGACTTTGGGACACTGTAAATGATTTGTATAAGTCAAAAGCAAAATTGGATCAAAAAGAAAAAAAAAATCCAACTCTAAGCCACAGCAGTAATAGAACTTACACCGAATGCTTGATGGGGAGCCGAAGGGGAGGGTTAAAGGACACACAAGATTACAAACAAGACCCCTGAATTGGACATTCTTTCATGGTTTTACCCCATCTTTAAAATCCCCTTTCATTATGGCAGCTCGCGTCTCTCACCTAGCAAAACAAAAGCCCTCCCGCACTTAGCGCCACAGCAGAAAACGAGTTGTTGATCCAGGAGGCCCCTTGGGGTCAGGTCTCCCCACTACAACTTCCGTGATAAAATTCTACAAGGATAGAATGTGCCTCTAGGCCTGACATTTTCTCAAGATCTGGCTGATTTTCTTCTCAATCACTGCAACTCATGTTAGTAAGCAATTTGAACTTCCTCCTTAATGTCGGTGTAAGATCTTACCGCCAACTCTCTCCAGGCTCCTTTCTCCAGCCTCCAAACAGGTGATGACCCCCGCTTTGGCAACTGTGGGTTTGAACCCGCTCTTATCTGAAACACAGTCCTGGAGGAAAAAGAAACATTATCAAGTTAGTAAGAGATACCACTTGACTCCAAACCAAGTGATCATTTCCAAGGTCACCTCAAGGGGAGTGGTTTAAAACCTCTCAGCTCTAGGACGTGCCTTGGCTTCTCCACGGGGGTGTCAGCCCAGCACTTCTTTAAAAATTTTTTTTTAGTTTATTTATTTATTTATTAAGAGAGAGAGCGAGCAGGGAGGGGCAGAGAGAAAGGGAGAGAGAATCTCAAGCAGGCTCCACACTGCCAGCGCAGGGCCCTACGTGGGGCTCAAACTTGCAAACCATGAGATCATGACCTGAGCTGAAATCAAGAGTCAAAGGCTTAACCAAAGCCCAACACTTCTTTAATATATATATATTTTAAAAGTTTATTTATTTTTGAGAGAGACAGAGTACGAGCAGGGGAGGGGCAGAGAGAGAGGGAGACACAGAATCCGAAGCAGTTTCCAGGCTCTGAGCTGTCAGCACAGAGCCAACACAGGGCTTGAACCCACAAACCATGAGATCATGACCTGAGCCGAAGTCGGACGCTTAATTGGCTGAGCCAACCCAGGCGTCCCCGAAGCTCAGCACTTCTTTTGCATTGTGTTCACACGGTAACTTTCAGCTGTTTCTAGCTGAAGAATGGAGAGCATTTTGTCATACACCAATTCATTTATCACAAGAATTTTGGCCACACAGAAAACCTCTGCCTGCCCGCAGCTGGGCTGCCAGTTGAGTCAAAGGTTATAACTCCTTTAAGTGGCTTTGGCGAGTCTCAGGTCACTCAGAGGGAAGGCTTTGGTCCCAAACTAATGGAAATACCGTTTTAGAGGATCCTGCCAATTGTAAGAGTGTCTTTCTTGGTGTTGAAAGCTGGCTGGTTAATTGCACACAGTGTAGGCACAGCAAGTTTGCTGAGTTTGAAACATGGTGAGTTTCAAGTACCATTGTGATATTCAGGCACTGTCTATGTCTAGGAAGCACTTGGCACCTAAACTTTGCAAGAGATTCAGGCTGAAGGCACAGAATTGGAAATCATCATGTAGAGAGAAGGGGCCATGAAAGAATACAGGAGAGTGTAATGTCCAGGGGCCAAAGGTGGAGGAAGTGGTCACGGTATGAAGTGTTGCAGAAATACAGATTAAGAACACCTTAGTGTTCACGGAACAAGGAAGGTTTCTGAAGAGAACAGGTTACCGGTGGGGAGATCAAACATCTTGAAACGGAGGTGGGCGTATTCTCCAAGATTTGAAATTGGGGAAAAAATGCACAGTCAGACAATAAAAACATCAGTAACAATAATCACAACAGACCATGATCTGAGCAGGAGGCTAAACCAAATCTTTATTTATGCTCCCTTGTTTAGCGAGATTAGCATTTTGTGGGGGTAGAGACAGACTCTTCTGTAAAATCAAATAACAAAATAGGAAGCTGGAGTCTGATGGCTAGAGAAAGGGAGGGGAAATCCCAGGAGGACGAGGACGAGGACGAGGACGAGGACGAGGAAGAGGAAGAGGAAGGGAAAAACATGTCTCAGAGAAAACATTAAGTTGGGGCCTGACAGGTGTGAGAGAGAGGCTGGAACAAAACCCGTGGAGTTGTAGGAACTGCAGTCCCTGCACCACACTATGCTGTAACCCTGTTGGGACCCCGCATCTCGGTGAAGGCTTGCCGCATACCTCAGCTTTGTATTAGTGATGCTTTGGGGAATGAGGGATTCAGGTAGTGCTTGGGGTTGGGAGGGTGAAGGGGGACAAACACTTTTAGGAGTCCAGGCCAGAGTGGAGATGAAGCATTCAAACGAGCAGGAAATTAAAGCAACGGTGACCAGGGGAAGGATAAGACAGACCCCCCAAGTATCCTTGGCGTTGGTAGAGAACACCAGGTTTGGCTTCCCAATATATTTGGGGTGGGGACTCAAATGTATTTTGAATATTAAAGGAAAGGATAACTCGTTGAGGAACCTGGAGCCGCCCGGGTGTAGATATCTAACTACAGTGTTCAAGTAAACAAATAATAGGGGCTAGTGTAGGAGGGTGAGCTATTTCTCGTCTGTGGCCTCCTTTTCATAATCACAATGAGGTAATCTAAAGATGCTGAGAAAAGCTGATGGCGCCTAAAGGAAACAGTTTGGAATAGCAGCTTGGGAATGCCCTGTAACAACAATGCTTCCCCTTGTGAAGGGCTTGAGAGAAGGCACACCCTTAACCATTATTTGTATCCCCAATGTATCTGCAGGAGCTCAATAAATGATAGACTAAATGAATGAACGAACAGAGGAGGACGAGGCAGCGAGTCTGAGGAGGATGTGGAGGCGGTCAAATCCCAGAGTCCAGCCCAGAGGCAGTAACCGTCAACAGCACCTAAAAAGTTCACAACCGAGGGCTAGGAGCAAGAACAACTCCCGTATTTGGCCCAGTCCAAAATCCTGCTGTTAGGGGGCGGGACTAGGAGGAGGGCATATTCCACGTCTGCCCGTCAACTGGCCAATCACCGCCTCAAGGGGGCGGGACTTCATTCTGTCTCCGCCCTTTCCTCTGGAAAGTAAATACGTTCGGGCACCGTTCAAACAGACCAATGGGTGCCGGATGTTTCCTGCGGTTGCTCCTCAAGATTGGTCGGAATTCGTCGTCCCGCCCTCCTTGTCACGCTTTTTGCCCCACCCTTTCGCACACAAGATGGCGGCGCCCAGCGGAATAGAGGCCGCGTTTGGGGTTTGCTGAAGCTGACTCCCTTTCCCACTGCCCCTTTGGACGCAAAGAGCCGCGAGCCCCGAGGACAGGGGCCGGGCGGGGACAGCGGTTCCTGCGTAGCTGGACCGCGAGCCCGCGCCCAGCCTGCGCCGCCCCCACCCGGCCCCGGCCCGATCCCATCCGTTCCCGGTCTCCTCTCGGTCTGACCCACTGCCCGGCCGTGGTTCGCCACCACCAGGCCTCCAAAGCTGAGATATCTCCTCCAGCCCGGGCTCACCTCCACTTTAGAGATGTTTGGCCTCTTCCCTTCCAAACGGGCCGCATTCAAAACCGGGACTCCTGGACCAGCATCTGGTCTCCTCTCCCTCCACTGAGACTCCACTTCGCTCTAACCCACTCCTTCCTCTGTTTCTTGATTCTCCCTGGCTTGGAGACTGCCTCACTTCCCTTCCAAATTAATCTCCGACGCCCCCAAATATTATTAACCTTGACACCCTCCTCAACCGGCAGTCAGACTTCCTTTTGGATTAACCTCCACAGTCCTATCATGGAGGCTGTGTACCTGATAGTGAATGGGGTGGGCCTTGTGCTGGACCTGCTGACCTTGGTGTTGGATCTCAACTTCCTGCTGGTGTCCTCCCTCCTGGCTTCTCTGGCCTGGCTCCTGGCCTTCATCTACAACCTGCCACACACGGTACTGACTAGTCTTCTGCACTTGGGCCGCGGAGTCCTGCTTTCACTGCTGGCCTTGATCGAAGCCTTGGTCCGGTTCACCTTTGGGGGCTTGCAGGCCTTGTGTACTCTGATGTACAGCTGCTGCTCTGGCCTGGAGAGCTTAAAGCTCCTGGGGCACCTGGCCTCTCACGGGGCACTGAGGAGCCGGGAGATACTGCACCGGGGTGTCCTCAACGTGGTCTCCAGTGGCCATGCTTTGCTGCGCCAGGCCTGTGACATCTGTGCCATTGCCATGAGCCTGGTGGCCTACGTGATCAACAGTCTGGTCAACATCTGTCTCATTGGCACTCAGAACCTTTTCTCCCTGATGCTGGCCCTGTGGGATGCCGTGATGGGGCCACTGTGGAGGATGACGGACGTTGTAGCTGCCTTCCTAGCCCACATTTCCAGCAGTGCTGTGGCCATGGCCATCCTCCTCTGGACCCCCTGCCAACTAGCACTGGAGCTCCTAGCGTCAGCTGCCCGCCTCCTGGCCAGCTTCGTGCTTGTCAATGTCACCGGCCTGGTGCTGCTGGCTTGTGTGCTGGCGGTGATGGTGACCGTGTTGCACCCGGACCTCACTCTGAGACTGGCCACCCGGGCACTCAGTCAGCTCCATGCCCGGCCATCCTACCACCGGCTGCGAGAAGATGTCGTGCGGCTATCTCGCCTGGCACTGGACTTGGAGGCCTGGCGCCGAGTCTGGAGCCGCAGCCTGCAGCTGGCCACCTGGCCGAACCGGGGAGGGGCCCCCGGGGCTCCTCAGGGTGGCCCGAGGAGGGCGCCCTCGGCCAGGACCTGGCGACAGGACACTCTTCCTGAAACAGGGCCCAGATCAGAGGCAGAAGAGGAGGAGGTCGGGACGGTCAGAGCAACAGCTGCCCGCGGCCGGGAGAGGCTTAATGAGGATGAGCCCGTAGCTGGGCAAGACCCATGGAAGTTGCTCAAGGAGCAAGAGGAGCGGAAGAAGTGTGTCATCTGCCAGGACCAGAGCAAGACGGTGCTGCTGCTGCCCTGTCGGCACCTGTGCCTGTGCCAGGCTTGCACTGAAATCCTGATGCGCCACCCCATCTACCACCGCAACTGTCCACTCTGCCGCCGGGGCATTCTGCAGACCCTCAATGTCTACCTCTGAAGACTCCTTCCCTGTCTGCCCACCCGTCTGTGCTCCATGAAGCCACCTGTGCTAGGACAGCTTTAACACCCGACCTCTCGGTTTCCGGCCTGAATTCCCTCCTGCCCCCATGGCTGTCATGCCAAGCCTCTAAGCCATACATCCAGGACATTGAGATAGGATACTCTGGAAGACTTATGAGCCGGGTGGGGCAGGGTAACAGCTCTTCCTTACCCTGTGGGTCCCCGTGACGCCGGAGGTGGTGAGTGTGTCACACTATGCAAGGCCCCGAGACTGCCGTGGACTCCCCTCCAGGTTGCCAGGGCCCATCCAGATGCCAGCCTCTGGGGCTCCCCTCCGTGCTTCTGGTTTTTCTGTTGGGGATTTGCAGGTCCTCTCCCTGGCCCCTCCCCATTTCCTCCCCAGCTTCAGCCACAACAAAGCACTGTCATTTGGGTGTTTGGGCAACTCAGGGGCCTTGGAATGATCTTGAACCTTTGCTTTCAGCCAGAGCGCCCGTGCCCTGGTAAGCCTTGGGGATAGTATCTCTCAGGTGCCCTTAGAGCTACTACTTCTGCCTGTCTTGATCTTACGAGGCTCCCTCCCAACCTGATCCAAGAGCTAGGATCAAGAGTTTACCCCTTGGAGGGTGGGTGTCTGCACCTGGCTTTGGGACCACATACCCTCTGGCACCCCAGCTCCACCGGGAGCCTCAGGAGGGATAACCAGATTTCTACTCCTACCCTTTTCACTCCCCACATCACAGAGAACATTGGCATTCCCCTTCTGTTTGTCTCTCCCTGGCACTGGGGAGGGCAGACCGTGCACATTTGACAAGGGTCCAAATACAGAAGGGGCCAGCCTAGGGGCATGCAGCTCCCTGCTGGGTCCGTGTGGCCCAGTTTCTAGTGAATAAAGTTCTGTTGACCGCTCTGACAGCCTCTGTGTGCATCCTTACAGGGGCGAGCAGTTGGTCAGGTTGACTGATGCTGCAGCAGGGTCCTTTGGTCCTGCTGGAGTCACTGTGGTCTGGGGGGACCTGGTGGGGGAAGAGATAAGATAGGATGTGAGTACTGTGCCTCGGGGAGAGCCCGTGCCAAGGGTGGCTGAATCCACCCCCGATTTGTGCCTTCTCACACACCTGGCTTTGGAAAAGCCCTCCCCGTCTTTTCTACTTTTGCCAGAATGAAGTCCCAGTACGGAGGAGTTGTGAATGGCTTCCCAGCTTCTCTGGTGCCACTCGTCCCAGGAGGGATTTGGGGTCCTTGCTGTCTGGAGTCCAGTCTACCCTCTGGTCCCTGGAGGAGCTGGCCCTTGACTTTGTGTCTCTTGGCATGGTGTGGGGCTGTGGTGGGCTGGGGTGTGGCTGTGAGGCCTCCTGGTGGAGAGCTGGGAGCTGAAGCCTAGAACCTGAGCCCAGTCCCCATGGTCATATCTGCCCTCACATGACCAGCAAGAGGGGGGCGGGGCACTCCCCCATAATTGTATGTTAAATCTAGGAGCATAATGCCAGGGGCAGCTTTCTAGAAGCCGTTGGGTGGTGGGGGGGGGGGGGTGAAGAGGGAGAAAGGGTAGGTTGGGAAGAAACTGAGAAGAGGCCCCACCACATTCTTTGGGGGTTGAGAGGCTGAATTGATTGTGGGTCTGGCAAGCCCTGGTTTGTTAGTCATTGGGTTGGGGGTGGGGCTTGGGGCTGGGGCTGGCTTCTGGAGGTTTGAGGAGGGGAACCTTGAAGGGGCTTTGTGGCTAGCCTCAGACTTAGTGGCGCAGCCCACCCAGGCTATGCCCAGCTTGGTGGGGGAGTTCTTCACGTCCATTTTGGAGTTGGGAGGCCTGGGGAGAGCTCCCCGCCCCCCCTCCTTTGCCCAACCCTAGGGGAGTTGAGCGCGGGGAGGCTTGGCTCCTTTCAGTCTCTGTTTAATGTGAGGATAAACATTTTCTGAGAGAAGATAAACTTCCTGAGCTGGGAGCAAAGGACCCCTTTTTCCTGCACCCCCATCCAGAATTACATTGGCAGACGTCAATACCCCATCCTCCCCCCTAACCACCCGAAGCAGGCATGAGCTCAAGCGCCTCAGGATCATTGCTGCATTCTGGAGCTGGGACGCCCTCTTGTGGTCATCTCAGAAATTACTTATCTCTAGCCACTCAGGAACGCACCACTTCCCCTGGGATGGGGGACAGAGAAATAGCTTTCCAGTCATCTAGAGACCAGGCAAGCAGCCAGAGCAGTCACAAATGCAAACCCCGGGCTTCTTTTTTTGTTGATCAGGGCAGGGGTGTGTGTGTGTGTGCGGTGAAGGTAGCTCCCGCCCCGTTCATGTGACATCTTTGAGTTAGGAAAAGGTGGTCAGAGCCCCATGGCAGAAGGCCACCCTCCTCAGCCAGGCACTCCTATTCACGTCCCACACGACTTAGGGGCAGCTCTATGGAGCGGCCTCTCGGTCAGCTAGGCCTGCATCCTGTATCTCTTGCCCCACGGCTCGTCCAGCCCAAGAGCCCTTCCTTCCGCATCGCTCCCTCTCCCCTCCCCCATCCTCAGAATCAGGGCATCCCCACCACTTAAAGAAGAAAGGCTGAGCCAGTAGGAGGATTTTTTGGGGGGAGATTTATTGAATGGTCTCTGAGAAAAGGGCCCAGGAATAGGAAGGACAAGAGAGGACCCAGAGAAGCAGAGCACCAGGAAGAGGGCACCCCACCTCTGGGGTCCCGGGCCAGAGCAACTGGGGGACCCACACCTGCCAACACAGAGTGCCCCTTGGTTTTGGGCAGAAATCCAGCCACTGCCCATATTGCCAGCCCTGATCTCAGACAGCCTCTGTCCCCATTCTCTGCCAGCAGCAGGACGGAATCATTCACAATATCCCAAGGGGGGGCCAGCCCTCCCGGATATGTGACTGTCAGAGTCACACCCTCCTTCCCTAGGAGTGAGAGAGCGCGAGCTCGCTTTCCAGTGAGCATCAAGCGAAGACAGGGGAGTTGTGCCAGTCAGAATACACCAGAAACCCCGAGAAGGTGCTGTCTGTCTTGATGCTGGCATAGATGCCAATGTAATCACCCACGCCCACCTGCACCCACACCTGGTCCTCTGGCTCCAGCCTCACCATGGCGCCCCCGGACAGCGAGGCTGGCTTGGGCCACCCTCCAAAAAACTGGAAGAAAGAGGCGATGGACTCGCCGTTCTTGACCAGATCGAACTGCAGGCTAGCCCGGTAGACGGTGGCGTGGACCGCGAAGTAGTAGACCCCGGGCACCTGGCAGGTGAACTTGCCGGTGGTGGCGTCGTAATGTCCCTGCTCGTTCACCAGCACGCGGTCGAAGGGTAGGGGCGCGTCCGACGGCGGAGGCACCCGGCTCTCCGAGCGCTTGGCGCTGAAGGCGGAGCGCGGAGGTACTGAGCACTCGCCCGCAGGCCCGGTCGCCCCCGCGGGTCCCGCCTCTCCTCGCGGCCCGGGCTCCCCCCGGGGCCCCGGCAGTCCTGCGGGGTGCGGGCAGCGGTTAGGGCGAGAGTGGCGGCGGCGGCGGCGGCGGCGCGGGGTGCACGGAGGGCGACGCTGAGCACCCTCCCCACCCTCTCTGGGGCCCCCTGCCGCCGCTTCCCCGGCGAGGGCCGCCCCGCCGCCCGGGCCCCGGGCTCCGCTGCCCGAAGGGCCGGGGCGGACCCGAGCGGCCGGCCGCAGAGGGTCCCCGGAGCCGTGGCCTGCGGCGGGCTGAGTCACCCTCTCGGCGCCCCGCTCCCGGAGCCCGGCGGCGCCCCCTGGCGGGACCCCGAGGCCCGGCCCTCCGCCCCGCGAGCGCGGACGGCCCCGCGGACGGCGACCCGGCGGCCTTCTTACCTGGCCTCCCGCCCTCGCCTTTCTCTCCCGGAACCCCGGGCGCGCCGTCTCGCCCGTCGCGGCCGTCGCGGCCGGGCAGGCCCTGGCTGCCGTGGTGGCCCGGCGTGCCGGGGAGGCCGGGGTGCCCCGGACACAGGCTGGGGATCTTGTTGTCGTCCAGCGGGGGCGAGCCGGCCGCCAGGCCCAGGAGCAGCACGGCGACGAGCGGCCTCATGGCGCTGGCACGGGGACTCCGGCCGCCGGGGTCCTCTCGCAGTCTGTGGGTCAGGCGGGACGGGAGTCGGGACCCAGCATCCGGACCCAGAATCCCACTCGGCGCGGCCGAGCGCGTCCCCACCCCACTGCCATGGGCCCGAGGCTGAGCGGCCGCGGGGGAGAGGAAGGAGGGTCGCCCCCGGAGCCGAGGAGACGAGAGCGCTGGGGCGGGGAGCGGGGTGGAGGAGGGCAGGAGAGGCTGGCCGCCCCCGTCCCGCGCCCCCCGCCCGGTCTTTCCCCCAGCCCCCTCCCGCCCCCACTCCCCCCTCCTGCTCTCCGCCAGACTCACCCCCTCCCGGCTCCCGGGGCCTCCTTCGGGGCGCTCGCTCGCTTCTCCGGACCCTCCAGCTGACCCCTGTCCCGCCCCTGCGCTTCTCCCCTGCCAGGCGTCCCCTGCCCTCCTCGCCCCCCTGGTCCCGGTTCGCTCCCTGCCGGCTCCGCTCTGCTCCTCCCAGACTCCAAGAGGAAACCAGTTGTTCAGGGGCCAAGAACTCCGAGCCGGGAAATAGCAGGGAAATAACTCGTGGTGTCGCCCGGCCGCTGGCCAAGGTTTGGGAGAGAAAGGAGGGGGAGAGAGTCTTAGCTGGGCACAGAGAGGCAGAGCTGTGTGAGACAGACACTCAGGACACCCGCTGCTCCAAGGAGCCGATGGAGAGGTGGTGCGGTGATGGAGACCAAGCACCAGACTAGTCCAGGAGAAATAGAAGCTGAGAACCCAGGGTGGAGAGTTCTAGAGGCAGACGGACAACTGGATCCCCAGGACTCAGAGCAGGGCCTGCCACAATTCCTAGGCACTCAATACATTTTTGTTGAATAAATGGCAAAAGTCAAAAGGCAGGTGATGGAGAACCTGAAAAAGGAGGTGGCGAGGGGAGGGCAGAAGACAGGAAATGGGGGTCAGAGGCTTGGGTGGGAAGCGGTCCTGTCAATGGCATGGTGTGGAGCTGGGGCAAGTAAAGGGACAGGGAAGCTTCCATCAGCCCCTCCGGGGACTCCTCTTCCCCTCCCTGGGAGGCTCCAGAGAGGATGGGCAGAGTCCCCTGCCTGCCCGCCCTGATAGGCAAAGGTGGATGGGCAGGCAGAGGGCAGGTGCCTGCTTCGGGGTCAGGGCTGGGCACAAGCCTCCAGGCCAGCCGCCTCAGGCAGCCTGTTGCAGTTGAAAGGCCAGGGGGTGCCCAGTAGAGCCAGGCCGGACTGGCACTGGAGCTCTGCCTCCTGGCAGACGGAGCGGCAAGGGGGAAGGACGCTGCCTGTGGGGGTGCAATGGGGCACAAGCAGCCCACAGAGGAGCCTCCGGAAGTTCTGGTAACAGGGTAGACTTGTCAGGCTCTGTGGAAGGAGGAGATCAGCGCTCAGGAGCCACACTCTCACAGCTCCCTCCACTTCCAGCGGGGGGGGGGGGAGGGGGGAGGCGGGGGGGGGGGCGGGGGTCCCTCCCGATCTCTGCCCGGAGCACCTTGTAACTTCTGAGGACCTCCATCACTTCCTCCTGGGTGGCCATGCCCACCCAGATGTTAGGGAAGGCTGTGGCGTTGTAGCTCAGGCCGATGCACATCTCCACCTGGACGGGTTCACAGGCCAGCTCTGTAGGGGCGGGAGGGGACAATCACTGTGGGGATACACTGGCCGATGACTCGGGGCAAGTCACTTCATCGCTCCCTCTGGGCCAGATGGGCATTGTTGTGGGAATCAAAGGCAACAACGTGGAGAGATGCTTTGCACATATCGCGGGTTCTATCATCCTAGAGAGCCTGCCCAAATATCCTTTGCCAGCCCTGGGCATCATGCAGGTGTCTTTTCAATCTCTCAGAGCATGGGGCACTGACACTGGCAGGGACTGCTCGGCATCCAGAAGGAACTCCCTGCTCTCACCTCCATCTTCTTCTGCTTTTTTTTTTCTTCCCCTTTTTCTAATAGGCTCCACACCCAACATAGGGCTTGAACTCATGACCCTGAGACCAGGAGTCACATGCTCTACTGACTGAGCCAGCCAGGTGGCCCTCACCTTCATCTCTGAGGTGGGCTGTGGAGAGGGGCTCTTTGTGTGACAAGGCTGGGCTGGTTCTCTTCTTAAAAAATAAATTTTTTTTAAATGTTTATTTTTGAGAGAAAGAGTGAGTGTGAGCGGCAGAGGGGCAGACACAGAGGGAGACACAGAATCCGAAGCAGGCTCCAGGCTCTGAGCCGTCAGCACAGAGCCCGACGCGGGGCTCGAACCCACATACTGTGAGATCATGACCTGAGCCGAAGTCGGACGCTCAGCCGACTGAGCCACCCAGGCGCCCCAAGGCTGGGCTGCTTCTTGAAGCCCCACCCACTGACTCCCTGATTCCCACTTCCTTCGGGGGTGACGTTAAGTACCATTGCCACCACTGGGTGAGAGTCCCTCCCGGACTCTGTGGAGTGGCCCCTGAGTCAGGATGGGGAACTCTCCATCAGGGAGGACAAGGGTGGGCCGTTAGGAAGTGTGCCTGTAGGGCTGCTGTGAACAGGCACCCAGCTGGCTCAGACCTGCCGCGCCCTGCCCACGGTGCTCTGGGCCAGGCTTCTCACCTGGGGGCGGGAGCAAGGGGCCGCTGCAGTTGCCATTGCTGCCATCTGTGCAGTCTCTCCACGTGTCACACATCCACTGCAGACTCTTACACCCTCCATCGCGGCAGGAGAACTCTCCGGGCCCACAGGGATCTGGAGGCAGAGGGGGCGTGGCAGTGCCCTGGGACGTGCCTGTGCCCCCACACTGCCTTCGCGGTGCCCCGACCAAGGTCCAGAGCCCTTCCTCGTTCTCCCAGAGGCAGCCGTACCGCCCACGCCCACTCACCCCGGGGCACCTACTCTCTGTGGCATTGAGGGCCCTGTAGGTGGCAGAGAAGCCCCCACTGCTGATGCCACGGTCTGTCCTAAAGAGCACCACCAGCTGGTGGCTGGAGGAGATGAGGCGAGGTGGTGGCTCCGCTCCGCAGAACCTGCCCAAGGCGGAGAGCAGACCTGGGCAGGGCGCCCTCGGAGACCCGGGGTGTTCCCACAGGCGTCACTGTGACTGGCACTCGGGGCGATGCCAGAGGGGATGGGACACATGGCTGCTGACTCCTGGAGCTTCGGGCCCCGAGAAGAAAGACACACATGTGGAGTAGACGAGGAATTAAGCAAACTGCTTGAACTCGAGCCAGTTGGAGATGGGAAAAACCAGGGAGGGTGTGAGGGGAAGTGGAACGGGCCCTTCGGGGCAGGAGAGGCAGGAAGGGAGGGCGCTGACCTTCCGCAGAAGGGCAATGTGGAGCAAAGGCTTTGGGCTGAGCAAGGACAAGCCTTTTCCTAGGGCGACAGTGAAGAGACCTCTGGCTTAGAGCAGAAGGAAGGATGGGATGTATCCGGGGCTCCTGCTCTGCTGCTACCTGCCCAGGAGGCCCAGGGCCCCTGAGGTGCTGGTCTCATACACCGCCACGTAGTCCAGCTCGCACTCGTCCTGAGCTTCTAGGCTGAAGTTGTGCAACTGCAATTCCACGCCACGTCCCGCAGGCACCGAGATATGCCAGGTGCAAAGCTGGGGGAGGGCACGGATGGAGTGGTTCGAGGGTCCCTTCTCCCATCCCCGTCTGGGCATCCAGGCTGAGCTCCAGGAGGGTTCCCTCCCTGCTGCAGGCTGGGTAGGGTGCGGGCGGGTGCAGCCCCCGCTAGCTCTTATCCTTGGCGGTAGAAAGGCCCTTTAACTTGTCTGCTCTGAGAGATAAGTTTACCCAGCAGGGGAAACTTACCCGGCCACCTAGTAAACGCTAAATACGGTTCCCTTTCTGCCTGTTTGAGCTCTGATCTTCCCCAGAACAAGGCAGTGTCTCCCATGCCGTTCCAGTCACACAAACTGGGGGCACAGGTGTGCCCACGTGTGCCACACCGCCCTCCCCGTGGACTGCTGGCTTACCTGTTGGTGAGGGTACCTCTGCAGGTAGCTGGGAGCAGAGAAAGTGCCCTGGAGCCCAGTCAGATTCCCCCCACACCCTGCGGAGAGGAGGAGGGGCTCGTGAGTTTGCCAGGGTCTGTGCCTTCGCCCAGTCGGGCTGGCAGGGACCGCAGGGGAGAGTTTTCGGCCAGGCCCATGAGGAAGCAAGGTCTGGGCCAGAAGAATGCCCTGGCAAGCTTGGGGCTGGGCCAGAGCTGGGGAGCTCAGGCCGAACCCGAAGCAGATGCCCGAAGACAGTACATGCCCTGTGCCTGGCGGGGCCCGTACCCAAGAGCTTGGTGCTGCAGTTGGCCTCATCGCTGCCGTCAGCACAGTTGGCAAAACCGTCACACATTGAGTCAGGTAGCAGGCAGACGAGCTGGTCACAGGGGAACTCGTCATGAGCACAGTTCCCTGGGGAGGGGCATCTGGATTCAGAACCCCCCTCCCCCCCCACCGAGTCTCCACCCCTTTGGCCAGTGCTGGAGGGGCGTGGAGACACTTGAGAGGTAGCCAGAGACATGGTGGGAAAACACTCACCGTTCCCGGGGGTCACAGCCTGGTACCAGGCATGGAAACCAGATCCTTCCACACTGCTGTCAGAGACGAAGGCCACCCGGAGGCGGCTGGCGTTGGTGTTGAGTGTAGGGGGAGGCACCTTCCCACACACTCTGCAAGAAGCCAGGTTGGGCGCCATGGAGGCTCAGAGCTAGGGCCAGCCAGACTGGGGGCTGCCTGGGCCCCGTGGTCCTCTTTCTTCAAGCCCTGAACCGGTGGCGATGCGGTCAAAAGGGGCCCTTTCATTTCCTGGGGAGCTCTGGCTTTCCTGACCTGCACATCCATCCTTGTGGCTTTTATTCATGGGTAAGATAGGTGGGGCCCCATTTGACAGAGAGGGGAGGGTGACCTTCCCAAGGTCATACAGCAGGCACGGGGCAGAGCTGGGTCCAGAGGTCAGGTCTCTCGGTGTCCTTCCAGCCCAGCCTTTCCCAACGCTGTTCCCTGGTTCTGCCCTCTAGACGGCAACGCAGGGCAGCGGTGAGATCTCCTGGGGGCAGGGGGACCCACCTGAGGAGGGGGCCCTCAGGCTCAGGGGAGATTTCCAAACGATCGAAAAGACAGGAGGCCACGCTTTCCATGCTGAGCGCTTCAATCTTGAGTTGTACTGCATGGCCTGCGGCCACCTGGATATGCCACACGCAGTGGGCGTTGGGTGGGTAAGGGTCTGGGTAGTTGGGGCTGCTGAAGAAGCCCCTTGGGCCAGGGAGGAGGCCCCCACAGGCTGCAGAGATGAAGGTGAGAGTTCAGAGCTCAAAAGGAGAGAGACCCTTTTATTTCCAAGGTTCCTCTTCCTAGCCCCCCTTTCTCCTGCCATCTTGGACCTTTCTCCAGGAAGATCTTCCCTGGGTACTCACAGGACTGCGGTGAGGGGCTCATGCCTGCCTCCTTCAGCTGTCCTTTAGGGTTCCCTGTTGCTGGAGAGGGGGTGGGAGTGGTGGTGGTGGTGGTGGTGGTGGTGGTGGTGGTGGTGGTGGTGAAGCCTTGGGGGGGCAGTGGGTGATAGGAGGCCCCGGGCAGGGGTGTAGTCTGCAGCTCTGGAGGGAAGAAGATGGGGGAGTGGGATTCAGAGGAGCTGGTTCTCTAGGGGTGATGAATAGAATGGCACATGGAATCTCATTCAAGAGCACTTTCAACCCAAGCAGGGCCCGGTACTCACGGGCTAGAATGATGGCCACCAGAAGCCCGAGCAGCAGGAGCAGGAGGCTGGCCAGCAGGAGGACACAGAGCCAGGAGAAGTGACAATCTGGCTGCAGCCCTCGGGGCCGCCGACCTGTGGGTGTGCGGGGTGGGATTTTGAGAGCCCCTTGGGCTCTCAGCTCCTGGGCCGGTTCTCCCCCGGTCACCCCCTGAGATGGTTACCATGCCAGGGAGCCGGGACGCTGCAGCTGGCATCCTCCCGGAAGGCCGGTGGGGGAGGCCCTGATTCAGGCTCAAAAGCAGGATTGCAGAACTCAGTCTGAAAGGGAAAGTCTTGAGGGCTGGGGGCCAGTGGTGGCACTGCCTGGCTGGCGTGTCCTCTGGGCACGGCCAGCCCTAGGCAGGGGTCTGGGTCTTGGGAGAGGGGTCCTATGGGACCCTTACCTTGCTCAGCTCTGTCGCCTCCGCACAGAGGATGATATCTGAGCATTCCTTCATGGCTCAAGGCTCTGCATGGCTTTCTTGGAGTCCCTGTGATAGCCCAAGACCGCCAAGGGCCCACTCTCTGATCCGTAACTGCCTATCAAGGGGCAGCCTCTGCTCCCTTGGGGGAAGGGCTGCCAGACTAGACTGACTTTCAGACGGCCCTTGGTGGATGGACCGGTTCAGGCTACTGGCTACTCGGTCTCTGTGTGGGGGAAGGACGCAGGCAGAAGGAATTCGCAAAGGCATGAAAGGGTCCCTTAATCCAACTCAGCTGAGGATGCTGAGGTCAAGAGCTTGGCTCAGGGCAGCAGTCCTTAAAGGCACAGGCAGTGGTGGAGGACACCCTGCAGAGGAAACCAGGTGCTCGGTGGGGGTGTGACCAGGGGAACTGGACACCCCACTTTCCTAACCTCACCCAGACTACTGAGTGAGCTGGGGTGGGTGGGAAGGAGGACAATGCAGGCATAAGGGAGCCTTAGAAGCTAGGTGTCAAGGTTTGGCAGCTTTAAGGCCTATGAGCCCTAAGGGCCCTGGAAAAACCTGCTGCCCTCCCATCCGGGGACTGGGGCATTTAGCCAAGCCTGGGTCTTTGGAAGGTCCCTGTTAAAGCACCGGTGTGACCAGGACAAGGAGATAAGCCAGTATAGGAAAAACGTCGTATGTATGGGCTTCTTCTGTCTGTGCCGATGTGACTAGGGGAGCTTCAGGGGCTGGCTGCCTTTTCCCGGGCCCTTTAGGCTGCAGAAAAAGGGCAGAGGAGAAGAGGAGCCAAGTCCTTGGAAAGGGGCAGGCCCTCAGCTAGGCGGTGGAGTCTGGCGGTCCGTGGCATTTGCTGCTGCAGGATAGAAAACCCACACTCTGCCACCTGGACCACTTCATGCCTCTTCCTCTGTGACGACATTCTCTTGGAAAAACCCAGCCTGGCCCAGCTGTCCGCCGGGAGAGAGAAAAGGGCTTGTTAACGGGTTTTGTGTTAGCCATGATCAGGCTGAGTCGGGCAGGGCAGGACAGGGTGGGGGCGGGGGCAGTATAATGACATTTCTGGCTGCCATTTGCAGAACGTTATGTAGTAGGCCCTGGGCAGGAAGTCTTACTGGTTTCCCCTCCTTAGGTCGCGCTATGAGGTAGCATAATCATTTCACGAATGATGGCACCAAGGCTCCAAAGTGTTCTCTGTGGCACGCCACTTTCACCCTCCACTGGGGCTGAGGCATGCTGGTGACAGAGGGGAACAAAGCCAGAAACCCAGAGCGGAGAAAAGGGACAACAGAGATAGGTTCTGTGTTTCCTAAGGCAGCTGTCCTCATACTCTGGGGAGACCCTTCACCCCCAGGTTCTTCTCCATTCCTCCCCTGGGGGGCCTTGGGCTGCTTTTGTACAGGGGGGCAAGCCTTTCTTTCTTGGACCCTCGGATGGGGACTGCTTTTAGAGGGTCTGAGAGGTCAAAAGTATTTCCATAATAACACTGAGACCTTATTTGTCTTTTCATCTGTGAGCACAGGGTACAGTTTTCCAGAGGCTGTGTGGGAAGCTTCTCTCTGGCTTTGCTGTTGCCCACGGCCGTCCTCTGGGCAAGGGAAACTTGGAGTGGTGCTCAGGTGGTTTCTAGCTCCCTTGGGCTTCTGCTTGTATTCCTGAAAGCATAGCTTCCTGTAGCCCCCCCATGCTGACCCCAACCACAGTTCTCTCTCCTTGGCTCTCTGTGGTTCTTCTTTCACCAGGAAGGGCGAGGCCAGACCGAGGTTGGCTGTTAATACTCTGGGACTCCGGCTTTCTAGCGTTCTCTCCTGCTGGTTCTCTAGCTCACATTTCCACTCCAGCCAGACCAGCCTGTTCGTTGTCCCTGGAACACGCTGTGTCCAGGCTCAACCTTTCATCTGGAATGCCTTATTTTTCCCTGTGCTCAGGGCCGGCACCAGAGGTGTGCATTAGGGCCCGACTTCTCCTTGCGCACCCCAATCTGCCAATTTTACTCCTCCTCTCCCTGTTCACCGCCACCCCTAGCCTTGACCCTCATCCCATGGCAGTGCAATCCCAGCCAACCTTCCGCTATGTCCGAGAGGCAGGCGATGCTGAGTATCAGGAAATCAGAAATGCTCATCCCTTGGATTTGGGTCGTCCATATCGTGGCTCCACGTCAAGAATTCTGCTTGGTTTGGGCAATGCTAAACTTACTCGGCATTCCGAGCCTTTATCGTATGTTGTTCGGAGGAGAAAAGGCGGCACGGGCATCCTGGGAGGCTGGGGAACCAAACACTGGCTAAGCATCACCCACTAAGAGAATGTGAATGGAATGTTGATGGTACAGTCCTGGAAATGTGTGTGTGTGTGTGTGTGTGTGTGTGTGTGTGTGTGAGAAATGCACAGCTGAGTACCTAGTATGTTCCAGACACTCACAACTCTGAGTAGGTATTGTTATGTTCGGATTACAGAGGAGGAAACTGCGAGGCTCAGAGAGATTAAATAATTTGCTTGTGCTGAAAATACTAGTCTCTTTCTGCTGCCTCCTGCCTCCCGCCCTGGTGCTTGTGTCTGCCTACAGAGCGATGAAGGATGGGGGCCCTCAGAGGTGCCCGGCCCAGACCCTGCTGGGGCCCAGGTAGGTGATAGATTGTGCTGGTTTTGCTCTCGGGTGTGTGTGGATGTGTCGAGTCGGGAGCTCCCTTGCTATCCTGCCGTTCAGCTCAGTTCCTAACAGACACGAGGTTGGAAAATTTGCTGCATAAAGTCCTGCAAAAAGCTGTCAATTATTCACCCAAAGGCAGAGTACTCAGATGGAAAGGGAACTGTCCCGCCTCTGCCACTGACAAACCAGGGACTTGAACAAGCCTTCTCTAGTGCTCGTGTCCTCACTGGAAAAGTGAGAAGGTGGACAAGGTGACCTCTGTGGTCCTGACGGTAAAGCTTTACAGAAAAAAGTATTTTCTGAGCGCTGGTCATTAAAAAAAAAAAAAAAAAAAAAAATCTAGAGTAACTCTATAAGCTGGAATCATGGAACCAGAGGCATGTAAGGCCCCCTAACTTGGGACTTGGGAGGCATGTACTTAGATAAGAAGTGACTTAGAAAGAGGACACTTGGGCTGAGAACTTCAAGGTCCAATCTCCTTAATGCAGATGAGGCACAAGGCCCAGAAAGAGGGAGGTTCTTGCTCAAGGTCACACAAGAGCAGTTGCGGGGGGGCGGGGGGGCGGGAAGAACTCCCTCCCTTCCCCAGGGAGAGGCCCGCTGGAACATAAGCAAAGAGTGGGGGAAGAAATTCCAGTTGCTAGGAGGCAAAGCTGATGGATAAAGAAACGTGGGGGACAGATTGTGTTTGGGATCTGGGTAGCATTAGGACCTGTTGCCATGGGAACGAGAAAGCGCCATAGGTTAAGTACAGAAGGGAGAGCTGGGTGCAAGGGTGGAGTGGGCTGCCTGTAGCCGTCTGCTCCCCTGTGGGAGACCACAAAAAGGCCGCGGTGGCTTCCACATCCAGTGAAAAACTGGTTGAGAGGTACAGCAGGTTACAGTGATTTGGGGCTCACCCATCCGCTTCGCTAGAAGCCGGTTTCCACCTTGAAGAGCATCCTGTTGACTTGTGGTTTGGGGGAAATCATCAGCATTTAAAACCTCACCCTGGGTCAGGCCACTTCCAGGGCCTGTCAGGGAGAAATCCCAAGGTTTGAGTCGATGTTTTTCCCACTCTTGGAAAATGCCCAGGAGAGATGCTCCCAGCACGGTCTCATCCCACGTGAGGAGTTTGACAGCAGGCGCTGCGGTCTCAGCAAAGATGCGATAGACAGGCCTTGATTTTTCAGTGTCTGGAGCAGGGAGGCAGTTAGGAAAAACCCCAGTAAAATACTCTTAAGTTCAGCTGGCGGAGGCTTCAGCTTCCAGGGTTCTAAAATCAGTGGCAGAAAGGGACAAACCTAAATTGTACTAAGAGTTAAAAGACAAAACCAAAGGAGACAAGTCCCCGAGTGCTCCAAAAAAGCATTCTCTTTAAAGGGTTAAATCTGTTTTTAAGTCTTGAAAAAAAGCACCTTGGAGAACAAAACCTTCAGCATAAAAGCCGCTGTTTCTAGGTATTAATAGGCCAAGTCAGAGTCTCATGTTCATCAAGGCCAAGTCTTTTATTCCTCCACATCCAGGTACAGCGACTCTGCTCCAAGAGCAAACTGTTACACCCAGCCTGTGCTGGAGACACCGGTTGTGGCTCATTCTAGGTCCGTACAAGACGCCCAAGTGTCAACAGAACCGGGAGTGCCCACGCCAGCAGTTAAATGGCAGATGACGGAAATGTCTACTAGATATGCTAATTTTCTTCGGTGTGAAGACGACGTCGAGGTTATGTGGGAGAATGTCCTTCCTCTCAGGAGACGCATGCTGAAGTATTTAGAGGTGGCGAGGGCACCTCACCACTACATGTTTGGCCCCCAAGAACAAAGTATATGTGAACAAGCCCGGCAAAATGTTGATCGGCGAGTACGGGTGAGGAGAGCATTCAAAACGTGCACTATTTCAGTTTTGTAGAGTTGGGAAGTTTAGACTGAAAAGTGGGCAACTTTTTCAAGAACTTGGCATTCACGGTCTGGTGGTAGCAGTAAAACATGCGGCGACTAACAGGCTCACAGCTCTTCCCGGGAGCAGACCCTTCCCAAATCAAGATGCCGTCACTTACCGACTTCTTTCTCAAAGCTATTATTTATTCTGTACAAGGTTCCACTGTACATCAGACATTCTTCTACTCTTGCTTACACAGTAAACAAGTGCACACCAGCCCTTTGGCTCAGGTTCACAGGGCTTCCCTGGGGAAGGGGGTCAGGCCAGTTAAACTTGGGGCGTCTCTCTGTGATGCCTCCTGGGAGCGTTGGAAAGCTTCAGGCTCCAAGGGGCACAAGCTGGGCCCACCTGCGTGGATGCACAGAGCTCCGTGCCTTGGTGCCGGACAGCTTACTCTCCGGGACAGCACCGAGTTTTGTCCAGAACCACTCAGGGCAAAATCACGCCCGTGGGAAAAGAATCATACGGCTGAGGCAAGATGTCCCCAGACACCCAGGCTCCAGCTCCTGGGGTGGGGCTGACGACCGATGCCAAGAGGGGCTGAGGGGTGGCATGGGCATCCCTGAGAAACTCGGTCCAAAGGGCCTATGTCTAGGAGGCTCTGAGAAGGGGTGGGGGCATGAAGGTCAGGAAGAAGAAGCACATTAAGAGGGAATAAATTAAAGGTGAGAGAAGTTCTAGGGATAAGGGGCTTGTGCTATCCTTCAAACAGCTGGGGAGTAGACCAGGGGTGGCTTAGAGGAAGTGGGCAGGAAAAACTTGATACGCTACCGTAAGAAATCTCCTTCCACCTACTCTCCTCTTCACCTCACTGCGATGTAAAACAAGCCAGGGGCTACGGGCACGACCCCCATCTCCCCCAGCGGGTTTGAACACGGCACTGGGGAAAAGGGAAGAGGCTGAGGGATATTTCAGGGAGGGGCAGTTACCCCCTGGTCCCCAAATGCTATAAGGCACAATTCTTGGAGGCAACTAGATTCCATCCAAAACATTAAAACAAAAACAAAAACAAAAACTTGTTAGATCCCGGGTCTACTGTGGCTGTACTTAGGGCCTGGCCAACACCCACCTAGCACCACTGGGGGCTAGCATTAGAAAAGCTGTATTTGAAGAAAAAAAAAAAAAAAATGACCAGCATAACGTCCCAGCTGTGAAGAAGTGTGAAGGAGAGCATCTCCAGTCTGAAAGCTTTAGTTATGGTAATTAAAAAAAAAAAAAAAAAAAAAAAAAAGTTGGGCTTTTAAAAACCAAAATCAGCTTTTTTAAAAGTCATCCCCTTGTCTGTCTCCCTGGAGATAGCAGCGTTAAGAGGGCTCTTGGCTCATGGGTGTTTTTCTTGCTTCTGGACTGGTGAGCAGGGTCCAGGCAAAGACAGGTGCCAGGCTCCGGCGCCGGGGCTCCCAGGCGGCGATCCTCCCAGCAGGCTCCAGAGGGCGCTGTCTTCTCGGGAGGAACGGGGGCTGGAAGGGCACCAAGAGGACGAGATCTTCTCCCCACAGACCGCTGTTGTTTATTACACACAGGAAAAAACCACAAGCTTAAAAACGCAAACAAGAGAAGCCGAGGGGACACTGTGCTGGCTCCGGGCTCTGTGTCCTGTCGATCTTCGTGCCGCGTATGGCTCAGGGGCTCCTGGCTCCTCGCTCCAGACCCTGACCAGGCTGCAGCAACTCCTGCTCGGCAGCTTTAGTTTACTTTATTTTTCTCTTATTTGTCAGGATTTTTTTTTTTTTTTGTCTTTAAAAAAAAAAAAAAAAAAAAAAAAAACTTAGGGTGGGGGGCCACCACAGGAAAGGGAGACAGGGATGTAGCTCCTTGCTGCTACATGCGGGAGGGTGGACTGGCCAATTCGTAGAAGAGCAAATAGGCGTCGCTGGTGCGCACTTGGCTGGAAGACATGGGTGTGACGCTGTGGAGAGAGAAGGGAAAAGTCAGGGCCCTGGTGAGTGGGCCACCGGACACAAACTGAGTGGCTGAGGGAGTCGTGAGGGCCCGCTGCTTCTCTCCCTACTGTGCCCCCAAAGCCAACCTCTCTCGTCTTCTAGAAATTCTGCAAATGGGCAACGGACTCGTATATATCACACGGCCTTTTGGCTCTGACCTTTTGCAGTCAAGTGGAAGCCACACAGATGGGTGAGGGACAGGTGTCCGACAGCCAGGAACCCTGAGACCTCCGTCTCACCTGGAGTCATTGAAAGTGTGCCATTCGCCCGTCACTGGACTCCGGCAATAGGCTGTATAATGGCCGCCCATGGTGGTTCCAGAGTGATTGGACACAGCGTACAGGTTGTAAACAGCGTGGTCTGAGGAGGAAATGCGAGGTTTCAGGCCCCCAGGGCATTCCTCTCCCACCTGGCCTCTATTCCTGATTTTCATAACTCACTCTTCGGCAGCTTCCTTCTACCTCTTGGCCTCCCATCTGGATTTTAGGCACCTGTACCTTGTTTCCGCCCTTCCAGCTCAGAATACTCACTGGTGTTTTCTGAGGCAAATTCTCTCAAGTCCAGGTCTCTTAGTGGGAAATTCACAAATGTTGTGAGCTTGCTGGTTCGTATCCTGGATTCTGAGAACCGCTTCAGATCTGGGGTTGATGTGAGTCAAGGACAGACAGGGTGGCAAGAGTAGTCACAGTAAAGGAGACTGGGTCCTAAGAGGGCGATGCGCTTCTCAGAAGCATTAGAGCAAACAGGGAAAGGAAAGTCTACCAAGTTTCCTTTTTTCCTACTCTGTTCGCCCTCACTTAGGCCCCCAGTCACTCATTGAAGGCAAGGCCCTGCCAAGGGGGATGTTTAAGGATACGGAGCACCAAGATCTTTGGGAACCTCTGGATGGAGAACTTCTTTATACATCGTTTTCTGGCTCGGCAGCGACAGCATGTCTGAAAGACACGACCAACAGAGCTACAGAGGACTTGGGAGAGAAGTTAACAGGCCGCGTCCCGCAGCTCCTGGGCTCGATCTGCCGGTGACAGGTCTTTCCCAGAGAGGTCTCTTGTATGCGTGCTCTTGCTCTCATGGAAGGGGGACTTACTGGCTTTTCATCGCCATCAAGCACATCCTCTTTGGTGAAGAGCCTCATGCAGTCCATTAAAGTTACCTCAGGATAACCTCGCTGGGAGAGACAAAAAGTCACAGGTCGATGACGTGAAAAGATAAGAGTGGGAGTTTCCAATGTGGGGCAACAGGGGCACATACCTTAGCGATGGGCAGTGAGAGGTCCCAGAAGGGATCAAAGACTGTAGAGCAGTAACCACAGTCAGTGCACGTCAGGGAGCTCTTTAGCTGCCCAACAAAAAGATCTGCAGAAGAGACGGGACAGCGAAGCTTAAACCCGGAGAAGGAGCACGCGTCTTCTCTGGGCTGCGTCCCTTCTCAGCGCTCCTGACTCTGTCCGTGGGCCACTGGGCAGAAAGAGGGTTCCCTGGGAGGGTGATTCTCAGGGCCTTTCATGCTCATTCTCTACTCAGGCAAAAGCAGTTAAGGGGGAGAGCAGGCATTCCTCCCATTCACGCACTTACCCCCAATCCGACTGTCTTCCCGTTCTAGATACTTCCTCCACATCTGTCGCCCTTTCTCATCATCACTAGGAACCAGAGAGAGGGAGACAACTGGGTCAGAGCTCACGAGAAGTTTAAGGACCCATCGATCTAAATCCTTAATATTAAGAATTCTCTCCAAATTATTAACCCCAAAGTAGTCAGCAAAAGATCACAAGTTCACGAAGGGTTTCTTTCCTATGGCATTCTCCTCTTACTTACGGAAGATGATCGAGGTTCTCAGGGTTGGACTTAGGCCTCACTGTTACCCCGGTTCACCTCGTTGTGGAGCCCATCCAGAAGAAAGCGCAGAAACTCCTGAGCATCTTGCTGACTGAGTCCAAAGAAAAGACAGTGAGCAACACCTCTCGTTCTAAGAACCGACCTGCTGTGGCCGACTCCCACCCCGGAGAGGACATGTCTGCAAGGCTCTTACTTATAGCCAACGAAGCGCGGGGCGTATCTCTGGATCTGGGTCTTGAACTCAGATGGGCTCACCACATCATTGGGGGATGAAGTCCATATGGTCTGGATGAGTTTTGCAAACTCTACAGGAAGGAGAGGGTAGAGAGGGGGCACGGAGGGCAGGTGAGACATTTTCTGGAAGAAACTCCAACTAGAATCCCACCAAAAAGCAGCTAAAGGAAGAAAAACAGGACGGATACGTAGAAAACACATCTACTGGAGTATGGTAGTGGAGCGGAGAAAGTGTCCTCGGATGGGCTCCTCACCTTCCATGAGGGCTGTGTGGACACTGCTGCCGTGGCTGAGATCCCGCATGTAGAGCCTCTGGAGGCAGTAATCCCTCAGCTCCCGGGTGTTGCTCAGACACTGCAGAATGGAGTTCATGAAGCACTGCAAGAGATCATCCAGACCATGAGCGGAGAGAGGCCCCCGTCATGCGTGTCTACTCACACAGTACCAAAGGCCCTCTGGTTCATCTACTCCAGAAGCGAACCCTCCCACAGCCTCAAGTTCCTCTTTTCGCAAGTGAAAGGGGTGCAGTGAGGCAGATTCCCACTGCCGGCAGAGGTGGCCTAACCGGTTATTTACCGTAGAGATGTACAAACCGGTGTGGGTGAGCTGGGCAGAAGTGGGTGGGAAGTGATGGATGTCCTTCAGGAGAAGGATCCAGGAATGTAGCTGACGGTGAAGGGGGCAACTCCCCTTTAGCAGTGCTTCCTGCTCGGGGCGAAGAGTGAGGCAAAGCCCCGGCCACAAGGGCACATTTCAACGGGCCTAGAGGATGGGGAGTCAGCAGGAGCTGGGAGGGAACTCTGGTTAGGGGTCCCAGGTGGGACAGGAGGGGGTGGCCTCAGGAAAGAAGTGGGCTGGGAAGAGCTCACCGTGTTCCCAAGGTTTCGAAGACCAGCCAGACCCTGGGCGCTCTTAGAATTCTGTAAGCAAAGAACACATGGCGTATGAGACTGAAGGCAGAGAGGCTGGGCCTGGGGTAGGCTCTCCCGGGCACTTTTCTGCCAGTTGGAGCCATGAGCATCAGGCACACACATTATTCTCTCTTCAACTTTAGACTATGTACGTGGTAAGAAAGAGGGTTGAAGGATGCCTGTCATTTTCAACAAACAGCAAAAATATTCTTCAGGGCTTTCTTTTGTTGAGATGTGTTCCCCCCCCCCCCCCATCTCTACATTACTCTTCATTCTCTGCCACACTGGAGGCTGGAGATTAGAATGAGAGACTAGGAACTTGTGTATTTGATTCCGGCTACAAGGAACTCCAGGTCCCCAATCCAGGCATTATCTCCAATGACCCACTTTTCTGCCCGTAGATGTCCAAAACATGAAGCAGCTGTCATAACAGGCACTTCAAGGAGGTCTTGAAATGCTCAATGACAAAACATCTGAAGCGAGTCAGATCTTCAGCTGGGGAAAACCAAAGTTGGCCTGCCATCCTGAATTGCCGGGAGACAGGTGGGATTCCTTCCAGCTGAGCTCAGCTCCTAAAGGCTGATTACAGCCTGGGAGAGTCCTCCCTGCCTGGCTCAGGTTTCAGCATCCTGACTGGTCACTGGCTGGGAACACTTCTGATGGCAGACTGTGGCCACACAGAGGTAAGCACCTGGCTGAAGGTGCCACTCTGGTTCTTGTCCTTGTTGTGGAGGCCGGTGAGGGGGTTGGAGCGAGGCAGCTGCCAGGCCGAGGACTGTGAGTATTGTTTGTCCAGCTCTCTTGGCTAATTCCGGCCCTACCTCCAGGAGTCAGAAAACATTTGGGCTCAAAGGGTTAAAGACACAGTGCGCAGATGAGCCTGCCACCCCCTCTCTCCGGGAGGGGACGCGGGAGCCGGCAACTCTGGAGCAACACTGACTGGGGCATGCGTGGGGCCAGCTCAACCCTGATCAGAACAGGAGCCTGAAATAACTCAGCTAAAATTACTCATGCTGTGTGCTGACAGCCTCTGAGGCTGTCAGCAGCTCAAAGCCCATGAGGTTGTCAGCTCAAGGGGGTGGGGTGGGGACAGGCAGGTTGAAGGAGGGCTTTTCTCAGGAACTGCCCTGCTGATCCCACAAGGAAGTGGATCCCTCCTTCCTAGTTACCAGGTCTAACACTAACAGGGAAGGAAATATACTCAGAAGAGAGACCTGGTTTCCACCTGCAGTTAGAGAGCAAAGCTCATTGGCAGCAGGTGGGCAGAAGCATCCTCGAACTCAGCCAGCACTAGAAGTATATGGCCCCAAACACAAATTTAAATCTTACCTGACAGTCTAAACCCTGATGTTCCAGTATGAGGGCCACAACAGAGATAATTCCCTGGACAAAGACCTTATCAGCATTTTCAGGGAAGCCCGGAGAAGGACTCCCCGCTGCCCATTTGGAACTAAACGTTAAAGCCCATCCACAAAAGGATACCCACTCTTCCCTCCCCCAACAGCCACTCTTACTCCTATTTTTGGCAGCGCTTTGTTAGTTCTTACCCCCTGTGCCTCAGACGACACCTGTCTAAAGGAGCTGTAGAAGCAAAACATTCTACCACTGGTGATCATGTCAAGGTCCATCAAGGTGGGCCCTCAGCGGAGACAGTAGTCACTCAGTACTAATGGGGGACGGGCAATGGAAAACTGGAGGCACTTCTGTGGCCTTGACACTTTTAACTCCGACCCAGCACAGGGAGGGTCAAGAACACGTCATCACCTGTGGTTACGGTTCTTGATCTAACCCTACTAATGGCCTAGCCGGTGCAGACATGGGGAAGGCTCCTTTAAGGTTTCGCCAGACCCTCTGTTAGTTTTCCTTTTCGTAAGGGGTGGGGGGTGGGTCGTGCCTCTGTCTAAAATTTCCCGAGTTCAAAACTACTTGCCAATTTCTAAGCGCTCTGTGTAGAAGGCCGTTGGATAACAGGAGTCTGGGGGTGGGAGTGGAGGGGAGAGCAGGGCTGTTCTGTGCCCAGCCAGATATTCTTCTGCCATGAATAGGAAATCAGGAGCTCCGGGGAAAGTCAGCACTTTCCATTCCAGAGAGAACAAAATGTCCTAGGAGTGACCTTTCTTATGGGGAAAACAATCCTACCTCAGGGCCGACAGGGAGAGGCTGGACCGGGAGACCCCCCACCCAGCGAGAGCCTCTCACCCAGCGGGAGACAAGGAAAGGATTCCAGCTGCTAATGTGGAGCTCATATGCCAAGACCTGAGAAAGTCTGGATCAAGAACTTCCTCCAAATGAGCCATCAGCCAACCTAAGCTTGACTTAGTAGCAACGGCCGTTCTGAAAAGTAGACGCCACCTCCGCAGTTAGTAAACAGGCAGCATTCACCTTCCGTGAAGGGGCAGGGGGCTCAGCAAGAGCCCGCTCTGGGTTAATGGGGCGGAAACATCTGGGGATACAGAAGCACAGGCTTATGGGTCACATAAGCAAGGCTGATGGAGGTTTGAGTCTTCACACTCAAGACCCCGCTAAAGGGCTTTCCTGCTTACTTCACCTGTGCCACGAGTGTCAGCCATGAGTCCTGGCTGCGGCCAAGGAGCCTGGTGTGGCCCTGGCACGGGGCAGGGCACGCACTGCCAACTCGTGGAGCTGGTGCCTGTTACATAAGATCTGTCAAGCTCTGGCCCCTTCTCCCTTCCCCAAGGGGGCAGTGCCCAGCTTCTAGCCCCAGCATTACCCCGGGGGCGGGTGGTGGCTACTTCATCTGAGGGACCCAGTGCCCACTGAGCAGAACTGGGGACGGCCGAGAAGAAAAGGGAAGTTGCCCTCTTTCACCTGTCTGCGACTCCTCTGCCCTTCGCGGGGGTCAAAGGACCCCCGTTACCAACCCTTTGGGAGAGCGCCCTTTGGGATCAGTGAGGGGGAGGCGGCTCCTTTCCCACCAGCCTTTCTTGCCGGGTTTTGGTCTTGGAGGAGTCACACGCGCAGAGTCCAGCGTGCCGCCGGTTCCCTCACACAGCGAGAGCCAGTCAAGGTTACGCTTTCCCGCACCTGTCCTGAGAGGTGCCAGGAATTAAGAGCCCAGGGGCCACCTGGTGCCGGGGTCTCCAAGAGGGAGGGGAGGAGGGGGGCTCGGCCTGGGACCTCAACAAGGGGAGGGGGCCGCGAGTAAGCCTGAGATCACCTGGGGAGGGGGCATTCCTTGCCGGGAGAAACTGGGAAAGGAGGGGCGGGGGCTGGGAAGAATCGGTCCCCCAGGCCGGGGGCGCGCGCGGCAGATGGGGGCGGGGGTGGGCGTCCCGGCGAGGAGGCGGAACCCTAGGCCCTCGGCGTGGGGGTTCCGGAAAGGGGGCCCCGCGTACCTTGGCTTTGTTGAGCAGGAGCCCCACGAAGGTGGAGAGCAGCAGGGAGGGGGAGAGCGGGGAGCGCGGCCGCAGCTCCTTGGCGAGGGCGGGAAAGGGGGCGGCGGGGGGCTCCTCGGGCAGGGTCACGGTGTACGAGGTGCGCATGCTGGGGGGCAGGCGGCGGGCTCGGCCCCACGCCTAACGTTGGCAAAGGGGGCGCGGGGGACGACCGCGCGGTGCCGCGGCCCGGACGCCAAGGCCGGCGAGGCCGCCACAGGACACCGTCTGCGGCGCCCGGCGGTAACCGCTCCGGCCGGTCGACCGCGCGCTCCTTCGCCTCAACCTCCCCGGCGCTCGCCGCCAACCGCCCCGACACCCGGCTCTCTCGCGCTCCGGCAGACTGGCGGCCCCGCCGGCGCCTCGGGCCCCACGACGTCAGCGCCGGGGGCGGGGCCGGCGCTCCAGCCCCGCCCCCGGCGCCGGCACGCGGCCCCCGGCGCGGCCCCGGCCCCGCTCGCCCCCGCGCCTCCCGCGGCTCGGCCCCCGGCCCGGACCGCCCCCAGCCCGCCGACCCCACGGGCCGCCTAGAACCCCCGTCCCGGGGAAGGGCTGAACGGGCTCCCGCGCCGGCCTCGGGGTCGGGGCTCAGGAGGACACGACCCCACAGGACCGTGTCGGCCCGGTGAGCTTCCCCCCAAGGCGGTTCACAGTTCCTGACTTCTGGGGGCCGCGGAGCCTTTGGCGAACCCCGTGAAAGCGCCGTTCTCTCCTGGGGCGGGGGATGCACTTGTGCACAAACTTTTGCACGGCGTTCGGGGCGGGGGGGTACCCAGGCCTTCGTGGAGCCCAACACCCATACAAACCGCGAGGGTCGAAGGGCTCCCGGTTAGGAGGATGGGTTTCCGCCGCGTCGGCGCTGAACTTTTTTACCCCCCAACCCCGCCCCAGTCCCACCTGGCCCATTATCAAGAGAGGCACTGCTCCTATTTTATAAAGTGCAATAGGTCACTGTCCCATTTGGCCCCAGGGAAGAACATTTTCTGGAGTCTTCTGTCCAGTTACCCAACTGCATCTCTCACCGAATCTCAAATTTTGATTTGTTTTGGGAGGTGGGAAGAAAGAACCACCACGTTGAGGAAGCAGGTGCTCAGCCCGGGTGGGTGGGGTGGTGAGTGTACTGCTCTGACCCTAAGGGCGCCAAGGCTTGAAGAGCAGCGGCCTCTGCGTTTTATTTCGATGCTCCACCCCCCCCACCTCCCCACCTATCAGGGACCCACACGGAATCTGCCTAGAGAAAGTATCTTGTTTGGAGCCTGCTGGCTATTTTTAGCCAGTATTTTTAGCGTTTAAAAATACTCCGAGAAGCAGCAGTGTGTGCTGTTACTCATCTGTGGCCTCCTTCTGTGCCTCTTGGCGTGCTCATCCCCACATGTACACGCGCACCGCACACACGACCACAGCCCCATGGAGAATGTGCCCGGGACACATGTATGGAGTGGGCATGAGGCAGGAGCCACAGGGCATTTCACCCGATGGTGAGTGAGGGCACCAGTGTTAGGGTGGTGAGCTCCACAGCCACTGTCTTCACTCGGTGACCAACACTGGACACACTGCCACGGCCTTTTCCTCCATGCTTCCCTCTTTCTAGGTGCACTCTTTCCAGCAAGTCCCACACAGTCTGCAACAATTCTTGCATTGGATCACAGCACGCTTCTGCCCCCAAACACCTAGAGCACTGGACTCTTGCCTCCAGTCCAGAAGCTGAGCTAGCTCTGCGAGGCTGTCCGTCCACAGGCTCCTTCCAGCATCACCACCCTCCCTCTTCTCTGATCCCTGCTGCTAACCAACCTGCTCTTAGTTCGCTGCTTCGGCACTTGCCTTCTCTCACTTAAAGAGCAAAACTGCCACGGATTAAGTACTTATTAAATGCCAGGCACTGGCTAAGTGCTTTATATATGTTATCCTAGTTAACTTACATAATTAACACAACGCCGTAGGAACTATTACCTCTATTTTCTGGATGAAGGGCCTTAAGTCCTGAGAGGTCAAATGACGTGCCAGAACCACAAAGCTAATAAATGACAGTGTGGGGCTTTGAACCCCAGCCTGCCTTTCGGCAAAACCCATGCTTTTAACAACTACCAGGAGACTCTGGAATGTCCTTCCTGCTCTCTGCCAATTACCTGCTTGTAAATTCTGCTCAAAACTTGTGTTTTCCACAAAGCCCTCTCCAAAGAGTTCCACCCAGCTCAGAACGCCCCATTACTGCATACCCTCTGTCTATTGGTGTTCAGTTTACATAGTACTAATTTATCTTAATATGTTTATCTTTGATTTATAAGTGTCTCCAAAGCTTCTGTAAATGGTCTTCGAGTGTGTGTTGATTGTGCCATCGCAATGAAACTCCCTCAGGGGCAGGACTGTGGGTTCTCTTAGTGGGTGCTTAATAAATGGTGTTGATCTCATCTGTAAAGTGGGGGCCAGGATTCTTGGGTATCCTGGAAGTCCCACTGAGCCTCACAGGGTGGGGTGAGTCTGGATTTGCATGTGGAATAAGCATGCTGTGGTAAGTGCTGTCTAACAGGTGCTTACCCACGGGAACATTTGGCTTCTCGCCCCATGACTTAGTCCAGTGATGTGAGTACTACCCCCCGGGATTCTGTTAGCACATTTTCTCCCTCTTTCCTGGGATGTAGAAGGTTAAGGGCCCAGAAGGGGAAAGCTACCTGGATGGGAGCTCTTTGAGAAGCCTGGGGTGAGGGGAAAGAATTCACACAGGGTCCGGTCTTGTCAGGCAGGTCTGACTGCTGCAGGACACAACCAGCAAAGAACTGTGGCTCATTTCTCAACTGGCCAACCCCCCCCCCCCCCCCCCCCCCCATGACATGCTTTCTCCTCAGTGCCATTTCTTGAAGTGGGATGGGCAATCTGGGATCTGACTCTGGCTCTGGCTGCATTACTCTCTGCCTCCTGAACGGGGCTCATTCCGGCAGCTGGAGACTGCCATTTCTCAGAAGCCTGTGCTTGGGCTGTCTTCCCTGTAGGTTAAGAAATTTTCTTCACCTCAAATCTTTTTTGGCATGGATGGAGTATAAATAAATTAGAGTCAGGGTTGCCTCTGTGAGGGCAGGACTGAGAGTATCCTGCTTCCTCAGATCTCAGGGGCAGCTTGGTTCAGGGTTTGGAAACACTGAAGCAGGCCTGCTCCCCGCAAAGCAAGCGCCCTTTATTACTGTCACAAACGGAGAGACTGGTGGCCTGACTGATTGAACCGGCAGGGGCTCAGAGTCCTTCATGGGGGTTGGACTTTCAGCCCACAAATGCCCCTGGGGAAGGAGGGCGCTCTGCTTGCCTGAATCACTCAGACCCCAGGAGGCCAAAAGCTCTGTACTCCTTTGAGCCCCTGGGCAATCTGGCCTGAACCAGCTGGATTCCAGAGGCCCACACATTTCCCTCTCTTGCATATATTTCTGTGTGGGTGCCAGTTTTACGTATCCATTGAGGTGACAGGGTGCAGGGGGCCACGTGTGCAGCTCTGGGCCCTGAACATGATGTTCATTTCTGTAGCTGATGGTCAGTGGAGCGGCTCCCCCATGGGCACGGAACATTTTGCCAGGCTTGGATTAACTTCTACATTGCTGCGTCCCACCCCAGCACCACATGAACTCATGAAGCCGTCCTGGAGTGGGGGTGGAGGAGGAGGCGGGGAGGATGATGCTGGGCCCTGATTGAGAAATTGAACCTGGGTAAGGCAGCACTGGGGCCACCAGCCAGCTGACAGTCCATAGCCAGTGTTCCAGGGATGGAGATGGTCAGTACCTTGCTGACTCTAAACGCAAACCCCAAACTGACTCTCCTTTCTTTCTCAGCAGTTAGCACTGGTCCTGGCCAAGGGATCCTCCTGCTTAAGGTCTCCTCTGAGTGACCTTCCCATGCTGTCAACACAGATTCAAGCCCTTAGGAAGTTCAGCTTCCTCAGGGTGGCTGAGTGGGTGAGGGCAGCTCCAGGGTCTTGGGCTGCTAAGCTGGACAAACGAGACAGTGGGGATGCAGTTCAGCGTGGCTGAGTAAACAGAGGGAGAAGGCAGGGGAGGAGAGAGGAAGGTCACACTTCTCCGCTTCTCATCCAGGACTTCTAGGGCAGTCCCTGCTGTCTTCAACTTGTTCTCTTTGGAGTAACCCCTGCTCACTGCATGGCAGCAGTCAAGTTCAAAGTCCCACCCAAGAGAAAAATCACATGACCTCCGCTTATATAATCTCTCTGTCACTGAACAGCTGGGAACCCAAGTCTTTGGGAGATGAGTCAGCAGCCCCAGTGACAAAGAGGACCCAGGTAGTCTAGGTTCCTGGACCTTTTGCTCCTAGCAACAGGTTTCAGAGCAGAGGGCAAGGGTCTGGAAGAGGCTGCATGGGGAGAATAGGTGGGGCAGGCTCTGAGCCTCACTCCCTGGCTCTGTATCTGAGCGGCAGGTACTTGGCATGATGACTGCACTCTGGAGGGCCCTGGGCCAACCGTAGTTTTCTTAGAGGAGAGGGTGGCCTGGGCAGGGCGGGGTGAAGGCAGGGCTGAGGCTGGCAGGCAGAATGCCAGGGAGCAGTTGGAGGGGTGGGGCGGGGGAGGATTAGGATGGATTGTAGGGGTTAAAGCGCAGCCCTGGCAGGGCTCAGTGGGAACAGCTTGTCCTTCCATAGGCCCAGGGAACAGGAGAGGTGGGGCGGAGGGGGCTATAACCGGTTGGGTGCTTGGGCTCCTGGCTTTCTGCAGGGCCAACCCACCTGGCCTGGCTTGGAGTCCCCACAGGCAATGGGTGGGGGTGGTAGTGAAAGCTTTTTTTTTGCTAGTTTTGAACTATCATGTCCCTCCCCTCCAATCTGTCTGCATTTTAAACAGAAGGTGGAGCCTGGGGCAGCCCTTGTTATCCTAGGCTGAGATGCACTCTGGCGGACTGGTGTTTTGTTGGTGCTTATGCAAGCATGGTGGGGGGCGGGGGGTGGCGTTCAGGATTCATGTATCCCCTCCACCAGTCCCTTACTTGTGCTCAGCTGAGTCTGTGAAATTCTAAGTTCATGTTGGCTGTTACTATTAATGAGGGAAATGAGTCTGGTTAGAACTCTTCTACACCCTGGTGGGGGGCCTGCTTTTGACCTCCCTTTATGAATGTCAGCTAGTTCAAGTCAGCTACCCTGAGAGCCCCTCGGGGTCAGGCCTGCTCCAGGGGACCCCAGAGGAGTCCCATCACACTGGGCCCTGCCACTTCCTCACCTTTGTTCCTCCCAAGGGTGGTCCCCTCCCGCCCCATTCTACTCAGCTGTCAAGTGCCCCTGTCCTATCATGCTCTTCCATAGCATTTTATAGGTTTCAGATTCCTTCACATCCACTGTTTGCTTTGAGCCTCCCGCCCGCCCTGTGAGGTGGGCAGGGCAGGCATGACCAATCCCTTTTATGGATGAGGAAACAGAGCTCAGATGAGAGGTGTCTAAGGTTAAAGAAGCAAACTGTTCTTTCCAGCCTCAGACGACCCCTCCCTTTCCCACCATCTATGACACCTAACAGCACCTGGGGCTGCCTCCTATCACAGCTGTTCTAAGAACTTATTTCCGCAAGTTGTGAATGCGCTGAGGGCAGGGACTATAGCTTGCATCTGTCTTGCCTCCCAAAGCACCTAGAAGGGTACAAGGAGGACTAACATTTATTGCGTGCCTACTCGGTGCCATGCAACCTTTGATTTCTCACAATGATCTATGAGGTGGGAACGACGAACACTCGTTTCATCGAGGTTCAGGTTCAGACATTAAGGAACTTCTCTAAGGTCGCACTGTCAGTAAGCTGAGCACCATAAATGAATGAATGAGAAGGCGAGATCCCCAACTGGAGATCTGAAAAGACACTGCACCCGCTTTTAGAAAGAAGTGGTCCAGGCCCCCTGAGCAGGGCTGTTCGCACCTCAGGAGATGGAGTCAGCAACAGGAAGTGAGGCTGAGAGTGGTGAGGAGGGGGTGTGAGGCTAAATCGGACCTTACACCAATGACCCATTAGGAGCCTTTCCCGTTGGTAGTGTCTTCTTGAATGTGAGCTGAGGGTGAGACACTAGCTCAATCGTAGGCTGTTACTGGCTACTTAAGTGTGTTGGGAATTGTTTCTGGATGGGAAGTGAGGGATGTTAGGGGGGCTGAGTTTGTCCCGGGGCAGTCTCAAAACTCCCTTCATCTGGCTCTGGAGGTGGAGGAGGAGCTGAGGTGTCCCCTGTGGGAGAGGCGGAGGGCAGCAGACTCCTGGGGGGTTTGAGGTGTGCCGGTGTAGGAAGGAGGCAGAGTCCCAACAGGGTTTGACACCCAGTAGAGGAGACCTGGCTGAGGGGGGGTCTGCAGTGTAGTCTGTGGAGAGGAGGTTTGCAGACCTCAGGCTGCTGACAGATTACCCGGAGTGCTTGTAAAAAGGGCAGAGTCCCAGGCATATCCCTAGGGACTTTGATTCAGGGGCTCTGGGTGGGGCCCAGGCCCCTGAATTATTAAGCCCTGCAGGTGATTCTGGTGCAGGCGGTCTGCAGACCTTACTTGGAAGAGCACTGCATACCATAGAGAACCCTTCCGAGCAAAGGGAGGAACCTCTCAGAGGCCTTTAGGGCCCAAGCCCCTCCATCGAGAGCTGCTTTCTGATTGTCCCTGAGATGAGCCACCCCAGACCTGCCCAAGGAGTCATGCTCCAGTCCAGCCACACATCCCTCGGAGAGCTCGTATTTCTCCCAGGCCAGTGCTGTTGCCCCTCACTTCTCTTTCACACTAGCCCTCCAACATAGCCACTCCTGCCTTGTCAGGTTCTGAATGTGCCGGGAGGCACCAACTTTTGTGTCTCCTATGGCACTTCACAGACAGCCCCTAAGGGCCAAGACTGTCTCATCAAAGTTGTCCTCTCAAGACCTTTAGTTATGACAGGCTTAACGGTCTATGATCCAAAGTTCTGCCCCTATTTTGCACCCCTGCTCCATTTGTCTGGACAAGCCCACTAAGCAGCATTTATTTCTTGCTGTGGCACAGCTATTATTTCCAAAAGGCACCTGTCCTAGAAGTAGGGGACTGGTACGTAAGGTGATGAAGGAAACCCAGCACCCAGCTCTCCTGACCATTTACTTGTCCATCTGTCTATCTGTCCGTCCATCCGTCCATCCATCCATCCATCTACCTACCCACCCACCCACCCAAACACCCATCCACACATCCAGCAGGTTAGCTGAGCTCTGTGAGGTGCTAGGCACATGGGGAGAGATCTGGAGGTGGGATTTCTTTCTCATCCTCTGAGAGCTGGCCACTTTACGGGTACGCTAATAACTAAAGAAAAGGCAGAGAGGTGACCCAGAGAGGTGTGTTCAGGGATTAGATGCAAGCCAGCCCTCCTTTTCCCTCATTCTAGCCTAGGCAGGACAGGAATATAGACGTATGGGATTGTCTCACGCCCTAGACAAAAATTCCTCCACCGTTTTCTCCCAAGATACAGGATGAGCACTGCCGTCCAGACACCCTGGTCCTGAGTCAGGACCAGTGTCAATCAGGGGGGAGCCGCGCTCCCCCTGATGCCTTATGCCAACGTGAAGCCACGTCCCCAGGCTGAGCAAGAGGAGAGATGCAACCAGAGCAGGGAGGCCTCTCTTACCACAAGGAACACTGGCGGTTTGGGGGCCTCAGCACTCAGCCCAGGATGGTGCAGGGCCTGCAGGGGACACTGGCATGTTGGGTGGTGAGGTGGCGGGTGAGAATTGCAGTGTATGTGGGGGTAGCTGACCGTTTCCGAGGGTACTGCTGGATCGTCGTTGAGTGCATGCGTCCTGAAATGGGTGTCCTGGGGAGAGTGGGAAAGTCCCTGAGCAAGGCACCGAGCTACAAGGGTACGAGACCCGCCGAGATGACGTCTCTGGCTTGGGCCGCAGGAGTAGCTGTCATGAGGTTTAGGAAGAAAACCTCTGCCTTCAATCATCAGTCAGATGGGGAGTCCTTCCCCGAATCTGGCTCTTCTACATCATTCGCTCCCTCCCCAGCCCACCGACGGGTCCCCACGGGGCAAACTCACCATGGTGTCTCGCCCTGGGGAGCTGGAGCGGCTGGACCCAGGGGCCTGGCCCTTACTCTTCTCCCACAGAGTGTAACGGCCAGTGGGTCGGTAGGTGGGGCTGAGGACTTCGGGGACTCGAGAGGAAGGGGCCTGGGTGGGCACCTGAGGGGCGCTGCCCTTTCGACCATAGTTCTCCAGGTAGTCTGTCAGGTACTCCGAGCGGCTGGCTGCCTGATAGAGCCCCTGCAGGGCGCACAGCTCCTTGCGCGTGCGGGCCAGCATGGGGCTGCGGCCCAGGTTCCCAGGGTCTATCCGAGAGCTATCTGAGGTCCGGAGGCTGGAGAAATCCCGGGCCAGGTCTGATTGACTGCTGGACTTCTTCTGGGTCAAGGTTATACCCTGGTCCCGGGCAGTCCCGGGCAGGTAGCTGAGGGAGTTGTTGGTCACTCCATAAGGGAATCCACTGCCCCCGCTGAGTCCGCTCCCTGAAGGCCGCTCAGTGCCTCGAGTCTGGCTCTCTGCCCGCTTACCACCCCCGATGATGTCGGGTCTCAGCAGGGGGCGGCCCCTGTCATAGTCCAGGATGGAAGAGGGGCCGTAGGTACGGGGACGGGTGAGGAAGCTGGTCGGGGGGCCTGGCTTAAAGCCAAGCTTCTCCTTCTCCAGGAAGGAGGCAGCCAGGTTGGCCCCATAGGACGAGGGAGTGTAGGTGCCATAGCCTGATTTGGCATAAGGGGCATCTGTGTAGCGGGCCGATTCTGTGTAGCGCTTCAGGGTGGAGGAGAGCTGGGACATCCTTCAGGGCGGCACTCAGTGGGGACTGGGAGCCTCATGGGCTGAAAGACAAGGAAAGCAGTTGTCAGAGGGCCCTGCCAGGTTTCAGGCTGCCCTGTACCTGCTCTTCATCCCCAGCTGGCCACAGCCAGAGACCACACTGTCCGTGTCCGCAAGAGGCTGGCCCGCTGTTAAGAAATACCCCCGTGCGTGTGCGTACACACACATGCGTGCGGGTTTGTGTACGGGTTTGCACGCCCCCATGTAGTCACGCCTGAGCGGGAGCACAAGACGCCAGCTGGCTTTGATAAACCGTACGGGGCCATCGATCTCAGCACGTCCTGGCCGCTCCGGGTGCTCCCCGGCAATGACCCAGACTTGAGAGTGGGGACTGCCCTGCCTCACAGGCCTCCAGTTGACTCACAGTATTCCAACCCAGATCTCCTCTGCTTTCAGGGGGTGCTACCGCCCTCAACCCCTGGATTGAAAATACGGGACATTTTAAGAATTAAGACTGCTTCCCTCCCTTCCTGCTTAAAGGAGGGGCAGGAATCTTTTCGGAATCCTACATTATCTGAGCTGGAGTGGCCCGGCGATCACTTGGTCAGATCCCTGGTGAGGAGAAGGAGGCTCATGAGAGGAAGTAATGGGGGCTAGGGAGGCAGTGGTGAGTGAGCATGTGGCAGAAAGGGGACTTGACCCCAGTCTCCAGATCCAATCCCACAGTTCTTCCCTGGACATGGTCACTTGCTGTGGTGGGGAATCCTCGTGTGGTGGAAACTGCCCTCTTCACGGATCTAACTCTTCTGTTCTAGGTGGAGTTAAGGTCCTGTGGCCTCCAGGGGTTCCTCTACCAACATCCAACCCAGCCGCCTCAAGCGTGATGACTTGTGCACAGGGGGCCCCCTAGAGGCTAAAATCCTTCACTACAGGCAGTGCTCTAGTGGCTGCGTGCCGTTTTTTGCAGCTGGGGTGGGTCTGGCGAAGGCACCCAGAACTCTCTGAATTGAGGGGTTGGAAAACCAGGATTGGAATCCAGGCCTTTTGGGTTTCTAGACCAGTGCTCTTCTTGCTGTACCTTGATTCACCACTCTCCCCCCCGCCCCCCCATCAAGTTTAGGCTCACTTGGGGACCACCAGAGTCCCTTCATCACCCTAAGGGCACAGGCTTTATCTACAATGGAGCTGAGGGGCAAAGGTGCTTTGGAGAGGGGAACCAGTAAGGTCAGGCCCCTTTCCTTGAGGACTTCAGGGGCTCTTGTGGGGCTCCTGGGTTGGCGGCGTTGGGGGGGTGGTGGCGCAGAGCCCTTCAGGAACCTCAGAGTAGTGGTGCAGGGCTGGTTTTGACTTGCCCAGCGACTGACTAGCTGGGTGATTTTGCACTATTCATTTAACTTGTCCGAGCCCCAATCTCCTCACCTGTACCGGGAGTATAATCATCATCATTATGCTTCCTATCTCACAGGTTTGTTGTGAGGAATAAATGAGATAATAACACGTGAAAGCCCTCGACTATGACAGTGGTTATTATCTCTTCCCCTGGCCCCTGCCAGGCCCTGGGCTCCTCCTTCGTAGGCCTATAATAATGTCAGGGCCGGCCGTCTCCTGGCCTGGCCGGCCTCTGACCTCAGCCCTGGGCGCCAGGCTTCCCCTGCATCCCTCGGTGAGATGTGCGGATGAGCAGGCAGCAGGCAGAATCTAGCCGTTCAGCAGACACCGGCTCGGGCAGCCCACAGCCTGCCCTAGGCTGGCAGCCCAGCCCATTTGGGCAGAGAGGAGCTGATGCCAGGCCCTAAATGCTGTTGGCTTGGCAGAGAGCCCTAGAAACTCAGTCCATGCAAGGCGTGGGATAGGTGCAGGGGTGGGAGATCAGCAGGTGGCAACCTCCGTATGGATCCCAGAACAGAACTTGTAGACCCTGCCAGAGATCTGCAGCAGTTTTCGGTCTGGGCTGGCTCCGAAAGGCCTGCTCCGCAGTTACTGGGTATGCTTCTCCCACCTGGCCTGGGGACCCCTGTCTTCGCTTGCATGCCCTTGCCCACTGTGCTTCCACCTCTAGCACGGCTTCCGCTCTTTTCTAGGAGAAAGTACCTGGAGGAGGACCTTGTGTCCGGTCGGAGGGGAACCACAGGTCTCCTTCCATCTGCTTAGTCTCTGGGGTGCAGAAAGGAAGAGCATGAAGGCTGAGGGAGGCCAGGGGGAGACCCAGATAGAGCCACCGGGGGCAGGGGCGTGGGACTAGTCCTGCTCTATTTCACTTTGGAGAACTCCATCAATAATTCAAAGTCAAAGAGACTCCAGGTCTCAGGAACTGGGCTCTGGGACACCAGGCAGCCAATCAGATACAACCTCCTCCCCACCCCCAAGGGCATGATGAGCTCATGCCTCCTCCCCATGGCTCTCACTCCCCCCCCTCCACACTAAGGCTCCCAGGGAATTGGTATTCTGCAGGCAGTGCCCCAAACTCGTGACCTCTCCTGGCCCTGCTAATGACGCAGAAGTGCTGGGGCCAAACAAAGTACAGGGCACAGAGACAGCCAGTCCTGGGAAGGCCCACGAATATTCCTTGGGAAGGGATGGGGCTACAGGTGGAGTCACACCTTCTGGCCCGTAGAGTCCCAGGAGGGCTCCTAAATCCCGCTCTCCTGTCTGCTCCCATCTGGCAGGCAAGTGACAGACCTCCCCCTTGCCAAGGCAGCCCTGGGGGGTCATACCATCACTAACAGCTCCCTGGAAGCTGACTCTCAGTGCTGACATCTGGCCTATAGTTCCCCTGTCTGGGGAGAGGCTCCCTTTTGGGGCTGAGGCCTTGAGCATGCCTGTCCCCTTCCCTAACCCCTAGTTTCATTCTTGAGAAAAGTGTCAACACTTTCCAGGTGAGCAGACAGCTTGGGTTGGTGCCCCTTGGCATTACCTGGCACGGCTGTCCCCGGAGACTGCAGAATTCACCACGGGTGGGAGAGCAGGCTGGGCCCTGGCTGTAGCCTTGCTGCGCAAGACAGGGACAGGACGGGCACTCACATGGCTTCGAGTCTCCTTGTTGCCACAGGAACGGGCTGGACTGAATGGCCCTTTCATGGGGCAGTGGGAGGCGAGCCGATTGGCTGGGATTCCCCCGTCTCCCTCTCTGCCCGGCGTGGGGCCCCCGCTGCCCGTCTCCTTCTGCTGTTTACCCAGAGCTGGCAAGTATAGGCATGTGGCTCTAGGCAACTCCTCCCCAGGTGCCCGCCACCTCGGACAGCGGGGGCCCTCCACCTGCCAAGCTCCTCCTCCACTCCCATCTTCGCAGGGGCGCCTCCACTCCTCCCTGCTCTGTCAGAGTTCCCCCTCACTTTGCTGTTTCCCCCCCGCTTTGGAGGCGCCTCTGCCTTCATTCCTCTGCCCAGAGCACTCAGCTTCCTGAAGGGACATGCGGTGCCTGGCGCTCTCCTGAGTGAACTTCGTACCGAGTGTCCTCAAAGTCTCAGTGCGGATTTAGGCTTGGATTCTTTCAGAGAAAGAATGTAAACTTGCAAACATCATTTGAAGGCTTAAATGATTTATGTTACATTGAAATGACCATTTTTGCTCAAAAGTCAAAAAGCAGACAAGAAATTAAATAATGAAACTTTGAAGTGTGTAGCACTCATATTTCTGAAGTTACTGCAGTTTGGAGCTGCACTAAGGCTTCTGGGACACCCTGTATTAAGCTGCTTAATTCTCACGATCACCCTACGCAGCGGGTGCTGTTATTCTGCCCACTTGCAGATGAGGAAACCAGCGTTGGTGGAAGTGATGTGGATTTCCCCAAGGTCACACTGTGAGCAGTGGCAGAGCTGGACTGGGGACCTGTGCTCTGTCCCCTAACAGCCCCCCTCGAAGCCCCCCTGTCACTTCACACTTCCCTGGCCTCTCCCTGAGCTGCACAGGGTAGGACCTGCGGCATGGGGTCTGGGGTGGGGGAGTGTAAGCATCCACTGTCTAGGCAACAGCGTGGCAGGTACAGACTCCCGCAGGAGCGGCCCTTCGAGTTTCCACGGCCGGCAAATGAGAGCGAAGCCAAGTGCAACCTGAGCGCCAGTACAATTCTGATCGGCCAAGAGATGGTCCAGGAGGCCTCCATTTCACCTGCGGTGCCAAGCTCCCAAGTGTCCCCTGGCCGGCCCGGGCCCTTGGCCCCAGGCCTGCTTATGGACATGACCCCCAGCCTCCTACCCTCGCTGCAGCTTGGCCCACTCCCCAATGTACCCAGGCTGGATGAGTCAGGGGTTAAAATGAGCCCTGTCTCCCTGGGGCAGCCAACCCCCTTGCGTCAGCCACTGTCATTTCCTGTTGCTCACGTGAAGGGCTCCCCAACCTGCCCAGCCAGGGGAGGGACTTGTTCCCCAGGAATCCCAGGCACTCCTGGCCTCCGGGGTAGGGGATGGGTAATGCCCCACATCCCAGAAGGCTTCATGGCCCCTCTCTGCCCAGATCCACTCTGCTTTCTGGCGTGAAGGCATGCCAGCTTCTGTGCCCTTGCCATTGCCTGGATAGAAAGCCCCTAGCTGAGTTTCCGAGGCGTGCCTCCACAGAGTTCAGTCCTTCCCTCCTACCCAGGTGTCCGGGACAGGTGAGTGGAGAGTCCCGCCAGGTGCTTGGGAACCTCCACAGTGGTGACCTCAGAGCTTCCCAAAGCCACTTGCTAACACCATTGGAATGAGGCACTGCTGACGTGCTGACCTTGAAAGGTAAAGAGGGCTGAGAGAGGGGTCCTGTCTCCCTTCAGCTACACTCTCTGACCCTGCTATCTACACTGCTATCTGCTTGGGCACTGTCTGGGCACAAGCATCAGCTCCTAGGTTGAGGGATGTTCTGGGAGATGTGGTGAATGCAGATCGGGTGGAGGACCGGGGTGGGGGCCATTTGCGCCTGCATGTTCCAGGAGCTCTGTGTATACCTCTCGGTCCCCGGCAGCCTCAGTGTGTCCCCTCGCCTCCAGCCTGTCACTGGTGGCTCTGTCTGTCCAAGGCTTGCACTCAGGGACCCACCAGTTTAGTGCCTAATCCCCTTGCATGCCTTGGCTGAGGGTCAGTCAAGGGAATTTGGGTCTGTCTCAGTCTCTTTTGCTCCTAGTAGTTGCCCAAGGGCTGGGAGAGGGGTGAAGGGGTGAGAGAGATTGGAGATTAGGGCAAGAATCCTGACTGGTGGAGAAAGGGGTGGGCCCAGGGTAGTATGTCTATAGTATGCTTCTTGATTTAGGGTTTGGAGGGGGTAGGCATCTCTACACTTCCAAGAAAAGGCAAAGGAGTGGGCCCTCAGGCAGTATCGGTATCCTTAAATTCTCTTTCCGAATCACCTCTCTTGGGAGCTCTCCTGGTGCCCTCTCCCTAGGGGAGAGGCCCAGTCTCCCTGCTTTTCCTCCAGGGCTTATCTTTTTCCTGTTCCTGCTGCCTCCTCTGCCTCTGCCTGCCTCCTCTGAGCCTTCGCCTTCAGTCTTGCCCACAGCACCTTCCAGACCCTGTTGGACAGACTATCACATGCTCCTCCCAAACACCCAGGGCTCTCTGGACAGCAGCCCCGCAAAGCTCACATACTACAGGGGCAGCTACTGACCTGTGTCCGGGGGCACTGGACAGGATCTGGGGGCTTCTCCTTCCCCAGCAAGGCAGGGAGAGCAGTGGAGAGCCGGGAGGCTGGAGTCTGACTGGGGCTGGGTAATCCGGAGCTCAGGTTACCGACTCCGATATATATAGTATCTTATCTGACCTCACAGAGATGGCTAGCTCAACTCACTTGCATTCCAAGCCCGGGGAGAATTAAAGGGGCAGTGGCAGGCCCTCCCTCGAGGTGCTGCCCTTATGGGCTAGGGCCAGGCAAGGAGATCCTGCGAGGGCTCTCTGAAGGAGGGGGCATTTTGAAATGGACAGAAGGGGGACCCAGAGGAAACAGAACTGGAAAGAGGGTAGGGGGATGGTGGGGGTGGGAGGAATAGAGGCAAGACTATGGAGAAGGAGGTGTCGGTCACAGAATGAGAGGAGAGGATGAAGCCTCAGTGCTAGTCCCAGTCCTCCCTTTCGAGGTGGAGTAGCTCCAGAGGTCCAGGGCATACAGGTAGTGGGAGGCAGGCGGGACCTGCTCTCAGGTATTCAGTCCAAACTCTTACAGTGGACTTCTAGGCCTGGGCTTATATTCCAGCTCATTCCTTTTTTTTTTTTTTTTTTTTTTTTAATAGTCTCTGACACTGTGGGCAAGGCACGTTAAGCTGTCTGAACTTTAGGGCGTTAATCTGTAAATCAGGAGTAAAAGGGATAATAACGCTATACCTCACAATTTTAAGAATTAAATAGAATAACCTAAGTTTCCCTGGCCTATGGTTAAGAGTTCAATAAACGATAATAATGATTATGCTGAATACTTCCACTTATTATTATAGTTAGTGGCGGTATGTGTAGGAGCACCTACCAGGGAAACCTTCTTAGGGAGAACAGGGCCTCGGGGCTACCCATTGGGAGTGCTCTGTTCTAATGCCAGACGACAGCCCCATGGGTTTCTGAGCTGGTCCATGTCCCGTAAGTGGCGTGGGCAAACGACTCTTGCGATATTCCCAGATGTCCAGCCCATCCAGCCGAGAAGGGCCAGGCCTGTTTGGGCTCCTTCCCCCTTTGCCTAGAAAAATAGAGCAAGTGCGGCTGCCCCCAGGCTACCAGGAGAAAGCTGCTCTGGGGTGGCTCCACTCTACCTGTAGGAGTGCTCAGGATTCCAAGGCCACAGAGCTGGGCTGGGCAGGCTCACAGGAGGAAGGAGCAGGATTCTTAACCTCTTGGGCCTTTGGTGCTCTTGTGTGCTCCCGGTCCGTGGCTCCTGTTTCCCGATGGCTCTCCCTGAGGACTGGGAGTACCCAGTACTCCACCCTGTCTCAGCAGAGGCCACTGACTCAGCTTGGGTCCTGGTGATGCACTTCAGAGGACGCCCTCATCCCTGGCCCTCATTCCAGTCCTCATTCCGACTCCGGTTTGGTACGCATCTACAGTATCAAAGGAGTGGGGGATGCCCCAACCCCAGCCCAACCAGCTCTCCTTTCCTCCACTTTCCGGGGTTGGGCTTGGGGGACCTTCTTATGCCGGTGCCTTGGGGAGGTGAACATCACCACGATCTTCAGTGCAGCCCCATTCTAGAAGGCAGATCAGGAGGTAGGTGTTCATTCCTCCGAGGACAGCTAAAATGGGTTGGTCAGGGCTTCCCTTGGCTGTTAAGTAGAAGTTACTCGCCTTTGAGCACCGCGTGCCTGCTTCTGGTTTGGGATTGGTGAGAATTTCAAAGATGCCTCTTTCTGGTTTGGGATTGGTGGAAAATCTCCCCTTCCACTTAACTGCTGCCCTACTCCCACCCTCACCCCTTCGGCGAACTGACCGGAGACAGCCCCCAGGAGCTGAAACAGGGTGGAGTAAGTGAACTGGATGTACACGTGGGGAGGGGGGTTGTCAGTGTCCAGGCGTCACTGTCAGGCCATATACCACACAGGGCACAGAGACCTGGACCTGCCCAAGCGGCACTTCCTGAGCACACACTGATCGGCACACAGATGGCTCTTCCTGGCACCCCGGGTCTGTCAGCTGGCAGGTTCCCCCCTCCCACAACTGGCACCCACAGCTGGAGCTCCTCCACACAGCTGGCGCCCGCCCTACATTTCTGGTGCCCGTTCTACCCAGGCTGTCGTTGACACCTCACTTTCTGAGCCTCCAACGGCACTGACCTCCGCATCCCTCCTCCCCAGTCTGCGACAGGTGGCACGTACCTGCCTCTTCTCCGAGGATGGACGAGTCGAGCCGGGCACAAGCATGGAGCTGCGGGTGAGTCCCGGCTGGTACTGGCGCGGCGCAGTGAGCAGCAGCTGACGCAGAGGGCTCCCTGGCCTCGGCTCCTGCCCGCCTCTCCCCCACCTCCGCCGGGGGCCCAGAAAGGACCTCCCCGGGAAATCGGCGCCACCCAGCGGGCAGCCGCCTCATTGCGCCCGGCCGGCAAAGCCACGCCGCGCGTCTCGCGTCACTGAGATGCGTCAAGGCTATTGGCTTGTTCCAATTGTGACGTCAGGAGAGCCCCGCCCGGCCTGGGTCTCCCAGGCGACCGGTATATACAGAGAAGCACGTGGAGGCAAAGCCCGCGAGTTTGGAAGGGGTGGAGCTCGACCAGAAGCGGACCGGTATGTGTCAAGGTGGGACCCAGTGGGAGGGTATTGGGAACGAGAAGGGGTTCCCGGGAGAAGGCCCAGCCTTTGAGCCCTGGGGTACAGATACCGACTTCCAGGTTTGAGGGAAGGCTAAAAGGTTCCCGCTCCTTCCCACCTGTCTGGGAGAGGGTCTGCTTTGGCTCTCCTAGTTTTCTCTCCTCTCCCCTTTCTCCACCTCTCTCTCTGCTAACATGAGACCAGTGATTGGGGATGACTCTCTGGGGAAACTGAGGCACCGAGTTAGTGAAAGGGAGGTTTTTTTTTTTTTTTTTAGTGTTTTGGGAAAAAGCTAAGACAGAACTTTGCGGCTCCCATTTGTTGTGTATCCTGTGGTGTTGAAGAAAATCACACAGCCAGGTAGATTGGCGCCAAGGCAAATCCAGGTTTTCGGTCTTTCCAAGTGTCCTTAGCTCCTTCTCCTGTTCTCTGTGGCTGGTATTTCTGTCCTTCACCGTTGCCTTCAAGATCTTCCTTGTCTTCCGTTTCCCAGAGACACTAGAGCCAACCAGAAGGGAAATACTTAAATTTCCGCCTACAAACATATCTGAATCCATTCTTACCTCTGCTCCAGGGCAGTGAAGGAGGCTTCCCTCTTCTTGTCCAAGATGACTCCCTTTGATCTTGGTTCTTTATACTCCTTTGGGGTCCTCCTTCCTTCATGTTTTATGGATAGCTCTTGGATGTGCTGGGCACTCTTCTAGGCACAGAGGATACTGCAGTGAACAGAACAGGCAAAAGTTTTGCCTTCAGGGAGCTTACATTCTAGTAGAAGCAGAAGACAAATGAGTGAAATACGTAGTATGTTAGATGGCAGTAGGAGCGATGGAGGCAAACAAAACACAGGCAGATACACAGTGTGTAAGGTGTTGTCAGAGATGGTCTCAATGAGAAGGTGACATCTGAGTGACCTGAAGGAGGTGAGGGAGCGAATCATCTGGCTATCTAAGGAAAGAATGTTCTAGGAAGAGGGGAAGTACAGATGCAAAGATCATGAGGTAGAAACACAGTTGCCATTTTTGTGGAAAAACAAGAAGGTCAGTGTGACTGGAGTGAGGACAGCTTGGGAGATGAGGTCAATGAGGGAAGGCAGGGAGTGCACCCTCTAGGGCCCTAAGGCCATTTTCATGGACTTCAACTTTTACTCTGAGATGGGAGCCATTGGAAGGTTTTGAGCAGAGGATGGGGACATCCTCTGATGTCTGAGAACACATCTGAAAAGAGCCAGGGAACACATCTGAAAAGAAGCAGACCATTAAGGACGTCACTCCAATTATCTGGTGAGAGATGGTGGTGTTAGTGTGGTAGGAGGCAGGAGGGTGGGGAGGTGTGGTTAGGTTCCGGACGTACTTGGAATGTTAGAGCCAATAAGGTTTTCTGATGGATGAGGTGGTGTGAGAGAAAGGGAGGAATTTTTGGCTTGAACATTAACTGAGAAAGTGGGTAGGAGGAGGGCAGGAGCTTGGTTTAATAATGTCAAGTTTGAGATGTCTGTTAGGCGTGTCAAGATGTCAAGAAAGTGGCTGGATGTGCAAGTTTGGCAGGGTCTGGGTTGCAATATAGAATTGAGAGCTGTCAGCATATGGCTGTTGTTTAAAGCCGTAAGATTAGGGGAGGTCACTGAGGGAGCAAATAGAAATAGAAGAGATGTGCAAGGACCGAATCCTGGAGCTCTCCAACATTAAATAGTTTTAGAAACGAGTAGGAGCCATCAGAGACTTAGGAGTGGCTAGTGAAGTAGAGAAGGAAAAAAATCCAAGAGATGGGTGCTATGTTGTAAGCCAAGAAAGGAAATTTACCAAGGAGTAGAGAAAGATCATTCGTGTCAAATGCTGCTGATGGATTAAGTAACCCAAGTCTGGGAATTGATTTAGAAGGCTCCTGATGACCTGGACAAGAACAGTTTTGGTGTCGTGGTGGGGTGAAAGTCTGTGGGTGGGCTCAAGGAAGGGTACGAAGAGAAGGATGGGGTACAGTGTAGAAAACTCTTTGGAGGAGTTTTGTGGTAAAGGAAGGTGGGTGGGAAGTAAAAGGAGAAGTGAGGTCAAGAAAAATTTTTATTTTTATTATTGATTTTGAGAGAGAGAGAGAATGAGCAGGGGAGGGGCAGAGAGAGAGAGAGAGAGAGAGAGAGAGAGAGAGAGAGAGGGAGAGAGAGAGAGAGAGAGAGAGAGAGAGAGAGAGAGAGAGAATCCCAAGCAGGCTCTGTGCCGTCAGTGCAGAACCTGACTCATGGCTCGGTTCCACCAACCGCAAGATCACGACATCAGGAAACCTACCCAATCTGGGCACGAAGATCTCCTATGTGCAATCCCAGTTGCCTGTTTAGTTATAACCAATTACTGGACCTCTTGCAAATTTAGTCCCTTTCACCATTTCATCCTTGGAGCTCTCTTCTCCTTTAGGTTGTATCATATAAGGCTTTTCTGGTTTTCCTCCTGACAGTTTCTTCCTCCTCTTTATTTCTAGTAGCCCTTATAGCATGGTGGTTGTTCTGGGTGCAGATTGTAGATTTTCTGGGATGACTTCTGATTCCTCTGGTTACTAGTTCTGAGGCCTGCAGCATTCCTATCTGTTTCTTCACGTGTAAACAAATGAGGCTGGTAGTAGTACCCGCCCTGTAGAGTTGACTCGAGGATTAAATGAGTTAATATGCATGAAAAAACCATTACAGCAATGCCTGACCTATAGGCAGCACATGAGAAGATCGTTCTGATCTGCTACTCATTCATCACTTGCTCCTTGTACGGACTGATGACGCCAAAACCTGTAGTTTCAGCACCAGTCATAATTATCTGTCTGCCTCCTGACATGCCCTTGGACACCCCATCACCATCTCACCCTCAACATGTCCAAGCCTTAAACTCATCATTCTTCGCTTAGTTTGTTCCCATTCCTTTATTGCCTACATCTGTGAATGGCATGATCGTTCATTCAATTTCCTACTCAGAATTTGCTGGTTTCCAACTTCTCCCCTCACTTAATTCTTAAAAAAAATTTTTTTTTAACATTTATTTATTTTTGAGAGAGAGAGACAGAGTGTGAGTGGGGGAGGAGCAGAGAGAGAGAGAGAGAGAGAGAGAGAGAGAGAAAGAGAGAGAGAGAGAGGCACAGAATTCAAAGCAGGCTCCATGCTCCCAGCAGCCAGCACAGAGCCTGACTCAAACTGTGAGATCATGACCGAAGTCCATCACGTCCAAAGTTGGACGCTTAACCAACTGAGCCACGCAGGTGCCCCTCCCCTCCTTTAGTTCTTACAGAGGGATTATTTTAGTCCACAAACTCAAAGATGCAGGAAACATAACATTGTTTTTCTGTAATATACCTACATTTTTCCCTTCCCTTCCCTTCCCTTCCCTTCCCTTCCCTTCCCTTCCCTTCCCTTCCCGTCCCGTCCCGTCCCGTCCCGTCCCGTCCCGTCCCGTCCCGTCCCTGGAGAGAAAGAGAGAGCACGGGAGGGGCAGAGGGAGAGAAAATCTTAAGCAGGCTTCAGGCCCAGCCCAGAGCGCAAAAACGCAGGGCTCGATCTCTTGAAATCAAGAGTCCAACACTTAACCAACTGAGCCACCCAGGCACCCCTGTAATATACCTACATTTCTGTTTGGAGTGGTGGACACTTAGTTTCAGACGGTGATGGAATTTCCCCTCCTTTCTCCAAGGATTGCCCGAGTTTCTGAAGAATGTCCCATGTATATTTGCCAGAGCACTAGAGGAAGTGGGCCTTGTTATTAAATGGCCAGTCAAGTAAGTGTCCACTTAGATGTCTACTGCCTGGTTCCTGCTTGCCTGGCCTCTTTAGGTCTGGTGTCTTTATGCTGCTTCTGGGTCACTCTTGGATACATAGGAATCATTCTTGGGGTAGCAAGAGAGAGTTTGACACTGACCAGGGTTCTAGCTGCCTCCAAAGTAGGTTACACTCTGCAGTCATTTCCTCTTTCTGGGACTGTGTCTCCTTTCTGAGGCTCTACCCAGGATGTTGGGATGGAAGCATACTGATCTCAGATCTCAGAACCTGCTTGGGGGTTTTGCTGTCTAAGGTGTCTGAGGACAGAACCCGCCATCTGTTCTCTTATCTCTTCCCTCTGGCTGGGGGTAACGCCAGTGGGAGTCTGGCTTTACCCAAGATCTTTTCTCCGCATCTTTTGTATAGGCTTTGAGTCCTTTCTGTTTTATTAAGGGCCTAGGCAACTCAAATCCAAAAGCTGGAATTTTTTCCCCCTGGTTTTTGCTGTCTCATCCCTTTACTGAGGCATAAGCACAAAAACTTGGCTGCTTAAAGTGGGACTATGCGGAGAAAGGGCAGCGAGCGAAAATACTGTTTAGAGATATTATCTCACCATGTTTCCTACATCTGCTGGGATCGGATCTTTTTGATTTTCTGTCTTTTGTTCCCCTAAATTTCCCCCCTTCTATGTCTATTGCTTCTGTTTTCTTTTGGAGTTTTATTCTGTTTCTCTTAGTTCAGGCAATATATTCCTCCCCAGCCATTGACAGTGGAGTTGCTGAAATGATAGGAGGTTTTGCATTTGAAGACCCCTGATGAAAAGTAAAATTAGGAAGACTGAGTGAGTTATGAAATGCCTGATACGTGTTTTAAGTTCATTAATATCTAACACTAAAAATTTAGCACACTAGGGGTGCCTGGGTGGCTCAGATGGTTAAACATCTGACTCTTGGTTTCAGCTCAGACCATGATCTCATCATGGTCATGGTATTGAGCCCTGAGTTGGGCTCAGAGTGGAGCGCAGAGCGTGCTTGGGATTCCTCTCTGTCCCTCTCTCTCTCTGCCCCTCCCCTGCTCGTGTTCTGTCTCTCTCTCTCAAGGTAAATACACTTAAAAAAGTTTATTACACTAAATAAAGGAAGTGTCAGTAGCATTTTACAGATCTTAAATTAGCAGTAACGCGCACACTATCATCCCTGTGTGAGGTCACCTTTTTTAGGATTGCCTTGCACTTTCCGCAAGAGTGTGTTAAATCTAGTTTGTTTTGATGTATGTGCTATATAGTTGGGGTTCTCCTCATGCCAGTGTCCTTCTCCCAAACATCCAGTGCCTTCCTGGCTTTAGGTCTTCCAGTTGGCTGGGTCCCCACCCCCCCCCCCCCCCCCCCCCCCCCCGCTGCCCTGCTCCTTCATGGTCTTCATGTCAGCTTTGGGGAGACTTCTATAAGGCGGTGGGGGGGGGGGTCTGCCTGACATTGGACTCTATGATTTTTGGCACCTTGGTAGGGAGATACAGGAAAAGCCATCATTTAAAAGTTTCAAGCAGTTTTCAGTTTCTAGAGAGAGAGGGGCTTCAATTTATCTTGGGGCTGACTGATTCTTTGCTTTGGGAAAATCACTACATACAAAGGGCTTTTCGTTTCCTAAGCGTAAAGCAAGTATCCATCACTGAGCTGAGAGGAATGTTAAATCTGGTGGAATGGGAATTGTGTTCTTATCTCTTGCTTTTTAAATGTTTATTTTTATTTTATTTTTGAGAGAGAGAGAGAGAGAGAGACAGAGAGAGAATCCCAAGCAGGCTCTGCCTGTCAGCTCAGAGCCTGACGCGGGGCTCGAACTCACAAACCGTGAGATCGTGACCTGAGCTGAAATCAAGAGTCGGACACTTCGCCGACCGAGCCACCCAGGCACCCCTGAACATTTAATTTGTTTAACTGTGATTCCTTTAACCTTACATTTGAGGAGCCATCCGAGACTAGTGGCTACCATGTTGGACAGCTCAGGTCTAGATGGCAGGAAACCATAAAGACGTTAAGTCCCAAAGCCTGAGCCCAGAGCTGTGATGATGGCCGTCGTCATGAGAGAGCACAGAGGCTCTAAGAGGCTGAGTCACCCCCATGTGAGGGGTGGAGCTCCCCCAGAAGGCCCGGCAGCAAGAGAGGGCAGCGTCCTGACTGTGTCAGGGCTCATGTCCAGAAACTTAGTGGCTCAAAACAACACGGTCTATAGGTCAGAAGTCCTGGTGGGATTTGCTGGTTCTTTGGCCAGGGTCTTGTGAGGCCAAAATTAAGATGTTGGCCAGGCTGGGGCGCCTGGGTGGCTCAGTCGGTTGAGCGTCCGACTTCCGCTCAGGTCATGATCTTGCAGTTTGTGAGTTCGAGCCCCGCGTCGGGCTCTGTGCCGACAGCTCGGAGCCTGGGGCCTGCTTCGGATTCTATGTCTCCTCCTCTCTCTGCCTCTCCCCTGCTCATGCTCTGTCTCTCTCTGTCTCTCAATAATAAATAAAAAAAGTTAAAAAAACATTAAAAAAAAAAAAAGATGTCGGCCAGGCTGGCTCTTAGCTGGAGGCTCAGGGTAAGAATCCACTTCCAAACCCATTTTAGGCTGTCGGCAGAATCCGAATCCTTATGGCCGCAGGTGGGGGGAGGGGGCTTTGTTTCTTCCCTGGCGGCTAGTTGGGATGGGCTGTCTGCTCCCAGAGGCTGCCCACATTCCTTCTCAAGTGGCCAGCATGGCATGTCGAATCTCCCATGTGCTTTTTCTGGCTTCCTCTCTTTCTCTTCTGCCACTAGCCAGAGAACATTCTCTGCTTTTTAAGGGCTCATGTGATTACGTTAGGCCTACGTGGATAATCTCCCTCCCTTAAGATCAACTGTGCCACATAACATAACATAATCATGGGGATGACATCTTACTTCACGTATGGACTCCAGGGATTAGGAGGTAGGGAATCTTCAGAGACCGTTTTTAGAATTCTTCCACCGCTCCCACTTTTTGATAGGACTATTTTATATTATCTACTCTCCTCAAATCTGTCTCATCTTCTCTCCATCTCCTCATCTTCTCATTCAGCTGATGACCCTGCTGCTTGTATGAAAACCCCTGGCCCTCCCGACTTCGGGTTCACACACCTCCCCACCTCCCACACCCAGTCGTGGCCAGACTTCCTGAAAGAGAAGCCTGCATTCTCCCACTTACCCTCACTCACCACTGTAGTCTGGCTTCTGTTACCAGAACCCCATTATGCTGCTCTTGTTAAAGCCACTGTCTGGTTATCGATGGCTGCATCACAAACCACTTCGAAATTCAGTGGCTTTAAACAATTTATTAATGTATCCCGTCCTGCTATGGTTGATGGGCTCAGCTGGGAAGTTCTCTCTTGAAATTTCTTTCTCACGAGGATGTGGTCAGTAGCAGCTGGACCTGGAGTCGTCCAAAGGATCTGCTGAGTTGGACGTCCAAGGCAGCACACGGACACGACTGGCAGTTGATAGTGGCTCTTGGCTGGGAGCTTAGCTGGGTCTGGGGACTGGAGTGCCTACACATGGCCAATTATTTGACTTAGGCGCTCAGAATGGCAGCTGGGACACTTCCAAGAGGGAGTGTCCCAGGAGTGAGAATTCCCGGAGAGCAAGGTGGAAGCTGCAAATACTCTTATGATCTGGCCTTGGAAGTCGTGCGGCGTGACTTCTACCATATGCTATTGGTCATAAGCAAAACACAGGGCCATCCCAGCTTCAAGGGGAAGGGATTACGCAGGGGCATGGTTTATTTAGAGGGCCATCCTTGGAGACTAGCTACCGTAGTCACCAACAACTTGGTCTCTTCATCTTACTTGACTTCCTCCTCCTCCTTTTGTCGTCCTTCTCTCTTCTCCTCCTCCCCCCTTCCTCTTTCTCTTCTTCTTCTCCTCCTCCTCCCCTTCTTCTTCTCTCTCCTCTTCCTCCTCCTGCTTCTTCTTCCCTTAGTTTTTATTTAGTCATCTTACTTCTTAACAGCAGTTGATCTAGTCGATTGCTCTTTTTCGAAACTTTCCCTTTTTTGACTCCACAGACCCCTGGCTCTCCTCTTCCCTCTCTAGCTCCTGTTTGAGATCCTTTGCTTCCCCCTGAAACTCTAAATATTCGATCATCTCAGATTCTAGGCCTGGGCTTGATTATTTCTCTTTGTCTTCCTGCATGATCTTTTTTGTGCCATGGTCGGTGCCTGCCACCCAAATGCTGATGTCTACCAAGTTTTATTTCTTTTTTTATTAAACATTTGTTTTAGGGACACCTGGGTGGCTCAGTCGGTTAAGCGTCCGACTCTTGGTTTTGGCTCAGGTCATGATCTCACAGTGCGTGAGTTCGAGCCCCATGTTGGGCTCTGTGCTGACAGTGCAGAGCCTGCTTGGGATTCTCTCTCTCTGCCTCTCTCTCTGCCCCTCCCCCACTCACTCTGTCTCTCTCAAAAATAAATAAACTTAAAAAATTTTTTTAATGTTTATTTTTGAGAGGGAGGGAGAGAGAGAGAAAGAGAGAGAGAGGGACAGAGACAGAGCGTGAGTGGGGGGGTGGTGTGGGGGCAGAGAGAGAGGGAGACACAAAATCCCAAGCAGGCTCCAGGCTCTGAGCTGTCAGCACAGAGCCGGACACGGGGCTCGAACTCGCGCACCGTGAGGTCATGACCTGAGCCGAAGTCAGAAGCTCAACTGACTGAGCCGCGCAGGCACCCCTACCAAGTTTTATTTCTAACCCCGACTTCTCCCCTGTGCTCAGAACTGGGCTATCCAGCTGTCTTCTTGTTACTTCTATTTGGATGTCTGATGGGCAGCGTAGATTTAACGTATCTACTTCTCTATCCTAGCGCTCCCCCAGCCTTTTCTGCCTTAACACATGGCATCCATTCATTGGTCAGGCAAAACCTAGGGGTCATCTGGGATTCTTTCTTCTTTCCTTTCAGCACCTCCACTTCTATCCAAACCACTAGTTAGCAAGTCCTCGCTGTCCTTTGGGAGCAGGCCTTAACATATTTCTTTAAATATGCTGAATTTTTATTGTTTAGCGACCTGATCTATTTATAGAGAAGAAATATTACATTACTAGGTTTGTCACGTAAAAGCAGTGTGTGACCCCATCCCAGATTCTCATTTCCCCAAGCAACCACTCCCCACTGTTTTGGCTAGTTTTTTCCTGCTATTTACATCTGTATTTGGGAATTTCTCGCATCGATAGCTATTTCCTGATTTTCCAGTTTGAAGTAATACCCGTTTTCTTTCACCTGTGGAAATGAGGTTAGCTTTCTTATATGCCTATTTACTCCCCCACCAAACGTGCTTACCCTTTTTGCATGTCCAGTATAGCGTCCTCACAACTTTTGGTTAAAGTTTAAGTGTTCATTCATCACAGTTTAGTGTTTATATTCGTATGACTATGTAAGTATTCTTTACAGCTAAGCCATGTTATATGCTATGATTAGAATTCGATTTTTCTTCCCTCTGGAATTAATACTTGCCATCTTTTTTTTGTGTGTGGTTCTTGTTGAGAATTAAAAAAAAAATTATTTTAGGGGCACCTGGGTGGCTCAGTCGGTTAAGCGTCCGACTTCGGCTCAGGTCACGATCTCACAGTGTGTGGGTTTGAGCCCCACGTTGGGCTCTGTGCTGACCGCTCAGAGCCCGGAGCCCGCTTCGGATTCCGTGACTCCCTCTCTGTCTGCCCCTCTCCTGCTCATGCTCTGTCTGTCTGTCTCTCTCTCAAAATTAAATAAACATTAGAAAAAAATAAAAAGTAATTTATTTTAAAATAATATATAATTTTATATAATAATATAATTTATATATATAAATTTATATAATAATTTATATTAATAAATTAATAATTTAGCCACCTGGGTGGCTCAGTCGGGTAAGCGTCTGACACTTGGTTTCGGCTCAGGTCGTGATCTCATGGTTTCGTGGGTTCGAGCCCTGCCTCGGGGTCTGTGCCGACAGTGTGGAGCCTGCTTGGATTCTCTGTCTCCCTCTCTCTCTACCCCACCCCCACCTCTCACTTTTAATTTTGTGTGTACCTGAAAGGCACCACTTTTGCTGCTGTGATTTTTGCCCAAACTGTTGTAGCGTCTTCCTAGGATTAATGCAATATCCTCCCGAGTTTTTGCTTCTACTGTTGTTGTCTGTTGCCCTTAGAATAAGATTCACACTTTCCACCTTGACCTGCAAGGCTCCACGGGACCTGGCTGTCGTCTGCCTCTGCAGTGACATCCCTTGCCTGAGCACCTTGAGCGAGTGCGCCTTTACTGTCCCTCTGCCTGCTGCTCTTGAAAAGGCCAGCTTCTCTTCCAGGACTCAGCCCAAGGGCCCTCTCCCTAGGCTTTCCCTGGCCATCCTGAGTAAAGTGTTCTCTTATCGCTTCTCATGTGTAGATGATCCCAATCTATACTCATCAGACTTAGTCACTGGTTTACTTGCTTAATGTCCATGTTCTGTGTGAGAGCATTTTTGTGGGGTGGGAACCTGTCTGTATCATTCACTACCCTGTGCTCGTCACCCTGCCCGGGTAATTACTCCCCGGCATGCGGTGTGCACTTAGCGACTCTGGGAGTGAGGAGTGCCTGGGTCAGGGACCCTGATGATGGGCTTGTGTGTTCAGAGAGCTGTTATATCAGCCAGCAGTGGTGAGCTGCCCTGGAGAGAGGCTAAGGCCTGTCCTTGGACTGAATCCACAAAGGCTTCCCATCCCTCTTCCCATGTTTTTCAGGATATAGAAGCAATAAAATAATATTTCTTTCTTTGTAATCACCTTATAACATAGTAGAGCCTGCTTTTTGTGCTAACTCCTACTCATGACTCCTTCTCTGGCCAAGGGCCCTGCCTATATATTCCCATAGCACTTTATGGAGGACTGATTTTCATTTAATGAAATTCACCCATGTTCAGTATACTGAAACTTCCAGAAAGTTCCCTTGTGCCTCGGCTGCTGCTGCTTTTTAAAAATTGTGGTAAGGGGCACCTGGGTGGCTCAGTCGGTTAAGCGGCCGACTTCAGCTCAGGTCACGATCTCGCCGTCTGTGAGTTCGAGCCCCGCATCAGGCTCTGGGCTGATGGCTCAGAGCCTGGAGCCTGTTTCGGATTCTGTGTCTCCCTCTCTCTCTGCCCCTCCCCCCTTCATGCTCTGTCTCTCTTTGTCTCAAAAATAAATAAACGTTAAAAAAAATTTAAAAAAAATTGTGGTAAAATACATATAACATAAACTTTGCCATTTCGGCCATCTTTAAGGGTGTGGTTCGGTGGTGTTAATTTAGTGTGTTCGTATTGTGTCTCCATGACGACCGTCCATCCCTAGAATGTTTTTCATTTTGCAAACCTGAAACTCTGTACCCATTAGATACTAACTCCCCCATTCCCCCATTTCTCAACCTCCTCCAGCCCCTGATAACCACCCATGCTACTTCCTGTCTCTCTGAATTTGACTTTGGTTTCTTCTTTTTTTTTTCCCTATTGTGGTAAAAAACACATATAACATTTATTGTCTTAACCATTTTTAAGTGTGTAGTTCAGTGGGATTAAATGATGGCTTACTTTTATATTTATTTGTTTGTTTATTTATTTATTTATTTATTTATTTATTTATTTATTTATTTTGAGAGAGAGTGTGCACATGTGCTCATGAGTGGGGAAGGGGCAGAGAGAGGGAGAGAGAGTACCAAGCAGGCTCTGTGCTGCCAGTGTAGAACCCGAATGGGGCTCGATCTCACGAACTGAACCGTGAGATCATAACCTGAGCCAAAATCAAGAGTTGGACACTTAACTCACTGAGCCACCCAGGGGGCTCCTGAAAGAGCAGTGGCTTCTTTTTCAGGTACGTTTAGGTTTAGTTGTGAATGCAGAAAACTCCAAATAACAGTAGCACAAAGTCGGTAGTCCACAGCTGCCACCACGAAGTACCATCACCAGGAACACAGGCTGCTATCTTGTGCTTCGTCATTTGTAACACACAGCTTCTATCTCATAGTCCGAGATGGCTGCTCCAGTTCCAGCCATCAAGTCCACATTCCAGCCAGCATAAAGGTAAATGGGGCAGAAAGGCATGTGTTTTTCCTTTAAGAGCACTTCATAGGAAGCACACGTCATTTTGCCCTCACGTCCCATCGGAAAGAACTTAGCCGCGTAGGCACATCTTGCTGCAAGGGAGCTGGGAAATGCAGTCTTCACTCTGGACCACATGTTCCATTTCTAATTTGTGGGTCCAACTGCTGAGAAAGGAGGGGGAATACCCAGCAGTGTCTGCCACAGCTTCCCTGCCTCATGGCACTGATCACTGCGCTGAGATCAATTTCTTCTTCCTGGACTGCAGATTCCCTCAGTCAGGGGCTGTGTCTTTTAGGCACAGAGCCAGGTCCTTAATGTTTGTTCTACAAATAAATGATTCCGGCCGAACCATCTTATTTTGAATATTAGAGAAGTGAGGCATTAAAGAGTGAAGTGACCAGGGTCATCGAGTCCAGGTTCTGACCTAATTCAGGAAACTGCTTTACTGCAGACTGGGCAGGTGACCTCCACTGACCATGCCCACTGCTGGGCACTTCCCACCTCTGCTGCTGGGCAGCTCCAGCCATCCAGGGCCCCTTCTGGGTGTGGAGCCGAGCCTGGCCTCCCTGGAACCCTCCTGTGGTCCCACGTTGCCCCCTACACCATGTGTCCACTTCCCATACCTTCCCCTGGCTCCAGGTGTTCCTGTGCCAGGCACGGATGCCTCCTGTGAGTCTTCACAGGACATGAACCTCCCTGAGGCTAAGAGCCCTGGGCAGGAAGGCAATCCACCTCTGTCCTGGGCTGTGTGGAAGAGAGCTGATGGCCCCCACACTTCTCCAGGACTCTGAAGGGCTCCAGCTCCAACATTTCCCCTTCACCTGAGATGGCTGCTGTCTCATGCAAAGACAGACGTGCTCTTTGCAGCCCGGAAGCTGCAAACACAGGGAGGGGATCGGGGTCACGCTGAGGAGGCTGGAGGATGCGGGTCACAGGTACTCTGGACGCCGTGTAGATTTATTGGTTGACCCGTGAGAGTCCCTGCGTCTCCTCATGGTGGCCTCCTTGCCCTTCCCGAGGGAGTTGCTAGATGTTGGAGGGACCTTTACACTGTGCCCTGTGCAGCTAGTCCTCTGTCTCAGTGGATGATCCAGTCAGAAATGGGTGTGTGTGGAAAGGAGCTTCTGTTGCTGTTGAGCAAGAAGAATCCAGATCCCAAGGTAGGGACTGACACGGCTGAGGGGGACATGGGAGAGGGGTGAGGAGAAGTAGGGAGGAGGTTGATGGGCTGGGGTCTGGGGCATGTGGGCAGGAACCAGGGCAGGCCCCGCCCTCTTTATAATTAGCCATGTCACCGGGGACGTCCCGCAGCCTCCTCAAGACCTTCTGACTTGCCCAGAGACGACCTGATGGCCGTTGTGGCCTGCCTCTGAGGGCCCAGATCTCCCCCAGCCCACAGCATGGTCTTTCTGGGTTGGCTTACGTTGTGAGGCCTGACGGCCCAGGCTTTAAGTCGTAGGGTTCCCTTTTGGGCCCCCCTGTTCCTCTCTTCTCTTTTCCTGCCTTCCTAGAGCCCCTGGTTCTCTGATGGCCTCTGTGGCTTCTTAAGCTAGCCTCACCCACTGCAGGCCTCAGGCTCTCCTCCCCCAAGCGTGGCTGCAGGGGGCAGCACCATCTCCCCAGGACCCTCTGCGTAGTGTGGCTGCTAAACTCCAGGGGAGCTGCTCCCGGGTGTGACAAAGGCCACATAGGAGGCTTCACACAGGTGCCAGGGGCTTGCGGTGTTGTCACAGTTGAGGCTTCACACCTGGCTCCTCAGTTCCTTCCAGAAAGCCCTTCCAATGTTAACTCTTACCACCCCACGGGTGGCATTCAAACTCCCTTCCCCCACAAAGGCTCTTTTTATTTTCTTGGCGTGGCGCTCAAAGCTCCCAGCAGGACTGAACAAGAGGCGCCTGTGTCCACTGGCGTCCTCTGGAGACCCCAGGCTGGCTGCACCATGCTGAGTGATGTGGGCCTCATGGTCGGTGATACACAGGCGGATCCCTCTCCCAACTCGCGGGCTTCTCTTGCCATCTTTTGGCACGGTCACTGCACGGGGCCACTGGCAAGGCACAGGCGTCGACAGGAGGTGTCAGGAAGAGTGGGAGCCGGGGGCATGAATTTAGATCCTGGGCCTTTAAGTAAAGGCTTAGAATCAGCCTCCACCGTGGGGAATACGAAACGAATAAGCCCCTGGATGGTCCCCACCGCCTTCCCCCAGATTTCCCGGGGCAAAGCCGGGAAGGCTCTCTGGGGGAACCCGGAACCACCTCGTGATCCTGTTGTAGCTCCCAGCACGAGGATGGCCACTGACGTTCACATTGTACTCATTGACTCCTAGGGGAGCGGGCCTGGGGAGAGATGGAGGGAGCAAAGCAGAGAAAGGCTGGAAGACAGATTCCAGAGGCTTGGTTTTATTGTACACTTTTCTTTTTCCTCAATGAGATACCATAAGCCGTGGTGGCACTACACACAGTCACAGGACGGGGCACAGCTGCCGGCTGGGGAGCCGGGTGTTGGGAAAAGCCATCTCTCGAGGTATGTCCCGCTCACGGGTCTCACTCCATGGGCTGCCTCAGACGCCCTTACCCCCCAGGTCCCCGAAAGGACAGGCCTGTGGGGCAGAGGGCCGTCTCAAGGCTTGGCCACCGGCCAGAAGGGGCTGGCACTGTCAGGGGAGGGAAGGAAGAGGCTCCCAAACGCGGGCCAAAGTCTGCTCCGCTCTGGGACTCTACCTGGCCTGACTTACTGCCTGCGGGCCAGAGTTCTGGAAGCTCTTAGGAGCTTGGGCCAGGCTGGGAGGAGGCTTGTCCTCTGCCACCCTCTCAACTGCTGCTTGAGGTGGTGAGGGACAGCAGGCTCTCAGATTTAGTTTCATCAGGCAGAGAGGGCTGATGGACCCTCTCTTCTACCCCCTCTCCAACCCGCCAGTAGATGGCTCCCAGGCAGAATCTGCTTTTTCACGGGGCCGCACCAGGCCTGAGGCCCCTAGGGAACCTCGGCAGTTCCCTATGTGGAACTGCTTCCCGTCTGTGGACGGCTTCTTGCTGTGGCAGAGGCCGCTCCTGGAGATGTTCCTTCTCTCCTCTTGTGAGGGGCCCCAGATGCTTGGTGGTGCCCTCACATCCGGGGTCTTCAGGCACCATCCCTGCCTGCTGGGGGATGTGCTAGGCCCAGATGCATCCCATCCTCCTCCTCATCCAGGTCTCTCCTGGGCCTCTGGTCCTGGTGGGCAAGGATGATCCCCCCCCCCCCCCCCCATCCCAGGGACTGGCATCCCTCCATCCTTCTACCCCTCCCATGCCCTCACTCTCCATCACATTCCCAACCCTGGCTTCCCTTTTCACAAACTCCTAAAGAAAAGGAAGGATAAACCAGACAGAAGCAACTCTGGAACAAAGAGTTAAAACAAAACAAAACAAAACAAAAAACAAGACAGCCAGTGGCGTGCGGAGAGGGTGTGAGCGGCAGTGGGGCTGGGGAATGGGTAGACGATGGCATGCGGCACTGGGATTCCTTGTGAGGGGTAGGGTCCCCATTTCTCCCCAAGGTGTGTGAGGGATTGAGGGTAGGGGGTCAGCCAACTCCGAGAAGTAGGGTCTCTGGCCTGGGCCTTGTGGCTTCCTGCCCAGCCAGTCACAGGGAGATGAAGTCCATGGCCTGGAGGAGAGGCAGGGAGAGCAGAAGCAGCAAGAGCCACGAGGTGTTCTGGGCCAGCAGGCTTATGCCCTCACACTTGACCAGTTTGTCTGTGGGGAGAGAAGAGGGAGGAGGGGTAGGGCAGGAAAGAAGAGGCACCAGGATTCAGGCAGGCACAGGCCCTGAGAAGGGCACGTTCCCTTGGGGAGGCTGGTGTCAGGATGTCTTAGCCGGAACCAGGGCCCGTCTGCTCGACTAGAACCACCTGTCTTTCCCATTTGCAGGTTCCTGAGCTCTTGAACAAACATCATATCAGATCTTTATTAAGCATCATCAAAAGAAAACTATGGGTGAGGCAGCTAGTGTCATCCCTGTTTTCTAGGTGGGGAAGAGGAGGGCTGGGGAGGCCAAGTGATTTGCCCAGTCACAGTGGAAGTGTCCGCTCCACCACTCTGCCTGTCTCACCGTTCCCTCAGCCTTTCTCCCTATTCACACAGAGGGCAGTGGTTCCCCAGGGCACCAGGCAGCAGTTGGGGGTAGGGGGAGAGAGGTTTCTGGGGCCCCTCTCCTCTTCGGCCCAGTCAAGGGGGACTGCCTTGCTGTCCTAGCCAACCCTTTCCTCCCTAGCCTCCCTCTCCCAGCTCACTTGGACTTGTTGGGAGCTCGCCTCACCTCTGAGCACAGAGACATTCTTGCTGGAGCTGGTGGTAGACTGGCCAGAGAGCTGGAGTTCACATGTGTACATCCCCTCGTCCTTGGTGGTGAAGCCGGATAAGTAGAGGACCTTGATGTTGTACTTGCTGGTGAAGTTGGTTCGGGAGCGGTATGAGTGCTCAGGCACCCCCATAGTGCCAAAGATCACGTGCTTCTTCTTCTCACGGGTTATGCTGAACTCATACTGGATGGGGGAGGTGGTGGAGTTCTCGTGGCGGCAGTCTAGACGGAGGCTCTGGTCCACCAGGCAGGCTGTCAGGCTGGTCACCTTCTGCCCACGGGCTACCTGCAAGACTGGCACCGACAGTGCCCACATCCAAGTTGGGGGGCCCTGCAGAGCAGGGGGCCTCCCACCCACGTTAACAGTAGAGAATGGCCTGGCCAGGGAGGGCACAAGGGTCTGTTCTTTGGGCACCCTTCCCCACCCCAGAGGTCCCCGAGGGCCAGTTCAACCTCCCCGTTGCAGACTCAGCCCCCCTCCCTCGTCTTCTTTAGTCCTGGGTGTTCCAGGGGCAGGAGATCTTGGGGAGCTGATGTCGGTTCCTGTTTTCCATTTGGAGATTCCACCTCAGTGTGGGGCAGACTCAGTGGACTGCTTTTCCAAAAGCCACCTCAAGCAGGCAGAAGATCAGCTAGGCTGCTCAGCTGATTTAGGGATGAAAAAGAGCCCTCTCTCCCTTTGTCACCTCCTCCCTCTGAGGTTGGCAGGAAGAAGCTCGCTCCTCTGAAGGGAAGGAAGCCAGCGTGCTTTGAATCCCAATCCCAGCCCTGCCCCTTGCCCAGTACCTGTCAGCAAAACAGCGATGCCGATGGTGGGGTTCATGGTGCAGAGAGCTCAGTCCTCGATCTGGGGGTGGGATAGGATGGGTATCAGCCAAGAGGTGGGGTAGGTGTGCCCACACTTGCTGCTCGGGCTGGAGGGCCTCTGCCATGATGGCCCCGGCAGCCACGGAAGCTGCTCTCCATGGTTGTCCCCTCCCACTTACTAGTGAATGTGACACTGCCACTAGGTGCTTTCCCCCCTCCAGGAAAGCAAGGGGAAGGGTGGACACACCCTATAATGGTGTGTGTCTGCTGAACTCTTTGGGTAAGTGACTTTTACCGTCTCCTTTTCCCTTCAGGAAGGCAAAGTGGACGTATCACAACATTTACCACCTTAATCATTTTTAAGTGTCCAGTTCAGCAGTGTTAAGTTCACTCGCATTGTGGTGCAATCCCCAGAACTCTTTTTATTTTGCGGCACTAAAACTCTACCCATTCCACAAAAACTCCCCGTTCAGGGCCTTTCTGTTTCTTGTTCAGGAGAAAACCCCCAGTGCCCAAACAGTTCCTGGCATATAACAGACGCTCAAAAGATACTGAACGAATGAAAGAATCAGCTTTAGATACCTACAGCGTGGTGATGGGTTTAGGAAAAATGATAAACCTCTGGCACTGAGGACTGCTCCATAGTAAGTGACCCACAAACATTAATTTCCTTCCTCTGAAAGGACTGTGTGGCTAACGTGCTTCCAGATAGGACTGTACCTGGCACACAGCTAAGGGTGTTCCCGAATGTCTGTAAGGGAAAGTGACTGTGCTCTCTGATTGCATATGTTCTCTGATTGCAGGATGTTTCCAAAATGTCCAGCCCTCTGGGCATGTCTCTTGAGCCCTGCTACAGTAGACTCCCTGCCTGGGCTCTGTGCCTTGTCTTTTTCCGAAGCCTACTCTGGACCAATATCCCGGCGTCCACACGGGGCAGATAGCTTGGCCTGTCCGCATCAGGGCTCACCAGGGAGAGGCCACGGGAGTGGCCTGTGCGGGGGGATGGGGGGGGGGGGTACGATTGCCCTGGTGCCTGTGCCCAGGTGCACCGCCAGTCGAATCCCAGGGTCCCTGGCGTTCAGCCCTGAGGCTGGGGGAGGCTGAGGTCCCGCGAAGCCTGAACCTGCAGTCCCTACCCCTTCGGACTTGTAACTGAGAGGTGCCTTGGGGAAGAAAGGGGGTCGGCATCTGGCTTTGACTCAGACATTTGAGTTACGGAGGAGGGACGTGAGCTTGAGATCTAGGAGGGAAAGGGAAAGCCTCGGCTAGAGGGCCAGAGCGGGGAAGAAATGGAGCTGGGGCTGGAGGAGGGCTGGAGAGCCAGAGGGGGGTGGTTACCGAGCGGTAGGGGAGGCACAGATGTTTTCATTTCCCCTGCTCTGTGTCCCTGCAGCCCAGAGCCCAGAGAAGTTCTGCGCTCCCACCCTCTCCAGCCGCCGTTTGACTAGCCCCATCCTCATTCCGTTTCTGAATTTCACTCGGCTCCTCTCCCAATTGAGGTCCCCCCTTCCCCCTCTCACCCTTTCTCAGTTCTCCCCTCCCCCCCGTCCGCCCGCCTTCCAGTCCCCGCCCGCAGCACTGCGGTTCCCCGGTCCTTTGACGCCCCGCACCCAGCCCTCCGCGAGGTCGCAGGGCAGAGATTCCCTCCAGCCGGCGGTCGTCCGTCCTCTCGCCGCAATTTCACCGCCCCCACCCCACGCCTTGGCGAGCTCGGTTTGGGGACGTCTGTGTGGAGAGCAGAACCCAAGGCTGGCTGTCCTTGGCGCCCTTCCTCCAGGTTCTCCTCCTGCGCCCCGGCCCCAGACAGCCGCCCCTTCAGCGGGTGAGAGCCCGGGAGCTCCTACCGCAGAAGGCGGGGTGCGGCCCGGCCCCTGGCCTGCAGCGAGCAGCTGCGTCCCGCTCTCCCCTGCCTGGGAAGCCGACCCCTCCCCGAGCACCGCGGAGCTCCCCGCCGGGGCGCCCCCGAACCTTTTCCCGAAGCCTCGGGTCGGGAGGGCCTCTCCCAGCGCCCCGGGCGCCGCCCTGGCTCCTGCTCCCACCTGGGCTCCCGTCCTCTGCTGCTGCAGCCTCCCCCGGACGCACCGCCGCCTCCAGTTGCAGCACCCTGCCGGCGCCCGCAGTTTTCACCCGGGGTGGGAGTGGAGGAGCGGGGAGGGCCCGGGACTCGGCCAATCAGAGCCCGAGTGGGGAGGTGGGGGGGAGCGAGGAAGGATGGCAGAGGGCGGAGGAGGTAGCCTGGTATAGATGTGAGAGAGTGGCCGTCTGCCGCAGAAGGGGGACCTCACCCTGTGGCCGGCAGGCCAGGCCAGGGACAAGAGGGTTCAGGACCCCGGGGATCAGGGTGGGGCAGCGCAAGGAACACTAGGCGCTCCCCAGAACCCCGAAATGATTGCTCCCCTTTTAAGGCTTTAACCCTTTCTTCCGACCGACCGAGGCTTCAGAAGCCTGTGAGAAAACCAAGGGGTAAGGGGTGGAGGAGGCAGGCCAGCCACCCGCCCCTTTGGTCAGTGCCCACGCCTCCTCCTGCCTCCTCCTTTCCTTCTCGGCTGGAGCCCATCTCCCTGGAGCCTCCAGTGAGAAGTTTTGGAGTTGGAATATTCCAGGCTTTCTCCAAAGGAAGATGGCGGGGTGTTTTTCCACATTGGAGCAGCTCTTCAGAAGCAAGGCAGGCACTGCGTCCTGCGGGTCCTTCCTGATCCTGAGCCCTGCCCCACTCCCTCCTCCATCCTAGAACACCTAACCCTTTCGGGGGCTTTCTGCTCTGGGGCACTCAGTCTCCCTCTACTCCTGGGCTGGCACCTCCCAGGGCAGATAGCCGGAAGGTTCTTCTCGATTTCATATAGTCCTCCTGATCCTAGGCATCCCCCGCCCCCCACCGCCCCCTGCGTAGTGAGTAACTGCTTGCTTGGTCTTCAGACAGGGGCAGGAGTACTGTTTTCTGCCAGACATTGTGCCGGCCACATGACATCCCTGGCTGTGCTGACCTCACAACGATATGTGGGGTTCGTCCCATCCCACTCCCAGGCCTATTTCGTGGAGTGGGAGAGCTGACCAGCCCACCTGAGCTGTGAGTGGAACCCTCGGTCCTCAGTGCTGAGCCACTCAGCTGCTGTGTCTCAGCCCAGTGGGACGAGACAATGTGGAACTGTGGGGGAAGGGGAGAAGATAGGACTGCTAGAAAGGAATGGAGGAAACTAGGCTTTTGATTCCCTGGGGCATCCACCCTAGCTCAATCAATGTCAAGTCACCAGAAGCCCTCGGATCTTTTTTTCTTTTTTTTTTTTTTTTTTGGTGGCCAGTGCCAATGACTTGTCGCTCCCACCCACAGGTGAGGTGAATTTTTTTGAATGAAGGTTTATTTGTTTGATTTGCATCTTCATGGCCTTTTTGTGAATTCTGGTTGGGACATCCTGTAGGCTGGCCCTGCCTCCCGGCCATCTGCCTGCCCCTTCTCCTATTTCTTCATAGCAGTCAGCCCTGGCACCTTAACTGCAGTTTCCATTACTGCAGTAGCACTGTTGGAAGTCATCCCTGGGCTAGCAAGTGGGAGATTTACTTCCCTCTGCCTCCCTGGGAGGTTAGGTAGCCTCCTAGTACTGAGCATGATGGAACCTTCCAACTGCAAGGAGCTTTGAGGATGGTCCAGTGTAGGGGGTAATTCACTGTGGTAAATAGCAGAAGCTCTGGGGGCATTTTATGAAAAATGCAGTCGTCCCTGCCCACCTGGGGTCTCCCTAGTCCAGTATTCCTGCTGCCTGTGTCTGCACTTTTCACAGGCTCCCCAGGGTCTGGGAACTGCAGAACCCTGGCCTAATAAGATCATCCCTCTTCATAGATCAGGCAGTCTGGCTTCTCATTGTCTGTAGGATAATTTTTAAGGGCCTGGGTGTCCTGGCTGTCAGCCTTCACCACCATTTCATCTTGTCCATTTATCTTCCTGCTACATGCCAGAAATGCTGGCCTCCTCCCTGTCACTCCCTGCATTGTGTTCTTTTTTCGCCTAACAGCTTTCTGATTCTTAGTCCAGGGACCTTTCCTATCAGAGCACAGTTGCTTTAGGCTGGGGCCTATCCCTCTTCTCTCTCTCTCTCTCTCTCATACACACACACACACACACACACACACACACACACACACACAGGTGGGACTGGAGACTGTTCCTTTTTTGGCAGAACATGGGAATACCCAGAGGCATTTTAACTACAGAAGCTATCAGGGCTCTGGCTGGACGAGACCCTGGATGCTCTTCCCCACGCTGTGGCCGAGTCTCTGAGCGTTGTTGGATGGAAAGCTTTGCTGTGCTATTTTGATGAGGTTATGAGGACCTGGCCTCCTTTCTGGGTCCCCAAGCACTTTACCTCGGGAAGGGGAGGGGAGTGTGGACTCCAGAGGGTATGGCAGTTGTGTGTTTGCTAAAGCAAGATCTCTGGCTGATTGGAATTGATGGTTCATATGAGATAATCTGGGGGCAGGGATGGACCAGATGGCGAAGGGGAGATTTAAAAACTCCCACTTGCTGGGTACTCGGGTGGTTCAGTTGTTTAAGCATCCGACTCTTATTTTGGCTCAGGTCACGCTCTCATGGTTCGTGGGATCGAGCCCTGCGTTGGGCTCTGCACTGGCAATGCAGAGCCTGCTTGAGATTCTCTCTCTGTCTCTCTCTCTGTGTCCCTCCCCCACTCACATGTGTGTGGTTTCTCTCTCAAAATAAACATTTAAAAAAGATTATAAAATAAATAAACTTAAAAAGAAAAAAAGAGGTCCTCCTATTTGCTAATGGGACAGGATCAGGGTGCTGAAAGCAGGAAGGGTTTAGAGGAATCCACCCAAAGCAAGATTTCCTGACAGCCTGTGGCTGCCCTATTGGGTCCTTAGAACTGACTTTCGCATCATCTCCGGTTGCTCTAGCTAGAGACACGCGGGGTGAAAACTCCTCTAAAAATGCATATTCCTTTAGGGTGACCATAGGACTCCCAGCCATTCACTCTTCTTCACCGATTTCATCAGATCGGGTTTATAGAATCACACAGGTGACAGAAGCTGTTCTATCATTTTATAGCTGGAAACAGGTCCAAGAGGATAATGATTTGTCAAAGGACCGACAAATACTTTGGAGCACTACCAGGACTAGTTGTATCCTAGATCTCCTGACTCCACATACAGTGGTCTCCACTGGCCCTGGGGTGGGACTTCAGACTTCTACTAGACTGATTTCTCTGGTCCATGGTGAAATAAGAAAAACGAGGACAGTGTGGGACGCTCTAACATAGCCATCAGGTTGCCACCTTGTTCTGATCACCGCCTCCTCACCGTGTTGATGAGGGAGGGATTTTCACCCTTGGGTTCCAGAGATGGCTGAACGCAAGGCACCTGACACCAGACAGGTGAGATCGACAGTAGGTTATTGGTCATGTATGCTCACAGCCCAGAGGAGGACCCTGCACACAGGAGTTGCACAGCGGAGTGAACAGCCAGGAGCAGTGGGAGGCAGGCTTTGTTGGCTAAACGGTGGGATGCCCGTTTCCAGCCGGAGGATTTGGTTGGCTTGTTGACTAATTCTGTGGGCTGGCATGGAACTGAAGCCCGCTGATTAGGGACAATCAGGAACCATGCCTAGTCCCCATGATAAAGAGTGTCGATTGGCTAGGGGAACTACTTAGCAGGAGCCAAGCTGGAAGAAGGACTTGTGGCTAGCTAGATGCTCCAAATTTTATCAGATGTCAAGACAGCACATACTGTTGAGTCCCAATTTGGGGCTACTTGAGGTCTTATCACACATAATTGCCCTTCCTTGGGAAGGCCTACGCTTTCCTTCTAAGGTTATGCCTTTCTGCTTCTTTGGAGTGATGGCGGTGGGTGGCATGTGTATTTTTAATGCCCAAAGGCAAGAAGGGAAATTTGGTAACTTTGTGTTGATCTGCAAATTTCTTTGGAACCATGACTGGTCTCCGAAATTCAAACATCTTGGGATAAGTGCTCTACTCTGCGCGGCCTCTCCTAATCTCTAGTTGAGGTGAACTCTCCAAGTGAGGTCACTTTCTGAAGTTCATGTTTGGTTGGAGAGTATGACAAAAAATGAAAGTTAGCTCTTAGAACACAGGGAAGAGGGCAAGAGGACAAAGCACCATGGAGGTATAATTTTCAACATTTATTTAAAAATCTTTGGGGCACCTGGGTGGCTCAGTCGGTTGAGTCTGACTTCGGCTCAGGTCATGATCTCACGGTTTGTGGGTTTGAGCCCCGTGTCGGGCTCTGGGCTGACAGCTCGGAGCCTGGAGCCTGCTTCGGCTTCTGTGTCTCCCTCTCTATCTGCCCCTCCCTTGCTCGCACCGTGTCTCTCTCTGTCTTTCAAAAATGAATAAACATCAAAAAAAAAAAATAAAAAAAAAGACTTTTATTCATGGATGTATGATTAAATAACATTATTCTGGGCACACTGTTCTAGGCATGGGGCTAGACCCTGGAATTACAAAGATCAACAGAGCACAATCTCTGCCTTCAAAGGGCTGTCCAATGGGGGAGACAGAAATGGTATAGAGATAATTAGAAAACAGTAGGGTAAAGGCAAAGGTAGAGATGTGCACAGAGTATTGTGGGACCCCAAAGGAGGGGCAAGTGACCACCCAGTCTGTCAGAGAGGCTTTCTTGGAGGAGAAACATGAATTGAGTCTTTAAGGGTGAATGGGAGTTGCCCAGGTGTGGTGGGTTGTTACATTAACAGTCTCCAGTGAATCATGCGTCCTGGTACCCATGCCCTTTGTGTGATTCCCTTCCACATTTGTTCTGGGCTTGGCCATGTGCGTTGTTTTGGCCAATGGGCCATCAGCAAATGAGATGCAAACAGAAGCTTGGTAAGTGCTTGTATGTTCAGACTTGCCTTCTTGGAATTCAGTTGCCATGTGAGGAAGTTGGAGCTAGCCGTGTGGAGAACCGAGGTGCCTCAGTAGCCCCCAGTTGACTGCCACATGGTCATAAAAGCATGTGCGATCACACAAGCATGTGTAATTCCTACTGATGCCACATAGAACAGAAATAAAGCATCCCAGATAAGCCTACTAAGCTGGTTCTAAAACCTGGATACAAATTCTGATATTGCTTCATCAAGAAGTAAAGTCTGTGTCTCCCCCTCTTGAATCTTAATGGGGATGTAACTGCTTTAGCCAATAGAATATGGCAGAAGTGATGCTAAAAGACTTTTGAATTTACATCTTAAAAGACCTTATAGCTTTTGTTTGCTAGAATACTCACTTTAGGGCCTCGGTATAAAATGTCTGAGTATCCTGAGGCCATGCTGTAAGGAAGCCCTTGTCACATGGGGAGGCATGGTGTAGACACTTTGGTAGGCAGTCCTGGGTGAATTTAGCTTTCAGAGTCATTTCAGCCCAGACTCCAGACATGTAAATAAAGAAGTGTCCAGATAATCTCAGCCCCAAAGCTGTTTGAGTTGTCCACCCAGCTGCTCAGATTTTCAAGTAGAGGCCCCAGATGTTGTGGGACAGAGACAAGTCTGAATCCCTAACCACGGAATTCATGAGTTTAACAAAATAGTGGTTGTGTTAAGCTATTGTTTTAGGTGGTTTGTCATGTAATGATAGACATCTGATACATATATGGGTGCCCAGAAGTGTGATGCTATCTTAAAACACTGAACAGATGGCATTTGGAACAGGGAGATGGGTGAAGGCTTGAAGGACAGGCAATAAGAATTGTGAATGTACTGGCAAGGGAGCTGGAAACCGCTTGGACCAAGGGTGACCAGTGTTCTATAGTGCTGTGGCCACTGGCAGAAAGTGTGCCTAATGAATTTGTGGGTTTGGCTTAAGAGATATGGAGATGGAATGTTAAAAGTGCCATCCAGGTGCTTCCAGCTGGCATGTCAGGTGTTATAAGGGAGAGATCAGCTAAACAAGGATCTGTCCAGTTTTCTGGGTTGGAAAAGAAAAGTAGTTCTCATTTTCAGTCTCTCCAGCAGGCGACAGATTCCCAAAGTAAGAATTGGCCTAAAGATAAAGATGAAATCAAGGGTATGATCGTAGAACCTCTGTTAACACCCCAAGAGGATTTAAGGTGGTGTCTAGTAGGCCTTCTCAGTTAAACAAAAGGGTTCCTAAGAATATTAAAGATGTTGTTCCATAGCTGAAGTAGAGTCTTCTTGAAAGTAACTATGTATGTGGCTTTTGGTGCAAGAAGTGAACCCAATAATACTCATAGAAAATCCATAAAGTTTTGAAGAGTACTGTTTTGGAAGAAACTCTATTAGTTTGGGCTAACATGAACGGAAATAGTTAAAAAAGGGAAAGGAGGACTTTGGGCCCCCAACTTTCTATGGGCAGTAAGCTGGCCAATAGTCACAAGGGATTTTTCTTATGGAAAAGAAAATCCTCTCAGAGGGTAGATCCAGGAGCCAAGCGGGTATAACTAGAAGCCAAGGAGAACTGGACTTTATTCAAGTAACATCCCTGCTTCCAAAGGAGGGGGGTCCTGATAACAGAACCTGGCTGGATTTCAGAATTGCTTTGAATCAGTGATTGCTATGTACCTCCTATTTCTCTTTTAATGGGAATATCTATTGAGGCTATTCTATGCCTGCTTCACAGTTGTGTGTTGGGCACATGGAGGGCAGATGTCTTGTCTTGCTAGTTCACAGGTCTGTCAGTCAAGAGGAGCCACACCTGAGGAGTTGTACCCCAGGAGGCTCAGCTACATCCAGACTTGCTTCACATTGTGAGATCATAGACTTTGAGCCTGGTGTCATGATTGAATACTATTTTGGGTGTTTTGGGAAGGATGAGTATATCTCACATGTGGGGAGGCTGTGCATTGGTAGGGGTAGAGGGCGGACTGGTAGGTTGCTCTGTTAATGTCCCCCCAGTGAGTCACACCTCTTCCACATTGATTCTGGGCTCAGCTCTATGACATGCTTTGGTCAATGGAACTTCAGCAAATGTGATGCAGGCAGAGACTTCCTAAGTGCTTGCTCATTAGGGCTTGCTTCTTGGAGAACCCAACTGCCACATGAGGAACCCAGACTAGCCAAGGGGAGAAGCCTGAATTGAGATGCTCCAGCTGGCAGCCTCACCCAATGACTAGACACTGTGTGAGTTCCTCTTGGAGCATCCAGCCCCAGTGCACCTGTCAGCTGACCATAGTGCATGGGTGAGCCCAGCCAACTCAGTTTGGAGCATATCTACGCACTGTTCCAGCTGATCTGTAACCAAACTGATGATTCACAGAATAGTGGTTGCCTTTAGTTACTAGTCTGAGTGGTTTGATATACAGCAATAGATAACAAATGAACCAGATGAAGAGAAGGAAGGGCATTAAGACAGAGGGGATGGTACGAGCAAAGGCATAGAGACAAAGCAAAGCAAAGTGGGTATGCGAAAATGCAGGCAGTTTGGGGTTGTCTGAGACAGTGCACGTTGAGAGGGAACATTGGAGAAATGGGGAAGAGCCAGCCGAGGAAGCCCTTGTCTCTTTGGGCATGGGTGATGGGGAGTCAACAGTGGTCTACAGAAGGGTACAGATAGATGCCTTCTTTAGAAAAATTACTCTAGGGACAGAATACGGGATGAACAGAGGGCCATGTAGACCCTCTCCTGGCCAGGTGGTTTTTTACTCTTTTACTATGTTCAGAGCAGTGTTAGGAGGACACCCTGGGAAACAAGGTGGTATGATAGACACTGCCTTGAGGTCAGGGTCAGTGTCTGTCTTGTTTACTGCTATATCTTTGGGACCTCCAGGTCCCAGCACAAAGTCGCTTCTCAATTGTATGTATGTATGTATATATGTATGTATGTATTTGAAGTATAGTTGACATACAATATATATTTTTTGGTCATGTTTTCTAAATTTATTTTTGAGAGACAGAGACAGAGCACAATTCAGGGAGGGGCAGAGAGAGAGGGAGACACAGAATCCGAGGCAAGCTCCAGGCTCTGAGCTGTCAGCACAGAGCCCGACGCGGGGCTTGAACTCACAAACTGTGAAGATCATGACCCGAGCTGAAGTCAGACGCTTAACCGACTGAGCCACCCAGGCGCCCCCAAACAATATATATTTTTTAAGTTTTTATTTAAATTCGTTAGTTAACGTAGAGTATAATACTAATTTCAGGTGTATGACAGTGATCCGACAATCACATTAAGAAATGCTCACCATAGTAAGTGTAGTTACTCTCTGTCACCAGATGAAGGTATTAACCATATTGTTGACTATATTCCCTATGCTGCACTTTTCATCCATGTGACTTATTTATCTTACAATTGGAAGTTTGTATCTCTTAATCCCCTTCACTTATTTTGCCCATTTCCTTACCCCCCTCTCCTCTGGCAGCCACCAATTTGTTCTCTGTATTTTTAAGTCTGTTTCTGGTTTTTTTGTTTGTTTGTTTTTTTAGATTCCACATGTAGATGAAATCATACATGTGTCTTTCTCTGTCTGACTCATTTCACTTAGCATAATGCCATCCATGTTTCATTCTATTTTGTGGCTGAGTAATATTCCATTGTGAATATATGCCACATCGTCATCCAAGGATCTATCAATGAGCACACAGATTGCTTCCAGATCTTGGCTGTTGTAAAGCTGCATTAAGCAGAGGGGTACATACATTTTTTCACGTTGGTGTTTTCATTTTCTTTGGGTGAATACCCAGAAATGGCATTGCTGGATCATATGGTAGTTCTGTTTTTGAGGAATCCCCTATACTATTTCCCATAGTGGCTGCACCAATTTACATTTCCACCAACAGAACGCAAGGCCTCCCTTTTCTCCACATGCTCACCAACACTTGTTATTTCTTGTCTTTTTGATCTAGCCATTGCTGACTGGTGTGGGGTGATCTCATTGTGGTTTTGATTTGCATTTCCCTGATGGTTAGTGATGTTGAACGTCTTTTTCGTATGTCTTTTGGCCATCACGTATCTTGTTTGGAAAAATGTTCAGGTTCTCTGCCCATTTTTTATTTATTTAAAAAAAATTTAATGCTTATTTATTTTTGAGAGAGAGAGAGAGAGAGCACGAGCAAGCAGGGGAGGGGCAGAGAGAGAGGGAGACACAGAATCCGGAGCAGGCTCCAGGCTTGGAGCTGTCAGCACAGAGCCCGATGTGGGGCTTGAACTCACAAACTGCGAGATCATGACCTGAGCCCAAGTCAGATGCTTAACCGACTGAGCCACCCAGGTGCCCCTCTGCCCATTTTTAAAATAACATTGTTTTTGTTTGTTTTTGGAGGTGAGTTGTATGAATTCTTTATATGTTTTAGATATTAACTCCTTATCAGATATATCATTTGCAAATATGTCTCCCGTTCAGTAGGTTGCCGTTTCATTTTGATGTATCTGTTTTTCTGCCAGTACTGTACTGTTTGGGTTTCTAAAGCTTTGTAATAAAGTTTGAAATCTGAGATTGTGATGTCTCCAGCTTTGTTCTTTCTTCCTCAATATTGCTTTGGCCACTCAAGGGACTTTTGTGGTTCTGCACAAATTTTAGGAGTTTTTTGTTCTAGTTCTGTGAAAAATACTGCTGGTGTTTTGATAGGCATTGCATTGCACATCATTCTTGCACAGGGACCATGCTAATTTTCTCTGTATTGTTCCAGTTTTAGCATATGTGCTGCCGAAGCGAACGCTGATAGAGATCACGTTGAATCTGTAAATTGCTTTGGGTCGTATGAACATTTTCACAATATTAATTCTTTCAATTCCTGAACAGGGCATATCTTTCCATTTATTTGTGTCATCTTCAATTTCTTTCACCAGTATCTTACAGTTTTCAGAAGTATAGGTCTTTCACCTCCTCGGTTAAGTTTATTCCTAGATAATTTATTCTTTGTGATGCAATTGTAAATGGGATTGTTTTCTTAATTTCTGTTTCTGCTAGTTCATTATTAGTGTGTAGAGACACAACAGATTTCTGTATGTTAATTTTGTATCCTGCAGCTTTACTGAACTTGTTTATTAGCGCTAACAGATTTTTCTTTGTTGTTGTTTTTTGGTGGCGCCTTCAGGGTTTTCTATGTACAGTATCAGTCTGCAAATAGTGACAGTTTTACTTCTTCCTTACTAATTTGGAAGCCTTTTATTTCTTTTTCTTGTCTGATTGCTATAACTAGGACTTCCAATACTATGTTGAATACAAATAGTCAAAGTCCTTGTCTTGTTCTTGATCTTAGAGAAAAAGCTTTCAGCTTTTCACCACTGAGTATGATGTTAGCTGTGATTTTGTCATACATGGCCTTTATTAAGTTGAGGTATGTTCCTTCTTTAAAAAAATTTTTTTAATGTTTGTTTATTTTTTGGGGGGGGTCGTATGCGTGAGTGGGGGAGAGGTAGAGAGAGAGGGAGACGCATAATCTGAAGCAGGCTCCAGACTCTGAGCTGTCAGCACAGAGCCCGATGTGGAGATTGAACTCATGAACCATGAGATCATGACCTGAGCCAAAGTCATACACTTAACCGACTGAGCCACCCAGGTGCCCCAAGGTATGTTCCTTTTATACCCACTTTGTTGAGAGTTTTTATCATGAATGAATATTGACTTTTTTTAAATGCTCTTTCTGTATCTATTGAGATGATCATATGATTTTTATTCTTCATTTTCTTCATAGGGTATATCATGTTGATTGATTATGGTTATTGAACCATCCTTGAATCCCTGGAATAAGTTCCACATGATTGTGGTGAATCATCCTTTTAATGTATTGTTGAATTCAGTTTGCTAATATTTTGTTAAGGATTTTTGCATCTGTGTGTTCATCAGGAATATTGGCCTCTTTTCTTCTTTTCTTTTTCTTTTCCCTATCTTTCTTTTTCTTTCTTTCTTTCTTTCTTTCTTTCTTTCTTTCTTTCTTTCTTGTCTTTGATTTTGGTATTAACGTAATGCTGGGCTCATAGAAATTTGGAATTTCTCTTTTTTCCTGATTCAGCCTTGGGAGACAGCTTCTAGGAATTTATCTGTTTCTTCTGGGTTTCCAATTTGATGGTGTATAACTTTTCATAGTAGTTTCTTATAGTCCTTTGTATTTATGTGGTGTCAGTTGAAATTTATCTTTCATTTCTGATTTTATTTATTTGAGTTCTCTCTCTCTTTTGATGAGTTTGGTTAAAGGTTAGTCCATTTTGTTTATCTTTTTAAAAATCCAGCTCTTAGTTTCATTGATTTTTTTTTTTTTGGTCTCTATTTTATTTATTTCTACTCTGATCTTTATTATTTCCTTCCTTCTGCTAACCTTGGACTTTGTTTGTTGTTCATTTTATAGTTCCTTTAGGTGTAAGGTTAGATCGTTTATTTGAGATTTTTCTTATTTCTTGAGATAGACCCATATCACTGTAAACTTCCCACTTAGAACTGCTTTTGCTGAGCTGACAGCACAGAGCCTGACACAGGGTTTGAACTCGTGAACTGTGAGATCATGACCTGAGTTGAAGTCAGATGCTCAACCGACTGAGCCACTCAGGTGCCCCTACAGTTTTTGTTTTAAGGTCTGTTTTGTCTAACATAAATGTTGCTACCCCAGCTTTTTTCTTTCACTTTCATTTACATGGAATATCTTTTTCTCATCCCTTCACTTTCAGTCTTCATGTATCTTAAAGCCTGAAGTGAGTCTCTTATAGGCAGCATACAGACGACTCTTATTGTTTTAAATCCATTCAGTCACCCTGTGTCTTTTGATTGGAACATTTAGTCCATTTGTATTTAAAGTAATTTTTGATAGGTATGTACTTATTGCCATTATGTTAATTGTTTTCTGTGTGTGTGTGTGTGTGTGTGTGTGTGTGTGTGTGTAATTCTCTGTACCTCTTCTCTCTCTTGCTCTCCTCCATTCTGATTTGATGAGTTTCTTTAGTGTTATGCTTAGATATCTATCTCTGTTTTTTTGTGTATCTTTTATAGGTTTTTGGCTTGTGGTTACCATGAGGTTTGTATATAATATCCTGTGTATATAGCAGTCTATTTTAAATTGACAATCATTTAAGTTCAAATACATTCTCAAAGCATTGCATTTTTACTCGATGTATCAATGTATATGACATCGTATTTTATATCTTTTTATTTTTATGTACCTTTAATTATTGTAGATATAATTTATTTCACTACTTTTGTCTTTTAACCTCTGTACCAGCTTTATAGGTGATTGATCTACTACCTTTACTATATGCTTACTTTTGTCGGTGAATTTTTTTCCTTTCATAATTTTCTTTTAGTTATGGCCTTTTTTCTTCTCCTTAAAGAAGTCCTTTTAACATTTCTTTTTTTTAATGTTTATTTATTTTTGAGACAGAGAGAGACAGATCATGAACGGGGGAGGGTCAGAGAGAGAGGGAGACACAGAATCGGAAACAGGCTCCAGGCTCTGAGCTGTCAGCACAGAGCCCAATGCGGGGCTCAAACTCATGGACCACAACATCACGACCTGAGTTGAAGTTGGATGCTTAACCGACTGAGCCACCGAGGTGCCCTGTTTTAACATTTAAGGGTGGTTTGGTGGGGTGATCTTTTTAAGTTTTTGTTTGTCTGGGACACTCTTTCTCTCTCCTTCAACTCTGAATGATAATCTTGACAGGTGGAGTATTCTTGTTTGTAGGTTTTTTCCTCTCAGCACTTTGAATATATCCTGCCACTCTCTTCTGACCTGTAAAGTTTCTGCTGAGAAATAAGCTGATAGCTTTGTGGGATTTCCTTTATATGTAAGTAGTGGCTTTTCTCCTGCTGCTTTTAAGATTCTTTATCTTGGATTATTGACATTTTAATTATTCAATACATATTTTTGAATGAGTATAAAAAATAAGAACAATCAAGTATTATAGGTACTGCCTACAAGGGAAAAAAAAGGAGGGATTCCAAGGAGAGCTTGGGAGAAAGCAGTGGTTGTTTTTCTGGAAAGAAGAAGAAAGGCACTCTCCACAGAGGGATTCTCAGAAGCAAAGTCATGGAGGAAGGAAGTGTGTCTGGGGAACTGCATATTCTGAAGTTCTGTGTGGCTCAAGCATGGAATGGGAGGAGGGGTGGTACCTGAGATGTGGTTGGGGAAGGAAAAGGAGCCAGATCACAAGAGACTGGATCTGCAAGGCTAAAGATGTTAGATTTTATCCAATAAGCAGTGGAGAACCATGGAAATCTCTAAAGCAGAGTGGAAGTGTGATGAGACTTGCACTTGTTTTTCACATTTATTTATTTATTTATTTATTTATTTATTTATTTATTTATGAGACAGAGAGACAGAGCACTGGTCGGGGAGGGATATAGAGAGAGTGAGACAGAATCCGAAGCAGGCTCCAGGCTCCGAGCTGTCAGCACAGAGCCCGACGCGGGGCTCGAACTCACAAACCGCGAGATCATGACCTGAGCCGAAGTCGGACGCTTAACCGACCGAGCCACCCAGGCGCCCCGAGACTTGCACTTTGGAGAGGTGAATGGAAGTCAGGGCAATGGTGTGGGATTGGAAAGGTGCACAGTAGTGGGTGTAGGGCAACCGGGAGCATAGGAGCTTAGCTGAGGGGGCTGAGAGCTTGAAAGAGGGGATGGAGGAGAATAGGACAGGTGAGGGAGATTCAGTTTGGAGAACTCATAATACATAGGCATTCCCTGGGTGTGTTTGGTGAGGGTTGCAAGAACTCCCAGGTTTCTGGTGCGGCTCTTCTGAAGGATGGAAGAGACAAGGCAGTTTTGGGGCAAAAGATCGTGAATTTCGTGTCGGACAAGTTGAGCTTGAGGTACCCGTGGGATACACATGTGGAGAGGTCCAAGTTGGGGTTGAGGAGTGAGGTCTAGGTGGAGGGTGGATATGTGGCAGGTGTTGGCAAACAGGTGGTAATGGGCACCCAGGGAGGGTTGCAGGCCTAAAAGAAAACAGAACCTGAGACAGGATCTGAAGGAGCACTGATATTTAAGGAATAGCAACAAAGGAGTGTGAGAAGGAGTGGCAGAAGGCCAGGAGGGCCAGGAGAGGGCCACACCACAGAAATGGGCACGTTTCAGTGAGGGAATGCTCAGCGTGTTAAGTAAAGACTAACAGATCAGGAAATGACTGCCCTCGAAAAGCAGTTTGTTATACCCACAGATCCAAAGAGGAGGGATGCACGATCCACAGGGGGCCAATCTGGGAATCAGGAGGCAGAGGAGGGAGAAGGGGGTTTCCGTGGGAAAGAATGTGTGAGGCAAGATAAACAGGTTTAGGATTACCACTTTGAATAATTGTAGTGGGTTCTGGGGGCACAGGGGTGACTCCAGTTGGCCGGTACCTGGCCCTGTGATGAAGGCTAGTAGCTTGGAGTGTGAGAACCTGATAAGGAGATGGTTGAGAATGTGGACACCATCAAATCCGACTGGTTAACTAAGTGAAATTGGTAGACCAAATGGATTAAATGAGATTGGCTTGTTTGCAGTTGAAAGGTGCACTCGTGGGTGAATGGTGTATTATCTCTAGGAATTGGCTAACCCTGGGGGTGGGCAGTCATCCCAGGTGTCGAAGCATCAGAATATAGAACATAAAAGACCTAGTTAATGTAGCGATGGGTGGGGGAGTGAGTGGGAAGAGATTGGAGATGTAAAGCAGAGGAACCTTGTAAGTGAGGATAAGTTTAACTGCCGTGGCTCCCTCTTCTCTCAAGGGTGGTCGGAGCCACGTGGAGAGGTGAGTTGCTGGTTTCCAAAGAATGGGGCTAGAGCGTCCCCTGGAGGCAGGGATGTGCCTGCTGGTAAGATCTTGCTCATGCGTGGGGCACCTGGGTGGCTCAGTCGGTTGAGCATCCGACTTCAGCTCAGGTCACGATCTTGCTGTTCGGAGTTTGAGCCCCGCATCGGGCTCTGTGTTGACAGCTTGGAGCCTGGAGCCTGCTTCAGAGTCCGTGTCTCCTCCTCTCTCTGCCCCTCCCCTGCTCACTCTCTGTCCCTCTGTCTCTCAATAATAAACGTTACAAAAAAAAAAAAAAATTCTCATGCATGTCTCCTGTGCTGCAGCTGTTGGCACAAATGCTTGAGAGCATAGACTCTGGGGCTGCTTGGGCTTTGGGCTCCACCTCAGGGTTTTGGCTTGGCTAACTTTAGTTCTTCTCCAACTGCACAGAGTCAGGGGAGGGCCAGAAAGTTCTGCCTGAGAGGCGAGAATAGCCCTCCCGAGTCCTGACTCAGTCTCTCCAGTAGAAGGAAAACGAATTAGCAGTTTTTTGGCAGGTACAGTTGTGCCTAGGGATAAACAAGATTCATCCTCGTGGAATGTGAGCAGAGTTAGCTTTTTTTTAAAAAAAATTTTTTATTGGCTTTTGGCAAAAAAGGGGAGGCAGAGATCCCACAGTTCTCCGAGGCCACTTCTATCTTAGCTTTTCAAAGTCAGGACCCATCTTGGGCAAAGTCGCTTTGTAAGCAAGCTGCTGTCTCCTGATTTACAAGCTCGTAATATCCCTAACTCCTTCTGAAGAGGCTGACAATTACCCAGCACCCCTTGCCAGCTGGCTTCAGCCAATAGAGCTGCGTACAAATGCAGCATCCTGTAGCTACTCTGGGTCAGGCTACCCCAAAGTGAAGGGAAGTTCAACACTTAGATGGGGAAAAGGAAAAAAATCTGAAATATTTCCTTTATGTTGGAGGCATTTCTGCTGCTCGCTGGCAGGGAGGAAAGGCAGAAAATGTCGATGGGTGTTCTTTTTCCAGAGTGCGGTGTGTAGGAAAGCACGTGTTTCAGCTTCTCTAGGTGAGAATCAGGCAGATGTTGTCCATTCATCCTTCCAGGAGCTATTGGAGGGATGGGAATGGATGGATCTGGGGGTGGGGGTGACTCCTAGCACAAAACCTTTCTGGGGTGCCTGGGTGGCTCAGTCAGTTAAGTGTCTGACTTTGGCTCAGGTCATGATCTCACAGTTTGTGAGTTTGAGTCCTGCGTCAGGCTCTGTGCTGACGGCTCGGAGCCTGGAGCCTGCTTCGGATTCTGTCTCCCTCTCTCTCTGCCCCTCTCCTGCTCACACTCTGTCTGTCTCTCTCTCAAAAATAATAAACATTATAGTTTCTGTGCTGTTCTATAGCTAAGACATTTCCAGGAGATCCAGCTTATTAAAGATCCAACTTTTACATTTTGGGCCCAATTTAATTTTTAGTTTAGTGTGCATTGCTTTCTGATTATGAATGGCCTATAGTCATATATCGTATAGACACATAGATACATAATACATAAAGAATATAAATGAAAAAAATAATAAACATTAAACAAATTTAAATACAATGATACTAAACAACATGGAGTAAAAAGTAAATTTCCAACTAGTGCCCTCCAGCCATTGCTACAATTGCTGGCACTTGTGTATCCTTCCAGAAATATCCATGAAAATAATGGTGTTAGCAAATTTATTCTTTGTGGTCAGGCATGGAACTGCACACAGATGCAGTCTGTGATATATTTTTGTTGTGTACCTTGCTTATTTATTTATTTATTTATTTTTTACTGAACACTGTCTCTTGTGGATTATTCTGTATCAGGATATATAAAATTGACTTATTCTTTTATCAGTTCTATGCTATTTCATTTATGATCCTATTACGGTATATTTAACCAGTCCCCTCTTGGTGGCTGTTTAGGTGATTTACAGACTGTACTATTACAAGCAATCGTTGAAATATTATTACTAAGTAAATTAAATCATCCAGTGTTTTCTTTTTGCAAATGATGAGCAGGCTTATATCTTCAGTCCAGACTCTTCCCTGTGCTCTGACCCACTGATCAGCTATTAATAGCCACACGAATGTTTCAAATCTAATATGTCCTAAATTGACCCCCCGTCTTTCCCACTGCATAAAGGGGACCCCCATCTACACGAGTGCCCGGCTGGAACCGCCAAAGTCGTCCATGATTACTTCCTTTCTCTCCCTGCCCGCTCGCCTCACCCATCCACCTCCCCCAGAGCTCTTTTTTGCCTACTTCTCTCCAAGCTTTTGCCTTTTCAGTAAACCTTTTAACTCCATGGTGCTCTACAGCTGCAGCCCTTTCCCAGAAATACTTTTACTGTCATCGCTCAAAGCTCATATCACCTTCTATCTGGATTAATGCAGTCGTAATAAAGAGTAAATGACTTACAAAGCACTCGCCATGTGCCGGGCACCATTCTAAGTGTATTATAAACCCTAGTCCCTTTTTAAAAAAAGTTTATTTCTTTATTTTGAGACAGTGAGAGAGAGGGAGAGGGAGAGAGAGAGAATCTCAAGCAGGCTTAGTGCTGTCAGCTTGGAGCCTGATGTGGGGCTTGAACTCACAAACTGTGAGATGATGACCTGAGCCAAAACCAAGAGTCGGACACTTACCCGACTGAGTCACCCAGGTGCCCCAAACCCTGGTTCCTTTTGATCTTCAAAATCACCCTCAGGGTATGTGTACTATTATTCTTATTATTTTACTTGCTTTTAAAAAATTATCTATTATTCAATTCCAGTATAGTTACCATATGGTATTAGTTTCAGGTGTACAATATAGCCATTCAACCATTCTGTACATTTCTCTCTTAATCCCCTGTTTCTATTCCACCCACCCCCACCCGCCTTCCCTCTGGCAACCACCAGTTAGTTTGTTGTCTGTTTTTTCTTTGTGTCTTCTTTTCTTTGTTTATTCGTTTGTTTTGTTTCTTAAATTCCACATATGAGTTACATCATATGGTATTTGTCTTTCTCTGACGGACTTACATCACTTAGCATAATACTCTCTAGCTCCATCCATATTGTTACAAATGGCAAGAGTTCATTCTTTTTTAATGGCTGAGTAATATTCCATTCTGTATATCCTCTTCTTCATCCATTTATCTATGGCTGGACACTTGGGTTGCTTCCATATCTGGAATATTGTAAAGAATGCTGTAATAAATATAGGGGTGCATATATCTTTTTGAATTAGTGTTTTCATTTTCTTGGGGAAATACCGAGTGGTGGAATTATGGGATCATAGGGTAGTTCTATTTTTAGTTTTTTTCAGGAACCTCCATACTGTTTTCCAGACTGGCTGCACCAGTTTGCATTCCCACCAGCAGGGCAAGAGGGATCCTCTTTCTCCGCGTCCTCACCAACGCTTGTTATTTCTTGTGTTTTTGACAGGGTATGTGTACTATTCTTATCTCTATTTTACAAATGAGGAAACTGAGGCACAGAGAAGCTCATCAACAGGTAAGAGCCGGGGCTGTTAACACTATGCAATTCTCTCTACTAAGTAATCCGCTTTGCAGACCGTTCTCCAAATCAGTGCTCTTTTTAAAGACACGGAGCAGGTCACGTCCTGTGCATCTTTAAAACCCTTCAGTGGCTCGATGTTTTGTCCTTTCTCTTAGAATAAAACCCAGATTCCTACAAGGGATTGCGCGTGTAGGCCCCACATCTCATTGCCTTACCTAGCATCATCTTTCCTGCCAGCACTGCACTTGGCAGGCTGTTTGGCAAGTCTTGTCCCACCTCAGGGCCTTTGCATTTACTCTCTGTTTGTCTAGACAAGTGGTTCGCTCCTGGGGCTATTCCCTCTTCTTCCTCTCCCCTCCTCTCTCCCCAGCGACACTTGCCCGCTTCTGGAGATACTTTTGGTTGTATCTCCAGTTGGGGCAGGGGGAGGGGCTACTGGCAGGGATGAGAGCGACCAGAGTTGCTGCTAAACATCCTGCAGTGGACAGGACCATCCCCACAGCAAAGAATTATCTGGCCCAAAATGTCAATAATCGATAAACCTGGGTTTAGAAGTCACCTCTCTGTGTATTCCTTCATATGATTCATTCACTTTCAACTGTAGATGTTGGCACAAAATGTCTTCCTGACCGTCCTATTTAAAGGAGAGCTGGCCTCATGCCCCACCCAAGTTATCGCCATCATTTTCCTAATTATTAGTACTTTTGCTTTATTTTGTTCTGCTGGTTTCCTGGGTTCAATGCATTAGGCCACTGTTTCTAATCTTTTGAGAAAATACCTTAGTGAGATATTCTAGGTTTTTAAATCTGGGTCATGTATGGTCTTTAAATTTTTTTTTTCTATATTTTTGTGTGACTATTATTGGAGTCTAGTTTACATTATACTTTTTAACCTATTAGTGTTATCATGTACATAGGTACTAGTGTTTGAGAAGCACGTTTGTTTATTGAATTCACTCAATGTTGAGTGAATTAAACGTGTTCAAAATGCTATAGATATTTGTGCGGTTTAATACAGTACAGTAACATGTGCCATTTAAATAAAGTTAAGCTAATTAAAAATAAATAGAATTAGAAATTCAGCTCCTTACTCATGCTAGCTACATTTCAAGTTCCTGACAGCCAATTGTGGCTCATGGCTACCATGTTGGACAGTGAAAATATAAAACATTTCCATCATAGCAGAAATTTCTGTTGGGCTGTGTTGTTCCAGAATTTCGTTCTATTTTAAGATAAAGTATATATATCACACATATGGTCATATAGATGTAGATATATGTTATATTCCTGTTATAATAAAATGGTTTTTAAAACTTTTCTTTCTATACAACGTACCTTTATTAACTACATAGGATGTACTAAATTCTTAAATGTTAAAAATTATCACATTCTTTGCGATAGAAATCTCTACTTTGCTGCATTAAAAAAATGTGCTGTTCAGGGGCACCTGCGTGGCTTAGCATCCAACTTCAACTCAGGTCATGCATGATCTCATGGTTTATGGGGTTGAGCCCCACATCAGGCTCTTGGCTGTCAGCGTAGAGCTCGTTTTGGATCCTCTGTCCCCCCCTCTCTCTGTCCCTCCCCTGCTCTATCTCTTTCTCTCAAAAATAAATTATCATTAAAAAAAGACACTGCTAAAATAAATAAACGTTAAAAAAAAAATTAAAAAAAAAAAGGGGCGCCTGGGTGGCTCAGTTGGTTAAGCGTCTGACTTCAGCTCAGGTCACGATCTTGCGGTCCATGGGTTCGAGCCCCGCGTCGGGCTCTGGGCTGATGGCTCAGAGCCTGGAGGCTGCTTCCGATTCTGTGTTTCCCTCTCTCTCTGCCCCTCCCCCGTTCATGCTCTGTCTCTCTCTGTCTCAAAAATAAATAAACGTTAAAAAAAATTTAAAAAAAGACACTGCTTCATAAATATCTGTTTATTTTAAAAATTCCTATTACATCTTAGGAAAAGTGACACAGTCTTAAAATTTTTCTTCATGATGGGAGGGCCTGATTTCATAAGTGAATCTCGGGGGGGTTCAAGAGAGAGAAAGGTACTGGGAAAGTAATGCCACATCCTGTATCTTATTTCGTGAAATGCACATTGAAGACACCTGTGCTCACCTTTGCCCACTCACAAGACAAAGGGCGAAATAATACTTCCGGAAGCGAATGTTGCTAAGGATTATGGATGTAGGGCGTGCTCATTTACGAGGGTCTTCCGGAGATTTCCCCATGACCGACTGTGGCTACTACCTTTTACCCAGCTCCTTGGCAGGCAGTGTGTGGCCCTGGGTCCCTGCCTGCCGAGCAGCGCTGCCTCTCAGGAGCCGGGAAGCTGTGGGGTCAGGAGGCTTGGTGGAGAGTCAGGGAGAAGGGCAGGGGTCTTAACTGTGCGTCTTGAGGCTGAGACAGGCACTTCAGGAAGCACCCCACATATTTGTGTATGTGAGCCTTCTGGGTGGAGCCAGTGGGAAGCAGCTGGGGACCGGTCGCCTTTGCAATTCAGGCTGCATGTCCCTTGGTTCACCAGTGGTGCTGGGTTGAAATTTAGGGCTGGGAGTAGGGGGAGGTGAGCGAGGCACTCGTCAGGGGTGCAACATTTAAGAGGATGCCCAAAACTCGGTAGCTAAAGTAAATACTGTCTTAATGACAGTATCTCAAAACAAAACAAAACAAAACAAATACAAAAATGCCACGCAGAACAAAGTGTCAGTCTTTAAAACAAAGACAGGATCTGACCCTGGGCTCGCATGATTTATCTTACTTGCATCAACCTCATCTTGGCCCTGTCACCAGATAAAAGCTGCTGTCACCGTCCTAACTGCAGCAAGAACTTCCCCTTTAAAGAGTACAAAACAAAACTTCCTTTTACTTTTGTGACATACAAGGAGGACACAGCACACATCTTTAGGATATTGGTAGCTGCATTTTTACAACTTCACATGCAAGTGCAACCAGAACCCAGTCCCCCAGAAGCTGCCCTCGTGCTCCTTCCAGGCACGACCCTTGCCTCCAGGTGATGCCAATCCCTAGCCTGATGTCATCATCTTTTTTTTTTTTTTTTAATTGAGGTGAAATTCACACAACATAAAATCAACCATTTTAATTTTTTAAATATTTATTTATTTTGAGAGAGAGAGAGAGAGGTCAAGCGGGAGTGGCAGAGAGAGAGAGAGAGAGAGAGAGAGAGAGAGAGAGAGAGAATCCTAAGCAGGTTCCATGCTGTCAGCATAGAGCCCAACGTGGGCCTCGAACCCACGAACCATGAGATCATGACCTGAGCTGAAACCAAGAGTCAGATGCTAACTGACTGAGCCAGTCAGGCGCCCCCAATTCAGTCATTTTTTAAATTAATTAACTAATTAATTAATTGATTTTCAAGTTAGCTAACATACAGTGTAGTCTTGGCTTCAGGAGTAGATTCCCGTGATTCATCACTTACATACAACACCCAGTGCTCATCCCAACAAGTGCCCTTCTTAATGCCCATCCCTCATTTTCCCCACCTCCCCAACCCTGCACCCCCATCAACCCTCAGTTTGTACTCTGTATTTTAAGAGTATTTATAGGTTTGCCTCCTTCTCTGTATCTTATTTTTCCTTCCCTTCCCATATGGTCTTTTGTTAAGTTTCTCCAATTCCACATATGAGTAAAATCATATGATATCTGTCTTTCTCTGACTGACTTATTTCACTTAGCATAATACCCTCCAGTTCCATCCGTATTGTTGCAGATGGCAAGATTTCATTTGTTTTTCATCGCTGAGTCGTATTCCATTGTATACAGGTACACAACTTCTTATCCATTCATCAGTTGATGGACATTGGGCTCTTTCCATAATTTGATTGTTGTTGAAAGCACTTCTGTAAACATTGGAGCACGTGTACTGCTGTGAATCAGCACTCCTGTATCCTTTGAATAAATACCTAGTAGTGTTATTGCTGGGTCGTAGGGTAGTTCTATTTTAAACTGTTTGAGGAACCTCCATACTGTTTTCCAGAGCGGCTACACCAGTTTGCATTCCCATCAACAGTGCAAGAGGGTTCCCGTTTCTCCACATCCTCACCAGCATCTGTCGTTTTCTGACTTGTTCATTTTAGCCACTCTGACAGGTGTAAGGTAATCTCATTGTGGTTTTGATTTGCATTTCCTTGATGATGAGTGATGTTGAGCCTCTTTTCACGTGTCTGTTTGCCATCTGGATGTCATCTTTGGAAAAGTGTCTATTCATGTCTTCTGCCCATTTCCTCACTGGATTATTTGTTTTTTGGGTGTTGAGTTTGGTAAGCTCTTTACAGATTTTTGATACTAACCCTTTATCCGATGTGTCATTTGCAGATATCTTCTCCCATTCCATTCGTTGCCTTTTAGTTTTGCTGATTGTTTCCTTTGCTGTGCAGAAGCCTTTTATCTTGATGAGGTCCCAATAGTTCAATTTTGCTTTTATTTCCCTTGCCTCTGGAGACATGTCAAGTAAGAAGTTGCTGCAGCCAAGGTCAAAGAGGTGGCAGCTTGTTTTTCTTGTAGGATCTTGATGGTTTCCTGTCTCACATTTAGGTCTTTCATCCATTTTGAATTTACAACATCAACCATTTTGAAGTGTACAATTCAGTGACGTTTTATACCCTCACAGTGCTGTGCGAATGACCACCTCTATCAAGTTCTAGAACATTTTCATCTCCCCAAAGGGAGACTGTACCCACGAAACAGTCATTTCCTGTTCTCCCTCCCCCCAGCGTATGGCTAATACCAATTTACTTTCTGTCTCTTGGGATTTACCTGTTCAGGACACTTCATAGAAATGGAATCATCCAGCTGTGTCTGGCTTCTTTCACTTAACATAATGCTGTCAGGGCTCATCCCGGCTGTAGCAGGTATTGGCACTCGATTCCTTTTTAGAGGTAAATAACGTTCCATTGTATGAATACACCCCATTTCGTTTGTGCGTCATCTGTTGATGGGCATTGGAGTTGCCTCTACTTTTTGACTCTTGTGAATAGCACTGCTATAAATATTCACGTAGAAGTATTTGTTTGAATACCTGTTTTCAATTCTTTTGGGTTAGTACCTGCTACAACAGGGATGAGCCCCTACCTAGCGTTGGAATTGCCGGGTCTTACGCTAATTGTATGTTTAACTCTTTGGGGAACTGCCAGGATGTTTTCCACGGAGGCTGCACCACTTGTGCATTCCTACCTGGATTGTACAAGTGTTCCGGTTTCTCCACGTCCTCACTAGCACGTCTTTTCTGTTTTGTTTTGTTTCGTTGTTTAATTATAGCCATCCTAGTGGGTGTGAAGTGGTATCTTAACTGTGGTTTTGATTTGCATTTCACTAATGACTAGTTAAGTGGAGCATCTTTTTATATGCTTATTGGCCATGTGTATGTCTTGTATGTTCAAGTCCATTGCTTACTTTAAAATTGTTTGTCTTTTCGTTGTCTATTGAGTTGTAAGAGTTCTTTATCTCTTCTGGGTGTTAGAACTTTTATTTGTTTATTTATTTATTTTAAAAGTTTATTTACTTATTTTTGAGAGAGAGGGAGAGGGAGAGAGAGGGAGGGAGAGAGAGAATGAGTTGGGGAGGGGCAGAGAGAGAGAGGGAGACACAGAATCTGAAGAAGCTCCAGGCTCTGAGCTGACAGTACAGAGCCCGACGCGGGGCTCGAACTCACGGACCGCGAGATCATGACCTGAGCTGAAGTCGGACGCTCAACTGACTGAGCCTTATTATGGGTGTTAGACCTTTTAAAGATATATGGCTTGTAAATATTTTCTACCACTTATAGGTTATCTTTTCACTTTTTTGATGATAGCATTTAATGCACAAAAGTTTTTAATTTTGATGAATTCCAGTTTGTCTAGTTTTTCTTTGTTGTATGTGCTTTTGGTATCATAGCTAAGAATTCATCACCAAATCCAGGGTTCATGAAGATTTAACCTTATGGTTTCTTGTTAAAGTTTTGTAGTTTTATGGGGCGCTTGGGTGGCTCAGTTGGTTAAGCGTCTGACTCTTGGTTTTGGCTTAGGCTATGATCTCACAGTTCGTGGATTTGAGCCCCATGTTGGGCTCTGCACTGACAGTGTGGAGCCTGTTTGGGATTCTCTCTCTCGTCTCTCTCTGCCCCTCCCAGCTCATGTGTGCTCTCTCTCTCTCTCTCATCAAAAGTAAATACATATTTTAAAAAGTTTTATGGCTTTAGCCCTTATATATAGGTTGTTGATGCATTTTGAATTAATTTTTGCATATAGTATGGCACAGGGATCCAATTTCATTTTTTTGCATGTGGATATCTGGTTGTCATGCCACCATATGTGGAAGAAAATATTTTTCCCCACTGACTGCTCTTGGCACCCCTGTTGAAAACAAATTGGCCGTAGATGTATGAGTTTACTTCTGGACTCTCAGTTCTATTCCATTGGTCTGTATGTCTGTCTTTATGCCAGTACCACACTGTTTTTATTACTGTAACTTTGTGTAAGTATTGAAACAGGGAGACGTAAGTCTCCTAGCCTGCCTTTTATTCATTTTTTTTTTTTTGCCTTTTATTCATTTTGACTAGTTTTATAATTTGTATAAATGGAATCGTATACCATGTACTCATATGATATGTTTGTTTTCTTCTACTTAATATTATTTTGAGAGCTACCTTGTAAAGTTAAGTTAAAAAAAAACCTCTTAAATAAATAACACATTGAAATGATTTAAGATTTTATTTTATTAAAAAAATTTTTTAAAATGTTTTTATTTATTTTTGAGACAGAGAGAGACAGAGCATGAGCAGGGAAGGGGCAGAGAGAGAGGGAGACACAGAATCTGAAGCAGGCTCCAGGCTCTGAGCTGTCAGCACAGAGCCCGACGCGGGGCTCGAACTCACAGACTGCGAGATCATGACCTGAGCCGGAGTCGGATGCTCAACCGACTGAGCCACCCAGGCGCCCCTAAGATTTTATTTTTAAGTAATCTCTACATTCAACATCAGGCTTGAACTCATGACCCCAAGGTCAAGAGTCATACACTGTACCAACTGAGCCAGCTAGGCACCCCACACACTGAAATGATTTAACACATTCAAAGTGTGGGGGGGTGCCTCGGTGGCACAGTCAGTTAAGCATTGGACTCTTGATTTTGTCTCAGGTTATGATCTCACAATTGTGGGATTAAGCCCCATGGTGGGCTCAGAGCACAGCTCAGAGCCTGCTTGAGATCCTATCTCCCTCTGTCTCTGCCCCTCCCTGCTCAAGCTCTCTGTCTCTCAAAATGAATAAATAATAAATAATTAATAATTAATAAATAGACTAAGAACCCCCACAACATTCAAATAGGATGACAAGCTTAAAGTGAAAAGCTGGCTGTCTCCCAGTCCAGTTCTCCACCTCCCTTCCCCAGAGACACTCAGTGTTACCCGTTTACTGAGCATTTATGGAGAGAAGTTTTAGGCATAAAGAGGTCTTGGATTATATACCATCCCCCACCCCTCCACAGAGAAGGTAGCCCATGCTACAGATGGAAGAGAACACTTCATTAGGCAGAACTTTCTAGTTCTTTCCTTGGCTTACCTTCTCCCCGTCCCCGTTGCCAGGATTCAGTCCATTTTATGAGTACAGGGCTGTTACTTTGTAGACTGTAACTCCGTTTTTCTGGTGTTTCCTCATAATTAGAGTCAGCTCATGCACTTTGGGCAGTAATAACGCCGAAGTGATGTGCCAGTCTCAGCCCGCTATATCAGGAGGTGCCTCATGTCAGTTTGCGCCATTACTGGTGAAATAAATTTTGATCGCTTGGTGAAGGTGGAGCCTGCCAGGTTCATCAGGGTTTGTTTGTTTGTTTGTTTGTTCGTTTTTTTGTAAGTGATAAGTTATCTTTGGGGAGATTCTTTGAGACAACGCATATGTTGCTACTCATCAAATATTCACTTAAAGGTTTTAACATCCATCGATGATTTTTGCCTGAATTGGTGATGATTGGGAAGGGATGCGTGTGAATTTTATTTGCACCGTCCTTGAGCTCTGCCGAACCCAAGAGTCAGGCTAGGTCAGTCGTGCTGTGAGGTGCCTCTTACAGGGTTTCTGCACATCTGTGGCTCCGGAAGTCCTGCCTGCTGTCTCCACAAGGCTCAGCTTGTAGTCCAGGGGAAGGGTGAAGACCCAAAAAGAGTGAGAGGTGTGAGGCACAGAGTGACAATGTCAGATTCACCGAACTTGCCTCCATGCCCCTACTTCTGGCTCCAGAGAAATCAGAGGGGCCATTGGTAAGGTTGGGGCCGTTGAGGCTTGATCTCACGATCCTGAGATCACGACCTGAGCCAAATCAAGAGTCGGGTGCTTAACAGACTGAGCCATCCAGGTGCGGCTAGATGGTCAGTTTTGAAACCAAATTTGGACTCTCTGCTCTGGAACCCCAATTTCTTGAGCAAATCATCCTCTGAAATGTATCCTAGAGTTAAGGGCTGTTCTTAAATGCCTTGATGAGGATATGTCACTGGGAGAAGGTGTAGCTGGTATGAAGCCCGCTTGCTTCTCTACCTCGGATCTCCTCTTCAGGATGACCTTGTTGTGGCCTTGGCTTGATTCTGAGGCGTCTGCAGGATCCGGTCTTCTCTGAAGTAGGTGTCTGGCTCTTTGATTCTAAAGCCAAATTCAGATTCAGACTCTTCAGTGTTGCTTTTCTAAAGCAAGCTTTTGTCTGGAAGCATAATTGAGGTAAGATTTTTGGCTGAATGCGTGGATGAGAATTTTTAATGGCTCCTCTGTGAATCTGGTGCAACTGTACCTGCTATGTGTAGCCAGAATCTTGTTTGGAGAGTTGTCTCAGGGCATATTGGAGGAGAGTCCTGGAGTCCGTTCTAGGGTGTGACCAGCTCGATTGATCTCGTAAACTTGCAGATCTCGCTGGTCCTGTGCCCCATCAAAGACAGCTACCCAATACCTATAGCACCCCCACTTTATGCTGCCAACCCCTGGGATCTGCAAATCCATGTAAGCACTCCCCAAACGATGTCATTTTGATCTTTACTTAGCATGAAAACTATGAGACGTGGATAATTTATGTGAGGTCAATATAGCTAATAATACAAACAATATAGCTAATATACAAACAACATAGCTAATCATACAAACTTGCGATGGATTCTTGGATTTGTCACAGTTTTTGTATCTGTGGATTCTAGAGATGTTGACTTTTCTTGGTGGGATAGTCAGAATATTTTGCCATTGGAAAAGGACAGTGGAATATTACTCAGTGATAAAAAAGATTATCAAGCCAAGAAAAGACACGGAGGAACCTTACATGCATATTGCCAAGTGAAAGAAGCCAATCTAAAAAGGCTACCTAGCATAGGACAACTATATGGCATTCTGGGAAAGGCAAAACTAAGGAGACAATAAAAAGATCATCGGTTTCCAGGGGTTGGTGCATAGGTGGAACACAGAGGATTTTTAGGGCAGTGTAGCTATTGTTTGATATTATAGTGCTGGATACATGTCATTGTACATCTGTCAGAACCCGTAGAATGTACCCAAGAGTGAACCCTAATGTAAACTATGGATTTTAGGTGATAATGATGTGTCAGCATAGGTTCATCCATTGTGACAAATGTGCTACTCTGGGGTGAGAAGTTGATAATGAGGTGGGGGTGGGGAGGTTGTGAGTGTTTAGTCGTGGGCAGGGAGTATATGGAAATTGTTTCTTTTCAACTTTGCTCTGAACCGAAAACTGCTTTAAAAAATAAACTCCATTAAAAAAAAAAAAAGGATTCATACATTTTTAAAATGTTGGGCACCTCCTAGCCTTCTGGATAAAAATCCAAACCCCTTCATGTGCTGGGCCCTCCACTGTTGGGCTTGTGTGCCTTTTCTGGCTTCATCTCCTACCCTGTTCCCCCCTTCCAGCAGGACAGGCTGTGTTCTGACCACATACATCCTCTTGCTGGCCACCTTATTGCTTTGTGCCTTCATCACCCCCTCTCCTACAGGGCTTGCCTTTCTCCTCGTCCTCTGCCTGGTGAGATCCTACAGGTCCTTAGGCTCAGCTCAGATCAGCTCAGCTCAGTCTTGCCCGTGGTGAGCCTTCTTTGGTGCATTCAATTCCAGGCAGAACTGTCACCACCCAAACCCTCCATGACCGCACTTTCAGAGCAAGGTTTCTGGAGGATGCAACCGCTTAGGAGTCTAGTCATTTGTCTGTGATTTATGTTTCTTTTTCTGTAGTCACACTTTTCTTTAATTCAAAGCATGAGTGTGGCATGGAGTATATAATGGCTAATTTCTTTCTTTTTTTTTTTTTTATAATGTTTGTTTATTTTGAGAGAGACAGAGAGAGGGAGAGCACATATGAGTTGGGGAAGGGCAGAGAGGCAGAGAGGAGAGAGAGAATGTCAGGCAACGCTGGGCTCGATCCCATGACCGTGAGATCGTGACCTGAGCTGAAATCGAGAGTCAGGTGCTTAACTGACTGAGCCACCCAGGCACCCCTGTGATGGTTAATTTCATGTGTCAATTTGACTGGGCCAGGAGATGCTCAGATAGCTGGTTACACAAGATTTCTAGGTGCATCTGTGACATTGTTTCCAGAAGATATTAGCCTTTGAGTTGGTGAGCTCAGTAAAGCAGATGGCCCTCCCAGAAGTGGGTGCCCTTGTAACAAAGACCTGACCACATGAAAATGACTTTGCAGCTGGAAGGGTTTTGAAGCACGTGCGGGACCCATACTGCTGCCACGGGGAGTCTGAAAAGCATTTCTAGTGGAAACTCAGGAAGAGGAGAGCTTCAGAGAAAATGTCTTTTTAGAGGGTGTAAAAACCATCAAGCACAGAACGTTGGTAGAAATGTGAATGGTAAAGGCTGTTCTGATGAGGTCTCGGATGGAAATGAGGGACAGGTTACGTGACGGTGGAGAAAAGGCTGTCCTTGTTATAAAGCAGAGAAGTTGGCTCAGTTGTGTTTGTGTTCTAGCGTTCTCCAGAAGGGAGGACTTGGTTGCATTGAAATTGGATATTTAACTAAGGAGATTTCTTAACAAAGGGGTGGCTTGGTTCCTCCTGACTGCTTCTAGTAAAGTGCAGGGAGAGAGAAAAGGATTGAAGATTGTCCAGAATTGCGAACCAAAAAGGAACCAAAACAAAGATTTGGAAGATTCTGTCCATACTGTGAAAACAGAGTGTGTTCAGAAGAGAACAGTGAGGCTGTGGCCGACTGACCAATTGATAAGGAGAGTAGTGTGACTGTGAACGAGGCATTGAATCAGCCATCTCAACAGGGTCCCAGATGAGATTATACTGGTGGAAACACTGTCAGCTGGGACTGTGTGCTGTCCTTCATGATAAGGGAAGAAGGATCTTGAAGGCGAGTTAGAGTCATCAGGGCCACTGCCTAGCTTTCAACAGGGCTGAGGGCTGCCCGGCAGGCTCTGGGGGTGTGCCCCCCAGTTGGCAGAGGGCCTCAGCAGAGCTGGCACCCCACCAAGCCATGGGGCTGACGTTGCCCACCCCCCATCCCCACCCCCCAGTGGGTCTGTAAGGCAGAGCGTCTAGCCACAGAGGATTGTTCTCCAGCCTTAAGATCTCATGGAGTTTGTCCTGTGGGTTTTGGACTTGCTTGAGACCTGTCACCCCTTCCTTCTCTCCTGTTCCTCCCTTTTGGAGAGGGAATGTCTGTCCTCTGCCTGTGCCATTATTGTACTTTGGGGGCATGTAACTTGCTTGGGTTCACAGGCTCGCAGCTGGGGAGCAAGCAGTCTGCCTGGGGATGGAGCTTAGCTCCAGCATCACCCACATCTGACTTAGGCGATAGTTAGATGAGACTGAATGCCTCTCAAGAGTTGACACTGGAAGGAATGAGCTTGGGGGTCCGCTGGGAAGAAATGAATGCATTTTGTATGTGAGAAGGGCACGCATCTGGGCGGGGCAGGGGTAGAGCGCCCTGTACTGACTGTTTGTGTCCTCCATATTCCTACGTTGACAATCTCCAGTCGTGATGGTGTCAGGAGGTGGGGCCTTTGGGAAGTGATTAGGTCATGAGGGTGGAGCCCCCTTGTTCCAGTGACCTTGTATGAGGAGACCCGAGCGCTTGCTTCCTCCTTGCCCTGTCTGCCCCGTGAAGATTCAGTGAGCAGCAGACACAGCTATGATGTGGCCCTGCTTTAGGAGACGGGGACATATGGAGGCACAGGCAGTCTAGGTTTGCTTCCTGGCTCTGAAGCATGAGCGTGCCAGAGCTGATGAGGGAGCTCCAGAGGTGTGGTTCCTGCATGACTTTCTTCTGTTCCACTCAGCTGCTTCCTTCCAGCTGGACCTCTTCACCCAGCACTTGGCATGCCCTCAGGAAGGAAGCTGGGTCTGCGCAGGGCAGGAGGGGGGAGGGCGTGGTGGCCCGGGAGCTTAGCCCTTGGCAACTGGTATGTCCCCCTCAGACCTGAAGACAGATGCTTTCTTTCCTCTAGGGCAGTCCCGTTTCCCCTTTTCTCCTCCAGCGACTCTTGGTCCTGTGCGTCTCCTGGGCAAGGTCTGTCCTCCCTCCAACCTCATACCATCCTCTGTGAAATGGGCTAATGTCTGATCTGCTTGCCGCGGGAGGAGCATCCAGTGTTGCCTGGATTTATATCTGGAGGCTACACTCCAGGGCATCCCACACGCTGTGTCTTCCGAGAATAAGCCACCTGCCTAGGCTATTTTCAGACACAGCTGCAGTTGAATAAATCATGATCAGGAAGAGGACCGCACTGTGAGCCCAGAGCCGGCTCTCCAGAGGGCCGGGGGTGTGGCCTGGCCCGGGGCCCTCCCCTGGCTGCTCTGCTCCTCTGCTCAACCACACTTTCCTCCCCTCCCTGGATCCAGCCCAGCTTCTCCCCTGCAGGGGGCTTTCCCCCAGGGACTCCACCTGCCCCCGCTCTGAGGGACTTGACCCAGTACCCATTCCATGCACTTAAAAAACCCCACACCAGTTGAGTAGCTGCCTGGGGTGCAGTGGGGGTGCAGGATACAGGGGTGAATAGGTGTGGTCCTTCACCTCCAGTGGTTCATCCTCCGTGGGCATTTGAAGGCAAGAGCAGAGCCACGCGAGAGAAAGCAGTGTCCGTGAGAAGATGAATGTCAGATGGAGTGCAGAAGAGGGAAGCGGTACATCTCATTGGGAAGACTGAGAAGCAGGAGGTGCTGGTTTGGGGTTTTCTCTGTGTATCTTCTTCCGTTCCCATTTTCCTTTCCTCCACTCATCTCTCAAGCACGCTGTTCCGCACCCAGGCACTCTGCTAGGTGCCAGGGGAAGCAGGGGCGCTGGTGTTAGTTCGTTAACTCAGATACAAGAAATGATGCATTTCTTTATTTTCTCTAAGCTGACTTAGACTCCAGGCACCAATTCTGCTGGGTTGGTGGGAAATGCACCTTTGTCGTCCTAGAGCCTCCCGACCCCAGCTTGTGCAAAGGCCCAGGCCGCACAAGGAGCCGTGGCACTAGGAGGGCAGCTGTGGGTCTGCTCTCTGCTCTCTGTGTTGCTGAGCCTCCCTCGGCCTGTTCTGCCGAGCCCCTGGGGCTCAGGCTCAGCTACAGGAATCCCGTGCCTGGTCACCTGCTAGGAAGCTGCTGGCGGGGGGTGGGCAGGGGAAGGACAGGTTCCTCCCCTCTGTCCCTCTGGCTCAGGGGAACCTCTTTTTTGTTCACAAGACTCTCTTTCTTCCTGGGCTTCCAAGCCTGTCTTCTCTCCCTCAAGGACATGTAGCGTATTCACTCAGGGGAAAACAGAAGGCAGGAAGAAAAATGTATTAGTATTATGGGCTGAATTTTGTCCCCTCAAGATTCCTGTGTTGAAGTCCTAACCTTTAGTCTCTGAATGGCTTCAAAGAGGTAATTACGTTAAGATGAAGTCTTCAGGGTGGGCCCTAATCCAGTATGACTTGTGTCCTCCTAAGAAGAGATTTGGGTACAGATGTGCACAAATGGAAGGCCATGTGAAAACACAGTATGGCCATCTACAAGGCCAGGAGAGCAGCCTTGGAAGAAACCAACCCTGCTGATACTTTGATTTTGGACTCCCAGCCTGCAGAACCCACGAGAAAGTAAATTTCTGTTCTTTAAGCCACCCAGTTGGTGACATTTTCTTATGGCGGCCCCAGCAAACTAATGGTTAGGATATATGTTTGGTTGCTATAATAAAAGAACCCCCGATACAGTGACTTAAATAAGATGGAAGTTAATTTTTATCTCATGAACCAGTCTGAATGTGGGCTTTGTAGCTGGCGGGGCTGGGGATTCACACTTCTGACTTGAGGCTCTCTCCCCCGCTGGGATGTTGTTCTCATCTTCGAGATCCCAGAGAGCTTCCCACTATGTCCCTAGGTCCATCTCTGGCCAGCAGGAAGGGGAAAAAGGGAAAAAGGAGAGCAGTGTCCTTTCCATTTAAGGGCAAGAACTAAAAGGTGTGGAATCACTTCTGCTCGCATGTTCGTGCACCGAATTTGGTCACACGGCCACATGTAATGACAAGGGAGGTTGGCAGATGTCTTTACTCTGGATGTCTGTGTGCATAGCTAGACTTTGAGGTTCAGATACTACAAGAATAAGAGGATAATGACTACTGAAGGACAGTCTCTGCCCTTCCAGAAGCAAGGAAGAACAGGAATGGTCAATCTACTGGAATACAGGAAGGGGGAAAGGGAAAATGGCAAGGAGGATCTAAAAAATTTATATCAAAATTACCTGCCACATGGAGAATAGTAAGACCTGGGAAGAGTCTGCCCTCAGGTTGCTCCCAAAGGCTCAACATTTCTAGAAAAGAGTCTTTAAAAATAAGCAATTACAGGGACGCCTCAGTGGCTCAGAGAGTTAAGAGTCTGACTCTTGATTTTGGCCCAGGTCATGATCTCATGGTTTGTGAGATCAAGCCCTATATCAGGCTCTGCACTGACAGTGCGGGGCTTGCTTGGGATTCTCTCTTTCTCCCTCTCTGTCTGCCCCTTCTCCACTCATGCTCTCTCTCACTCTCTCAAAATAAATAAGCTTTTAAAAAAAGTACAGGCTCTTCTATTAAAAAATAAAAATAAGCAGTTATAACAACATGACAATATACAATGTCAATAAAGTAGACGTTATTACAGTTACAACCTACATTGGACATCACGGAGGTCAAAAGAGAGCGCCAAGTAATAGGTGGGAAGGTGGGAAGTGAATTGATGTAATTTTTAGGACAGGATGCCTAATATTTAATTTAATATCATTAGGGTTCTGTAACATAACTCCTGTACACCTTTAGTCAAATCTACTAACTATATAAAGGCCTGCGTGCATGTGTGTGTGTGTGTGTGTGTGTGTGTGTGTGAATCACATTTTGTTCCACACATTTTGTGCCGAACGGGGAGGATAGTGCATCTGTTTATTGAACACATCAGGCAAAGCAGAACTGAGGCACGTGTCTAGAGAAGCCACCACCTCACATCCCCTGTAGAATTCCAGAGAGACTGGGCTGGGGTTGGGAACGAGGTTTTAGCCCATTTTGTTGAGTGTCAAAGATCGAAGCAATGCCTGTATTGCAGCAAATGCGATGGAAACCAGTTTGAACGTGCTTCTGGGGCATATTTCCCTGTGCCCAGGGGAGTCAACGGAAGTATTACAGACTGGGGGACACTTAGGATTTTGCCTTAAAAGAAAAGAAGAGAGGACTAGGTATCCTAGTCGAGGGTAGAGGTTTGGTTCTGAGGCACCAGAAGGCTTTAAGCAGCTGTCACGTGATTGCCCCTGGACTTTCAGAACCGTGATGCGGATTGGAATTGGCTCTGTGGATGTGAGTGTCACGGCCTCCCCTCCTCTGCTCACTAAAGACACCTGTGTCTTTTTTGGAGGATCTCCTCTCCTCCCTGCCCTCCGTGGTGATGGCTGCTTGGGCCAACTTGGTTCCCGTGGTTTGGGCTTTTGTGAAGCAAAACACTGGTGAGAGGGGTAGAGAGGGGGTAGAAAGAGACGGAGAAGCCAACGTGGGGACGTGCATTAGGGAGAGCTGGGATTCACTCCGGGGAGATGTCAGGGTATGCAAGGAGGCTTTCTGAATTGTACCCACCGCTCTTGCTTGCCTAAATCCTGGAACAACAAAAACGAAGACAGGGTGTCAGGCAGATGGAGATGAACTTCCATTGTACAAACAACTGTTGTTGGAGGTTGTGACCTTCTCTGCGGGCTTCATCACGCTAAACGGCAGAGCGAGACCCATCCATTTATTTATACACCTAGTCCCAGGCAGTGCTGGGCAGGTCCTTTGGAAAACTTCTGCCGTGGAGGACACAGTAAGAGAGGCACCACTGAAAGCAGTTTGATTTGAGGAGAAAGGGAAGAGGAAACAGCCGGGTCACACGTGCCGGGTTTTCCTTCCCAAATCACCAGACAAGTTCCTCCATCTCTGTTGGGGTAGAGTGTGGTGAGAGGGTGGAGGGGCCCAGAGGTTGGTGTTGTGGGACCCCTTCAAATGGAAGGAGCCTCAGGACGGGGAAGAGTACCCACGTTCCCTGGGCTTTCATTTTGTTAACCCATTGGGTTTAGCCATTAAGCCTTTGATCAGCCAAGTGGGGATGTGTTTGTCCCCTCTGGGGAGTTGTTCCACAGTCTCACTTACCTTTGCATTCCCGACACCTAGCACCATGCCTGGAAAATGGTAGGTGCTCGTACATAGTTTTTGAAGGAAGAGGAGAGGAAGGAAGAGAGGAAGGAAGGTGGGCATTGCCTCCAAGTAGAGGAATCAGGGCACCTGGTCATTGCCTGCCTCTGGGTTAACCTGTACCATATTTCACCCACATAGAGATACAGGGGAGAAGCTCATGTCTTTCTTGGGAATCTTGAGGGAGGTGGACGCACCCTATCCTTGGTTACTTCCCTATGTCTTCCACGGTGCAAATCAGTTTAGTAGGTTGTGACCATAATGTAAAAAATAAAATAGACTATAACAGTACAGGATAGAATGAACTTGCAAATATGAAAGCACATTATATGTAATAAAACAGCAGTTGCTTTATGAAAGTTGGTGTGTGTGTGTGTGACTGTGTGTGTGTGTATTTGTACTGATTTGTTATATAATTTGTGTATTTCACTATGAATTGCAGTACAAAAATGTAAAAGAAAACTACTGACTTCTTCCATTTAGCAAAACTGAATTGGAACTTCTCTTTTCCTGTAAGGGAGTGAATTTAAATAGTGAAGTATATTTAATCAAGGGATGAGCTCAAAATGACAAGCTCATTTGTCAACCCCTTGGGGATTGTGGCTCAAGCGCCTTACTGGGTGGCATTGTTTTGCGGTAGCATATGTCCGAGGGGGTGCAATAAAACACTGAAATGCACTTGTGCAACTGGCTGTCGTTGTGTCTCCAACGATTGCCAAAGCACGAAACCCACGAGCATGGTGAAGAGTTTGATTTCCCATCTTTCCTGTGTGTGGAGCTGGTTCGTGAAACCTTGGTGCTGGTGATCGTGGTGAACATTAGAGTAATGATAGCATTAGCAGACCTAACAAGCCTGTCAAGGTAGTGAGTTCTTTTCAGCTCTGAGAGTTTGTTCCACCTGTCTTTTCATTTAATTCTGCAACAGCCCTGGGAGCCATCGGTCAGGTAGGGTTATACCCATTACACCTGAGAGGAAACAGGGCCGTCCATGCTCCCACAATTCCAAAAGAATTGCCAACAGGAGCTCAAACTTGTGCATCAGTGGTCATTGCAGCATTATTGGCAGTAGCCAAAAGGTAGAAACAGCTCAGTGTCCAATGGCGGATAGATGAATTAAAAAAAAAACAACAAAAAAAACCAGTAGTGTATACATGCAACGGGTTATCATTCTGCTGAGTTTTGATCCGTGGTGCAGTATGGATAAACCTTGAAAATGTTATGGTAACTGATGGAAGGACAACTATTGCATGATTCCACTTAATATGAAATATCTGGAAAAGGCAAATTCCTGAGACAGACATTAGATTACCAGGGTCTGGGGGAGGGAGAAATGGGGGAGTTATTACTTAATGGGTTCAGAGTTTCTGTTTGAGGTCACAAAAAAAGTTTTAGAAATAGGTAGTGGTGATGGATGTATAACATTATGAGTATAATTAACGCCCCTGAATTGTATACTTGAGATGGATAAAACGGCAAATAGCATGCTGTATGTATTTTACCACAATAAAAATACAGTTAAAACATGGATTAGAGGCATAAATGTAAAGCCTAAAATCTGTAAAGCTTGAGGAAGAAAACTAGGAAAATTTTTTTGTCTGCTCGGAGCCTGGAGCCTGCCTCAGATTCTGTGTCTCCCTCTCTCTGCCCTTCCCCTGCTTGTACTCTGTTTCTCTCTCTCAAAAATAAATAAAACTTAAAAAAAAATAATAAAAAAAGCAGGGGAATGCCTGGGTGGCTTAGTTGGTCAAAGCGTCCGACTTCGGCTCAGGTCATGATCTCATGGTTCATGAGTTCAAGCCCAGCCTCAGGCTCTGTGCTGACAGCTTGGAGCTTGGAGCCTGCCTCAGATTCTGTGTCTCCCTCTCTCTCTCCCCCTTCTCCCCCGCCCCACTCATCCTCTCTCTCTCTCTCTCTCTCTCAAATAAATAAAACATTTAAAAAGATAAAAAAACATTTTTTTTTTGTCTTTGGGTCAAGCAAAGATTTCTTAGATATGACACCAAAAGCATGATCCATCAAAGAAAAAAAAAATTAATAAATTAGACTTCATCAAAATGAAGAACTTCTGCTCTTCAAAGAGAATTCTAGGAATGTCCATCAACTGATGATACAGTGACAGATCCATACAATGAAATATTATCGGTCAATAAAAAGGAACGAGGTACAATGTGGAGAACCTTGAAACCTTATGCTAAATGAAAGCAGCCAATCACAACAGGCCACATATTGAATAATTCCCTTTCCATCAAATATAGATAGGCAAATTTATATGGATTGCTTAGGGTTGGGCGAAGGAAGGGAAATGGGATTTACCACTAATGACTGTGGGGTTTCTTTTGTGAGGGACAAAAATGCTCTAAGATTGTGGCCATGTCTACACAGCCCTGTGCACGCTGTAAATAAGTAAATTGGGTGATATGTGAGTTGTACCTGCATGAAGTTGTTTAAAATAAGAATGTTTTGGGGATGAGAAGATAAGCCACAGACTGGGAGGCAATCTCTGCAAGTCACTTATCTGATAAAGAACTTGTATCTAGAATCTAAACAAAAACAAGAACACAAACAGCCCAATTGAAAATGTGTGCAAAAGAGTCTAACAATTGCTTCACCAGAGAAGATCTATAGATAACCAACAACCGGACATCATTCATTATTGGGTAGGTGCAAATTAAAGCCATGGTGAAGATACCATACACACCTGTTAGGGTAGCAAAAAAACTAGACGAAACCCCAAATGCCGACAAAGATGCAAAGCAATGGAAACGCATATATTGCTGATGGGAATGCAAAATGGTAGAGCCGCTTTGGAAAACAATTGGACAGTTTTATGAAGTTTGGTATACACCTACCATATAATTCAACAGTTCCACCCTTTAAGTATGTACTTAAGTGAAATAAAAAACTTATGTTCACCTACTGTAAACCTTGGACTTCGGGTGATGATGACGTATGAGTGTAGGTTCATCGGGGGTAACTAGTGTCCCCCTCTGGTGGGGGATGTTGCTTAGAGGGGAGGCTATGCAAGTGGGGGGGGCAGGAGGTATATGGGAAATCTCTGTACTTTCTGTTCAGTTTTGTTGTGAACCTAACACTGCTCTTAAAGTCTTAAAAAAAAAAACCTCAAACAACTTATATTCCCACAAAACCCTTTATGTGACTGTTGATAGTGGCTTTATTTTTAAATTTTTTTTTTTAATGTTTGTTTATTTTTGAGACAGGGAGAGACAGAGCATGAATGGGGGAGGGTCAGAGAGAGAGGGAGACACAGAATCTGAAACGGGCTCCAGGCTCTGAGCTGTCATCACAGAGCCCGACGCGGGGCTCGAACTCACGGACTGCAAGATCATGACCTGAGCTGAAGTCGGATGCTTAACCGACTGAGCCACCCAGGCGCCCCATAGTGGCTTTATTTTTAATTGCCCCAAACTGGAAACAACCCAGATGTCCCTCAACAAAGAAAAGAATGTAAACAATGGATAAACCAAGTATGGACACATCCACACAATGGAATAGTACTGGGTAATACAAAGAAAAGAATGGCTAATATAGGGCAACAACATGGGTTAGTCTCAAATGCAGCATGACAAAGAAAAGGAGCCCTCCTCAAATAGCTGTGATTCCTTTTTATGACATTTTGGAGAAGGCAAAGCCATGGGGACAGAGAACAGATTCTGATTCTTTGCCAGAGACTGACCACAAAGAGGAGTGATAGGAAGTTTTTGGATAAGAATGCTCTGTCTTGATTGTGGTATGACTTCATGTGTTTTCAGGATATATAGAATGTTACACCTAAAAAAGGGTGAATGTAAGTTATACCTCAATAAACCTGGCTTAAAACCGGTCATCAAAAGACAAGGCAAAGTACACACATTCATACTCAGAATAACCAAAAGGGGATAAGAACCCAGGTGTCCATTAGTAGATGAACGTATAAAACGCGGTATACCCACACAATAGTATATGACATAGCAGGGCCAATGGATGAACTGAAGTATGTTCAACATGGATACATTTTAGTAAAAATAGGAAAAAGCAAGTCGCACAGGACTGCATGCAGTACGATGCCCTTTTTGTAAAATCCAGAATCAAAACTGAAGAGTATATTGTTACACATACGCTTATTTGCAATAAAAATCAAGGAAATGCCAAGCACACAATTCAGGTTCGGGTTGCCTCTGGTGGGAGTGAGGGGAGGCTGGAGGATGCCATGGGGAGGAGCTTATAGGCCAATAGAAGTCATTGCTAACAGTCTAGTTCTTGGGTAACAGGCAAGTGGCAATAACACCTGTGTTATTACAATAAATATAGAGGGCCACGCATTAATCAGTGATGGTCCGTTATGAAATGGGAATGATTAACTGTCTTACCTGATCCTCCTACAAAAACTAAAAACTGCCTTAGAGGATGTGGCTTCGAGGCGTGGGCGCGTTTGGCTTGGGACTGTTTCATCCCTAGTGGATGGGCGCCTGCACGTCTCTCCCCCAAAGGCAGGCCCCTCTTCACGTGACAAAGAGCAGGGTAGACTGAGGCTGGGTCTGCAGACAGTCCCTCTCACAGACTCGCCATCAGATAAGCCGTGGGGAGGAAAGAGGAGAAGGGCCAGGTGCAGATTCTCCCTGTGGAGGCACAGGGCCTGGGAAGTGGAGCCAGGTTCCCTCTCTGCTGCCCCGTCACTGGCAGCTGTATCTCTGCGACCCAGAGTTCTCTGAGCACCTGCTGCCACCACACTGTGAACGAAGTTTGCTGGAAATCTCTCCGTGTCCCCCCAGAGGGCTCTTTTTCTTTTGCAAATCGACAATTCTTTTTTTTTTTTAATGTTTATTTATTTTTGAGAGAGAGACAGAGTGTGAGTGGGGGAGGGACAGAGACAGAGGGAGACACAGAATCCGAAGCAGGCTCCAGGCTCCGAGCTGTCAGCACAGAGCCCGACGCGGGGCTCGAACCCACAAACCGGGAGATCATGACCTGAGCCGAAGTCGGACGCTCAACCGACTGAGCCACCCAGGCGCCCCTGCAAATTGACGATTCTTTAGAGCAGTTTTAGGTTCACAGCAAAACTGAGCAGAAGGAGGAGAGATTTCCCAGACGCCTCCTGTTTACCACCGCCCCCCCCCCCACCCCCGCCCCGCACAGCCTCTCCCATTATCAGCATCCCCCACCAGAGTGGTACATGTGTTATAATCAGTGAACCACATTGACACATCATTGTCACCTAGAGTCTGTAGTTCACATTAGGGTTCACTTTTGGTGGTGGGCATCCTGTGGTTTTGGAACATGCAATGACATGTTTCCACCATTCTAGCATTGTACCTAATAGTTAATACTTCCCTAGCAGTCATCTGTGCTGTCTATTCACCCCCCTGTCCTTTTGCCACCACAACCACTGATCTTTTACTGTCTGCATAGTTTTGCTTTTGGCCTTAAATGGTCATATAGTTGAGATCATATAGTTTGTAGCCTTTTTTTAAAAAAGTGTTTATTTTTGAGACAGAGAGTGTGTGTGAACAGGAGAGGGGCAGACAGAAAGGAGGACAGAGGATCTGAAGCAGGCTCTGTGCTGACAGCACAGAGCCCGACGTGGGGCTCGAACTCAGGAACCGCGAGACTGTGACCTGAGCCGAAGTCAGATGCTCAACCAATTGAGCCACCAAGGTGCCCCGCTTTTTTTTTTTTAAGTTTTATTTATTTATTTATTTATTTTATTTTATTTTTAAGTTTTATTTATTTTGAGAGAGAGAGTGAGAGCGACGGAGAGGTGGAGAGAGAGGGAGACAGAGGGAATCCCAAGCAGGCTACATGCCCAGCACAGAGCCTTAGAGACCATGAGATCATGACCTGAACCGATAACAAGAGTTGGATGCTTAACCCACTGAGCCACCCAAGCGCCCCGGTTTGTAGCCTTTTTAGATTGGCTTCTTTCACTTAGCGATATGCATCTGTTTCCTCTATGTCTTTTCATGGCTTGATAGCTCATTTCTTTTTAGCGCTGAGTAATGTTCTGTTGCCTTAGACGTACCAAAACGTAGCCACTCGTACTGTAGGACATCTTGGATACTTCCAGGTTTTGGCAATTGTGAATAAAGCTGCTCTAGACCTCCGCGTGCAGGTTTTTGTGTGGACATGTGTTCGACTCCTTGGGTAAATACCGAGGAGTGTAATCACTGGGTCTTGCTGGTAAGAATATGTTCCATTTTTCGAGAAACTGCCAAACTGTCTTACCAAGTGGCTGTACCATTTTGCATTCCCACTAGCAATGCGCGAGAGTTCCTGTTGCTCTGCCTGCTTCCTAAAATTTGGCCTTGTCAGCATTCTGGAGCTTGGCCATGCTAGCAGGTGTGTAGAGGTATGTAGTCGTTTTAATTTGCGTTTCCCTGATGACGTACAACGTGGAACATCTTCTCATATGCTTGTTTGCTCTCTGCACATCTTCTTTGGTGAGGTATCTGGTGAGGCCTCTGGCCCATTATTTAATTGGGTTGTTCGTTTTCTTATTGTTGAATTTTCGGAGTTCCTTGTATATCTCGGATAATAGTCTTTGGTCAGGTGTGTTTTTTTGCAGATATCTTCTCCCAGTCTGTGGCTTGTCTTCGCGTTCTGTTGAAATTGTCTTTTGCGGAGCGGATTCTTTTTAATGATGCCTAGCTTTCAACTATATCTTTCATGGATCACGCCTTTGGTGTTGTAGCTAAAAAGTCATTGCCTGGGATGCTTGGGTGGCTCAGTCGGTTGAACATCCGACTGTTGCTTCTGGCTCAGGTCGTGATCCCTAGGTCGTGGGATCAAGCCCCTAGTCGGGCTCTATGCTGGGCGTGTAGCCTCCTTGGGATTCTCTCTCTCCCTCTCTCTCTGCCCTCCCTTGCTCACGCATTCTCTCTCTGTCAAATAAATAAATAAATAAATAAATAAATAAAATAAAAAGTCATCGCCACTTTCAACACCCAGTGGTTTCTTCGGAAGACATTTCTTTCACGATTGCTTACCTTGTGGGAATAACTTGTGAGTGTCTAGTCCGCATTGGATTCTTGGTTCCTCATCCTTCTTGAGCTTACACTGGTTGGTTCCAAAGTCAACACAAAGGGTGCAAATCTCATAGAAAGTCATGATAGAACAACAGATTACCACCCCTGTGAATGGTCCAATGTAGCCAGCTCCCCCCCAGTGTGGAGCAGATCACTTATTCTTTAGCTGAGCCTCACGCAAAGTAATTGGCTTACGTTAGGTGCCACATTTGAAAGATATTTACTTTTATTTTTATTTAAAAAAAATGTTTATTATTTTTTTTAGAGAGAGAGAGAGAGAGCGCGCGCACAAGCAGGGGATGGGCAGAGAGAGAGAGAGGGAGACCAGAATCCAAAGCAGGCTCCAGACTCCACAATGTAGGCACAGAGCCCGATGCAGGGCTCAAACTCACTGACCGCGAGAGCATGACTTGAGTGGAAGCCAGACACTTAACCGACTGAGCCACCCAGGTGCCCCAAAAGATATTTACTTTTAAACATCACAGTAACATTTAGCTCAGCAGGATGTCCGCACTATGAGAGGCACACAAAGAGAGCAGACTCAGGTCTCTGTGGCAAACACTCATTGGGTAGGATGGTGAGCACGATTGCCCATACTGCTTACTTTGACACTTTGCCTTCTTTTGGAGCACAGAGATTTGAATTTATGTGAGTTGAGTGCTTAATGTGGTGGATTCTCTTGTATTCGCCTCTGGAGTTTTTGGCTATGGCACACCAATCTCCCCTCTGGGTTTTATAAAGCTCTCTAAAGGACATGGCAAGAATATCTCTGAGGAGCCTTTTTTGTGCCCAAGCCACTGGGGTCAGAGGTGGGCCTGCCACCTTCCTGACGGAACAGGTCAGAAGCTGGACCAGAAGATGAAATCAATGCCAGGGACTAAGTCAGTGTATTGTCAAGACATGTGGGCGATCCTGGGTGGGCAGAAGTGGGATGCGGGGAGAAGTGAGAGAGGAAAGGGAAGGGTGGGAGGTGGCCAGGTTCAGGTGACCAAGAGAAGAAACTGGGTGGTTAACAGTGCCAGGGATGCCCAGGCCAAGAGGCTGGGACAGTTCCTGGGTCTGGTGGTCAGGAGGTCACTGGTGAACAATGGCGGGGGAGGTTTTAGTGTATCAGTGGGTGCTGAGGACTGCAAAGTGGGAGCAAGTAAATGAGAGCTATGAACAGGTCATTTCCCGGAGAAGTTGGGTTAAGGAGGAGAGCAGAGTGGTAAGGGACAGCAGTGACGAGCAAAGGCACTGGCACCCTGACGGGACCCTAATTAACACTGAAGGAACGAATGAATAAACATGCAGAGGTCTGATGGTGAGGAGAAGGAGTCAGTGGAAAAAATTAAAGATGGGGCAGGAGTTTCAAGCAGGCAAAGGGTGGAATTTGAGAAGAGAAACTGTGGGAGTTTCCATCCTGGCCAGTGTCTGGGTCTCTGGATCTGGGAGGTCCCAGGCAGGGCCGGACAGGAAAGCCGGGGGCTGAGCCGTAATCGAGGAAGTCTGCCAAGGCAGAACCCCGTGAGGTGGAGCTGAGTAGGGTGTGAGTGGTGCAGTGGTGGCCGATCAAGGGGCTGGGGGTTGAGGGCAGAGCAGGGGTGAGGTGTGGGGGCTGGGAGCCAACCTGGAGGTGTTGGTTGGGGCGAGAGTTCGGGGCATAGGAGATAAAGATGGAGGGGGTCCTGGAGGCGTGAGGTGGGGCAGGTGCCTGCTGGGAGCTGGGGGATGGCTGCACGCGGCAGCGTCTTCCCTGAGCTATGTCCCTGCAGGACTGTCCTCCTGCTTCCTTGCCTGGAAACCCCTGTGGTGACTTAGCTAAAACCAGGGTTCCATTAAGCCATGGCCCTTGTGCTATCTGGAAGGGGTTTGGGGCCCCAAATCATCTCTGTCACCCTTCCCCTCCACTCTCAGAGATATACCAGCTGCTGAGAAGGTAAGTGCATATTTTCTTAATCTGCACAAGGACCCTATAATTTATTGGCCAAATTGGGACATGTTTGAGTGAAAGGGGATGCCATTACTACTTATGTCAGGAGAACAGGCAAAAATGAAAACCGTCCCAGGAAAACTGGAATGTATATGATAATCCCCTGCCTATAACCTCCTGTATCAGATTCTCTGATAAAAGCTACATTTGAAGCTCAGGAACTGAATGAGGATGTGGAGAAAGGGCAGGAGGGGATGCCACACCTATTTCAGTGGCCCACTTGCCAATAAAACATGGCCCAGTGGGGTCAGACTCCAATGCATCATGTCAGCGACAGAGGAGCCAGGTGGGGGAGGGTTTTCTGTTGCAGAGGAAACGAGAGCAGGGAGCGGAGGAAGCCCGTGGAATAGTTCTTTCTCCAACACCAGCCAGCGTGGGGCCCATTTCCCCCCACCGCGCGGTGTGTCGGGGGCCGCTGTTTATTCACCTCCCACCACCTTGCAGAAGCTGGCTTCAGAAAACAGGCCTCCACCTCAGGCACCATAGGTTGAGAGGAAGCTAGGATCCACAATGTTTAAACAATCCAACAAATAAAAATTATGCAAGGAAATTGGGAACCCTGTGCACCGTTGGTGAGAATACAAGATTGTGCGGCCGCCGTGGAAGACAATATGGAGGTTCCTCAAAAAATTAAAAACGGATCTATTGTATGGGCCAGCAATGCCTACTCCTGGTTATATGTCCAGAGGAGATGACAGCAGATCTTAGTGGATGGACCTTGTACCCCATGTTCGTTTCAGCATTATTCACGGTAGCCAAGGTGTGGAAGCAACCTGAGTGTCCGCTGACAGATGAACAGATAAAGAAGATGTCTTACATACGCCAAATAGAATATTATACAGCCCTCAGGAGGAAGGAGATTCTCCAATATGCTACATCGTGGGTGAACCTTGAGAACGTTGCGCTAAGTGAAATAGGCCAGTCATACAAAGACGATGCGTGATTCCACTTATATGAGATATCTAGAGTCGTTAGATTCACAGACAGAGAGTAGCACGGTGGTCGCCCGGGATTGAGGGGAGAGGGAAATGGGGAGTTACTAATCAAGGGGCATGAGATTTCAGTGATGCAAGAGTGAATAAGTTCTAGAGATCTGCTCCACGAAATTGGCAGCAATGCAATCGAGAATACTGCATTATACTCTGGGGGCACCCGGCTGACTCAGTTAGCTAAGCATCCGACTCTTGGTTTGGGCTCAGGTCGCGATCTCACAGTTCGTGGGCTCGAGCCCAGCATCGGGCTCCGTGCTGACAGCGAGCACAGAATTTGCTTGGGATTCTGTGTCTTCCTCTTTCTCTGCCCCTCCCCCGTGCTCGCTCGCTCTCTCTCCGAAGTAAATAAACTTTAGAAAAAGGAGGGTAAATCTATGTTAAGTGTTCTTACGCGACAAAATAAAAAAAAGAATTACGCAAAGAAAAAAAAAAAGACTGGAAGGAAACACAAAAATGCTAACAGCGATTCCTCTGATTGATAGGTCTCGGGGTGATTTAAAAAAAATGTGTACTTTTCAGTGTTTCCTAATTTTAAACAAATGAGTATTATGTCTATATTGGAAATTTTTAAAAAAAATTCCTGCATTTGTTACTTTTAACTAGTCCAAGATCCTCTAAATGGTGAACAAAAGCACCTTCTCCTGCTGAATTGTGCCCACTTCCCCAGGAGGATATTTGCCTGTGTTACTCACTGGGCTGGGACTGCTGTATGTCTGAGTCAACTTTGCAGCCTCATACCTGGCCCAGAGCAGGAAGTCCGTGCGTGTTTGCTGGGGAGAAAGCGCAGTGGCACACACTTGTGTACATCACGTGCAACCCCGAGAGTCCAGACTAGTATACCCTTCATGCCTTAGAGGAGAATATTTGGGGGAAGAGCCCCAGTCCCCAGGAGCTCTCTTGATGTTGTGAATGACAGACAACCTGTCCCAACTTGTCTTAGGCGAGAAAGAGAATTTGTTGGCTCACGTAACTGAACAATCCACGGGTTGTGTTAACTTCATGTGAGGCTCTACCCAGGGCTCTAAGTACTTCATGGGGACCCAGTTTCCCTTTTCCTTAGTGGGGAGGAGAACATCGAGAGACCGTTACCAGGGGAGAAGGATGCTGGGCAACCAAAAAAAGAGGAAGATCCCCCACTTGGTCATGACAGTGGATAATAGGGAAGTTGGGGTCGCAAGCTCAGCTGGCACATCTCAGCAAGGCCAGGGCACAGAGATTGGCAGGGGAGTTCTGGTCCAGGGAGAGCCAGCCCAGGGTAACTCCTGGGGTGGTTGTCTGAGTGGGCATGGACGGCAGGGCTGGAATAGCGCAGGTGTGGGGCAAACTTGAAGGTTAACTGGAAAAAAAAAATGGACATTTAATTAATTCACACATAAGACCCACCATATGCTACACACTGACAAACCAGGAGTTGCTAGGGGGTTCCTGTCATTTCTCTGCCAACAGCTCATTGTGTGAACTTAGATCGTTTCCCCTTTGGGGCTTTGTTTGCTCATCGCTAAGAGTGAGGGTATTGGATTTGTCCATAGGGCTCACGCACCTTGGGGACCAGACAGACAGAAGCTGCTAAATGAAGCAGGCAGAGTGGTCAGTAAGGCCAGGTGGGGACTGTGTCAGACTGGAGTGTGGACCCCTGACATGGCAACCCCTCCCCAGGGCCAGTCCAGTGTCCCTAGGAGAGAGTGCCAGGGAAATGTTGCCGATCTTCTGTTATTTTTTTTCCCCCAAGAAAAACAAAATCTATGTTTTTATATAGACTCTGATTGTTAGATGTTAATACAATTTTAAATGACTGTGGAGGCGGAACTAAAACATGTCCGAGACCCACTTTGTGTCCTCCGACTAGATGGTCTTGTAAGGCCCTTCTGGCTCAATCGTTCTCCCGTGGCCCCGCGCAGAGGGAGGTAAATGGTGGGGAGAAGGTGGTGGCGCCTGTAGCTGAGGCTGGAAAAGAACAAAACAAAGTGCTAGATTAATAAATACACGTAGAGCTGGGATAATCGGGCAGCAAGGTGTGTCCTTTCCATACACTCCGGAGGTGTGTCTGTTCTCCTCCCTCCTTTCACGTCCCCTGCACGCTGCCCGGTCTCGTCAGCTGAACCAAGCTGTGTCCACGTCATGATATCCAAAAGGTGTCCACAGTGATTTGACCCTTCTAGGAATGATTGCTGATGGAGGTAACTCCCAAAAAGGAAAGACACTTCACCTTCATCCATCCGTCTGTCCACCCATCCACCCACCCACCCATGCAACCATTAGTTTACCAAGTGTTGAATGTCAGTTTATGCTTCACACTATGTTAGGCACCATGGACCCTTCCCTCGGTTAGGGACCCTTTTACTCAGAGGTCCCAAGCTGCTGCTTAGAATATCAATTCTCCTGTTGATTGGTTAAACCCTAGGGAGAAAGATGATTTTTTTTCTATAGTACATCATGAGAGCTCTTTTTAAACAAAAGTTTATTTAAATCCAAGTTAACCTACAGTGTCATAATGGTTTTGGGAGTAGAATTTAGAACACTACCTAGAACACTCAGTGCTCATCCCAACAAGTGCCCTCCTTAATGCCCATCACCCATTTAGCCCATCCCCTACCCACCTACCCTCTAGCAAACCCCAGTTTGTTCTCTGTATTTGGGTCTCTTTTTAAAAATTTTTTAAAAAATATTTATTTACTTTTGAGAGAGAGAGAGAGAAAGCGAGCGAGCGAGTGGGGTAGGGACAGAGAGAGGGACACACACAATCTGAAGCAGGCTCCAGGCTCTGGGCTGTCAGCACAGAGCCCAGTGCAGGGCTTGAACCCACGACCTGTGAGATCATGACCTGAGCCAAAGTTGGACGCTTAACTGACTAAGCTACCCAGGTGCCCCGAGTCTCTTTTTAAAAAAAATTTTTGTTAAAAAGTTTTTTTTATAAAATTTTTTTTAATAATTCTAATGTTTATTGATTTTCGAGAGAGAGAGAGTATGAGCAGGGGAGGGGTAGAGAGAGAGGGAGAGAGAGGATCTGAAGCGGGCTCCCAGCCGTGAGCACAGAGCCCAACGTGGGGCTCAGACTCATGAGCCATGAGATCATGACCTGAGCTGAAGTCAGACACTTAACCAACTGAGCCACCCAGGTGCCCCTGAAAGCTCTTTTATTAACACTCCAGTTGCATCATTTAATCAGGAGCTAAGCACTTAGGAGCATTCAGGGCATCAGCTCCTTATCTAAAGGCTCAATAATTTCAGGAGTCTTCCAGCTCTCAGTTCCTCCTTAATGTATCGTAAAGACAGATTTTCTACACTTCGTGGGCCCTCCGGAAAGGTCAGCATATGGGTGTGGGTCCCATAGAGAATACACTGTGCCTGGCACATAGGAGCTTTGAAGGATGTTTTTAGAGTTCACAGTAGCTTCTGGTACCTAGTTGACTTGCCAAGTCCTCCATATATTTCATTAAGCATTTTACTGAATAAGGAGGTTCTGGAAGTATATCAAGTCCCTGTAGCAGCCTCCCTCTGGCAGGGGAAAGGAAGCTCAGCATCCTGGCTCACAGATCACTTCTGGCTACCTGTCCCACTTCCAGGGCCGGGGAGGGCAGGGTGGAGCTGGAGGGGGACCCCAGGGGTTGCCTTGGATAGCACAGTTGCCTTGAGCCCAGCAGGGGATACTCAGAGCCCTCACTTGCCTTTCCTCCATGTGTGGTTCCCAGGGCCAGGAGACCCTCAGTTAGTTGCCTGCAGTGAGAATGGTCCCAAGCTATAGAGGTCCATGCTGCTATTTGAGCCATGGCTGACCCTGCGGCCGTCACTCACTAGGGGTTTCGTCACAGTTTGTCGGCACCAGCATCCATGTGAGTCCCGGGCAGCTGTGCCTGGCTGCCTGCGCCTGCTGGGAGCTCTTAGTGACCAAAGCTCCCTGAGCAGGTGTCAGGAGTGGGTTCTAGGCACGCCAAGCTGTTGACCTCCTCAGCTGGGTGGAGCCCAGGGGAGCTCAGCTCCCAGGCCTTTCACCTTCAGGTCTGAGCACCTTTGTCCGTTTCCTCCAGAGTGCCCGAAACTGTTATTTTTCTCTGCCTGTCCTGATACGAAAAAGTCTGGGAAATAACTGTCCTGGTTGTGTATAAGCAGATAGCAGCTGAGTATCTGGTCCCTTGAGGCTGGCCTGGTGATGATCAGGGCCAAGCACTGGTCTAGATCGGAGACTCTCAAATTTCACTGGGTGTGAGAATGTCTCGGGGGAGCGTCTTTAAGGTGCAGAGTGCTAGCTGCAGTGTCTGTCTCCAGAGAGTCTGATGCTCAGAATCGGAGGTGGGATGGGGCTGTCTTCTGCCACTGCTGATTTGGGACCCCACTTTGGGCAGATCTGGCTGGGGTGCTCATTTGATTGTGCTTCTCTTCCTGAGCCCCTTCGTGCCGCACATAGGATCTGTGTCGGTCCCCCGGGGCTACAAAGCTAAAAATGACACTTGCAAGATTAAAGAAGTGATTACGAGGCAGTGGGTGAGTGCCAGGACCCAGTGAGCACACAGTGTCCCGGAGCTCCAGGGAGGCAGCCAGTCCACCTGGCGAGATGATGGGGCTGGGGTTCCTAGGGAAGGCAACTCTCTGCTAGTCTTAAGGAATGAGGGATTTTCTGGATAGAGAGGAGAGGAAGCTGATTGTGCTGAAGCATGGGGCAGGCCCATCTCAGCCTGGCCATTCTGTCTGGCTCTAGAGTAGAAGACAGTAGAAAACAGAAGGCTGGGACGGTTTGAGGACAATCTTGGACACCATCCTGAGGAGTCTGGATTTTGTCTGGAGTGCAGTGAGGTGGTAATGGACTGGTGCGATCAGATTTGCATTTGCGGGAGCAGGTAGGAAGTGACTGGGGCTGGCGCTCCAAATGCACTCTATCTGTAGTGGTCTTGAGGCTTGGGTAGGTTGCTTATGCTCTCTGAGCCTCCGTTTCCCTCATAAATACAAATGGGTGCAGTAATATCTAATGTACGGGGTCATCAGGAGAGTAAATGGACTGGTCTATGAGAAAGCTCTTGGCATGGTGCCTGGCACATAAGCTCCCAACAAAACAATGTCCCTGCATGCCCTAGCTATATGCCTGTGGCAGCAGGGGGAGGGTGGAGGGGGCAGATCTCTGGGCACAAGCCGGGGGGAGGCTGTCTTACCAGGTCTGAACAAAGGTATTGGGTGTGGATGGAGGACTGGGGGTCACTGTGGGGAGGAGAGCTGGAGCATCAGGCGATAATATGTGGACTGCAGGTCAGGGGGTGCCTCGGTGTGGAGGGATGCAGGGAGCAGGGGCTAGATTCCTGGGAACCTGGGATGGGTGGCATGAGAGAGAGGCTCTAGGACAAAACTCTGGAGAACCACAGATCTGAGGGGCTGGCTGAGGAGAAGAGTCAGAGCTAGAAAAGGAATATTCAGAGAAGCAGGAAGAAAAGCCGGGAGAGGCCTGTCTTCCAGGTCAAGGAGGGTGTGGCGATTCCTGGCACTGCACACCTCAGAGAGGGCAGTGAGACGGGGACGGTGTGGGTGCCTCAGGCCACAGTCCTCTTCCTGAGAGCAGGCAGGACAACAGGGACTGGAGTAAGCTGAGGAGCCCACGCAAAGCGACCGTGCCTTGGAGAAAGGCCTGAAGATTCAGGGTCATGGGAGGAGCAGAGAAGGAGCCTTTGTCCTGAGAGGGGCTTAGATGAGGGATCGGTGAAGGAGAGGAGGGAAGATACAGGAGACTGGGTGGGTGGGGTGGGCAGGGGGCTACTGGGGAGGCCACCGAGGGCCCTGATTGCCTCTAAGGGAAGGGTGACTTGGGGGAAGAGAAAGAATCCAGCGGTGGCGGGGGGGGGGGGGGGGGGACAAAGGGTGGGCAGGGGTGGGGTGAGAGGGGAAAGCAGGAACGAAAGTATGGAGGGGCTCACTGGTGATGGGAGTCAGGGGGAAAACTCTGGATGGAATGGGACAGAGCCGGGCTGGCAGTGCGGGGAATGCTTGCATTGGAGTGATGGAGTGGAGCACGTGGAGGCGAGATCTGGTCACTCCCAAGGGGCCTGGGCCCCGGAAGGCTTGAGGCGTGTCTCTGGGCCGGGGAGCCCTCCCTCAGTACTTGGGGGCGGGGAGCGGCTGCCCTGGGAGCCGGTCTGGAGCTGACCTAGGCCCTGCCTGCAGCCCAGACATAGGCAGTGCTTTGTTCAAATGGGTACTGACAGTTTGCTTTTTCTCTCCCCCGTTTGTGGTTGTTACCCTGCCCCCTCCGACAGTTTCTGGATACTGAGCCAGGATCTCCATGTTGCAATTACATCTCATATATTTAATTTGGAGCCTTTAATAAACTGGGGGGGGGGGTAGAGGCTGCAAGGGAAGGATGGAATTAAAACCACATCCTGGGGTAACGAGATCCCCATGTAGCCTTGCTTACTTCTCCCATTCCCAGACCCTGCTGTCTGCCCTCCTTTCTGGGAGGGAAACCCTTCTCTGCCTGCCTAGTGGAAGCCAGTGGAAAATCCGGTTCACATTCCATATGTCAGCTTGTTGGCAGGCACCCGTCCCACAGCGGGAGAACTGCCAGAAGGGGAACATACTCATTTAGGATCATACTTGTGGCTGCGGCCTTGCTCTTCCGGCAGAGGGGGATTGGACAGGAAGGAAAGACGGGAAGGTCTCCCACCAGAGGGGAACCTGGAGGGGATGGGAGTCTGCCTTCGCCTCTGGGAGTATAGAGAATTGGGAGAAGGCTCTGCGTGATGTGACCCAGAGGAGGATCCCTGGGTGGGGAACGCCAGGGAACATATCTGGACGCTGGGAAACCGTCAATATAGGAACCAGCTGACTCAGCACAGTCAAATCCCGGTTCTTCAGGGTTGGAGGCGTAGAGGGAGACTCCCACTTGCGGATCAGGGTTGGATTCTGAAGCCCCGTTTGCTTCCGGGATGCTGCTCTCCTTGGCTCGGGGACTACAGGGCTCTGTGGCCACACCCCGCTGGCTTTAGGTGGCTGGCCCGGTCTGAGCTGGAACTGGTGTCACTGCCTCAGTATCCCCAAACACAGCTGAGTCAAGATGGAACGCAAGAGTGCTCACGGTTCAGGGATGACAAGGGAGAAGCAAGCATAGGAGGTAACGTGAAGCCCACCCACGTGCCAGGTACAAGGGCTGCTGCTGCTGCTTCAGCTGGAGGACCCGCTCCCCCACACCTCGGGCTCTATCCTGACGCTCTGTATATGACAGAGATCACATTTCTCCATCTCTCCTGTCCCGGGAGAGGTCCTGAAGGGACAGCTTCCTCGGGCAACACCCAATAAGCTCTTACAACAGTCAAACACATAGCAGGAAGCTTGGTTCGTGAAACCTCCTTCCGCTGTTTTTCTGGACGCTGGGGTATTCACTCTGGCAGGAACATAAGGTCATGTGGCCCTCCATAAGGACAAGGTCCCCATTGATGCATCCTGGTGGGTTCTTTTTTCTTTCCTTTTCTTATTAAATTTTCAATTTATTTCTCAAATTGTTCAGAAACCAAATAGTTGGTTTATTGGGGGGCCCTGCCAGAGACACCTATTTATTGGGGGGTCCCACCAGAGACATACCACTGGAATCAAGATGTCATTGTGACAGGGGGAAAAAAACAAACTCCAAACCATCCAAATGGAGCTTAATTCCTTAAATTATCGTGTTTCTTGGCAGGTCCTCGATTGAGGCTTCCTCTCTGGGGGACACTCTCCATAGATCATGGCAAGGAGGTGGGGCCCAGGAAGTCTGGCCCTTCCCCCCAGCCTTCCTGGGTGACGGGACAACAGAGCTCTCTGCAGATGAACGGTGGAGCCAGTCCCCTGAGGGGCCGAGAGATGCGTGCATGTTCTAGAATGAGAGCATAGTTCTGCCCTTTGGGCTTCTTGGAAGACGTGAGCACAGGAGAAGGCTGGGCTGGGGACTGCTGGGGGGGGGGGTGGGCGGTCCAGTGGGTGGTTCTCTTCTGGCCTCTGGGTCTCCCTTTATGCTGAGGATAAGTGATGTGGC